>NC_138170.1:76716600-77362105 GCF_964165515.1 Mesoplodon bidens
TGTATTTCCCTATTCTCTGGGCCCAGGACGATGCAAGAAGAGACCTTCAATAAATATGAGCTGAACCAATGATACACGAACTCATACACCCAACAACAGCAACAACAAATCGTGACAGTTCCAAGTGGATGTTACGAAGGACAGTTACCAGAAAGACTCAAGGAATGCTAAGGTGCTTCGAGAAATGTCCTTAGTCAGGGTGACACGTCAGCTGTTCTTTGAACAAGATAGACGTTCAAGAGTTTAAGAGAAAGAAACGGTGTAAATTCTGGGTGCGGGTAATGATGTGAGTGAAACTTAAAAATGGGTTGCAAGGGCTTCCCTGGTGGCGCAGTGGTTGAGCGTCCGCCTGCTGATGCAGGGGACACGGGTTCACGCCCCGGTCCGGGAAGATCCCACATGCCGCGGAGCGGCTGGGCCCGTGAGCCATGGCCGCTGAGCCTGCGTGTCTGGAGCCTGTGCTCTGCAATGGGAGAGGCCACAGCAGTGAGAGGCCCGCGTACCGCAAAAAAAAAAGGGTTGCAAATAACAGGCTCATAGGAGCAAGAATCGTTATGTGTTTCTGGAACAGAGAGTTCTTTGCAAGTTGTGAATTCACATAATGAAGAGCCTCAGCTAACAAGTTTGAAAATACAGGATCTTTGAAAGTTGTTGAGCTGCAAAGTAACATGCTTAACATGTCTTTTAAAAGAGAAATAAAAAGAGTATTAATTGCATCTGCTTCTTAAGTATCTCTGGAGAGAGGGATTTATGCCCACCCAGGCTCATGTAAATACTCTGTAAGAGGATGCGTGTGGGAGGGATAGGATAGCAATGACAGAGCTGTGTATGCCAGCAAAGCAAGGATTCATTTCACTGCTGAGAGGCTAGTATTTGTTTTTTTGCCAAACCTTCAAGGGAAACAAACAACTGTCAGGTCCATGTGGTCACGTATGAATTGTTTCCAAGTTTTTAATTTTTAAAATTTTTACTTGTCACAGGTGTTGTTGTTGTCTTCTGATTTGCTCATACTCTGAAAGCTTCTAATTTCCTCTACAAAATTAGAGTGAAGTATGACTGAGCAATTCAAGGACCATTTTAGGTCCTGAATTTCGGGTGCTACAAAACTACTGGATGAATAGTGAAAACATGTGTTGGGCTGTTGTAGGTGGTGTGTGGTCAGCTGGTCTTACTGGCTTGTTTGGTGACTGTCTTGCAGATTTATTTGAGTTTGGTGCTTCAGTAAATTTTCTAGTTTCTCCAGGCCATTGGTCAGAAGAGACCATGCCAAGGAGTTTGTAAATATGCTAAGGGTATTTTATGTGGATTTTTCAGGATGAAGTGAAGGCTTTACAATGTTTCCACTGGAGTTGAATTGACTCAGAAAGAAATTGTAAGAACGGTTGATTTGTCCTTAATATTCTGTGTTTCCTTTGTGCTGTAGATGAAACAGGAAGAGTCAGAGAGGATCAGAAATAAATCATATCTCTTTTGATTTATTTACCTAAACTGCTTTTGTCTTTATCCTGTTGACTAACTGATTCTCTTCTGGATTATATTCCTTGTAAGCAGGTATGTGACCTTTTTTTTTTCCCCCTTATTGTCCAAAAGATGTGCAGACTAGACCTGAATACACAGAAGGAGTTCAATAAAAACTTACTAAATAGTTGAAGTTCAAACATGTTGTTAGTAAGCATCCATTTTCTGGAGATACTGATAGCGCCCCTGGTGTTTTATGTAAGCAAATGAAACAGCTGAGTAGCCTGAATTCCATCTTGGGCTTCGAGTCTCTGAGGCCATAAACTCCCCTCCCAGAGGCCATGTTCACCGTGCCCATGGAGAGGCAGTCTACAAGGTTCTTGGGAGGAAACACAGTGACTGAATCAGAGTGATGTGTAGAGGAGCCTTGCCAGAGAATGAGGGGGTGGGGAGCACTGGGGTGAAGACTGCTAACACATTATTTTTGTCGATAATGCAATTGAATATATTGTAAATAAGAGCTAATATCTACAGTGTATGCGTTGCATGCCAGCCACTGTGTGATAGTTCACAGGCATTATCTCACTTATTATTCACAAAAACTTTGGTAAGTAGGTGTTAATATCTTTCTCAATTTAATGTAGGAAGACACTAATTCTTGAGAGATTATGCAACTCATCTGTATTCAAAGAGCTTAATAAAAATGAATTCTTGTTTTAATTTGGATGATTTCTAGTGAATTTGCACATGTATTCCCATGTATTTATTGTAATTTTTCCTGATGAATGACTTGTAGGATGCTTCCAGATCTAATATTTTATAATTTATGAAACATTTGCCCATAGACTTTTCTGGATATTGATTTTTGAGAATGATAGTTCATTTAATGACAAGTCAAAATTTAATTTCAAAGTTAAAGTTGTTTTATCCACTACAGTTAAAGGCCAAAGAGATAAGCCTTTGTCAGAGGCAGATTACATGTGTACCTGACTATTTGATGAAGATATATCTATATCTATATCTATAGATATATAGATATATAGATATAGATGGGATTCCAGAGAGAAGGGCTGATTGGGAAAAGAAGGAGGAATTTGTGTCAATGGGGAGAGGTAAGGGTTTTAAAACCAGAAAGCAACATTCACTCCATTGTCCTATCCTTTCAGTCCACATCCATGGACAGTCTATATAGAGGGTGAGAGAGCATGTGAGGAGGGAGCCTTTGGCATAGACTGTGAACTATGTAATTGAGAAAAGAAAGTACAGAAGTGACTGTCCAGAGAAATTTCTGGATTTATTCTGCTTTTGACAACCTTAAGAGCTTCAGATAATTACCTTAAATTCCCTGCACTGTAGGTTTTGTCCTAGCAATCTGCCCTAAAACTATGAGTTATGACTGGCTTTGGTTTAAAATGAATATTATAATCAGCCCTCAAGGTGAAATAGAGAGGTAATGCATGGTCTAATGCTGCTATTTTTTTTCAGTAGATCTTTAGTGAGTTCCCATAGAATTTTTAATCAATAATTTACGTAGGTGGAACAGTGTCAATTTATTAAGCTTATTTAAAAAGCAAATGACAATGACATCCATATGTTTCAATTGAAACATTTAATGTCACTGAAGGTCAGCTAGATGTCACCAAAACAGAATAGGAAATAGAGAATAGAAAACTTTTCCTTCTTCTGAAAAGGGTTTGATGCCAGGATAATCTAGTTTGTTTTTCTAAACATGGCAGATTAAAGACTAGAGAATCTGTTAGAAACAGATGTTCTTGGAAACAATGACAGCTGAAGGCTTGTTTCCTTGAGGGAAGCAAAATGCTGAAGAAAATAATTAGTTCAAAAATCACATATGGAAATAACCTACAAGAATCATATTTGGAAATAATCTAATGAAAGACGTACAGAAGCTCTATATTATTGCTATTCAAAGTGTGGTTCATGGAGCAGAGCCAGTCCATGATTTCCTTTCTTACTTCTTAGCAATGAGATAAGTACAGAAACTGAGAGTAAGTGTTTAGAAACGTTTATAGTGACTTAACATTACTGCAGCTTCCAAGCCTGTGATCCATGGATTTGATTCATTGAAAAGTGTGTAAACCAGTTTGCTTACTGTCGAACTGAGTTGGTAAGACACATCTGGTGCAAACTCTGACCTAGTCATGCATAGTAGTCATGCATATCTTGATCTGCAATCCTTAGAAAACAAAACTGGTTCTGCATCACAGACACAAAATCTACAAAACTTTACTGAACAAATTAAGAGGACATAAATAAGAGCAGGGATAAGCTATGTTCATGGATAGAATGACTCAGTATTTTGAAGATATCAATTTCCCTCAGATTAGTGTATAAAGTCAATTAAATTCCAAGTATTTAGAAAAAAATTCTTGACAGATTTCTTGTGGAAGTGGGGAGGGAGAGAAAATGACAAGCTAAATCTTAATTGATATTGGCTACAAATAATGAAAGCAATAAAAAGAAAGAAAGAAAAAAGAAAGCTGGAAAACTTAAACTACCAGTACCTAGCATAAAGATATAGTAATTAATATAGTGTGATACTTAGACAAAAAGACAATCTAGGGCTTCCCTGGTGGTGCAGTGGTTGAGAGTCCGCCTGCCGATGCAGGGGACACGGGTTCGTGCCCCAGTCTGGGAGGATCCCACATGCCGCGGAGTGGCTGGGCCCGTGAGCCGTGGCCACTGAGCCTGCGCGTCCGGAGCCTGTGCTCCGCAACGGGAGAGGCCACAGCAGTGAGAGGCCCATGTACCGCAAAAAAACAAACAAAAAAAGACAATCTAACAATGGAACAGAATAAATAGTCCAGAAACAGATTCCATAAATTTGTGGTCACCTAAAGGTGATGCTGTGCTGCAGTGGGAAAAGGGTAATCTTTTCAATAAATGGTGCTGAATTAATTGCTTTCAAAGAAAAAAAATAAAATTACCTTGACCCTTACTTTAAACCACACAAGAAATTAGTCCTAGATTAATTGTAGATCTAAATGTAAAAGTTAAAACAGATGAAAACATAGGTGAACATCTTTATAAACTTGAGGTGAACAAATATTTCTTAAACAGGACTCAGAAAGTATTAACCACAAAAGAAAAACTTAATAAAGTTATCTATATTAAAATTAATATAGATAGCTTTTGTTCTTCAAAAGACACCATTAAGAGAGTGTAAAAGCAACTCACAGTATGGGAGAAAACATTCACAATACATACATTCAACAAAGGACTCATTCCCAGAATACACTTGTTAAGAGTCCTAGAACTCAATAAGAAAGTGACTGACAATCTAATTGAAAAATGGACAAATGATTAAAATGAATACTCCACAAAGGAGGATATCTAAATGGCCAATAAACTAATGAAAAAGTGCTTAACTTCATTAGTTATCATGAAAATGCAAATTAAAGGTGTAAAATGGCAAGTGTTGGCAAACACTTGGAGTAACTGGAACTTTCATATAATTGCCAGTGAGAGTGTGATGCTAACAGAGCTGTTGGGCAGTGTCTGTATATCTAAATATATACATACCCCAAGAACAAAGAATTTGTATATATTCTACCAAAGACATCTATTAGAATGCTCATAGCTACACTCAGTCCCACACTGGAAGAATCCCAGTGCCCATCGAGACTAGGATAGAAAATTAAATGATGGTATACTTACACAGGGGAATATTATACAACAGTGAGGATTAATCATTTACAGTTACACCTAATCATACAGATGAATCTCACAAATATAGTTTTGAATGAAATGAGCCATACACAAATGAGCACATATTGAATTATTTCATTTATTTCAACAAAAATAGGCAATATTAATCTATGCTATTCAAAGCCCAAATAGTGGTTACTTTTGGAAGAACGTAATGACATAAAAGGAGTACCCAGGAAACTTTTAGTGTTGGTAACTATGTGTCTCTATCTGGTTACACGAGTTCAGTTTGAGAACTTTCACTGATATGTGCTCTCTTGTCTCTGTATGTTTTATAAGTCAGTCAAACAATGGATGATTTCTAAATAAACACACACAGAAGCAGAGAGAGAGAGAGAGAGGGATTGAATTTTCAAATGAAGAGCTAGTCTCAGCTTGGAGGAAAAAGTCGAGAAGGTAATACGTAAAGTCAGATTTCCAACTCTGAGGTTTCCCTGAAGTTGTGGTAGCACTGAGTTCACTGAACAGTTATATGGGTCATGCCCCTTTTAAAAAGAGAGATTAGAAATGATGGATTCTCCAGTGTACAAACTGTATTTTCAAATATCTGGTATATATACCTAGCAATACAGAAGAAAATGCAGCAGGGACTGGCAAATATATGAAACATAAAATGGTTCAGCAACTCTAGAATTCCCAGCTTGAATCTTTTTCATCCAAGAAAGTATACTGTGTCTCAGGCCAAGGAAACACTCTACTTACCATTGTTGCTGGTTGAGGGTGACAGATTCTAACAGGATCATTGATAGCCCAAATTGAGGTGCCACATGTGAAACAAAATACTCTAAAACATGAGTTATTTTTGACCTTGGTTTAAAATGAATGTAATCCTTAGCTTTCCAGCTGAAATAAATGGGATGTACAGAAAAATGCTGTTAAATAAAAGTAATAAACATGTTAATTTAGTTTGGTACCAGGATTATACTTCATCATGTCTAAAAACTTTGAGAGCCCTGTATAGAAAAATCCATATATAGGCCAGGCTGATGGACACAGTCCTGTGGCTTCATAAATTGCGGATGATGAGAAGGTGCCTTGCTCAGGGTTAGAAGGAGGGTGGAAACATTCTGTTGGGAGGTTTCTGCTTCCATTTCATGCCCTCTGGAGTACTTCTCTAGGTCAATCAGATTTAAGGCACTCCTGTTAGATATCCCACTTTTCCTGGGATAAGGCCACGTATCAGCTGCACACTAACTTATTTTTGATGGATATGCATACTGCCTTTTACAGTAATTTTGCATTCCCCATTTCAGTTATTTGTTCATTATTTTGGTCATTTACTAATCAGCGATTGATGTTTACTAATTACAATGTATTAGGACCTATGGAGATCCAGAGATGTCTAGGAAATAGCCCTTACCTTCAAGAATGAATACTTATAAAATTTTCATAACTATAAAAAAGCAATATAAGGTAAAATGCAGTAAGAGAATTTAAAACTGGTAAAGGAGACAAAAGAAAGCTTCCTTTCAGAGAGGTCAAGCAAGGATTTGCAGAAGTCATGGTCTTTGAACTGAGCCATAAAAAGGAAAAACTTCTGGACAATGTAGTTGAAAGGAAGTAGGTCCTAATTAGAGGAAACAGGATGAGAAAATGTATGAGGTTGCGAAACTGTGGGTATATGTTGGGAACAGCAAACCATCAAGTTTGCCTGGAGCACAGGCTGTGACCAAGGGAGTAATGAAAAGGAAAGGAAGGAGAATGTGGTAGTGGAGTGTATAGATTCCAAAAAGAAGACTAGAATTGAGACTGCAGGGCTGGGGAGCCACTGAAGACTTTGGACTGAGGAGACAGGGAGGCTGGTTAGAAATGTTCCCGCCATTAGAATGTAAGTTACTAAAGGCAGGATCTGCTATAATCCTAAAATGTACCAGAGTAGACTCATTGTAGGCATTCAATGAATATTTGTAGAAAATTATATTGAATGTTTTAAAAGTATGCCATAAAGGATATTCATGACACTTCCATTCATTTAAACTGTTTATTTACTTTCTGAATAGGTAATGCCTTCCAGTGATAGGATATCCAAATGTTTTCAGGTGGACATACATTAACGATAAATTTCCTCTTTCCTACCCCTGTACTCCTGTCTCTTTACCATTTAGTTCCCCTCCAAGAGGCAGTAATTGATATCAATTTCTCATAGATACATCAAGAGACAGTCTGTTTGTGTATCCGTATCTGTCTGTATTTTTTATTCACATAGTTTTATTTACTTTTATTTACAGTTTCTATTTATTATATAAATGGAGAAATTCTACACACAAGGCTCTGCAAGATGATTTTATATTTATTTATATATCAATGATTTTTTCTCATCAGTACATACAGAACTGCCTCATTCTTTTAAATCTGCCTATTACTACTTTGGAAAAAGGCAATATAATTTATTTAAACAACATTAAAGATAGATATTTTCAATATTTTCCTAGTTAAACAATATAGCTAGCATAACAAGATACATCTATTATAGTGTTCTTCTTTATAAAATATTATTATGAAACCTTTAAACATAAGAAAAAGTGTAAAGAATAATTCAACAAGAATCTTTGTGCCCACCATCAGCCAAAGAAATATAATATTAACAATATAGTTTAACCCTGTGTATGCCCTCTCCAATTGCCTATCTCTCCCTCCCTTAGATGAGCATCAGTATGATTATTACTAGGGCTGAGTAATTCTACATTTATTTCAGAGCCATTTGTACTTTTCCTTTTCAATGAGCTTTCGGTTCATTTGCCAATTTTAGTATTGTCAGTCTTTTTATTCATTTATAGGAACTCTTTATATATTGGTGAAATGAGGTCTTGTGTGGAAAGACAGAAGTGAATATTTGTGGGCATCTCTAGCAGCTCTCTCATGGTTACCTGGTGACGAGTTAGTGGCTCCTCCTCTCCCTAGCAGCACCTGAGCCAAGCATACATCCTTCCATTTCTCAAGAGAATAAGACCCATGCAACTTGCTGACCCTCTGCCAATGGGTCTCCAAAAGATGCATATAGTGCTTATCCTGAGCATTTTGCACAAAAACCTGTGATGTGGGTTGCACTTATTTTCTTTCCCAGTTTATCATTTGTCCTTTGACTTTGTCTTTTGTCTCGAAAATTGTTCTGTTTTTTTGTAGCTCATTTGATTTCAAAAATGAATTTTTAAAATGTACATGTTTATATTGGCAAGTTTTTTTTTCTGAACTTAAAAAACTTCCTGTCTTTTGCCATACAAAATGCTTGATTATTATCTCAGGTTGATGCCTCTGAATGCATAAATTAATCCACTAACTTCCTATATACAATTTAGTATCTAGTAATAGTCAGTAGAGACATGTAATTCTTTTATTACTCTAGTGTGGATTCATAAATTCTGTCTTTCTAATGGGAAGAAGTATCATGTGCTATACCTGTTGGGAAACATAAGAAAAGGATAATTTTTAGGTTAATAATTTATATGATATAACACTCTTTAACTTTTCTTACTTTTGTATTTAAACTTAAAACATGACAAAAACAGAAAGAAATATACAATAAACTTCTGCATGTTTATCATCCATCACCAGCAATTACCAATTCATGGCCACTGTTGTTCCATCTGTACTCCAGCCTACCCTACCAGCAATTTCTTCATTACTGAGTCAATTATCAGTCTTTTATGTTACAGTTTCTCAGACTTGTATTATGCTTTAAAAGGCTTTTCCTACACCAAAGTTATTAAAAATAATTATCCATATTTCTTTTATACTTTTATAGTTTTATTTTTTAATTTAAATAATAGTCCAAATTACTTGTGGGATTTATTTTGGTCTATGAATGTGCAGAAATGTATTTTACTTACTTTTTTCTATGTATTAAGTAACCCATATTTTCATCAGTGATTTGAAATGTTATATTGAACATATAGTAAATTCCCATTTGTGATTGGAATTTTGAGATAGACATTCTGGTACAGTCCATTGACCTAGCTAAATATACAATTTTAATTGACAATATTTTGTTTATGTTTTTCCATCAATATTCATAACTGATATTTTCTTTGTTTTCTTTTTTTATTCTCTTTGTCAGAATTTTTGTTATCAGTGCTATGTTAAGTTTATAAAATGAATTTGGATTTTTTTTCTTCTTTTTTTAACGCTCTGGAAGAGTTTAAATAGTATTGGAGATACAGTTGACCCTTAAACAACTGTAGGGGCACCAACTCAACACACAGTCAAAAATCTGTGTATAATTTATAGTCAGCCCTCCGTATCTGTAGTTCCTCCACATCCAGTGTTCCTTATTCGGGCATTCAACCACCCACGGATTGTGTAGTACTGTAGTATTTACTTTGGAAAAAATCCCCATATAAGTGGATCTGCACAGTTCAAACCTGTTTTGTTCAAGGGTCAACTGTATTTACTTCTAAAGTAAATTTTCTTGTGAAATCAGTCAAATCTAATATTTTTGTAGGGATACCTTTGATAACTTTCTCTATTTCTTATGATAATGGATTGGTTTAAATTTATTATATCATTTGAAGCCAGTTTTCATAATTTATATTTCATTGAAAAGTTTCCATTTTCTTTAGATTTTTATTTTTCTTTCCCCCTTTGGTCCAGTCTAGGTAGGAGAAAGAGGAACTCAGATACTCTGCCCTGACAACTCTAGCCACGTTGGTCTCCCCAAAGTATCAGCCCCCTTTCTCAACTCAGGAAGCCCACAGAGTTTTGCCTGGGTGTCCCCTGCCTGCTCTGTGGTCTGGAAACCCTCTCAGGGCAGTAAGTTAGGCAATCATAGGACTATTATTGTTTATTTTCTGTCTTCCATTGATCACCAGTCTTCACTGTCTGATGTCCAGTGTCTTCCGTCTGCACATATCAATCTTTTAGTTCTGAAAACGTATTTTGATGTCTTTCTTTGGCTTTTTTGCCTCACTATTTATTTCTCTTCTTTGGGAATATTAATATTTTTGGAGGCTATTCATAGGCATAGCTGGAATGTCCCTTTCCTTTTAGTACACTTATTATTTCTTTCTCTTTTTAAAAATTCCATGTTGCTTGTGATCATCATGCCTGTTCTCATGCCCCTTGTAGTATGTTCGGCCTTGTTCTCTCCATTTGGGGTTGCTTCCAGTTGCTTGCATGATCGTCTTCCCTGGGCTCTGTCAGCTTATGACTTGTCTCCTTCTGTTGTCACATCATACCTCCCTCTGCTGTGTCCATATACCTCTGACGTGTTCTCATCTTGTGGATACGATTGCTTCATTATTTAAAATCCATGTTGGATATATTGGTTACCGTTTTCATCAACTATGTAACAGCCTATTTTCTGGTGAGTCTTCTTCATCTCCCACTTTTTTTCTTATTCTCTTTTTCCTTTTCTCCTATCTTACAATTACATAGAGTATATTACTTTATTTTTATTTTTACTACTCCTTATTGACCAAAGATATTTTTTCAGGCTAACTAATATTAGGAACGCGTGGGGGAGGAGGAAGCAGAGTCCTGTTGAGCTGAGTAAGACTTCTTTTTATGACGACTGCCTTTATCTCTCACTGTTCTTTAAGCAACCAAGACTGGCACTGCAGGGCCATTCACAATAATGTCTATCTCCTCCAGTCTTCCTCAACATCACACGACATCCTGGACTAGAGCTTTTTTCCCCTCTATGGCGTTAGAAAAAACAAACACAAAATTTAAAAACAAAATATATATAAAAAAATCTTAATTCTTTTTTTAAACATCTTTATTGGGGTATAATTGCTTTACAATGTTGTGTTAGTTTCTGCTTTATAACAAAATGAATCAGCTATACATATGCATATATCCCTATGTCTCCTCCCTCTTTAATTCTTTTTAAAGAACACTTTTCATGGTGTTTTATTAAAATAGATCTTTTTGGTGATTGTTTCTAAAGCTCTTTATCTTCTGAAGTATAGTGTGTAATGACTTAGACCTGTACTGGGGACTGGAATCACTGTTGGATTTGGAATAGGACATCATCAGTCTGGAAGCCAATTTTAGTCCCACTTCTGCATCTAATTAGTTGTTACAGCTTAAGCAAATCTCAGTCTTTAATAAAAATTGCCTTCTCACAGGCACTATCCCAGTTGCTGGGCATCGGAATGTCTGCCCTCTCTTATATGCCCTGGAGAAATGGGAAAATCAATATGCATGTGCTTGAAGTGTTAAGTGGAAATCTGTTGTTTCTGCCTTCCACCTTCTCAGTAGTCAGGCCAGAGCTTGCCTCTCCGTGTCCTGATATTGTCTCATTCTCAGCTCAATTTTCAGATGACACTCTGGCCGCAGAGGCTGTCCAATTGGAGACATCTTCCACAGATAGGTGAAATGTCAGGCTGGCACTATTATAGACAGGAAAGATCACAGTTGCTTTGATATGTTTTGCTGCCCTGAGAAATTAAATTTATCAAAAATAATTTTGTTTCTTGAAAAATATTCTACATTTCCATCTTATTTGAGGACTCAGGGATTCCTGACCACACAGCATGGCAACTCAGAAAGTTCCTTCCCACCTGCCTTCCTGCCCACCTACTTCTGTTTCTTCCCTTTCCTTATGCACGCTGTTGTGTTCAAATATTTGGAAATGATATATACATGAGGATTCTAAGCACCACAATTTAAAATGTACCCAGCTTCAGTGAGAGTCATCTTTGATTAGAAAGAACATATAGTTGACGGATATTCAGAGTCATCTCAGTGCTGTGGTTCATGAAGCCAGCGCCTGTAAGGAACACTCAGTTGTGACTAGTAAAAAAGTTTTATGTGTCTAAGCTTTAATATCTTAGTCCAGATGTTTAAATGATCCTCTCAGTAAGTGAACTGGGTAGAGCTGCACGAAAGGCAGGAGTGGAAACATGAATAGGATCTTTCACACTTGACTGTACCCAGCATACAGAGACATAATAAATAAAATAAGGCAGAAGCATAGGAAAGCAAACTCTTAATTGCCTTCCTCTGCTTTCCCTTCCTTCCTCCTGTCTCTTCCCCAATGTCTGTACTCAGCTGCATCTCCAGTAATGACCCCATCCTCACCCATGCTTTTCCTTTTCACGGTTTTTCATAGTTATCATTAAAACGGCTTTGTGACCACCTAGAGGGGTGGGATAGGGAGGGTGGGAGGGAGAGACGCAAGAGGGAAGAGATATGGGAACATATGTATATGTATAGCTGATTCACTTTGTTATAAAGCAGAAGGTAACACACCATTGTAAAGAAATTATACCCTAATAAAAAAAAAAAGAAAAAGAAAAAAAAGCCTTGAAAAATGCCTTTTGTTAGTGCCAGCACTTAGCAGAGTCCCGCTGAGCAAGCCAGCTCCCAAGGTCCTGTCAACACTTTCTGTCAGCAGCTAGCCTCCTTACACTTTGGCAGTCAGACACATCCTCATGAAACACGAATCTTTCTCTGCTGAATCAGGATGTAGAAATGAAGGAGCTGGGCAGTGAGGCAGGAACCCTTGCAGGATTCTTTATTACTGAGGTGGGCCTCCACACTATGGATGGCTCTATGTCAGAGTGGAGACTGGATAAGCAAATGGGGAGACGAAGTACTGATTAACTCCTTGGACTGCTGGGTTAGTCAGCAAAAAGCAGACTGCAGGGGGGAAAAGTAAGAAATATGGTTTAAAACAATTTTTTGTAACACCAAACTACTCTCCGTTTCTGAAAATACAGCTGTACTTACGGTGCAGTAGAATGGGAAGCAATTTCAGAAATCAGCTTCTCCAGCCATTTTACAGATGGATATACTGAGGAACAGAGAGAAGAAGGGGACTTCCCAAGCCTATGCATTTTGTGGCTGAGATCCTTAATCTGAAGTGGTATAATACAGGGGTTTTCAGCCTCAGCACTTGATAACTCTTTGTCTTGGAAGACTGTCCTGTGTACTGTAGGATGTTTAGCAGCATTCACATCTTCTACCCTCCAAGTGCCCAGAGCAACCCCTCCAGTCATATTAGCCAAAAATATCTCTAGATATTGCCAAAGATCCTGTAGGAGCATAATCACCCCCAGTTGAAAACCACTAAATAGTCTAATAAACCACTAAATCAGTCTAAATAGGCTGATGCTGAGCCTTTTCTTGATTAAAGAGTTGATGCAGGACTTCTGTACTTGGTGCTGGTCAGGGTGTGTCTAAACTTCTCAAGCAGACTTTCATCAGGAAATAGACAACTGTCAGGGCTCCAAAGAGAGATTATGATGGTGGCCAAGAAGAATGTCTGACAAATCAGAATTCAAGCTCTTGTTCATTCATTTCTCTATAATGGCCAGGCTCTTTTACAAAGACAAAGCATGAGCATGATGCTTCATGTAGAATCTGTCCTGTCTCTGCTACTAATCATGGACAGGTAAACCTCAGAAATATTGTGGGTTTGGTTCCAGACTACCTCAATAAAGTGAATATCACAATAAAGTGAGTCAAACATTTTTTGATTTCCTAGTGCATATAAAAGTTATGTTTATACTATACTGTAGTGTATTAAGTGAATGAAACAGCAGTATGTCTAAAAAATAGTGTACAGGCCTTAATTAAAAATACTTTATTGCTAATAAATGCTAACCATCATCTGAACCTTAAGCAAGTCAAACTCTTTTTGCAATAGTAGCATCAAAGATCAATGACCACAGGTCACCATAATGGAGTAATAATGAAAAGGTTTGGAATATTGTGAGTATTACCAAAATGTGATGCAAAGACATAAAGTGAGCAAATGCTATTGGAAAAATGGCACTGATAGACTTGCTCTATTCAGGGTTGCCACAAAACTTCAATGTGTAAAAAATGAAATATCTCTGAAGGACAGTAAAGCAAAGCACAATACAGTGAGGTATGCCTGTATTGCCTTAAGCCAGTCATCGCTACCCTAGGTATCAGTTTTCCTCTTGCCAAGTGAGAGTAACTGGGGAATGTTTCCCACAACTCAACTAGCTTTGATAATGTTACTCATTCATCTTCCAAAAGTGAGAATTTCATAGTGGCTTCCAAATCAAGAGAAAATCTGTTCTCCAGTCCCTTCTAGAAGTCAAGTCCCGAGGACTTTCCAGTCTCTGAATTGAGCATATTTTATTTTATTTATTTTTTATTTTTTTATTTTATTTTATTTTTTTACAGCTTTATTGGAGTATAATTGCTTCACAATGGTGTGTTAGTTTCTGCTTTATAACAAAGTGAAACAGTTATACATATACATCTGTTCCCGTATCCCTTCCCTCTTGCATCTCCCTCCCTCCCACCCTCCTTATCCCACCCTGAATTGAGCATATTTTACTAAGCAAGTTTTAGATTTGATTTATGTCTAAGGTTCAGCTGAGCTAGAAAGAGAGCTGAGAGCTACCAGGTGTCAGAATAGTTGGTTAAACAACAGGCCAAAAACAAAATTAAAAATCAAGCCTTTAATCACCTACTGTGATAGTTTAAGCAAAAGACTAAATTGGATAAAGGGCCAACTCTCCCCTCTTCCATTTTAAGCAATGGACTGGTGTAACCAGGTGAATCAGCATGGATGTGGGAGTCATCTCACTGCCAAGGTACCCCCAACACAAGGTTCCTGCAGTTTTATGGACGCGGTGGCTGAAGAAAGGCGATAGGAGAGGACTAGAAGTGGGAAAGTACTGAGTACTGAATCGGAGTAGAGAAAGTGTCTTCAGTGTCCTCTGACTGCCATAAGGAAGCCTCTGCAGAGACACCTGAGATAGGTGCCAGCTGACAGCCCGAGTTAGAGACCTCTGAATAAAGGCACCTAGACTCTGAACGCAACCATGAGTAAGAACATGACTTGACAAAGCATCCTGAGTCAACTTCCTATCAGGACTGCACCAGGTCTGGTATGGGGAGAGATTACCCACATGAAATCTGACAGGTAAAGTCTTTGTAATTACCTGTGGTCAGACCTGAAAAAAATCGTACATATAATTTTTGGCCACAAACTGGACTCAGTTTTCCTTAGATTTGTTCAAATGTCTAGCAGGTACATTGACTGATTTTCTGTAAGTCTATTCTGATTTGCAAAATGCCTTCCCCAGTTTTTAAAGTCTTAGATATTTGCTCCTATTTGTGACTGTTGGAGTTCTAATTTGCTCTCAGAAAGCAGATGAGAATGTGTGCCATATAAAAAGAAACGACTGTGATTTATAGCCTTTATTCTGTCAATGTGGTGTATTACATTCATTGATTTTTGTATGTTGAACCATCCTTGCCTCCTGAGGATAAATCCCACTTGGTCATGGTGTATGATCATTTTAATGTGCTTTTGGATTTGGTTTGCTAGTATTTTGTTGAGAATTTCTGCATCCATGTTCATTAGGGATATTGGCCTATAGTTTCTTTACTTGTGGTGTCATTGTGTGGTGCTGGTATCAGGGTAATGCTGGCCTCAAAGTGTGCTTTGAGTGTTCCCTCCTCTTCAGTTTTTTGGAAGAGTTTAAGAAAACTTTGCATTAATTCTTCTTTAAATGTTTGATAGAATTCACTAGTGAAGCCATCTGGACCCAGGCTTTTCTTTGCTGATAGTTTTTTGATTACTGATTCAATCTCCATACTAGTTATAAGTCTGTTGAGACTTTATATTTCTTGACAATTTAATCTTGAAATGGTTTATGTTTTTAGGAATGTATCCATTTCTTTTAGGTTTTCCAGTTTGTTGTCATATAATTGTTCATAGTAGTCTCTTATGATTCTTTTTATTTCTGTGGGATAAGTTGTAATGTCTCTGCTTTCATTTCTGATTTTATTTGAGTCTTCTCTCTTTTTCATCTCAATAGATGTAGAAAAAACATTTGATAAAATTCATCACCCTTTCATGATTAAAAACTCTGAACAAACCAGGAAAAGAAGGACATTACCTCAACACAATAAAGGCCATGTATGAAAAGCCCACAACAACATCACACTCAATGGTGAAAACTAAAAGCTTTTCCTCCAAAATAAGGAACAAAGCAAGGATACTAACTTTCACCACCACTTCTATTCAAATAGTACTGCAAGTCTTAGCCAGAGCAATTATCCAAAAAAAAAAAAAAAAAAAGCCATCCAAATCAGAAAAGAAGTAAAATTATCCCTGCTTTCAGATGACATAATCCTATATATAGAAAACCCTAAAAGCTCCATTAAAAAACTGTTAGAACTAATCAATGAATTCAGTAAATTTGCATGATAAAAAATCAACATTCAAAAATCACTTGCATTTGTATATTTGAAAAGGAAATTAGGAAAATAATTTCATTTACAATAACACCAAAAGAACAAACTACTTCAGAATAAACTTAACTAAGGAGGTTGAAAACTTATATACTGAAACCTACAAAACACTGATGAAAGAAATAAGGCAAGACATAAACAAGTTGAAAGATATCCCATGTTCATGGATTAGAAGACAATAATATTTAAATGTTCTACTACCCAAAACAATCTACAGACTCAATAAAATGCCTATCAAAATACCAATGGCATTTTTTTATAGAAATAGAAAAACAATTCTACAATTCAGTGGAACCACAAAAGATCCTGAATAGCCAAATAAATCTTGATAAAGGATAATAAAGCTGGAGGCATCATGCTTTCTTATTTCAAAATATATTACAAAAGCTACCATAATCAAAACATTATGGTACTGGCATAAAGGCAGATATATAGACCAATGGAACAGAATAGAGCCCAGAAAAAACCCATACATATATGGTCAATTGATCTTTGAGAAAGGTGCCAAGAATACACAATTGGGAAAGGATAATCTCTTCAATAAATGATACTGGGAAAACTGAATGTACACGTGTAAAAGAATGAAATTGAACCTTATCTTACACAATACACAAGAAAACAAATCAACATAGATTAAAGACTTTAACCTAAGGCCCCAAACTGCAAAACTCCTAGGAGAAAACATTGGGAAAAAGTTTCATGACATTTGTCTTGGCAATGATTTCAGAGCTATGACACCAAAAATCTGGGTCACAAAAACAAATATAAACAAGTGGACTACATCAAACCATGAAGCCTCCACAAAGTAAAGAAAAAAAATCAACAGAGTGAAAAGGCAACTTACAGAATGGGAGAAAATATTTGCAAATTATATATCTGATAAGGGGTCAGTCTCCAAAATATGTAAGAAACTCCCACAACTCAAGAGTGAAAGAACCAATAGCCCAATTTAAAAATGGACAAAGGAGGGCTTCCCTGGTGGTGCAGTGGTTGAGAGTCCACCTGCAGATGCAGGGGACACAGGTTTGTGCCCCGGTCCGGGAAGATCCCACATACTGCGGAGCGGCTGGGCCCGTGAGCCATGGCCGCTGAGCCTGTGCGTCCAGAGCCTGTGCTCTGCAAGGGGAGAGGCCACAACAGTGAGAGGCCCGTGTACCACAAAAAAAAAAAAAAAAAAAAGGCAAAGGAATGGAATAGACATTTCTCCAAAGAAAACATATAAAAATGATCAAGTACATTAAAAAATGCTCAATATTACTAATCATAAGGGAAATACAAATCAAAACCACGAGATATCGTCTCACACCAGTCATATCAATAGAATTTTTTTTGTATCCTAGAACAGATTACCCACTTGTTTGCAAATTACCATCCCCCAGAGGAAAATTTAACAAGGCTAGCTCACATTTAGGTGGGGCACTCAATTTGTGTACAGACATTTATTGAGGGTCTAATGTTTGTCAGACTTCATGCTAGGTGGACCAATTTGCTAGTCAGTAACAGAGATTCTCAGTGTAGATTTCTCTTTTGTGCTGCAGACTTGGAACTCACTTCCTCTGGTGCATCTGTACCTAGATGTCCCACAGGCACTTCAAATTCAACATGTCTAAAATCAAATCCTTCATCTTATTCTTCCCCTCTAATGTTCTTAGTTTCCCAACCAAGTAGCAGATTTCTTTCTTTTCATACCTCCTCTTACCTTGGCAATGCTCACCAATGAGTGCATTAAATGTATATATTAATATCAGAGGTAGTGATATTACTATGGTATTTAATATTCCCATCCAGGAATAGCATATGCTGCTTCATATAAATTATATAATAATTATAGGTTTTTTTTCTTATAGGTCCTGTACATTTTTGTTAAAATTTGACCTAGGTACACTTTAGAAATTTGCTGCCAATGTAAAGAGACTTTTTTCTTTTTTAATTTCTGTTTTGTTATTCTGAAAATAAAAACTACAGAATTTTGACATTCATGTCTTAACCTAAATGGCATCTCCTTCCTGAGCCTTCCATGATCACCACATTTAAGGGAACCCCTCTTATCCAATCTCTGTTTATATACATATATGCTCAATTTTACAGCCCTGCTTTATTTTCATCACAGTGTTCACTATCTGAAATTTTATTAATTAAAAAAATTTTTATTATCTATTTCCCTTCCTTCAGAATATAAGCTCCATGGAAACTTCTATTCATCTCTGTATTTCTATTATTTCTATTCATCTCTGTATTTCTATTATGGTTAAGGTGTAAGCTGAGTCTTTACACCTTAGTATTCAGGACTCTAATCACCAAGTCCAGGTTTCACCTTTTACTATTTGCAAGTAGTTTGCTGCTGACATGCAGCAACTCCTCTTATGAAGAATGTCAAGGATTGGGTACTTCCCAGTCCTTTCAGCATGCCCATAGCTGGGTGGCAGTGGTGACATTTTCCTCCTTAGCCTAGGACACTCTCATGTAAACTGTGTGGTTGAAAAGTAGTTAAATGATTGGCTGTGAAGAGTAGAGCTCTAAAATAAAACCTCCAGGAGCTACTTATACACTCAGCCCACCCTCCAGTTTCTCTCCTCCCATTTTACCTGCTCTTCTGTGATTGCTACCTTGAAGGTCAAGGTTAATGTTTCATCCAGTTCTCAGCCTCTGAACTCCTAACACTGTGCCATGCATAGAGGAAATGCTCCATATAGGCTGGGCACAATGAAATACATAGAAGCAGGGAGGATCAGATATGGCTATTCTATCTGGGTCTTCTGAAATCCCAGATCTTATTTTGTCACTTTCCTTATTAAAAATCTCATTTTTCCTGTGTCTCCATTATAAAATTTCAAGTTTCTTGGCTTAACAATCAACCTACATACTATCTTGCCCCACTATGCCTGTCTAGGTGTCTTAGCTTATACTGTCATAACAAGATTCCATTGACTAGGTGGCTTAAACAACAAACATTTATTTCTCACTGTTCTGGAGGCTAAGAAGTCCAAGATCAAGGCACCACAGTGTAGGTTTCATTCTTAGGCCTCTTCTCTTGCCTTGTAGGTGACAGCCATCTCACTGTGTATCAGATGATCTCTTCTGTGTGGAGACAGCAAGAAGGAGAAAGAGAGAATGAGTATCAGCTCCCTGGTGTTTCTTCTCGTAAGGGAACTAATCCCATCTTGAGGGCCCCACCCTCATGACCTCATTTAACCTTAATTACCTTGCAAAGGCCCCATTTCCAAATACCATCACATTGGAGGGTAGAGCTTTAACATATGAGTTTTGGGGGACACAAACATTTTGTTCATGGCACCAGGTATCCAGGCTAACTAACATCAGCATTCTTCTGCACCATCTTTTATATTTTTTTATGTTCATGACTTTGTCAAGACAGTCCATCTCCCTGAGAGCAATTACTTCAGTCTGCATAGCAACGACAGGCCACGAAGTGGTTGAGTTTGGGAACACAGCAAATATGCAGAAGCCAAGAAGTCAGGGACTTGCAAACAGAGACCAGTTTGAGCCTGTAAGGTTGTGTTTTTATTTCCCCCATGCTGCTTAGGACAACGTCTCAGATGTAGAGAAAGAGCTGGTTCTTCCCTAGATCTGTGATAATGAATGTCCTGTCTACTAATTACAGAATGAGGGCTTGGCTGGCCTCCCTCTCAGTAAGATTACCTGGCAGCCTTCCAAGACTCCTCTAGCATCACCAAACTGAGGTCCACGTAGTCCTGTAACTGAGGGCAAACCATGCAGGGCAGGCTTGTACCTGATGTTTTTACGCAGGATGCCCACTCTTGGATAACCAACTCCTCCACAAAAAGGGTTGTGTCTTTCTCTTTAATATCCAGTTACAGTGAAAAAAGCATAAACTTCGATCTCAGACAGTTCAAACCCCCAACTCCAGTAATCAGTACAATATTTGACAAATTAATTTATTCCCCTATGTCCCACTGCTATCTTCTGTAAAACAGGAAAATTATATCTAACAAATGAAATAATTTATTTTAAGCATTTGGTCCATAACAACAAATCCATGGCATGGGAAAATGGTTGGGAACTTCTTAATCCCTTTCTTTTCATCATTCTCACATTGTCTTGTAGAAAATAGTAAATTTTGGTTGAACGATGAGCAGTGGAATTAGGGCAGGGGATAGGAATACAACAAGAAATAACTGAGACTCCAAGATCACAGTTGCTGAAAAGTACCTTTATTTTTTTCTACCCACATATTTTGGGTACAAGTTAGTTTCTCTCCTGGCTAGAAAGCAACATCTAAGAGGCTGTGTATTCCTTCTCTTCATTTTAAAGGAAGAGAACACTGGAATGTAAGCTAGATAATTCTGTCTCCGCTCTCCCCTTCACAATTTCAGAGGCTCCAAAGGAACTTGTCAGTGAGACCTCATAACAGTGACTGGGCTTGTTTCATGTTTCAGAAATGAAGAGATGCTGAAAGAAATGTAAGCAATATTTGTGGAGCACATATTATTATGTGGCTTGCTCTGTTCTAGGCATGGGGAATAAAAGATAAGACTTGACTCCTGCTCTGTAGAATCTCACAGTTTGCAGTGAGATGGTTAAAAATATGAAATAAACACAAAATAATGTGCAATGTGCTGTGACAGAGATACATATAAAGTTCAGGGGCAACAGAGGGAAGAAAGTTATAACTGCCTGGGGCTAGGAAGATCAGAAGAAGACGTCTCAGAAGAGATCTCCTTTGAGATAAGCCTGGCAGGATGAAGGAGAACTTACTAGAGTCAAAGGTATAGCTTGGGCAAAGGCACAAAGGTTTCCTCTCATTTGAGAGGGTTGAGGGAATAAGAAGAGGTAGGAGGAGGAGGGAGGATTTTTTAAAAAGTAATGCTAACCCAACCAGCTGTTGTTGACCAAGGAATGTTCCATAGTCATTACAACGGTGCTACTAAGAGCAGGTTTCAAACCTTATGCCTGTTTTTAGCTTTCTGGATCTCCATGTCTTCTTAGACAGGCTTCAGCTCTTTGGAACAAAGTGGAGATTTTACCATCTTATGAGCTCTTTAAAATGGGCCTTTCTAAAAGTGATTATATGCAAATCAAAGGCTATGACAAATATCAATGTTTCCATCAAGAAACTCACTGTGAGACCTTGAACTAGTCATTCAGCCTCTCTGGTCTACCAGACCCATGAGAAAAACTGAGTAAGCAAAGTGAGATGATGGCCAAGTCCTTTCAAAATCTAAGATTCCATATGAATACATATGGAAAGTGTATTAGCATGGGGGGAGCTTCATGAATTTGGACTAATTGAAGACAGAAGATTTTGAATTAGTGAAAACCCTGGGGAGAACACTTTTAATGAAGTTTTATTGCTTTCAAGTACTCCAAGGAATTCCAAGAAGGCTAAACATATAAGCAAGTGCTTTCATCAGTAGAATAAGCCTGATTTTGAAACTCCGTTATTGGTACACTGAAAAGTTGTTTGAATCTGCTTGGAATGTGCTGGATTCCTCAAACAAATTAAATCTCTAACAACAACAACAAAGAAAAATTCATTGGCTGTGCAAACTCCATTTTATAAAAGATCCAAAGAACAGTCCTTTTCCTAAATATTGTGGTTTTTAAGATGAACAGGCTATTGTTGGATGGTCAGAGGCAATTTTAGAAAGTCTCACCCAAGAAGTACAGAACAACTGGTAGACTTAGTGTCTTGTGAAGAAGAAAGGGTTCTTGAAGACTCAATGGTCTCTATCTTAAGATAGAGACAGGACTCAGCTACTCTAAACACTCTCTGAATTAGCAGTGCCTGTGACTGACTATCCTTCAGCAACTATTAGTGAGTCCTGCTGATTAAGGAGAATGGAGCAGTGGTTGCATTTTCTGCTGAATACCATACCAGAAAGGATCAAGAGACTATCTGAGGGAAAAGTACAAGGATGGGCATTGAATTACAAGCAGCAGTTGTGGGTTCTAGTCCTGATTCTGCCACAGGTTTACTTCAAGTCCTTGACAATTTCTCTCCCTCACTGGGCCTCAGTCTTCTCAAATACATGATGAAAGAAGTGGGCTCCCAACACTGCACTGATTCTAATAGCTTGTGGTCAGGAGGCTCAAGCAAAATTGCACTGGATTCATTCTTGCTATTAAATTCCCAGTGGTAAATGTATTTGGCTAGTCTATGAGGAAATCATATAGAATAATTCAGCCATATACCTGAAGTCGATATTTCTATCAACTAATAGATAATAGAGATTTTCATGACCTGTCCGATGTCACACTGCAGGTTGTGGCCAGAGCAGAAATCCTATTTCATTGCTCATTCATCTACTGAGTGGCCTGCTCAGGGATGTCAGCGTGATTAACTGGATCCCACGGAAACCACAACAGATGAGGAACAGCTTGCACAAAGTAGACAGATGAACAAATAAATTTGGCCCAGTTTCTTTAGCTCTTAACTTTTTCTTCTCCTAGTTTTGTTCTGAACTTTTGATCTCTATGTTCTCAACTTAAACCTCGCTGCAATCTAGGCTCAATTACAGAAGTTCTCTAGAAACAGCAATGATGCCTTGTTGATATGACTGTCCACAGCTCCAATGACCAAATATTTGCTTCCTGAGTCTTACCCAGCCTGCTCCCTGAAAGCTGTTGGCAGAAATGTGTACTATCCCTGATGGATAAAGAACAGAGAAAGCTCTTATCTCATCAGTTTGTAGGAGTGGTGAGCTCTTGGGGGTCATACGTCTTGCATGTTGTCAATTTGATTTCTCCCTCAAAAGTGGCAAATCAGCAGGAACAAGGGAAAGCCAGGCTATGTCCTCCTGTCAAAGAAGAACACAGAGAAAACACAGAAACCTTAGTTTTAAAAAATACAGCCTACAGAGCTAAGTCAGTTTCAAAGTTTTGGAGCTGCATTTATGTTGAATAAAAATAATGAAGTAAAAACCCCTGCCCCAACTCAAACAGCAAGGCAAAAATATAGAATGGGGAGTTGGCAATAGCTGTGAAAAGAGAGAAATGTATATAGAGAGACTGAGATGAAAAAATTGATGGAAGTTGGAACTAAATGAGGATGACAGGTGAGGATATCAATGAAGATAATAGTCAACTCCTTCACAGTTCCTAAAGTAAACATCCATTTAGTCATTCTTTAATCATACATTTATTACATGCCCACTGTGAGCCAGGCCTTCATTTTCTAGCTTTGTGTAAAATGGATCAGTTCACAAGATAGATACAATCTTCACTTTTGACCTAGTGGTGGATTGCTATTAAGTCCATAAACAAATCAACAAGATAATTTCTGATAGTGAAAAATGCAGTGATGTGGCTAAAATCATAACACTGACAACACCACATGCTGGCAAGGATGTGGAGCAGCAGGACCACTCATTCATTGCTGGTGGGGATGCAGAATGGTACAGCCACTGTGCAAGACAGTTCGGCAGTTTCTTAGAAAACTAAACATAGTCTTACCATATGACCCGGCAATACTACTACTAGGTGTTTACTCAAATGAGTTGAAAACACGTGTCCACATAAAAACCTGAACACAAATGTTTATAGCAGCTTTATTCATAATTGCTAAAAATAGGAAGCAACCAAGATGTCCATCAATAGATTAATGGATAAACAAATTCTGTAGCATTTATATAATGTGATATTATTCAGAAATAGAAGGAAAAGAACTACCAGGTTACGAAAAGGCATGGAATAGCCTTAAGTGCATATTGCAAAGAGAAAGAAGCCAATATGAAAAGGCTACATATTGTATTGCTTCAACTATATGACATTCCGAAAAGGTAAAATTACAGAGATAGTAGAAATATCAGGGGCTACCAGGGGTTCTAGTGGAAGGAGAGATGAAGAGGTGGAACACAAAGGATTTTAAGGGTAGTGAAACCATTCTACATGATACTGTAATGGTGGATATATGGCATTATGCATTTGTCATAAAATATATATCGATATTATTTCATCAGTTTTAAGAAAAATACCACACTAATGTAAGATGTTAGTAATAGGAGAGACTGTGCAGGGGGCAGAGCATTTAGTATGTAGGAATACTCTCTATTCCTGTCAAACTCTATGGAGTATAGGAATACCCTCTATCTCTGCTTAAGTTTTCTGTAATCTTGAAACTGCTCTAAAAAATGAAGTCTATAAAAATGTTTTTAATACAGTGATAAAGAATCAGAATGATAGGATAAAGAATGCCCTAGGCTAGAGGCAGGAGGGAATCTCCTCTCCACTAGGTCTTCAGAGAAGTCTCTCTGAAAAATTGACCTTTCAGCTGACGGATGAGAGGAGCGTTCCGGGCAGTGGGAAGAGCAAATATAAGGGCCCTAATGCGGGATCAGATCCACTTCCTTTATATTATTTTGTTCATACACTTTGCGAGGTAAGCCAATCAGGGATTTTTTATTTTTATGTTTAAAAGAAGGATTTAAGCCAGCTATTAGCACTCGGAGAGCTAATTCTAGGCCTCTGATGCCCAGAAAGGTGCTCTTCCCACTAGATCCCAGTTCCTTCTGGTGCTTCATCAAAATCCACACTTTTAAGAACGAAACAAAACAAAAGCCAAGTTGTCCTCATCACAGCACCTTTCATCCTGTTCACCTGTGTCTTCTAAAGCAGTGTTTTTCCAACTTTGGTCTCCATCAGAATTATCTGAAGAACTTGGTAAGAAAGCACAGGCTCTATCCTACTTCTGTTTAACTGCCCAGGCTGACTGTGCTCCATGTCAAAGTTTGGGAAATGATGCTCTAAAGCAGAACTCCTCAAAGTTTTATGTGCATATGGATCACAGGGGGTTTGGGGAGTAGGGGCTCTTGTTAAAGACAGCTTTGGTTCAGTAGGTCTACAGGTGGCCAGGGATTCTGTGTTTCCAGCAAGCTCTCAGGTGGTGTGGGTGCTGTTGATCCATGGAGCATATACTTCGATTGGCAAAGGGTCTAAACACAGGCCTATGACCGGTGGAAATGTGGGATGCCAGAAAGAATAACTGACCTCCATTAGGTTTGGCAGCATTTCCTACTCAAAAGGAAAGAGCCCATTTTGCTTTTCAGTTACTCTACTGTGCCCTGTGATAGTTTAGATATTCAAAGCCGAATAAGATTCTTCATCAAGTTCTGCTAGAGAGACGTAGCACCTGTTGCTGTGCATCCAGACAAGAAAATTCAAGCAGTGGCAGGGTGCTTCGCATAGTCATTATGTGATTCATTCCTGTTCCTTCCACCATAACACCCTGCAAGAAACCGAAAGTCATTTGAGGAAAAAGTGGTGAATTTCTTTCCCGAATTATAATAATTTCATTCATTCAATGCATATTTTTGTGCCAGACACAGTGTCATGGGATTTGGAGGCATTTTATCACAAACGTTAACCAACTTATTATACACAACCTTTTATTTTGATTTTTCATAACTAATAAGGACCTACTGGTATAGCACAGGGAACTTTACTCAATACTCTGTAATGACCTATGTGGGAAAAGAATATTTAAAAAGAGTCGATATATGTATATGTATAATCGATTCACTTTGCTGTACAGCAGAAACTAACACAACATTGTAAATCAACTACACTCCAATAAAAATTTTTAAAAAATGAAACTGAGGCAAAGAAAGGCATGTAACTAGTTGTTCTTGTAGAGCTCAGTTTCAACATCTGTATACAAACAAAATCCGTGCTTTCAACTTCTCTCAACATGCACCAGATTACAAAAGCTTAACAAAGGCTGGGCATTCAGACATGCCATTGAATGAGGTACAGGTGACATTGATCGTAGTGGTTCTGGAATCATTTAACAATGCTTATTAGTGAACAGTGCATGGTTTAAATATTGATGATGATGAGTCTTTAAGCTTTAATAAGGGTTTCTGAAAGCACCTTAAAGTCTCGGCAATATCTGTGATTTTTATAGGGAAACAAAGCCAGTGCGCAGTAGAGGAGGGAATATTTAGCTAGGAGTCAGGAGACAAAGATTCTTATCCTGTCTCTGACCCTGATTTGATGATTTGAACAAGTCATTTCCCCATCCTCAGCCCCAGTTTCTGAATCAATAAAATAATGGATTGGATCAGGTCATTTCAATGGTATTTTGCAGCTTTATCTCTGAATGTAAAATGTCTACTTCACCACTGCTGAATGAAAATGAAGACATGATCAATAGACTTATGAATTGATTACACAGTAGAAATCTGCACACCCAAATGTCATGACCTTGAACAGGTTTGCAGCCACTTGGTAGCAGAACAGGGACAAGGGCCCAGGTATCCTCAGTCTCAGTGCCATGTCTCTCCCCACACCGTGCCCTTGCAAGATGGTCACTTATCAAGGGAAATAAGGGGAGAGAATGGATGAGCGTCGACTGTGGTGGCAGTGTCCCTTTTCCCCTCTGTGCTTCAGTTTTTCCATCTGACAAATGGAAATAATGATAACACAAGTCGTGTAGGGTTGTGAGGAGTAATGGGCTAGTACATGGAAGGCATTTAGCACACCACCCAGGGAAGGTCATGCTCAGTAAGTATTAGCTATTATTATCCCAAGTTTACAGATGAGACAACTGAGCCTCAGAGGGGGGTTATAAGCCCAGTAACTTTCAGCCAAGTAAATAAGAGCTCTTTCTTTACAGAACCTTCTACCCAGTTATAGAAGAAGGGTGCATGAAGAAAGCAGACAGTTTGGAGGCAGAAGACCCAGGTATGAATCCTTTTTCTGCTCTATCCTAAGCTTGTAACATTGAACACGTTATTTCAGTGCTCTGATCCTTTTTGATTCATGTATAAAAAGAGTTAACAGTGATATCTCTTCTACAAGTTGGCTATGAGGATCAAACTATAAGGTTCTGTTACAGTGTCAGTTATTGTTACCATTGCTATTAGCAGTCTAACTGGCTTACGGAGTCGAGTCGGGCTTGGTGAAATGCGGATGTGCCCTTGACCTGGTGGCCATGGAGGTAACTCGGTAGAATGCCCATGCCAGTGCCGCTAGGTACAGAAGGTCCAGAGTCACCCAGAACAGTCCCTAGTTTGAGAGTGATCTTCAAAGCACAGGGAGAGGACAGCTCTGTTAGGCAGGGAGAGGGCCTCACACAGACAGACAAGTTATAAGAGATCTTTCTGCTGCTTTAAAGTAGCTCAAACCACCCAGCCTTGATGAAAGACATCTGAGGCCTGTGTGATGGGGCTGCTGAATTCCTGGGGTAGATCCCTGAAGATCTACAGACAATAGCGGGGCCTCCAGTTAGTTCTGTATGATATAGAGTGATTTTTGAATGTAAATTTGTCCAAGCACCTGTTCGTGGAGCACTTCAGTGGCATGCAGTGGTTCAAAGGATGAAGACAAAGCTCTTTCACAAGGAGTACATGACTGACTTCTCCTGCATGGTCGAGGCCCTGCCTTCCTCGCCCCCAGACCTGGCACCTAGTTTCCCTCACACCACCCCTCCAGCCAGTCCATCTTAGCACTTCCTCCATCACAGCCCCTTGTACATTCTTTTTCCTCTAAAATATTCCTCTCCTCTCCTCCCTCCTTCCTGGTTCACTCCTGCATAACCTTGACACCTCAGGTGAATCATTACTTTGTCACTAAATGTTAATTTTTTCTGAGTTATAGAATTGTGGATGATTTATAGCTTTCTTATTTTTACTTCAGCACATTTATTTTTAAAAATAAATGATACATTCATTTGTTTATTCAATTTTATACAATGACTGTTTGTTGCACACCTGCTATGTGATGGCATTATTCTAAAGAGTAAGTATAGCAAGGGACAAAACAAATATTTGTTTTTAAGGCACTTATAGCCTGATGGACAACAAACAGTTAAAGTAACTAAAATATCAGGTAGTGGGAATCTAGAATATAAATTAAACAAGAAACTCATTATTCAAACCAGAAGAGAAAGGCCACTGAATATAACACATTTAAAAGGTGGTCATACAAGACAGTTTACTTGAATTAAGAGTTTTTAAGCAGCAGTTGAAAGATCTGAAAAGGTTTATCTTGCCAAAGAAGTAAGAAATACTAACACATATCTGAAGAGTCATCATTGGAAGTAGTAGAACTTGGCAAACCCAAACAGCCGATTTCCAATCATGGGCTCCAGGTTGCAGGGAGACAATATTTGGCCCACTCTTTAGAATAACACAGTAATTACAACTGTTGGAATATGGAATATTCCTCTTTGGCAATGGGAGGACTTCTTAGTCATAAATGGAATCACCATTTTGGGGTAAAGTGGTACAAGAACTCACATGTCTTTTGGACTCTGTCTTGGGTAATACCAAGTAATACTTACTTCCATAAGAGTCTATCCTTCTATCAGGTAACTCCACATCCTGTCACATAAAACTTCATGGACATGATGATGGGGGAAAGATTTTGATAAGATGTCTATAATTATGTACAGCTGTATCTAGGCAAGTATTATAAGTGTTGCACATACACCTAGGATTTATGTGTATTTCTTTCAGAATTAACAGAGAGACAAATATGTATTTTTCTGTTTTAAATTGAGTTAAAGTAAAAACCCCACCCGTAGCTGAATTGCTTGTTCATTCCCTATTTTGTTTTTGTTGTTGTTGTTCATTCCCTATTAATTAAGGGGGTGTAGAATTATTCTGATTTTCTCCAGTAATTCAATGATTTAGGGTTTGCTAAGCAATTTTTCCTTTAAACTGTAGGTTTCAAGGGAAAGCTTGTTTTCAGTAATGAAAGTAGCTTAATCATTAAAACAGTCTGCTCTTTGCCACAAGTATAATTTCATCTTTGGAAATAATTGCCTTCCATCCTTCTAGTCCTCCCCAAGCAAACTCACAGAAATATCCTCCAGAGTAATAGAGAATTCTGATTGTTGTATTCAGACCTAGACATTCTTGAAACTGGAAAAAATAACTTTTAGCATTCCTTCTTTTCCATCTTCTCATTTACACTAAGCGAAGGTAAGTGGAAGGCTCAAGAGTTGGAGTCTTGCTGCCTGGCTTCCTGGCCAGGCTGTTGCCTGTTGTACCTGCCCGAGAATCTTAAGGCAGCTAAAGCTGTCGAGTTCAGAGGAACTCGAGTTGAGAGGAAGCTTTGGATTTTCTCACGATCAATGCTTGGAGGATCAGCCAATAACTCATCTTTTCTCTCCTCCAAGGTGCTAGCAGAGGGAGGGTACAGTCAAGGAAAACTAGCCAGATAAGTATCCGAAAGCAGCTTCATTAACGGCTGGTAGCACATGATAGCCCCAAAATGTGTGGCTCTCTGGAAAAAGCTGAAGCAGAAGACATGAATTTTCTGGGGACTGATATGGATTCTACTTCTGTACAGTGGAACATGCAGTCACTCATACAAGGGTAGTGAGAGGTCCATTTGGGTCCAGAGCCCAAATGCAGTTCCCATACTGCTGCATGGGCAAGGGCAGACGTCAGCTTCACACCGGTCATGGTCAGGGCAGAGGCAGGCGCAGTGATAACCTCACTCAAAAAAGAGCCACTGCCTGAACTGTGGGCAAAAGTTGTCAAGGTCAGTGACCCACCAGCCTGAAGTGAGAACTGTGAAGGGGAGGTACACCTGAGTGTAATAAGAGCAAACCTACGGGGGGAAGGGCTGACTCTCTCCTTCCATCCCTGTTTCATCACCGAAGTGATGGTTGGTCCGAGGAATTATCTTTCGGGAAATAAAAACAAAAACAAAATACTAACTTTTCAGTAACAGACCTTTTGAATCCCACCAAAGTGAGAAATTTCCAACTGAATAGATGCATTTTTAAAGAAAGTTTTGTTCTGGCTGGAAAGAAAAGCTTGTTATACATTGCCAGTAGGTATACAAAATCCTTTTCCTGTCTTTAGAAAGTGTGTTGCGTTCTAAATGGATTTTAAAGTCATTTCAGAGGGCTATAAAAGAGATGAGAAGGGGACCCGGAGAGAATGGCTGCATGGGTTTGCTAACGAGGGAAAATTGGTGAAGCTAATTCTGTGAGCAACACCGTGCTAGGCACAGTGGGGAACCCACAGCGCGCAGTACATGGGCCCTCGTCTTCTAGGGTCATCAACACAGGAAGGAGACAGACATTTATCCGAGCATTCCTCATAGAAGGCAGGCTAGCACACGTGCTGAACTGTGGCACAGCTATGATGGTACAGGGAGAATTTGGTCCAGAGGAAGTAGTAAGGCTTTCTGGTATTAGCGGTGGGTATCAGGATTTAAGCTTGGGGGAATTCCCTGGTCGTCCAGTGGTTAAGACTCGGGCTTTCACTGCTGTGGACCCAGGTTCGATCCCTGATCAGGGAACTAAGATCCCACAAGCCATGTGGTGCAGCCAAAAACAAACAAACAAAAAAGATTAAGGCTTGGGAAATCAGAATTCTAAAGACTAAATGGATCTAACGGGCATGAAAATGCTACTGAGTGTCACCACTGCCCTTCCGATCCCTAGTGTAGAAGAAGGATTGACAGGCCATTGCTGCATGTGTTCTGTGTTATGGATGAACTGCGGTGCCTATTTTGAAGTCACTTTTGTAGTTATTGAAAATCTGGAAAGGAGCTTTAAAAGCATTTAGTCCAACTTGCCTCTTTTGTCCCCCTGGTATATAAAAATGAGGAAACCGGTCTAGAAGGAAAAATAACCTGCCCAACGTGACCAGTCAGTTAACATCAGAGCTGGACCTAGACCTGTGTTCTTTCCAGATAAGAGTCTTAAGATCCGGATGAAGTCTTTTCATTGTAGAAGCCCTGAATCCACATTGGTCTTTATGCCACAAACCTCCAACTGTCATTTTGAACCATGCCATTTTTATTCCACAACAAAATTCCTCATTTCCGAAGTAAATAATTTCTTACCTGAGAAGAGCCAAAACAAAACCATTCCTGACTTCAGTCATGGTGGCATGACAGTACACAGCACATAGATTGGGTTAAAAAAGAAAAAAAAAAGGGTTGGGTTTCCTTTTCCAACTGTAAACTCCCTTTTTCTTCCCAAAGCTGTTTCGTTGCTCAGTCCAGAATTTCAGCTGTCAGAGTTTTTAAGAAGTATGGCTCTGGGGTGTAGTCTAGCCAAGACTTTTTCTCAAGGAGAACTGAAACCTGTTATTAAGCTATGAGAAAACATATTTCTAAACGATTTACTTTTCCCCTAATGAGATCAGGAGCTTCTGTTAGGGACCCGAGTTTCCCCTAACATAAAACTTCAAAGGGATCAATTACGGATACTCAGAGCTTCTACCTCATTTTTTAAGTTTCAGATTGAGTATTTTTAGCTTTTGGATGCCCTTTTTTCTTTTATTTGTCCTCTTCAAGCCGGAGAACAGGGTACGGGAGGCATCACAGTAACCAATGTGGCCACACCAATCAAGAAAGGACTGCATGCGCTCTTTTCTGCCATCGAACCATTTTTTTCTCCCAGATTACTCCTCAGTTGTCAATCTTCTTTATGTTATTCAATGAAGTTCAACACTACATTTTGAAATAAAAGGGATTGTCTACATTTTCCCACTTATTTTTGAAGCCAAAACATCTTTACAGACATTAATAATAATAAGGATGTTCAGAATTATGAAGAAAATGACAACACAGCTAACATTTATGTACTCTTTATGCATTGGGGACCAGGAAAAGGCTTTTATTCATTCATTTCACAGATGTGTGATGCGTGCTGGGTGTGTGCCAGGCAGGATCTAGGATTGAAGGTACAGCAGTGAATAAAATGAAAAAGAAACTGCATTTTTGTGGCATTTATATTCCAGTGAAGTCCATTACATGAATGACCTCATTTATTTGAATAAATACACTCATTCAGGCCTTACCCTAAATTTAGAACACAGGTATGATTATTTCTTCAGTTGTACAGAAGAGGAAACTTAGACTCAAAGAAGTTAAATACTGTGCCCAAGATTCCAAAGTTAGAATGAGATCAAGCTGAGATTTGAATCCAGGAATAGAATTTTACAACCTATGCTCTGAACCGCATTATCTCATTGAATCCTCAGTATAATCTTCCCTTGTGATTGCACTAATCACTACATTTTGCATATGGGAAAACTAGAGGTTAAGTTACCTTCCCCAAATCCCACTTCTGGGATTTGTTTACTGTAGCTTTGTAGTATAGTCTAAAGTCAGGGAGTGTGATACCTCCAGGTTTGTTCTTTTCTTCTCAAGATTGCTTTGTCTATTCAGGGTCTTTTGTGTTTCCATATAAATTGTAAGATTGTTTGTTCTTGATCTGTGAAAAATTCATGGGTATTTTGATAGGATTGCATTAAATCTGTAGATTGCTTTGGGTAGTATGGATATTTTAACAATGTTATTTCTCCCAATCCATGAACATGATGTATCTTTCCATTTCTTTATATCATCTTCAATTTCCTTCATCAGTGTTTTATAGTTTTCAGAGTATAGATCTTTCATCTCCTTAGTAGTTTTTTCCTAGTTATTTTATTCTTTTTGATGTGATTTTTAAAGGGTTTTAAAGGGGATATTTTGTTTGTTTTCTCTTTCTGATGGTTCATTATTAGTGGGGATTTGAATTTAGGACATCTTCAGTTCAATCCACTCATTCTTCCATGTACATGCATCACACGTGTAGGGGCACACATACACATGCAAACACACACACACATGCAACCTCTACCTCGAGTATACTTTTTACATATGAATGGTAGGGATCTGAAGGGATACAAATTCTTTGTGAAAATGGCTGGGCTACATTTATAAATGAAGAAAACAACCTCCCTCTTCCAATTTTCATACCAGAGATGTTATTTCTGCGTGTTATATTATTAATTTGAAATACAGTAGGATTCATTTGTTTCTGTTCACATTTTTAGATTTTTTCTTTTATGCCATCCTTTTTGATTTCATTGTACATATGTATTTTAATTTGTAGAGCAGTAACATGCTTCTAAAAGTCAAAACTATGCAAAAACATACACTCAGAAAAATATCTTCCACTCAGTTTTTCTTTCGTCTCCCACAGATAACCAGTTTTATTGTTCTTTTGGTTTATTCTTCCTGTATTTCATCTTGCAACAGTAAACAGGTATGTGTATCTTATTTTATTTTACCTTCTTTCTTACCTCAAAGTTATCACACACTGTATATATATGTTGTGTTTTTTCACTTAACAATATATCCTGGAAATCACTCCATATCAGTTCATAGATACCTTCCTTATCATTTTTATGGCTGTGTAGCATTCCATTCTGTAGATGGAGCAGTTTATTTAACCAATACCCTATATTTGGGCAGTGAGGTTGATTCCAACATCTTGCAATTACTAATGATGTTGTAAATAATAGCCATGCACAAATTTATTTTTCTAGTGTTGGACTTTTATCATCATTTAAATTCTGAGAAGATTTCTGGGTTAAGAGGTAAATTCTTAGTGGATTTCTTGGTTAAGACGTAAATGAACATGTAGTTTTATTAGATATTGCTAAATTTCTCTCCATTTTTGCACCATTTTTTATTTCCATCAACAATATATGATAAACTGTTTTCCTACAGTTTTGCCAATAGTGGATTTTATCAAGCTTTCGAATGTCTTACAATCTAATTGGTGAAAAATGATATTTTAGTGTAGATTTTAATTTGCATTTCTCTTATTATGAATGAGATTGAACAGCTTTCACATGTTTAAAAGCCATTTAACATATTTTTGTGAGTTTTTAATGTCCCTTGCCATTTTAGATTTTTCTCCCCACCAATTAAAGTCTTTATATTTCAGTGTTACTAGTCATCCAGAATATTCACCACAATTTTTTTTCTCCCAATTTGTCCATTTTCTTGTGACATTTTTATATACATTTACCATGATCTTTCACATTTTTTTATTTTACCATTTAAATTTTAAAGACAAATTTATCTTTTTTTTAAATTGGTGATAAATTTTGTGTCATGGACAGCCTTTCCTTATACTCAGGTTATAAAAGAATTTTCTTCTAGAACCTGGATCGTTGTATATTTGTTACATTTGTTTGTTCTAATAGGAGTTTACTCCTACATACGATGTGAGAAAATGATATCATTTAAGCTTTTCAAGTGGATATTCAGTTATTTTAAGACAATCTATTAAAAACTTCTTTCCCCATTGATATGAGATACTACCTTTTTTATATACTAAGTTTTCATATATAGTTCAATGTGTTTCTGGACTTTGTTTCATTCCGTTGGTCTTCTGTCTATTCATGCATTAGTATGTTTTAGTAGGTATAGCTGTTTGTTTCAATATCTATTAAAACTAGTTCTCCCTCCCTTATAGGTCTTCTTTTACAATATTGTTATAACTATTATTATATGTTTACTTTTTCCGTATGGATTTTAGTATCAACTTGTCTAGCTATAGTAAAAGTTTGTTTGTATCTTTGCTGGAATAAATTAAATTTCCCCCAGTCAGTCATTAGTCAGTCTTGGAGCCCATTCCTTTAATATATTCCTCAGAAAGAACACAAAAGTATGGTATTCTTGAGTTCTTACATGTTCAGAACTAGCCTTGTTACTTGAATAACGGTTTGGCCGATGTCCTTCAGTAATTTCTAAAATCCACTGAAGCATTGCCTTCATTTGTTCTTGAGAAGTCTTATGGCTACATATCATAGATTTATCCAAACCCACAGAATGTACAAACCAGGAGTGAACCATAATGTAAACTGTGGAATTTGAGTGACTATTTGTGTCAAAATAGGTACATTGTAACAAATGTACCACTCTGTTGGGGGATGTTAATAACGGGAAAGGCTGTGCATGCATGGAGATGGGCTGGAGGGGTGCTATATAGGAAATCTCTGTACCTTCCTCTAAATTTTGCTGTGAACCTGAAACTACTTTAAACAAATAAAGTCTTAATTTTAAAAATCCCTCTTGCTATTGGAACCACGGTGGAGGTAAGATATTCCAGTGAGGATGCTGTTAGTAACCCAAGAGATGATGGAGGCTGAGACCAAGTTTGTAGTCAAGAATATAGTGAGAAGAATATTTTCAGATGCTTGATTTAAAAATCTAACACATTCTATGCATCAATTTTTGAAACAATCATAAAATAACTTAGCATTAGGAATCTGTCTCAGGAAAGTACAGATTCCTGTACTTTCATCTTATATTTAATTTTCAAGTGACATTTCATATAAGTTACATATCAGAGTTGGAGAGAATCTTAGTGGTTCAAATTTTATAACTGTAATCAGTCATCTTTAGCAGAGCTTGGAGAGGAGAGGGACCTGCTAAAGCTCATCATGAATCTCAACAGTTCAGTCATAAGCTAATTATCAGCTTGAACTGGGCTTCTCTGAGGAGCAGCCTGACAGTTTCAGAACAAACTGTGCCTGTCTTGAAATTCTAGTAGGGCTCTCACTTCCTCCAATTCTGCTGCCTTCATTCTAGATAAATGCTGAAACTCCCACAATGCAATGTAGAATAACGCTTGATAAAATTTTGTCAATTCCCTACTTGGAGCTAGAGGGCTGGAATAACTAAGTTTGAAGCTGTGTGCAGTTTGTCCGGACCTGTCTTGGAGAGAATTGAAAGATCAGACACTCTTTATGAAATTTTTTTTCTCTTCCTTATTTTTAACTGGTGACTCAGATCACTCTCTAGAGTAATCACTTGGAGTTTAGTTTTCATTAGCAGCTTTTCTATTCTGCCCTATTATTTGTAGGCATATTTGATTAACAAGCACAGTAAAGTGTTTCAATACTTAAAGATGTAAGTAAGGTAGTAAGTAAGGTAGAAGGAAAGGTGAGTAAGGTAGAAGAAAAGGAACTGAAATTATAATGTACCGTGCCAACAAAGATGTGATAAAACTGGAGTATTTATGTATGCACTGCCTATGGTGTTGGACATTGGCAGTTCATTCCAAAAGTCATAAAAATGGATCCATATCCAGGTATACTCAGTAAACTTGTTTCTGGGACTTTTTCCTAAGGAAATAAAGCTAGAAAATAGAGGGGAAAATATTATAAGCCTGGGTGTATTTACTTATAAGCTTTTATGAAGAAAGTGGTCCTGGGCTCCTCATTGCCCCAGTCAGATTTGGACATGTAGGATAGGGTGAAGGAAGGAACCCATTCCTAGCATTTCATTTTCTGCCTAATCACCAGGAATTTCCTACACAGTGTTGTTTTTTGTTTGATTTTTACTGGTTTATAACACTATATCAATTTCATGTGTGCAATATTATATTTAGAGTTCTGTATACGCTCACCACCAAAAGTTTCGTTTCCACCTGTCACCATATTGTTGACCCCCTTTACCTATTTACGCCTCCCCCCAGTCCCCTTCCCTTCTGGTAAACACCACTGTTCTCTGCATCTGTGTGTTTGTTTTCATTTGGTTTGGTTTGTTAATATATATGTTTCATTTTTTTAATATTCCACATATGAGTGGAATCATATTATATTTGTCTCTCTCCATCTGACTTATTTCACTTAGCATAATACCCTCAAAGTCCATCAGTGTTGTCACAAATGGCAAGATTTCATCTTTTATTATGGCTGAGTAGTATTCAGTTATATATATACACACATCTTTATCCAGTCATCCATTAATGGGCACTATCTTAGGTTGTTTCCATGTCTTGTAAATAATGCTGCAATGAACATAGGGGTGCATATATATTTTTGAATTAGTGTTTCCATATTCTTTGGGTGAATACCCAGAAATGGAATAGAATAGCTTAGATGATATAGTAGTTTTATTCTTAATTTTTTGAAAAATCTCCATACTGTTTTCCATATGAAACAGTGGCTTTCCATATGTAAAGTGAGTACGAATTTGCATTCCCACCAACAGTGCAGGAGGGTTCCCTTTTCTCCACACCCTCTCTAACACTTTTTATTTCTGGCCTTTTTTGATGATACCACTTCACACCTGTTAGAATGGTTGTCTCATTGTCGTTTTGACTTGCATTTCCCTAACAATTAGTGCTGCGAAATATCTTTTCATATATACCTTTGGCTTCTTTGGAAGCAATGCCTATCACATCCTCTGCCCATTTTTGTATGTTTGTTGTTGAGTTGTATGAGTTCTTTACACATTTTGGGTATGAATCCCTTCTTGGATATATGATTTGAAGATATCTTCTCCCATTTGGCAGGTTTTCACTTTGTTGATGGTTTTCTTTGCTGTGCAGAAGCTTTTGAGGTTGAGGTAGTCCCATTTGATTATTTTTGCTTTTGTTTCCCTTGCCTGAGGAGACATATCCAGAAAGATATTGCTAAGACTCATGTCAAAGAGCACACTGCCAATGTTTTCTTGTAGGGGTCTTATGGCTTTAGATTTTACATTCAAGTCTTTAATCAATTTTGAGTTGATTTTTGGGTATGGTGTGAGGTAGTAGTCTAGTTGCATTCTTTTGCCTATGGCTGTCCAGTTTTCCCAACATCATTTATTGACAAGACTATCCTCTCTCCATCGTATGTTCTTTGCTCCTTTGTTGTAAATTGTCTATGTATGTGTGGGTTTATTTCTGAGCTCTCAATTCTGTCTCATTGATCTGTGTACTTGTTTTTCTGCCAATATCATGCTGTTTGGATTACCATAGCTTTGTAAAATAATTAGAAATTAGGGAGTGTGATATATCCTTAGAAATTAGGGAGTGTGATATATCCAGCTTTGTTCTTTCTTCTCAGGATTGTTTTGGCTACTTGGGGTCTTTTGTGGTTTCATATAAATTTTAGGATGTTTTTTAAGGTGAGTATTTGCACTAGGGTGGGTATTTGACCAAAGACCAGTGAGTCCATGGTCTGAAGATCAATCTTTGTGCAGTTACCTCATTCACATACATGAGCTGGGTAAATTTCATGTTTCATGAAATTGAACTTGGAACTTCTAAGAGATTAGACAGCTGATCCAGTAGGAAGTGAGGCCAGAGACACCGTGATGGGTGCAGTAAAACAAAGATACTGTGGGCCAAAACTATGAAACACTGGGAACTTGTTTTTCTTTTTTTACATGTTTAGAGAGGAATGGAAAGGAATGATCTCACTCATCATGCCTTCATGTAAGCTTCGACTCTGGGAAGTAGACATGAGGAATGCAATGAGAAAACTGAAGTTCAGAGAAGTTATTAACTTTTTCAAAGCTATGCAGTCAGAGTGAAAACTTGACCCCAGCTTGTTTTGTTGAAGTACTTTGGTTTCAGTAGTACACATGCATTGCCTCTCAGCGAAATACAGAATTACAGGAAAATGAGAGTGAAATGACATCTAGAAAGCAGTATAATTTTTAAGTCAACAGAAAAGCTATTTTATTCTTTTGAATAAGCCTTAGACTTCAGTAAGTCAGTATGGGTTACTAATTCACACTAATTGGGGGAAAGGCTAATTATAATTAGTGAAAACAGAGATTTTTGTCCCATTTTTATAGAAATGAAGTTTTGTTACATTTAGCACTTGAGGTAACTGCAACGAGTGTATGTGTCCTTAGGCAGGTCTTTAGTGATTCAGTAGGAATAGTATGAGTGCATTTAAATGTGATCTAGGAGGCCTAGAATGTTTACTGGATGAACTTAATAATCATGAATGGTGTACATATTAATGCCATCCTGCTGCTGTTTGGATTTCAGGGTGTATACTTAATGGGAGTTTCCTGGCTTGTAATAAAAAAAAAAAAAACAAACTAATATTTTTTGAGCATTTACTATGTGCCAGAAACTGTGCCAAGTACTTTACATGTTTTTATCTTACCCCTCATTTAATCCTTAGGACAATTTCATGAGATAAGTGTTATTGCCTTCCACCTTCTTACATATAAGGGAACTTAGGCTCAGAGAAGTTAAGTAACATTTTCTCAGTCACAAAGCTACTAGAGCTTGGATTTAAGCCTAAGTCTTTCTGACTCCAGAAGCTTTATTCACTGTGATTAATCACCAGTTGATATCTCAGGGTAGTAAGGTTTTTTTCCAAATTTTACTGTTGTCAGACATACCACCATTGTTCCATAAGTCACTGGATCTGTCTACCCAATAGAGTGCATTTACTAAGAGTCTAGGACGCTGGGTTGTTGTGGCTTTTTTTTCCCCCCAGCCCAACTGCTAGTGTTCTAGTTCATTTCTTTCTCAGAGAAAAGCAACAGCCTCCTAACTGGTCTCTTTGTCCTCAGTATCAAATCTGCAATCCATTCTCCTCACAGCATCCAGAATTATCTTCAGCTGCCTAAGCCCCTCCATTGGTTCCTTTTCTTTTCAGGACAATTATCTAAGCATTCTTGCATACAAGAACCTTTATTCCTAGGCCCTGCTGTCATAGCTGAAAGTATGTACCTCACCTCCCTGCCCTATACTTGACATTTTTGAGAGACAGAACCTCTTATGTTTACCTGAACATCTTTCAGCACCTTTTTTGGCTAAAGCTCTTCCCTCTACCTAGAATTCTATCTCTCTACATCCTCAAACTGTTACAAATTCTAAAGACTCAGCTCAGATGCCAGCTTTCTCTAACCCAAAGGCTGTATAAAATGTGTCTCTTCTCCACTCACTTATTAACCTGTGCTACACGTTATCCCAGACCTTATTACCAATGGGGCAATTTTGCCTTTACTCCTTTGTCTCTCCCATTGTAAGTTGCTTCATTCATCTCTCTATCTGCAATGTTTAACTCAGTCTCTGGCACAGAGTAAAGTCTCAGTTAAGTTTTGCTCAAATGGCACTGAAATGAACCAAAGAAGGCACTAATCTCAAACCTGGCTACAGCAATTCACAGTTTTCAGTACACTGAAACTGTGCAATGTGTATTCTTCCTGGTGTTTCTACACATCTTCTGTCAGTTTTTGTTCCAGACTGTTCTTTCAAGGATGTCTATGCAGCAAACACCTTGAAAGATAGTGATAGTGTCTCCGTCCAAGACAAAAGGCAGATTTGTTTTCTGACCAGAGTAATCTTTCTCCCTCTGGGGAAAATGTTGGGGAGACTCGCTATCAGCCCTTTATAAGATTGGGGCTTCCTAAGCTCGGGTTTCTCAGCAGTAACCCAAACCCACTCTGTGTACAAGATCCACTTGGGTCCCTTTGTATCACCCTTGTGGGACTTGGGGAACAAGAGGCACTGATGCAAATGTGAAGCCCTTGGGCCTGCAGTGCTGTGAGCAATAAAGTCCTTTGTCTCTGACCCAGGAGTCACATGTTTTCTGCCAATATCTATGGAACGGTGGCAACCTCACTTGTTGGCTTTCAAGCAGGGTAAAATTTCAGACGCTCCACAGTTGATGTCACTGTGATGGTGTCACTTATTAGCTTCAGCTGTTTATTTTTTTTTGTTTGGTCCTGTTTTTCCTGATTTTAACACATTTTATTGTTTTTTACAAACTCAGTCATTCTAAACGAAGCAAATAAAATTCACTTTCAGCTATTTATTTAACCTCTCTGATTTATGGCTTACTCATCTGCAAAACGGGGTTAATAGATCTCTGTCAGAGGGTTGTTGAGAGCATAGAATCAAATGGGATAAAGTATGAAGGTGCCTAATGAGACACTGTAGGGTCTTAAGTCTTCTTTCCTTTCTTTGCAGGTGCAAAAATAAAACTCAGTTCCACTGAGGTCATCTGAGATTTCTGGGCCCTGCTTTTCTGTTGAAACTCAAAGGGTTACAAAGCCTTCCTTCTCATTGATTCTAGTTCTGTTCTACAGGCTCCCATTCATTCCTCGGGAGCAGCAGAAGGGACACTGACCAGCACATCAGAGGGGAGGTTGTTTGAAATAGATTCTGTGGGAGTAAACCTGCAAATGATACAGGGAAGACTGACTTGTGGCTGAGTCGGCTTCCCTCAGATTCTATGACTCTGAGTCATTTAATTCCTCTCTGTCCTTTGGTATAAATGGGATTAAATGGACTAATTTGCCTAATAGAAGTGTTAAATGCATTAATTAAGAGCTTTGATAATTCACAGGATTTCACTGGCTAAATCCCATTGTGAGCGGGGCCCACACTGAGTTCCAAGTATGTCCTTTCCTTATACTTTTCTTTCTTCCTATTCTGAACAGAGGGGCAATTCTTGTCAGCTCGGAAGCATTTCCTGCCATTTTCACCTAGTGAGAAGATCTCAAATTTTGAAAGCAGATTAGTTCTCTCTCATGGTGGAATTCATTGTCAGTTTTTGAGTTTGGAAGAAGGTGGAACATACACCACTGTGGTTCTCTTAAATTTCACAGCCTTAAGAAAAGCCATGACTCCCCCAGACTCCCAGCTTTTCAAATCTACTACCATTTTCTGTGGTGTTTACTCCCTAGAAGCTACAGCTTTTTTTGGAATTACTCCTGAAATTCTGAACATAGCCAGCCAGGCTAAAAAATAGACCATTCCATGCAGGAGAGTGAGCTTTTTTCCTCTTACCTTAGGAGGAATCATGACCAAAACATGAAGCTTGACCAATTGCCCATTTATGCCCTTTCCTGGGCAAACCCCAGTGACAAGTGTCCTTAACTGGCACAAAAGTTTTAGGCTGGTCCATAGACCAATATGGGATAATTGAGAAAATCCTAGAGGCCCAACCCATACTGGGTCCTTGAAGTGAAAAAGAGAAGTTTTAAACTCAGTTCTTCCACTCTGTAAGCTTGCAGTCAAGGTAACAGCAACATAATGGGCATAATAAATCACAGCACTATATGGAAGGCTGCTAATTGCCAACGATGCTCTGGGACCCTCCTCCGAAGGGGTTCCAAGGATGAAGGAGCAATCCCAAGTGACATGGAAGAAGAGGGGTAGAAAATGTATTCTTCTCATTATAGGCAAAACCTATATATTATTTAATTCAGAAGTTTTTACATCAACAAACACCATGTGTAGCCTGTAGGAAGGCACCAGGGAAAGTTTACTTATTTCAATTGAATGGAACTGAATCGAAACAATTACGCCTTTATAAGATATCTAAATGGAGAATGAGATGTATACTCACTTTTTATATATATATATAACTGTGATTTTAAACATTTCTCAAGATAAATTTCCAGTGTCATTCTGGTCACAGACTGAGGGAGCTCAAGGCAAGTATGAGGCTGAATTAGATGAGTTTCCAGGACCCCTCAAACTATATAGGGGAGGAATTTGAATTTCTGTGTAGGCTGCCCCCGCCTCCACGTATGAAAGACTCTGGCTATTTTTACCTTTCTTTTATTTCTCTGTGATTTTCGCTTTCACGGACCACAGAAACCAGTGTCCTGCAGGAAGACAAAATGTCTCTCTCTATTTGAAATAGCCTGTGAAGGCTGTGGCTTTAGACCTTAGGCTGGCCCAACTCCAACTCCAGTCAGGCCGTATTTAGAGGTAAAACTCTAAAACTGGCGCAGCTTCTTTGAGTTGCCTAAGGATTCCACTGCCCTTGTCATCATCAGCCATGACTCCATTAAGTTCCTTTAGGCTCTTTTTTTTTCTTGCCTATGAAATCATCCTATAGTAAAAGCTGCAAAATGATAGTGCACAAAGTAGAACTATTCTGCAAATGTGTTGTGTTTGGTCTTCATACATTTTTTTGAATGGAGTTAATTATGATTATTTATAAATCTAGAGATATCACTTAAAAATAGGAACCTAGGCCTTCCTAAAAAAGATTAAAATATAACATGACACTAGACTTACCTTCCTTCAGGGTAACTGTTGGCTGGTGCTGAATAGCAGGCATCTCTTTTGCATGAGAGCTGTACTTTTCCATTTGCCACCAATCCTTCCAATCCTTCATGTCTCCGCAGCAAGCTTGGGTGTTGATTTTAATTTGTTGTAATGATGAGTTACTGTCTTCATATAGTAGAGTTCAAAGGGAAGTAAAATAGTTCTTTTATCTACACATCTACCAAAAGTGAGAAAACAGGAGATAAGTAGCAAACATATATAACTAGTACTTCCAAAGTGACAGTGATTCACCCAAGTACATGGTGGATAGCAGGGAATGAGAAAGAAATATGCTGGTAGAATTTACACTCAAGTGGGAATGTACAGCCAATAAACAAGTAAACCAATAATTGATACTTTGAGGGAACAGAAGAATGCTATAAAGAAGATAAAATAGAATAATGTAGAGTGAACAAAGTGGGAAACGTAGAGGGGAATGATAGCAGAAAGGGAAGTAGGGGACAGAAAGCTCAAGAAGCAACTTGCCAGGACAGAGTTTAGATTACATTCTAAGTGTAGTGAGCAGCTACTGTGGAGTTTTAGGTAGAAGCAACTGGACGTGATTTGTTCTTTGAAAGATCACTGTGCTCGATATGAGGGAAGAGACTCTCAAGAGAAAAACAGAAGATCCAATAGTCCAAGGAGATATGGTGGTGGTTTGTGCTAGTCTTTCAGAAGGAGAGGTGGTGAGAAATGGTCAGATCGAAGGTATGTTTTGGAGGTAGTAGCAATAAGGCTTACTGTGTATTGAACCGGGGGTGTGTAAGAAACAGAAGGGTGAAAGTGAAGTTTTGGGCTTGAGCAACTGGATGGGAGAGCTGGGACGTGCTAACACAGGGTCGGAGGTAGGGCTGGATGTGGCAGAAGAAGCAGATTTTCAGCACGGTGGAAACACTGTCACTGTTTCAGCCATATTGGGCAGAGATGGTTATTACACATCAGAGTGTAGACATTGAGTAGTCAGCAGGATATCAGAGCAAGAAACTTAATGAAGAGGTTTGGGCTGAAAGAATTTAGGGCTTGGGATTGAGTGAGATTACCTAGGAAAGGACATAAATAAAAAAGAGAAAAAAGATGTGGGTAGGGAAAATAATCTTGGATCTTTCCAATATTTAAAGTGGAAGAGGAGGAAGATGCCTCAAAGGTGGTTGAGAAGACAGATTCACTGGGATAGAAGGACAACCAGTTGAGGACAGCATTGAGGAGGAAGAGATTTTCTACCCTTATAAGTTCTTCTGGCTGATCTGAGAATTAGACGGAAATGAGACCGATTAAAAGGAGAACAGCTAACAAAAGTGTAATAACATGAATATATGGGAGAGACTGAGAAAACTGAGTAACTTGCCAAAATGGCAAAAATCCTCACTTTAAATACCATCTTCAGCTAAAGACAGAAGAGGATGTTGGGATGTTTGGGACTTGAAAGGGGAGGAAGGCAATTCACGTGGTGATGGAAAAGGTATGGTAAACAAGTATTTGCTGGGCTGCACAGAAACAGTGGGACACAGATAGCTCTGATGATAGCTCTGTTCTGGGAACAGGCCCTCCATCTAAATTATTTTAGGGTATTAGGGGGAAGGTAAAAAGAAAGACTTCCCTCGTCTTCTGTCTCTCAAAAATAACCAGTCCAAATTGATCCTCATGCCAAAGAGACACATTTCCAGATGGCATATTTTGCTCCCCTACAGATTCTAAACTGGAGTACAGAAGGAATAAGAACAAATGGAGCTGAGACTTCCCTGGGGGTCCAGTGGTTAAGAATCTGCCTTCCAATGCAGGGGATCCGGGTTCGATCCCTGGTCAGGGAAATAAGATCCCACATGCCACGGGGCAACTAAGCCCGTGTGCCACAACTAGAGAGCCCATGTGCCGCAGCTACAGAACCCATGCACTCTGGAGCCTGAGCACCACAGCTAGAAAGTCCACGCCGCAACTACTGAGCCTGCACTCCCTGGAGCCCACATGTCACAACTAGAGAGAAGCCCGCGCGCCACAACAAAGAGACCGCACGCCGCAACTAAGACCTGATGCAGCCATAAATAGACAGATAGATAGATAGACAGATAGATAGATAGATAAAGAAAGAAAGAAGAAGAACATATGGAGCAGAATTGAAAATACAAAGTAATAAGATCAGTGGTTGAGGGACTGCTCGTGTGGGAGCTAGAAAGTTGGAGGGATGGAAATAATGGGGTTGAGGGGTGGGGTTTACATTTAATAGGTCATGTTCTCATACTTCACTGTGGTTGATATTTAGGTATCAACTTGTTTTTTCGGTCAAACACCAGTATAGTTGTTGCTGTAATTTTTGTTGGAAGTAATTTTTAGATGTGATTAATATTTAAATTAGTAGACTGAGTGAAGCAGCTTACTCTCCATAATGTGGGTAGATGTCATCCAATTAGTTGAAGGCCTTAAGAACAAAGACCAGAGTTTCCCAAGGAAAGGATTCTCCTCACTACCTGAGTTTACAGTCTTCTGCTTTGTGGAATTTGGACTCAAGACTGTAACATCAACTCTTATCTGTTTTTCTAGCCTACAGTCCTCCCCTACAGACTTCAAACTTTCAGACTTGCAGCCCTTATAATCACATGAGCCAATTCCTTAAAATATATCTCCATAGATAGATAGTTAAGTAGATAGACTAGATGACAGACAGATAAATAGATAGGTAGATAGATAGACAGATAGATAGATAGACAGACAGACAGAGATATAGAAGTAGAGATATCTCTTATTCTGTTTCTCTGGGAAATCCTGACTAAAATATAACCATTTTAAATTCTGAATATTAACCATATTAGGTTATTCCCTTGCTTAAGACTGTCCAATTGTTCTCCAAGGCTTTGAGAATAAAATCCAAAATCCTACTTGTTGTTTGCAAGGCCCTATATGATCCAGCCCTTGCCCTAACAGGTGGATGTCTTTTCATGCTCCTGCTACCAAACTAGGTTTGTTTGCCTGATGCACAGCAAGCCAAACACCGAGATGCCGATTTTTACAACAGAGAGAGGGTTTATTCACAATGCAGCCAAGTGAAAAGACAGAAGGGAGAACAAATCTCAGATGCACCTCCCCGAAGGTGAGGGGTTTGAGCTATTTATGAGATAAAGAAGCAAGGTGGTCTTAGGTCAGGGAAAGGTGATTGGAGGTGGGAAAAAGGTGAGGTAATCCATGTTCTGTGCAGGCCCAGTTTTAGGGTTGGTGGTCCCAGCTAGTCTCATCTGGCTGGAATTGGACAAGAGCTGATTCCAAGTTTCTGAAAAACAGCTTAAGCCCCCGTTACTATAGGGACCCATATGTCAGAGGTATTATCCATAGGGGGAGGTTAAGGAGTCAAAAAATAATTAAGGCGAGCTTGGTCAGTGAAGGCAGATTACAAGTGGAGCGGTTTTAACAAGCACAAGATTTTTTATTAGTCACCGGTTTCTGTAAACCCTATGGGGCACGGTTTCATTACTACTCTTTCTTATTATATTCTCATCACAGTGACCTTTTTCCTGTTCCTTAAGCACAACAGGCTTTTCCTGCATCAGAATCTTTGTGCTTGTTTTTCAATGTAGTATGTGGTTAAGCACGTGGGATCTGGCATCAGGCTGTCCAGGTTCAAAACAGAACTCCATGACCTTTGATGGGTCATCTAACCACTTTGGGCCTCAGTCTTCTAATCTGTAAAGTGGAAATAACAATAGAAACTATCTCATAGTATTGTTTCTGTATTAAATGAGTTAATACAAATAGCACTTAAAGCAGTGCCTGGGCTGTATAAAATGCTCAATAAATATGGGGTGTCATGAGGCTGCCTGGCATGTGCTTTCCTCCCTTTCCACCAAGTGGCCTCCTTTCATTCATTCAAGTATCAACTCAAATACCAGTGCTACAGAAAGACCTCTCTGTCAGTTTTGTTCAGGTACTGCTTGCCCAAGTATTCCACAAGCCCACTGCAGTTCCAGTAGGACTCTTGATTAATCCAAGCCAACTTTGATAATCTCATTCTCCTTGCCCAGGATGGGTGTAGGCTTGGTCATGTGATACCATCAGCCTCAGGAAAGATGGAGTATTTGGGGTGTGTCCTTCCTCTTCACAAAGGAAGCAAGAGAGCCCATGCCTTCTTTTATCATTGGTAAGTGAGGACCTAATGCTTAGAACTGGAGCAGCCATCATACATCTAGGAGAGGAAAGCCAGAAACATTCAGAGCCTGACATTGTTTTATTGCTGAGACAACTGACTCCAAAACTGCTTACCTCCATGTTTCATTATGTAAGATAATGTTCCTAGACTTTAAACTGCTTTATTTGGGGTTTTCAATGTGTACGGTTCCTAGCTGATACACTTTCCATGACCACCCTAGATAAATTGACCAAGTACCTGCCCCCCCAAGCCCCAAGTTATTTTTTTCTTCCTCATTTGTAATAATCTGATATTACCACATTTATTTAAGTGGTTTTGGTCCCTTCTCCCCTTACTGAAATGAAACTCCGAGAAAGCAGAGATCAGCGTGTCTCCTACATCCCTGAGACTTCCGGGCCTGGGATCTTGCTGGCACGTGTATAGATGTGTGCAGTTCAATTTCAAAAAGGAGGTAAAGAGGAACTGAGAATCAGGAGTCTAGGCCCATTTCCATCCGTATCCATGCTGCCCAGTAGCTGCGTGACACTGGGAAAGCTTCTGGACCTCTCAGAGCTTAATTACCTCGTCCACACAAAGCTATAATGATGGTCAGATGAAAGGTCGTGAGAGAGCTTTATAAATGGAGCAGCAAAGGACGAATGTAAGGGAGGATTACTTTTCCTTTATGAATAACACATGGTTTTCATCTCAAATTGCTTAGTGCTACTATCGTTTAAGGTCATAAAAGAATGTCCTTTAAGTAAAATATCGAAATTTAACTTTCCAAATACATAATTGACATGAATTAGAAATGCTATACCAGCCTAGTGCTGTAAGATTTACTTTTCTGGAGTATTAAATTTAGATTTTCTCACTTTTCTGGACACTATAAAGAGCTATTTCTCTAAAGTATTGTGTAAGAAGTTTTTTAATTCCTGACAAAAAAGGGAAGACTTACCAAAGGCAGAAATATCTGAAGGGGGGAAAAAAAAGGTTCTGTCATTCCTATTTCACTGGCCAACAGAAATCTACTTTAAAAAATCACGTCTCGATCTCTTTGCTGTGATTTCTATTTAAAAAAATTCAAATCCAGTCCTCATTAGGATAATGGGGCAGGGAGAACAGAGCATTTCTCTTAACATTTGCAGTTATTCACCAAATTCACAGATCAGACTAACCTCCACCATGCCAAGGGAATAGTTTTTTTTATCAGTGGCCCAGAGGGTGATAGTCTTCCTGATCTAATAGACTGCCATGTTATCCCTCAACAAGATAGATTAAAGAGGGAGAAAATAGTACCCCATGTATAGCTAATACATGAATCAGTTAAACCTACTGAGGAACAAGACCTGATGTGGTTTGTGGTTCCAGGTATTTTCATTGGCATGATCTCCCAGGTAGGCAGCCCTTTAGGAGGCTATCATTTGTATTATAGCATATCAAGGGACATGCTTATAAAGAAACTATTTTCATTTTTAACGCTAGCATAGTTATTAAATTTTCACTATAAATATTTCTCGGATATCAAATGGCAAGTGTAAAATATAACAATACATTTTTCATCCAGGTGTTTAATCTAGAACATAGCTGTGATCTGTGAAGTCCACACAGAAGCACATGCACTTTGTTTATAGGAAAGGTCATCAGAAACGTACTCTGACTTCATTCATTTGTACTTTAGAATTAGTTATTGTAACAAGAAGAGTTGATCCTATGTGGAAAAACATCAGCAACTTCAGAATCTCTTCATTTAACTCTCCCCTTTATATGGTGAGGGAGAGTGAGGTAGGTGTGTTTAGACGTATCTGTGGCATTTGATGGAAATGTGACCAAAATTTAGGGCAAATACAGCCCAACAGAGCACCTCTCCTTCTCTTAGAGATTCCAGATAGAACTCTGGGAAAACATAGTGAAAACAGCAGAAATAGCTGCTGTGTCAGTGCTCACATTGGCTTTCTGAGAAAGGGCACCGGTCTCTACCTTCCACCAGGGCTTGAGTCCAAGTGTTGTCACCCTCTCACTGCCTCATGGAATAAGGAAAGAGGAGACAGACGGAACTGGCCATGTTCCAAGGGGGACTTCAAACCTATATGTGCGACCACGTAATGAACATTGAATCTGTTGACTAGTAATTGGGGCATAATTAATACTCCAGCCTTTGAGCCATTTGATGGGAAACTCTCCTCTCATGAGTGGTGGAGGAACCTGGGGGTGAGGTGGGCAGACAGGCAGGAAGAAAGGAAGTAGCTCTCTCTCTTCTACAGATGCCTCTGCTTTCATTATGTAGATGAAAAAACAGTGGCTCAGAGTGATCACATTTTTTTTTCTAAGTTTCACAGCTGGCAAGGAGCAGAGACAGATTTTGAAGTCAGGTCTGCGTGATTCTAACTGACTCCAAATGGTCCTGTTTGTCCATTTCGCCCGCCCTGTGCTGTTTCCCCACGTGACCCTTTACTTGGCTTCCTAATGTGCAGTGATTGAGGAACAAAAAATGACAGGTGGTAAAGGAATTATTACAGGCGTGCACATAGACAACTGTCCAGAGGGGCAGAAATGTCACACCAGAGTCGTGGATGACTCACAGCTACCAATGGAATTTTATTTTTATTATTATTATTATTTTTATTTATTTATTTATTTTTTTATTTTTTTGCGGTACGCGGGCCTCTCACTTCTGTGGCCTCTCCCATTGTGGAGCACAGGCTCCGGACACGCAGGCTCAGCGGCCACGGTTCACGGGCCCAGCCGCTGCGCAGCATGTGGGATCTTCCCGGACCGGGGCACGAGCCCGTGTCCCCTGCATCGGCAGGCGGACTCTCAACCACTGCGCCACCAGGGAAGCCCTGGAATTTTATTTTTATAAACATAGGAAAGAACTACCCCCACTGCTGCCCACACATGTCACTACTTGGCACTTAATGTAGGAAGAAATTATCCCATATTTCACGTTACAACTCAGAATGCTATTGATAACCAAAAATATATTGATCACCAAGAGAAATATTCAGTGTAGTTTATTTTAAAAGGCAAGAAAGGTTATAACAAAGAGATTCTATAAGCATATTTCATGACACACTAGTAATTCAAAATTGAGCTTCTGAAAAGAAGAGGATTTAATGGCCAGATAAGGTTTTAGACTACTGCATTTTATGTAACCCTTTAGGTGATTCACACTGCATAGTAGCATATAAAATGAATATGATTGGGCTTCCCTGGTGGCGCAGTGGTTGAGAGTCCGCCTGCCGATGCAGGGGACACGGGTTCGTGCCCCGGTCTGGGAAGATCCCACATGCCGCAGAGCGGCTAGGCCCGTGAGCCATGGCTGCTGAGCCTGCGCATCCGGAGCCTGTGCTCTGCAAGGGGAGAGGCCACAACAGTGAGAGGCCCGCCTACCGCAAAAAAAAAAAAAATAAATAAATAAATAAATAAATAAATAAATAAATAAATAAAATAAAATAAAATGAATATGATAATAAATAAATATTTTTTTATTTTTGCCTTGTTTAATCCAGCATTGCCCAAACTTTTTTGACCTTAAAACCCCTTTTATCACCCTTGTAATTCAAGTCATGGAGCTAGATTTCAAGAGAATTCACTGTGGAAAATGAAGTATAGTAAATTATAGAAGTATTTAACTCAGAATGTGTAAATTAAAATTTTCTCCTTTAAAATCTTTTAAAAAGAAAAGTTCTGCTACTTAACAGGGTAAACTCCAGGAGCGTTCCTTAGATGGCATGTCTCATTCACTTCAAGGACCTTTCTTGTTCTTCCCCAGATAAAATAGTTACAGAGACTTTACATATTTACTCTAGAAGCTGTTCCTCTCATTTTTAAAATATTTATGTTTAGCCTCAGTGCTCAGACCTGTCCCTCAGACCATAAAAGTACTGACGGGCCTGACATGAAAATTATTATACCAAAAAAAAAAAAAAGAGAGAAAAAAAAAGAAAAAAAGGAACATTATGTCTAAACTGCAGTGAACATCAAGAAGAAAATAGATAAACACTATTTTCTGCATTTTAAGCAAATGCCACATCAAAGAATCTCATAGACCATCACAAAACCAGCAAAGGACAGGCACCTTTTGTTGGATATATTCAGTGCTTTCTGTTGTGAGTAAATGCAATGAAGCATCTGAAACTGCCAAGTGACAACACAGAAAGTGCATGAAATCTTTTTTTCTCTCTCTCTCTTCAGGAAATCAGTGACTATGTGTTTCTCTCCTACACTTTGTCTGACAAGCAACAATTTTTTTATAAAAGAAAGATGAATGAGTTAATGAGTACTGTACAGATGCAGTACAGATAGTTACCTGCCAGCTGTGTGAAACTAGGGAGAAGCTGAATGGTCAACATATGAATAATCCTTATCACTCAAACCAAAGGGTTTTGAAATGTAGTGATTGTTCATGTCTGATGGCAGAAGGTCCCAGTGATTCTTCATTGTTACCAGGAAGCAATAACCCCTTGAATCCACCTGTGAAACAAATCCCAAGCTCCTTATACCTGGAATATTTTATTCTACAGGACACTGCAGCCTGCTGGGCATTCTATATGGGACTCAGGGAAGTATCAGTAGATGTCACTGTGCAGGGGCCAGAGTCAGAGCCCATCAGGAGCTTGCCAGCATGCTTGATGCTGCCATGCACCATTTCAGAACTGAATTCTCTTCTTACTTCTCCATGCGCTATTTTAGACAAAATTTCTAGGACATCCTGGCTCTCTCTCTGACACTTCTTCCACCCTGAACTTCTAAAATTGTCACTGGTCTGTTACCTGGGGATCCTTTGATTCTCCATAACTGGTCCAGAGATGGAAAAGATCTGACATATTATATAGTTCGATATGATGTCCTTTCCTAGGGGCTGCAATTCTGTGCCTATGATTCGCTAACTTCCTGTTGAACCCCTCCTCCTCCATTGAACTGAATTGATGCTGCACTGTAGAGTGTTCCAGTCTTCTGTGGGAAGCCAGTGCAGAGAGCGGGAGGAGGATGGCACAGAGCACAGAAATGGGAATGGGCACTGAACATAGATCATGGTACCAGACAGTAAGCACCTCAGATACCGTGTTCACATGGAGGTGGGAAGGGGAGTGAAATCCTATGATCTGGAACTGAGATAAGGCCAAAACCAAACTGGTGTAGGCTATGAATAAACTAAGGGCATTCTGGGGACTATTATAGAACAACCCCAGGGTGCCTGGCTTTACAGGTCAGTTAAAGTCACACTTGGATAATACAGTGGTTTAAAGATACCATGATCATAATACACATACAAAATAAATTCCTGAAAGATGAGGATGGAATTCTGGGAAGCCGTCTTTGAATAAACCGATGACAGAGCACAGAAAGTTAGTGTAGTCAGACTCCGTTTGATTGCACTTCACTTTATTGCTCTTTGCAGATACTGCATTTTTTTACAAATTGAAGTTTTATAGCAACCCTGCATCAAGCAAATCTATTGGCATTATTTTTCCAACAACATTTGCTCATTTTGTGTCTCTGAGTCACATTTAGTAATTCTCACAGTATTTCAGACTTTTTCATTATTATTATATTTGTTTTGGTGATCTGTCATCAGTGAGTGATCTTTGACACTATTTGTAATTGTTTTGGGACACCATGAACAACACCCATATGAGACAGTGAGACAAGTATGTGTGTGTTCTGACTTCTCCAACCTCTAGCCGTTCCCCTCTCTCTCTCCCTCTTCTTGGACCTCCTTATCTCCTGAGACACAACAACATTGAAATTAGGCCAATTAATAACCCTACAATGGCTTCTAAGTGTTCAAGTGAAAGGAAGAGTCACACATCTCTCAATTTAAATCAAAAGCAAGAAATGATTAGGCTTAGTGAGAAAGGCATTTCAAAAGCCAAGATAGGCTAAAAAGCTAGGCCTCTTGTGCCAAACAGTTAGCCAAGTTGTGAATGCAAAGGAAAATTCTTGAAGGAAATTAAAAGCGCTCCTCCAGTGAACATGAAAATGATAAGAAAGCAAAACAGCTCTCTACTGCTGACATGGAGAAAGTTTTAATGGTCGAGATAGAAGATCAAACCAGCCACAATATTCCCTTAAGCTAAAGCCTAATAAGAGCAAGGCCCTAACTCTCTTCAATTCTTTGAAGGCTGAGAGAGATGAGGAACCTGCAGAAGAAAAGTTTGAAGCTAGCAGAGTTTGGTTCATGAAGTTTAAGAAAAGAAGACATCTCTATAACAAAAAAGTACAAGGTAAAGCAGCAAGTAATGCTAAAGAAGTTGCAGTAAGTTATCCATAAGATCTAGATAAAATAATTGAAGGTGACTACACTAAACAACAGATTTTCAATGTAGACCAAACAGCCTTGTACTGGAAGAAGATGCCATCTAGGACTTGTATAGCTAGAGAGGAGAATTCAATGCCTGGCTTCAAGGAACAGGCTGACTCTCTTGTTAGAGGCTAATGCAACGTAGCTGGTGATGTTAGGTTGAACCAATGCTCATTTACCATTCCAAAAATCTTAGGGCCTTAAGAATTATGCTAAATCTACTCTGCCTACTCTGTATGGAACAGCAAAGCCTGGATGATAGCCCATTGTTTACAACATGGTTTACTGAATATTTTAGGTCCACTGTTGAGACCTACTATTTAGAAAAAGAAAAAAAAAAGATTTCTTTCAAGATATTACTGCTCATTGACAATTCACTTGGTCATCCAAGAGCTCTGATGGAGATGCACAAGGAGACTGATGTTGTTTTCATGCCTGCTAACACAACATCCATTCTGCAGTCCATGGATCAAGGAGTCATTTCAACTTTCAGGTCTTATTATTTAAGAAAAACATTCTATAATGCTCTGATAGTGATTCCTCTGATGGATCTGGGCAAAGTAAATTGAAAGCCTCAAAAAAGGATTCATCATTCTAGATACCATTAAGATCATTCATGATTCATGGGAAGAGGTCAAAATACCAAAATGAACTGGAGTTGGAAAAAGTTGATTCCAACCTTCAAGGATGACTTTGAGGGATTTAAGACTTCAGTGGAGGAAGTCACCAACCGCAGATGTAATAGGAATAGCAATAGAACTAGAATTAGAAATGGAGCCTGAAGATATGACTGAATTGCTGCAATCTCACGATTAAAACTTGAACGAATGAGGAGTTGCTTCTTATGGATGAGCAAAGAAAGTGGTTTCTTGAGATGGAATCTACTCCTGGTGAAGATGCTGTGAAGGTTGTTGAAATGACAACAAAGGAACAGGTTTTAAGGGTTTAAATGGATTGACTCCATTTTTGAAAGAAGTTCTGCTGTAGGTAAAATGCTATCAAACAGCATTACATGCTGCAGAGAAATCATTCACGAAAGGAAGGGTCAATCAATGTGGCAAACTTCAGCATCGTCTTATTTTAAGAAATTGCTGCAGCCATCCCACCCGTCAGCAACCACCACCCTGATCAGTCAGCAGCCATCAACATCCAGGCAAGACCCTCCACCAGCAAAAAGATTACAACTTGCTGAAGGCTCAGATGATGGTTACCATTTTTTAGTAATAGAGTCTTTTTAAAATTAAGGTATATGTACACTGACTTCCAAGACATAATGCTATTGCACATGCTAGAGTACAGTATCATGTAAATATAACTTTTATAGGCACTGGGAAACCAAAATTTTGTGTGACTTGCTTCATTATAGTATATGCTTTATAGTGGTGGTCTAGAACTGAACAGCCAGAACTCTGAGGTATGCCTTTACTCTTAAAAACTCAGGATAAAGAATAAATCAGAAAGTGTCTCTGTTCTCAAGGGCCTCAGAGTCTAGGTGGGATGTCAACATTCTTAGAAGTTGTTGCAATACCATAGGATAAGCTTTATACTAGAAATCAATGTCAAGTGCTATGAAAAGGCACCAACTAACTCTGTGTGGAAGAATCTGAGATCTCACAGAGGAGGCAATAATTGGTGGACCCTAAAACAGAGGTTGAAGCACATGAGGGGCAAAAAGGAAGGGGGGCATTCCTGGCCCCGTCTGGATCAGAATGACAAGAGAAGAGATGTGCAAGATGTACTCAAGGGGTGAGACAGAGTTTGGTTTGACAAGAATATTTATCTCAACATTATTTGCAATAACAAAAAAGTGGAAACAACGTAAGTATCTATAAATAGTAAATGGAACATATATTGTGATATTAAAACAATGAAATATGTTATACAAATGTTTTATAAATAAAATATGTAACAGTTGGAGACACATCTGGAATGGCAGAGTGAAGGCATCTGAAAAATAAGCTCCAACATACAAGTAGCTAGAACACTGACCAAAAATGTTAATATCAACTTTTTTATAACTCCGGAAACGAATCAAAAACTTGCAACAATCCAAAGAGTGTTTGTTCAAAAAAAAACCACTCAGTCTCTATAAGAATAGTGAGCTTTTTGGTAATTTAACTTGCCCATTCCCATCCCTCACTTTCTAGCTCTGTAATAGCCTTAAACAGTGACAATCTGATAGCTATATCAGCTGTGAAAACTAGCAACATGTCAGCCACTGCAGGCAACAGAACAGATTTGAAGCTCACTCAAAAACCTGGTCCTGGGGCTTCCCTGGTGGCACAGTGGTTGAGAGTCCGCCTGCCAATGCAGGGGACACGGGTTCGTGTCCCACATGCCGCGGAGCGGCTGGGCCTGTGAGCCATGGCCGCTGAGCCTGCATGTCCGGAGCCTGTGCTCTGCAACGGGAGAGGCCACAACAGTGAGAGGCCTGCGTACTGCAAAAAAAAAGAAAAAAAGAAAAGAAATTCAGGACAAAAACTAGGAGGAGGCACTCTGTGCTTTGGAAAAAACAGCCCTTTAAATAGTTAGAGATATCTCAGGGGAAAAAAGTTAATGAACCCAGATTCTTGCATCTTCCTACCTAGAAAAAAAACACTAAAATCAACTGAGATATCTGTTCCTTGTGACTAGCAGTAACCTTTTACCAAGGTGTGTGCTTGACTGCATGTATTCTCTAGCCAAAATTATATATACACTGGCTTCTCCCCCTGTCTTTTCAGAGCAGTTCCCCAGAGCTATCTGAGAGGTGGTCTCCCAGGCTACAGTCTTCAGTAAGACCCTGAATAAAACTCAACTCACAGCTCTTATGTTATGCGTTTTTTGTTTGTTTGTTTGCTTTTTGTTTTCCAGTCGATAAGCTGGGTCACTGATCTTGGCTGCATTAACAGTCCCTTCACTCACCTGGCACTGGGCATAGCCTGTCTTTAGTGCTGGGTATCTTTTCTCTTATTTACTGTCCTCTATATAGACTATAAACTCTTGGAAGATGGAGCCACATCTATTTGCCTTTGTCACCCCTAGAATGTTTGCATAGTGATATGCACACACTCCATTCTAAAACATTATTTGTAACAGTACCACATGAATACACTGGTGCAACACCTTGCCAAAGTTTAGATCCTGAGTTTCAGTGTATATGGGAATTTTTTTTTCTTGTTAAATGTACAACAGAAAAGATGAGAAAACATATAGAAACAAATGAGGATTACTGCACTTACAAATAAAACTGACACTTCTGGGCATTTAAAAAAAAAAAAAAAGAAAGAAACAAATGAGGATTGCAGCCATGAAGTAAAGATGAAGATGCTGGCTGATGACAAGGACTTGATATGGCTCCAAACCATTTTAAGCAGATATTTTTAAAGAGTTCCATATAACAGTAACAACAATAAAAATGATAATCAAATACTTGATATTTATTTTGCTAGTGCTAAGTCTTATTTAAATATTTTATACGCATTTTATCTCCATGAGAATACTTAGAGCTACCTTTCCCTAAATACCAATGAGGATTAAGTAATTTAGCCACTGCTAATCCATGTCAGTTTCAGCGCCTGTGTTCATGATGTCTTCATGTACACTACATTTAAACCTTGCTGTGTACACGTGAAATTTCCCTCGTCTACGCCATCTCTATTTCCAGTTCCCATGCCCCGTATCCAGGGCAAATCTGTTTAATATGGTTGTAGCCACTTGGCTACTTCAGAACTTCTCTTGTTCCCTTAATCTGGTTTATTCCTCAGGCAAATTGGAAATAACTTTTCCACTGACCCAAGGTAATCAAGAATTTTAAAAAGTAGATGTGTGTGTTCCTTGTGTCCATGAATTATCTATCTTTCTAGGTATGCAAAATACATCTTGAGAATGTGAAGGAAAGGAGAAACTCACCCTATATGAAAGGGCTTCTTAAGTACTTTGTTAAAAGGAGGTGTGGAAACCTTAATTCAGATGAAATTTCCAGGCAGGATGTGCAGAGCATATCTAAGTCTTTAAGATTTCCATTTCCAGACTAGAAAACAATTCAAGTCAGCTGTAAAGACTATCAACATAAAATGGATTTCAGAGACCTGATTTGATTTTAAAATATTAGACTCCAGAAACCAATTTATGAAGGGGAATTAGTGTGAATAACACGTTCTAATCTCATAAGCCTGTGAATGAGGTGTTCCTTCATCTGGCCCTTCTCACTGTTTTATATTAAAGCCTGTTGAGAAATGCCTTGCTATGCATTCATGCAGACAGATTTTACCTTGCTCTGGTAAAGATTATCTTGTATCTTATACAGATCTCTTCTTTATGAGAGTTGGATCCTCTTAGGCCCTAACATGAGAGTCTGGACCATCCTACTGTAGTGTTTAAAGGGGCAATGTGTGAACAGAACAATGTTCATGAGTCTTTAGCTTCCTCATGTAGAAACATCTGGAAGAATTGAGCCCACAGCTTTGCAGACACTTTTAGGCCTCATTGGCCTTTCATGAATAGGACAGTAAGGATGTGTCAGAGCTGTACACTGTGAAGGGCCCTATGGTTCCAGAAAGGCCAAATATCCTGCATGTTTTGTGCATTGAATGAAAGTATTGCAAATTCTCTGTCTCTGCTGTTCCACACTCATGATGGGATGACAGGAATGGGACCACCTTTCATTAGGTCAGCAGTGGTTGTGAAAGGAAAACGTCTTTCTTCCTGCAGCTCTAGCTTCTGACCTTATTCCTAACCCTCTGTTCTCATCCTTCCCTATGTCCAGTCACAAAGACTGTCACCTGTTTCTCAAAGCAGCTGCAACATCTCTGCCTGTCTGGCTTTTCAACACCCTTCCTGCCATATCCATGATAGTCTGGAGGGTTTTCTTTCCAGGAACAGTATTTTTATTTTGTGTTTCAACACCGCTAGTACTTTCCCACTCCTAGAGCCTCTCTGTCTGTTTAGCATGAGTAAACTGTCTTTTTCACTTTGGGAATATTTCCTTTGATTCTGAGTATGTGTTTGTAGTGCTAAAACCTCTTAATTCTAACCTGATGGGCAAGGCCCCTCCCTTCTCTACTGTGGAGGAGACTGAAGCTCTCCCTTGGGAGGAAGAAGTGACCCTGGAACACATCCTCTTCATCCTCCATCCAGTGTCCTCTCTTCCCATCAATCCACATGGGATGGACTGGAGGTGGCTTCTTGACGATACAGTGAAGGCTGCCTCATTTTCTGATACAACCTCACTGTGTTAGCCAGGATTCTCCAGAGAAACAGAGCAATAGGATACATATGAGGAAATTCATTATAAGAATTGGCTCGTGTGATTATGGAGGCCAAAAAGTCCCATTATCTGCCACCTGCAAGATGAGAGGGTTAGAAGGTCTGAAATTCCAGGATAATGACGATAGAGAGAATGATATCATTAAAACTGTGCTTTGAGAAGTATGGGACTAGGTGTCAGATAGAAGAGTGAAGCAACAGGCAGTGGTATTTCGCACAACACAATCATTTAAGTTTGAACTGCTAAGAGTCAACACAAAAATAAATGGAAAGAAACTTTTAAACTTGTTGGATAGAACTGCCAGAATTCAATTTTCCTGGCTTATGGGAGTTGTGGTGCGACTGTTGGGGCTGACTAATGAAAAGGAATTGATGTGTTAATTTTCCATGCATCATCAGCATATTTTTAAAGCAATTCTACCACCTGATTATACCCTGCTTAGGCTAGCACTAAAATTTACGTTACATACTTAGGGAAGGCATGGCTGCCAGGAAATGGATGAAATAGGAAGACAAACTTCCTGGGGCTGAAATTTAGAAGAGACAGGAGTGAAGGTGATGGAGAGGAATCTTCCCTTGTTCTGCTATGGTGAGGTTGAGATTAGATTTTCATCTCACCAATGTTTTGTAGGTTCCTATGTGGCAGGGACTGACTCCTGTATGAGGCTGAAATTCATATAGGGTGATCCCACACTTTTCTATCCTTACAAGCAAAGACTAACTGAAATGAGTATAACCATGTGCCTCTAAGAGAATTTCCTTAAATGTAAAATGTTGGTGATATTCACTTAACAAGGCCATTAAAAATCTTAAAAGAAATAACATGGAAGTCTTCAGCACAGGGCCTGGCATATGGACAGGACTCAGGAAATATTGATTCTTTTGTTGCTCTGCATTTGTGAAATGAAGAGGTTGGACTCACAGGTGTCTGAAGTCTTCTCCATTCTGACATCCTAAGGCTGTGAATTCAAAAACTCTTGTCACTAGTCACGTGTGCCTCTTCAGTTTTCATTTCAAATAATTAAAATGAAATAAAATTTAAAATGTTAACAAAATGAACAGTTTAGTTGCACTAACTACATTTCATGTGTTCAAAAGCCACTGAACCCAACAGAGGTGACAGGGAACATTTTCATCATTGTGGACAGTTCTCTTGGGTAGCATTAGCTAAGAGTTTGAGACATTACACTGGGGTTTTTTCTTTAGAACGTAACTTCAAGTTGTTGGGTCAGATATAAGTTCAAAGAATAACAGACATGTACCTCAGTCCCAGTTGAGTTGAAGCTCCCAATGGATCAGTTATTTCTTTATATACTCATGCTTTACAGCCAAGGCTGATCTCTATGTCATGCGTATCTGTGAATCTCTGAATTAATTCCTGCTTTCCTCAAGTGGTAGTTACACAGCATGACAAGTGAAAAGCTTGGAAGGGATTTTGTGATAGAGAGTTCTAGGGACAATCTTAGCTCAATAGCAGTCCCTCTCTGTAGGGAGAAATGCATCTTAAGGACTGAACTCACATCATGCAGCCTCCACATCTGTCAGGCACGGTACTGAAGACATTCACACACATTACATCATTGAAAACTCAAAAGTTTTTCAGAAGAGGTATTAATGTTCCAGTTTTACAGAGAAGGAAACGAAAGATAATAAGGTAAAATAACTTATTTGAATCACACTGCTAGTTGATAGGTAAAATCAGGATCCAAATCCAGGATTTTCTGTCAAAGTCTAAACTCTTTCCACTGCAAAAAGCTATGTGAAAAGCTAGAGTATGTTAATTTCTGCCTAACTTGTACAAGTGCTGTGTGAGTACAGTGAAGAGAGGCATCACTGGAGGATTCATTCACAAGAGAGCGTTTGATTGCGGTAGCAATAGGAAGGGAGGGAGAGGAGAGGGCACTTCAGGAAGAGGCCCAGGCATCCAGAGAGCCACTTGATGAGTGACTTTTCAATATAATGTGACTGAAGGAACTAGTTCTCTCTTCCCTCTTAGGACACTTCTTGAGACTCAGGGCTAGTGTGGTCTGGCAGCAGCTGTCCCAGTCCCCTGGCACACCTCGCTGGTCAAGTTGAGTGTCTTGATGTAATTATCATTTGCCTTGTGGATAAATAGCACCTTGTGACTGCTGGTCTGCTTCTCTGTAGCATTTCTTTCTTCATCTCATCCAGGCTTGGACATCATCCAGGACCTTTGGGCAGTGTGTCTCTCAGTGCTGTGGATAGGCAGAGAAGAAAGAGATGTAGTCACAATCCCTTTTGTCTTAATCTTTAATTAAATTACTGAAGCCTCTATGTTTTCTTTAGCAGTTAAGGCCAATGAAGAGGAATCTTTCCTCTAGGGAAGTACCATCTACTAGAACTCTCTGTGAAGATGGAAATATCTTACATATGTGCTGTCAAGTAAGATAGCCACCAGCCACATGTGGCTACTGAGTGCTTAAAATGTGAAGAATAATTTTTAATAATATTTCATTTTAATTAACCTAAATTAAATTTAAATAGTCATATGTGGTTAGTGGCTACCATATTGGACAATGCAGTTGTAAGGGATCCAGATTATTGATATATTCTGTCTTTTATAGCTATCTAGAGAGTAATATTCACCCCAAGAAAGTTCACCTTTCCTTTTGGAAACAGTTAATTGGTTCCCTACACCTGGAAAGGTCTGAAGACACATGCTAATTTCAAATTCTGCACTGTAATTAGTTTTGCTACTTATAATGACTCTCCAAAGACAACCTCAGTGTTGCCAAATTCTATGCTCACTTCTCTACCCTTAACTTGCTCAAACTCTCAGAAACATTCTACATTGACTATTCTATCCTTATTGAAATCCATCATTCCCTTGGCTTTGGGGACACTGTACTCTTCTGATTCTCCTCTTATCTCCTTGATTCTCCTTTCCTTAGTCTTCTCTAATTTCTTTTCTATTCTCAATTGTAACCCAGAGGTCTCTTCTCTAACACTCCAATTCACTTATCATTGAATAATATCTATTTGTCAATGATCTAATACTTATCCCCAACTCCAACCTCTTCTAGGGAGCACAGACTCAGACTGGTATATATAAGACCTCCTTGACATATCCATGTAAATGTCAGATATGTATCTAAAAATGAGCATATTTGAAACAGAACTCTTGATTCTTCCCCAAATGCTACTCCTACCCATTCTAAAACAGTACCTCCATCCATTCTGTTCTTTCCTATCTCAGTGAATGGCTTCACCATCCTTCCAATTTCTTAAGCTAAAACCTTGGTGTTATCCTTGATTGACATACTCCTGCATAAGCAATGCATCAGCAAGTCCTCTTGACTTTACATCTAAAACATTTTGCTGATAGAGCCTCTTGTCTTCATTTCTAATGCTGTGACCCAAATCTAAACCACCACCATTTCTCTTTTTCACTTCACCATTTCTTTTTTTTTTTTTTTTTTTTTTTTTTGCTGGGGTACGTGGGCCTCTCACTGTTGTGGCCTCTCCCGTTGCGGAGCACAGGCTCCGGATGCACAGGCTCAGCGGCCATGGCTCACGGGCCCAGCCACTCCACAGCATGTGGGATCCTCCCGGACCAGGGCACGAACCCGGGTCCCCTGCATCGGCAGGCGGACTCTCAACCACTGCGCCACCAGAGAAGCCCTCACTTCACCATTTCTTACTTGGAATATTGAAATCATTTCCTAAGTGCTTAGCTGCTCCATGGCTTCTATTTTTCTATTGAAAAAATACCCAACTCTTTTCTCTGGAGCAGGAAGCCCTTCCCAATCCAGTTTCCAGCTTCCTCTCTCCAACCTCATCTCCTGTCAGTTCCGCACTCTCTTACACAACTCTAGCCACATTCATCTGCTTCCAGTTCTTTGGTCGCATCAAATTCGTTACTCACCATGAGCCTTAAACCAGCTGTTCCTCTGCCTGCAACACTTTGCACCCTCATCATTGAGTGGCTGATTCCTTTTTATTATTGGGGTCTTGGAAGAAAGACAAAGTCCTTAAAGTCCTTGGTGTGACCACCCATGACCACTTAGTCTAAGGAGCACCTTGCTTGCTCTCAATCACCTCACCTCATAGCACTTATCATCTGAGCTATTTTGATTATGCATTTGTTTAATGTCTTCCTTCTCCCACAAGAATGTAAGCTTAAGACAAGCAAGAATCTTGTCTTGGTCACTGGCTGTATCCTCAGAGACTAAGATAGTGCCTGACACACAGTGGATATTAAATATGTATTGAATAAGTAAATTAATGAATCTTGTATGCAGAACGAATTTAATGAAATTTTAAAAAATCCTCTGAACTACTGCTTTATTTAATTTTTAAAAACTTCTTGTAGGTAAACAGTACTATTATGCAAATTTTGAGGATGAAGCTCAGAGAAGCCTTGAGATGTTCCCAAGTTCAAAAATCTTGATGTGAGAGAGGTCGTCATAGTTTTTCTCCATTCAGTATTAATTTAAAACAGCACTTAGCTTAAAAGACAACACATAGTGTGCACTTAGAACATGTAAAAATTACTGAATGGAGTAATTATATCGTAGTGGAAAAGTTGGACCATGCCTTCTTATTATCCTAATTTACAGCACAGTGTAATTAGTAGATAGTCATGTATGTTTGATGGAAGATTGAATAAATTAATTAATGAATAAGTTACTTAGTTTTCTTCCATCTTTAATATTCAATCTTTCTACATCATGCATAAAATGGTTAGTTATTAGTTATAACTGGTTATCTAATTGAATTAGTATTGGAGAAAATTTTAAAGAGACTATCATGATAATTTTTGAGACATGGAAGTATCAGGGTTGCAGATTTGGTATTCACATATCTAGAACTTCAACAACCATGCCTGGGTATGAATTAAAATTAGACTAATTGGAGGGGGGTCTGGGAACATGGCTATAGCAAAAACATAGTTTTTTGTTTTTGTTTTGTATTTTTTTAATCTCTCTGAATACCCACATGAAAACCAATAGAAAAAATAGATAACAAAACCAAAACCCATGGACAAAATTTACCACAAAGCTAAGTCACAGATATCCCCATGAATCCCAGAATCCAAGCCTGTGAGGACAACCCACCCCCAGCTATGGACCAGAGTAGCATCAACATCTGTGTTGACATCAATAGGCAGAAGCAGAGACAATAGCAGAGAGAAGGAGCAAGGCTTCTGAAGGACCTGAGACTAGAGCCTCAATCTAGCCAGTAGGCATTTGCTTTAAAATGCTGTGAACCACTTTGAGAAAAGCAGCTAAGGCTGCTGCCCACTACAGTGGCAAAATCCATAGCAGTGCCTGAAGGCGCTGTTGCATATTGGCTGCCATGAACATTTAAAACTAAGCCACCAGGGCACCCTTCCAGGACAGAGCCCCACACTGCTGAGATGATTCAGTGTTGAGCAGGTTAGAAATAAGGGGCGGAAGTATAATAATTCTAAATAAAGTACTAAGGAACAAAACAAAGAGGTGTCAGAAAGAAGGCTGCCATATCTTTGAACACTCCATGAAAATAAGAGAGGAGGGAGCTCTGAGCAATATCCTGAATGCCACCTCTTTCTAATAGCTGAAGGAAAGCATTAAGTATTTATTCTAACTAATCTATATGAACTGTAACACTACATATCCAGAAAGCATATGAGACATATTTTCTTTATAAAAATACTCAAACGAATAAATGAAAAAGAAATGAAAGAAATAGAATATCAACACTTTGTAATCCCCAACGAATTAATGGATATAAGTGTTGAGCAGCAACATTTGCTGATATCATAATAAGAGTGAAACCCAGGCCTTCTGTGCCTGCTGATGAAAGAGCATCACACCACCTCTAGTCTTACCGAAGGGACTGAACATGAGACAAATCAAGCTTCTGACTGCAGATGCTAATTTGCAAGAAATGCAGAGGAGAGAGTATGTTGAACTGCACCATGAGTATACAGTCAGCAGCATCTAGATTGTGGGGAACTCTACAAGCCAAATGACGCGGGGTTTTTTTCACCAGATATAAGAAAATGAAAAGGATAGAGGGTGTAAACTGTAGGTTAAAATAGACTTAAAAGACATAACATTGTATTAAACTAGAAGATTAAGCTATAGGATGTACACTTGGATAATAGAACTATAAGGAAGTGATTATGAAAATCAAAGTAGTGGTAACATTTGGGGAGAAGGGTTGGGTTATTACTGGGATGAGATGCAAGCTTTCTGGGTTAGCTTGTGAAGTTTCTTTCCTTTTGTGACCTGGGTTGTGGTTAGTGGGTGTTTGTACCTTATAATAACTCATTAAGTGATACATTTTATGATTTTTGTGTGTGTACTTATTTTATGTTACAGTAAAAAAGGTTTTAATAATAGACTAATCAATGTTGTAGATTTTTCTAAGAAATGGCAAGCTATTTGGGGACGATAGAAAGATTTCCAGGGACGTGATATGGCAATTGGATTCAGTTGTAAATATTAGGGAGAACCTTGGGGACCTGAGTGAATAAATGGCCACAGGAAGAGCTCAAAGCACTGCTGTGTTTTCATTCACTGTCTCCTCGGGGTCAGGGTCGAGAGGAGTGAGGATCAGGCTGATACTGTGTGATAAACATTATGAGAGGGTAAGTAAAGCTCTGCCTGAAAAGGACACTGGGGGCTAATCACTGTGCTTTTCCAAGCGGAAGTCAGCGGGTATTCAAAAGGCAGAAGCCTGAAGAGGCTGACGGAGGTGCTGAGTCACTGGGAAATGCAGCTAATTAGAGTGCCAGGCTCTCCACCAGGTCCTGTAGAAATGCAAAAGCCAGAGCTGCTGTGACTGTAATTGTTTCTGTAAGATTCCAAGAGTCAGCTTCCCTTTCCTAAGGCATAAACAAATCACAGAGAAGATGGTTCTCTCTGAGAGTATCATTACCTAATACTTCAGTGCTGGGGACAGGAGAAGGTAAGACAATGAGTAAATTGACCTTCTCTGAAGAATCTATCTCTTAGCAAGTTGACTAGGACAATCCTGTACATAATCACTGGCCCAGACTCAGAAGTAGCTTTGATCAGTTCCATGAAATGGTGCCACCATTCACCAACTTGCCCCAAATCCATTCACGTACCTCCATCCCTCCAAGCCTTCATCATCTCTCTTATGGGCTACTGGAAATAACCTCCTAACTGGTCTCCCTGATTTTTTGTTAACCCGTTAAATCCATTCTACATGGTGCGGTTTCCAGTGTGAAACCTTTCAATGACTTTCAGTGACACTTAGAAAAAATAAAAAGAATCCAAGCGTCATACCACAGTTTAAAAGGCCCTGACTGCCTTCCTGAACTCATTAACTATCTCTCTTCCCTTTCTGCTCACAAAAATTCAGGTACCCTGCCTTCCTTTTGTTCTAGAATACGGCAAACTCCATCTTACATTTTGGCTTTGCACTTGTTGGTTTCTCTGTCAGGAATTGAGTGACCCTAGAATTTATATACCTAGCTCTTTCAAATCAGTCAGGTCAGTTCAAATGTTACCTCTTCAAAAGGCCCCAGAAGGCCCAATTTAAAGAATAGTTCTTGTGGGTGCCCCGCTAGCTCATTCGGTAGAGTGTACGATTCTTGAAGAAGAGTTCTCACTCTTCTTATTACGTATCATTTTGCTCTATTTTCATCATTATACTTTGACTATCAGAGATTCCCTCGTTTACTTTATTTACCTGTTCATTGTCTTATCTGGCTCCACCTTCTAGAAGTTAGCCCTCATGCAGATAGGATGTTTATGTTGTTCTCCATGTTTCCCCAGCATCTAACCCCATGCCTTCCATGGTAGATGCTCAAAGAATATTTCCAAATGAATGAAATAGACTGCTCACTGATTTATGGAATTTCACAACCTGCTTTCTTCCTGGTGCCATTTACTCAACAAATTCACGTATTAATCTGTGTAATACTCCATCCTACTTTTTACAGTGTATTTTGTTTAAGAGTGAACTAACTACTTACAGTTCCCTGAACACATCGTTCTATCTCGTGCTTTCTTGCAGTCAACATCGTCTTCCATCTCTGGGCCGTGTCTTCCTTTTATTTCCTTGATGACTTAGGAAACTTTTTCATCTTTTCAACTTTTGCCCATGCCCAAGCTTTGCAATACTGATTGATTCCTTCTTCCCAGTTTATCATCCTACCTTCTGTATTACTTTGGAACTTTGTGCATTATCATGCTCCATTTTAATAAATTTCACAATAATGAAAAATGAGAAAATAAAAAATGTGTGAATAAATCCAGGTTCCAATTTTATGTATGAGCTAAGCTGGGCACTGTTGGTATGTATGACAATGTACATATCTATTCCAGTGGAACAGCCCAACAGTGATTATAGGGAGGCTTTATTTCTGTTCTGTATAATTGAATTAAATTTAGCGTTAGGAATCTGGGCTTCATGCTTATGATCCTAAGAGTATTTCAAATCATAGGTAAACATCTATTGACAATACCTTCACATTGGCATTTGTATAAATTTGATTTCATTCACTGCATGTTCATTTCATAGATTGAAACCTCAGTTTTTAGGGATATTGCCATCATGTCTTTATAGTCTTCCCGTATGTAAAATGTAAAGAGTGGTATGGGGATTCTGTATAGCAGCATAGTTAAGACCAGAATCCTTGGAACCAGACTGAGTTTAAATCTCAGCTCTGCCACTAGATAACTGGGTGACCTTAAGCAAGATAGTTAACTTGTCTATTGCTAAATTTTCTTTTCTGTTAAATTGGGCGAATAACTGTACCTACCATAATGGGTTATGGTGAGAATAAATGACTGACACTTGAAAAGTGCTTCAAAAAGGCATTTACGTAGTAAGCACTCAACATAGTTATTAACATTGCTTTAGAAGGTGCAAGAAAACCAGTGTTTTCATGTGACTCTGATGTGGGACTCTGAGAGCTTTTAGATTCTTTAGAAAGCTTGTGGTAATCTGTTTCCTGATCAGAAAATATTTTCACACTTTGGCCTATTCATTAGGTCTGGGACTGTTTTCAAAGAGACATGAATATGAATGTGTTCACTGAGGTATTACTTACAGTAGTAAATAATTAGAAACATGATCACTGTTTTAAAATACACCAAATTAATAGTTGTCTAGTGGAATATCACAATGTTGCTCTTAAAATAAAAGTTATGTAGACCACATCAAAACATGAAAAAATCCTTGTAATATGAAGTAAAAATTCAAGATTTAGTGGGGTAAAAATTACATAGATTTATGTAAATTTAAAACTTGTAAAAACAAGTCACATTTAGTGATGAAGCTTATATACTTATATAAAATGTTCTTCAAGGCCAAGTACAGAAGATATGAATGTACACAATATCTAATACCTATTCAATGCTCTATAAACATTAGATTGAAAAAATGATTGAACCAATGATAATCCAGCATATGGTTACATAGCTATGACTAAGAATGGGAACAGTAGCTCAGCATTTAAAGTTGTGTTGTAATGAAGCAGGGGTTCTCAACTTGGGGTAATTTCCCCATCACCTCGCCCCTAGTAACATTTGGGAATGTTTGGAGATATTTCTTTTTTTTAATATTAATTAATTAACTAATTTTGGCTGCGCCAGGTCTGAGTTGCCACACGTGGGATCTTTTAGTTGCAGCATGAGGACTTCTTGTTTGCAGCACGTGGACTCTTAGTTGAGGCATGCATGCGGGATCTCATTCCTCAACCAGCCAGGGATCGAACCCAGGCCCCCTGCATTGGGAGCACGTAGTCTTACCCACTGGACCGCCAGGGAAGTCCCCATGTTTGGAGATATTTCTGATTGTCACAACTGGCAGGGGGTGCTATTGGCATCTGGTGAAAATAGGCCAGAGATACTGTTAACATCCTTCAAGGCATAGGAACTTCCCCTGCAACAAATAATTATCCGTTTCAAAACGTCCATATTCCTGCTGCTTAGAAGTCTTGCGGTATGGGCACACCTCTACTATCAGAGTACCTCAGGAGTCAAGTCATCACTGGGAGGCAAAGGCAATTCTGTTAAAGAGAAATTTAGGTCTTTGGGGAATCTTACAGAAACTCAGGAGTTATTGCATTTATCTGATGGTTCAGGTGTAATTTAACTTAGATATATCACATTGACTTTGACATGGGGGTTTTTAATTCAGATTTTGAATCTCCTATCAAATTAATTTATCTCTTGATGATACAGAGGGACCACGGAGGGGACCACTCCCTGACTCCCAGCAACCACTATGCCTAAGCCCACCGCGGCTGGGCACTTCACAGCTTTGGCCTTATGCCCTTCCCCATGACCTTGTCCTGCCCCAGCCTCAAGGACAGCCTGCACAGGGGTCTGGGCTTTTATCAGGGGGCAGAGAGTGGAGGGAAGAGGCTATTTTAAAGAGAAATTGCTGCACTTTGAAGCTTTCCTCTAAGAGAATGAGCACTTCCTGTTCTTCCAGATTCAGGTTCACCTCCTGTTCAGAGGCTACCGGTGCTCCGTTTGTCCCTCCCCCTCCCCTATGCCAGTGCCACCTGGATGCCTCCTGCCCCTTCTGGCTTGACAGCCACCCCCCCACACCCTGTCCCGTGTTGATCGTGTGCATGTGCATGTGTGTGTGAACACAAAAACGTACTCATAAGGCACACACACAAAAAGGCCATTTTGTCAGTTGCAACATTGTGAGCCATAAATGTGCATGTCCTCAAGGAAATAAATGGAAAGAAATGTCATTAAGTGTCTAGACACTTTGCTTCTCACCTCTCTTTCAGTCTCCCTACCATGCAACACACACACACACACACACACACACACACACACACACACGTCAATTGAGTAGTCATGGGCAAGTCACTTCACCTCTCTTTGCCTCATTGATCTATCTATAAAGTGGAGATCACAGTTTTCCTGCAGGTCAATTCTTGCCTAGTAAATGTGTGTGTGTGTGTGTGTGTGTGTGAGAGAGAGAGAGAGAGAGAGAGAGAGAGAGAGAGAGAGAGAGAGAAACCATTGTTCCATAGGGCAAAATGTAACCATAGATACAGAATCTCTATATATATCTATGAGTCTCCTTTATTACACTTAATACCTAAATAGGTCACTGTGGAGAAATCCATCTTAATAACATAAGGTTATTGGCTCAACTTTATGGATCTTCCTTTGGCCTTTGTGTATGAACAGGAATTAATTATGACTGAGCTTCAGGAGCTCAGTAAAGGCTCTCAACTGATGTTACTCATTCAGAACCTGCATTTCAGACTACAAAGGGGCGCACGGTCAACGCAAATTTCTTTTATCAGGTAACAATAACAGGAAATGCTCTATCATTATTTAAAATACATTCCTTTGTGACAGGATATCATCTTTGAATGATCTAAATGTATGTTCCCTGTTGTAGACTAGATGCTAAAAACAAAATCATCTTTTTATATGCAGATTTTATAATTTTATCATCGCAAATTCATAGGACATCAAGTAGTCAATAATTGCTGCTATCATAGTTCTGCCACAAAAGGGGTCTACAAATCGACTTGGCCAAAACAAAAGTCATTATTCATGAAAGCTGCCGCGAATTTTTAACTATTATGTTGTTAATAACAGCATATAGAAAGTCAACCAACTCAGTTATTATTAGGAATCTTTTGCAACTGCTAACATTGGTCTGTACAGCAGAGTGCTTAGACTGTGGGTGTAGGATTCATATTTCCCAAGTTCAAATCTTTGTTCACTTCTTAATAACTGCAAACTTGGGCAATTTATTAAATCTCACTAAGCTACAATTTCCTCCTCTTTAAAATAGGAGTATTAATAGCACATACCTCATAGAGTTGTTCTGGGGATTAAGTAAGTTTATGATACAATGCTATTACTGCAATGCTGAAAAGTTATCAATTATTCTTATTGTGTTGCTCCAACTGAGGAGATCTTGCTTGGAGAATAAAAAGCTTTAAAATCAGTCAATTGAAGAGCTCTTTGGAAGCCTGAAGAGTTTTGTTATGAATACAACAAATCAATGTTGATGAAATCCTCTTATGTCCTTCCACCATCTTGAACCAGCATGTAATCTACAGCTAATATCACTTTCTGTTTGATTTATAATCTCTGTGGTCTTTGATGTCCTCTGTTAGACATTCATCAGTGGAAAGAATGGATTCTTATTCATCTTTAGATCCCTACATTTCCTTGGGAAAATTTTGAACATAATTAGTAAATATTTATAGACCTGACTTTTCAATATTACCATTAATAATTTTACATTTATATATTTTTATTTCAGCTAATATTGTTTGAACTATCTTAAAACATTACAGTGTAGACCATGGTAATGATCAAAGCAAACCACATAGAATTCTCCTGCCTCTCTAGTTATTATGATTTAACTATCTATCTTCGGTATAATAGACACTGCTTAGAAAAAATTTTATTTCTTATACTGTGCATTTTTGTCAAATATGGCATATTGATTAGTTGTGCTTGTCTAAGGCACGTTCAGATAAGGTTAGTCAGTTATACATTAGAGCACTTGGTCCCCTACAGTATAAGAACGTGTGACCCTCCAAACTCTGATCCCTGAGGAGTCAGGGAATTTAAGCTATAGCACTGCTCCACCACAGATTAATTGTGTGACTCTAAGTATTTCACTTAAATTTTCAGAGCCTTGGGTTTCTCATATGTGAAAAGGGTATAGGATGAGCAGATTATTCAATTATATTCTTATTCCAGCATATTTTGATTGTTAATTATATGTGATGGACCCTTTAAAAAATCCTTTTGGGGGCATGTATCAAATTGTGACATTTTAAAGAAAATAAAATGAATAGACATACTATTTAGACATGCTAGTGGTGTTTTAGCTTTATAACCAAGATATCTGAGTTTGAACTGTCATTTTCAGAATAATTGGTACATGTATGATTTTTAAACATGGTATGATTTATATGGGAGTGTTGATAGAATCAATGGAAATGAAAAAGATGATTTATTGGTCCAGATTTTCTAGGAACTCAAGCCTACAGCATATTGGGATTTCTAATATATTGCTTTCCCACCAAGATTTGCAGATGGAGATTTTGAAGGGAGAAGTCTTAGGTCATCTCAAATGTTTGGAACACATATCTTGCCAACAGCCAACTCTTCTGCATTTTCATTCCCCAATCAAGCAAAAGGAGCTGTATGCTAGCTATGCGTGTGTGTCCTCACGCATGCACAGTTTCATCAGAGATCCATGCTTTGAATGCTAAGTCTTCAAGAGCAAGAGTATAGAACATACAAATCAATGAAGGGCAATTTGATATTAAATCTAAAGAATTTTTCTAAAAATTATTTGCATCAGCAACAGAGGGAAATGTTAATAACCTCAGACTAGAGCTCACTTAAATACATTTTTCAAATATGAAGAAACGTTTCAATAAGCAGAATCCTCTTTTGTATGAAATGGTGGAAAACTAGGGCAGGAAGGACTATTAGGGGTAAATTAAGCATTCCTAGACTTCAGTAACTTTTGCCTTAGACCCAAGGATGGACAGCAGAGAAACATAAAGATGCAAAATGATTAGTGCCCTAGTTGTATCAACTGTTATAGGCCTTAATACTCACCTCTTGCCAAGGAATCTGGTACCCTTCTGATGGAGGATAAAAGCCATCTCCTTCAGTTCCTTCCCTCTTCCTGATGTCTGTGTAAATTGGGGAAAGGCAGACCCTGAATCCAGAGATATCCTTCTTAGGAAGTTCTGCAACATCCTCCTTGTTTTGCTTATATAAATAATGGCTTAGGAAAGATGTTAAGCCAAGCATTGATGTAAGCAATATACGGAGAGAACTATTCTGAAAAAATCTAGTCAACACTAATGAGAATGTCCTCATACATGTTCTTTGAAGGTACCAGGAGCTGGCTGCCAACCCCATAAGTCTAAGTGTACATGGGTTTAATCAAAAAGTTCAATTAGAAATGCTTTATTTCTTGTTGAAGCAAGATTTCTATGTCCCAGACCCTGACCTGTAAGTTGAGGGAAGTGTGAACATAAGGTTTTCTGTATATGAAAAAGGCACACATGTTGTCTCTACCTCCATAAATTAACAAAATGGCACTGGTCCATGGGTTGTGTTATGACAAACCATTAACTTTGCGTCTCTAAGCCCCAATCTATTCTGTAAAGGATAAATGCCACCTACTTCAGAGGATGCTGTATTAGTTGGCTAGGGATGCCATAATAACACCATAGACAGGGTAGCTTAAACAACAGAAATTAATTTTCTCACAGTTCTGGAGGCTGGAAGTTCAAGATCAAGATATTGGCAGGGTTGGCTTCCGGTGAGACCTCACTTCCTGATTTGTAGATGGTTGCCTTCTTGCTGCGTCTTCACATGGGCTTTCCTCGTCTGCACATGCTCCTCCTTGTCTTTCCCTCTTCTTATAAGGACACCAGTCCTAGAGGACTAAGGCCTCACCCTCACGACCTCATTTAACCTTAATCCCCTCCTGAAAGGCTCTATCTCCAAATACAGTCACATTGGGGATAAAGGCCTTAACATACGAATTTTAGTGAGACACAATTCAGTTCATAACTGAGGTTATAAGGACTGTAAGAGAAAACATATGCACAGTACCTAAAGCAGTGCCTGATGCATCACAGATTGATCCTCAATGATATGGACATTTTTATTCAGAAACTTGACAGCCCTAGTGAGCAACTAGAACATGCAGGGCCGAGGGTCAGAACTTGGACAGTAGTGACCCCATGATGGCAAGACCATACAATTTGTAGTTATAATTATCCCTCATTTTATAAGGGTGTAATTGGGTTGGTTAGTAGATCCCAGGGCTTGTAAGGTCACAGTCAGCTTCTGAGTCAGTGTGGCTCTCTCCAGAGCCCTGGGTCCGTTAATTCCATCTCAGGCCTGAAGTAACATATTCAGTTACCATCGTACCATACAGCCACCCATCCCAGGGGACAGCCCTTGCCATTTGTCTTCACTGAAGCTTGACCACACTTGGAGGAAAACCTGCAAACTGGTCATCTACCAGACAGAGAGGTTTGATGGAAAACTTTGGTCACAGACCTTGCTGTCATATCTGTGGGAACTGTTCCAACCATAGAGATTCTGCCTGGGCTGATTAAAAAATTTTACTGCCCTTTGGAAATTGAAGATTGCGGTTAGTCTTTATGAGAGATAGGAATACCTAATTTGTCTTTAAATTTGATTTATTGAAACCTCTAGTTTCAAAGCTCCTAGCATAAAACCACTTAACCATGAAAATGGCAAAGCTAATGTTCACACTCTCAGTTCAGATGCTGGCAGGAAAAAGGCTGTTTTAGCGTCAGGCTTGGAGTGTCAAGTACAGGACCTGGGAGTGCCCACGCAGAACCTGCCTAGTCTGGACAGTGAAGGGTAGTTAACTCCAGCCTCTGTGTCCTTTATCCTTTTTTCTCATTTTCATGGCCTCTGGCTCTTGTTACCCTCACCCACTGATTCTGCTTTTCACTATGGATATGCCATAAAACAGTTATACCTCAGAACATATAAATCATTGAGCCAAAGAACCTAAGAGCTGGAAGGAAAACTGGTGATATTATGTTCAGTGTGTTGAGAAGGAATAGAAACTCAGTGAGATGCTGTCTATTCCCTGAGAAAACCCAACATCTCAGCTTGTGGCAGGGATGTGATGTAGAGAATGGACTTGAGGACACGGGGAGGGGGAAGGGTAAGCTGGGAAGAAGTGAGCGAGTGGCATGGACACGTATACACTACCAAATGTAAAACAGATAGCTAGTGGGAAGCAGCTGCATGGCACGGGGAGATCAGCTTGGTGCTTTGTGACCACCTCGAGGGGTGGGATAGGGAGGGTGGGAGGGAGACGCAAAAGGGAGGGGATATGGAAACATATGTATACATATAGCTGATTCACTTTGTTATACAGCAGCAACTAACACACCACTGTAAAGCAATGATACTCCAATAAAGATATTAAAAAAAGAAAAAAAAAGAACAGCACACCTCCTGAGTCCCAGACCAGGACTATGCTTTAGGCTGTGGTTATAAACAGTGAGATTAGGTTTAATTTATTCCATACACCAAGCCTATTATAAATTGCATGGTTAAGTGAAAACCTGAAAAAAAGATATTCATGAGAATGAAATGGAGAAATGCACTGGATCTTCACACTTGTTTGAAGATCTTTTCAAACTACTGTAGGCAGAACTCTCAGATGGCCCCCAAGATTCCCACCCTGTATAATTATTTCCCTTTGAATGTGGGCAGGACCTTTGAAGATGATAGGGTATCACTCCCAAGAGTAGCTTACCATCCATGGCAAAGTTTAAGGGATTTTGGAGATGTAATTAAGGTCCTTAATCAATTGCTTTTGAGTCAATCAAAAGGGATATTGTCCTCATCAAGCCTAACCTTATCAGGTGAATTGTTAAGGAAGTCAAAGAGATCTGAAGGGAGATTTTCCTCCTGGCTTTCAAGGAGCAGGCCATTCTAAGTTCTGCAGATTCAAGAAGAAGATCATGAAAGGTTAGAAGAGAACCTGAGTAACAGATGAGACTATAGCCCTGGCTGACCCCTTGTGAGACCCTGAGGAGAGGACCGAGCTAAGTCATGCTCAGACTCCTGACCCACCGAGTGGGGGTAATAAATGGATGTTGTTTTAGCCTCCAAGTTTACGATAATGTGTTACACAGCAATTTACAACTAACACAGATTTTGGTACCTGGAAGTGGAGTGATGCTGTAACAGAAATCTAAAAATATATGAGAGCAGCTTTGGAATTGAGCAGTGGACAGAAATTGGAAAAATTTTGAGGAGGATAACAGAGAAAGCCTGTATTTTCCAGAACTGACTGTTGGAAGAAATAGGAACTTTGAGGATGCTCCTAGTGAGGGCTTAGAAGGAAATGCATAACATGTTACTGGAAACAGGAGGAAAGCTACTCCCTGTTATGTAGTGGCAGAAAGCTTAGTGAAATTGCCTTGGAGTTATGTGGGAAGCAGAACTCACAAGTGTTATACTTAGTTATTTGCAAAGGAAATTTCCAAGTTGCTGCCTGCTTTCTTATTGTTGCTCATAGTAAAATATGAGAGGAGAGAGATAAATTGAGGGATGAACAGTTAAAAAGAACTAAAATAAGATCATATGATTTTGAAAATTTGGCCTGAAGCAGGTTTTGTACAACTCTTGAGGTAGGAATGGTTTTTGTATTTTTAAAGAACTGATTTAAAAAAAAAAAGAAAGAAAGAAAACAAAAAGGAAGAATATGCAACAGAAACCATATGTGACTTGCAAAGTCTAAAATAATTACTATTTAGCCCTTTACAAAGGTTTGGCCACCTCTATCCTAGAAGATGAAAGTAAAACCTCTGAGTGAGTCTGTATGTCTCTGGGATGCCCTTACAGTCATAGCAGGGTGGAAATGAAAGGTGATGGATGGTGAATTCTTAACAAAGGAGAAAGAACCAGAATCGTTACAGCATCAACTCTAGCGATGGGAAGAAAATTTAGGAGACTGTGGCCCATAGTTAGAGCTACATCTAATCCAGTTCAGAGAAGAAGTCTTCAGCCTTAACTTGGACACAATCTGTCTAATGTATCAAAGAAAGATGTCAGATAAAGCAGTCTCATTGTTCATTAGAATAAACTTTGATGACTTTGGGGCTATATTTGGAGGCTTGTATTCTGGTGACCTCAGAAGACCCATGGAGAGAAAGATGTATACGAAAAGGCTTGGTTTTGTTTCCAAGGTATCTCTTACTTGAGAACATTTTCAAAATCTCACCATGTACAGTCGAGATACAATAAGTTTGTCAAAGAAGGGCAAGTGTCTGTGTGGTGGCAGCTGGGGATGGGATGGTGGTGTGATTAGTGGAAAGAACCCTGGCCTTGGATTCAAGAGTCTTGGGCATGTCATTAACCACCTCCTCGTCTGAATTTCTCCATGTGTACATTGGAGGGAGAGTTGACATAGGCCAGTGGTTTTCAAACTAAATTCAGAAAAGCATAGGGTAGCCAGGAGGTACTTCAAGAACCATCATGAGGTACAAGGGGAAAGAATAACATGTAGGCTCCAGGTACCCACTGGCTGTTCAATCAGAGAAGCTCTGCTGTTATATCTTACACATAGATTTTATAATATCTAACAGATTTTAGATACCATTTCTTATTTTAAAAAAGATTCTACTGTTTAAAAATAAAAATAACAATCCTTAAGTTTGGTTCTATCACTTGTTTTCTAAAATTCTGTGATTCGTTATTCTCCCGTTTAAGCCGAGTTGGTATGGGGGAGGGAGGTGGTCACAAGGGTAGCGGGGAGGGGACAGGCTGAATCTGCAGAACTGATATTGAAGGTTAAGATGAAATGCTGGGTCTGGAGCCATGGAGAAGGTAGATGTCTCTAAGGGACCGTCTTTATCCAAACCTCCAGGATTCTGAGTCTATAGGCTGTGCAGATCATAGCTCAGTGAATGGTTAAAACCAACAGGCAGCACCCAGGAGCTCAAAGTCTCTAAGGACAAGAGGTGTTTTTTTTCCAGGTCAGGCAGATTTAGGATTCTAGACTAGGCATCTGGGCAGAAGTGAGGTGAGAGGCCAGACAGGATGCCTAGGCAGCAAGAATACCTTGGTGTTGGAATATCTCCTATTCCTGTCAGCGTGCTCTTTATATTCTTTCTGTTGGGTAAATCCTAGAACAAGGATAGCCTGTCACACAGCATCTTCTTGTACCTGCCAAGTTCCAGAACACAAATCCTACAATGTTTAATCTGGAGACATGCATAGGATTCTCTGTTCAAACCATTTCCTTTAACTGATTAGAAATCTAAGGACAAGGGCAAAGACTAGTTTATTATTTAGGGTACAGGCTCAGCTGCTGTAACAAAAGACTCAACAAAACAGAAATGGCTTAAATAAAACAGAATTATATTTCTCTACTTGATGGGAGTGCCAGACTGGGTAGCCCAGGGCCTGTGGAGCTACTCTGATGCTGTCTCCAACATGTGACTTCTGTCTCTAGGGCTAAGGCAGCCGGTGGAAGGGGAAAGAGGAAGTGAAAATAAGCAGCTTCTTCCTTAAGCACATCACCCGGAAGTACATTTCACATCTGCCAGATTGTAATCACAGTTACAAAGGAGGCTGGGTATATAATCTCTATCTAGGAAACCCTGCTAAAACTTGGCAAGTGTTATTACTTAAGAAATAAAAGGAAAGTGGATAGTGGGATGCAGTTGGCCTCTGTCACAAACAAAATTCTTGAAATGTGAAAATTTAAGACTTTTTGTGCTCATTTCACATCCTTGGGAATAGACTCTGAGTCTCCTGAACCACAGAATAGAGAAACTTGAAGGTTATTAAAGACCATTTAGATCAAGAGCCTCAAGTTATGAATATGTCTAAGAAAGATAAAATGACTTTAATATCCTCCTGTCAGATGATGGTAGAGCTGACGTTAGTCTGTAATTTTGCCCTCCACCATCACGCACATAGACCACAGCACTTAGCATAGGGCACTACTCTAGGTATGCAACAAAAAGTCAAAAGAAAGAAGACATGGAGGAAAAATGAATAAAAGGGAAAGAAAAGGAAGAAGAGAAGAATAGAAAGAATCATGAAAGAAATGGGTAGGGACACTAGCAGAGATGATCTGCTTTTTGGAATCTCACCTGTTTTTCCCTTTCTCCACTTGTCCTCTTTATCCTGAGCATGGCTGCATCAGGGCATCACGTGCAGATCGTAGTCTTGCTCTCAGCTGACCAGACAAGGCAGCTCATTGTGCACCACAAAGGACTTAACATGCAAGATGGAGGAGTCCCAACCGATGATGCTGTCAGATATGGTGATGGACACTGGGACGTGATGGCCATCATCAGTGTGAGTGTATTGCACCAGGAAGGCAAACTGCAGTCCCATAAATCAGGGTGAATGATCAAAAGTCCTAAGACAAGGGAAGAACAGGTGTGAGGAAGGACTAGCTCAGGGATTCAGGCAGCCACGATTAACAATTCATCTTGAGATTGATCTGACCAATGAGGAAGCTGAACTGCTGATACCTGGATATCATCAGAAAGACTCTTCTGGACCTAAAGGGGCCATGTGCTCTGAATGGACAAGATTTCCACTTAAAGCTCAAACCCTCAGAAAGTTCAAGACATATAGAGATTCACTGGAGATAATTCATAACACAAAAGTCCATCCTTTCTTTCCATCTCATCCCTGTAAAGACGTCCTGCACGGGGACCTGGATTCTGAGCCATAAAGAATTTAGATCAACAGAGAGGAGAAGAGAGGTCATTTTGGTTGAAGAGGATAGAAGAAGGTACATAATGGAGGCTTCAGCATTTTTTATTAAAGGAACTATTTGTGGTCTCAGGAGAGATCTAAACACTGGGACAGTTCTTCACCCATCTGGATACCACACGGAGACCACAGAGGTAGTGATGAATCGTGGGTGCCTAGATTCCAGACCAGAGTTCTTAATGTGTCAAAAGAGATCATATTCACACAAATCCTTACAGGAAGATAATGAGACAGCAAGAATATTTGATGAGAAAAAGTAATCAACCAAACTAAAGGTCCCTCTAAATCTCAATTGCCCTTAATAATAGCTAGTATTCATTTCTTACCAATTGCAGCCACTGTTCTAAGTACTTCACATGTACCCCTTTGAAATATTCTTATTATCCCCATATTTTAAATGAGAATATTGCACAAAGGTTAAGTAAATGGTCTAGGCCTAGAGCTATTTGGTGTTAAGTGGCGAAGCTGGGATTTGAACCTAGGCTACTTGGCTCTCCAACCTGCCTGCCTGACCACAAAACCCTTCTGCTTGTCAATACTGATATTATTTTTCTGTTTTGGGTTCTTTTCAACCATTGATCATTTTCTTTAGGCTATTCTGTATGCTTGGTAAACAGTAAGCCGTTTAATGGCAGGGACTGTGTTGCTTTCCCTTGGGCCTTTACCTAGTGCCAAGCATATAGTCACTACCTTGGAGGTCCTCGACTGAGGACTTACTGAAGTTAAACCTTCACAGTCCAGTTAAAAATTCTCTGCACAGGGCTTCCCTGGTGGTGCAGTGGTTGAGAGTCCGCCTGCTGATGCAGGGGACACGGGCTCGTGCCCAGGTCCAGGAAGATCCCACATACCGCGGAGTGGCTGGGCCCGTGAGCCATGGACACTGAGCCTGCGCGTCCGGAGCCTGTGCTCCACAACGGGAGAGGCCACAACAGTGAGAGGCCTGCGTACCGCAAAAAAAAAAAAAAAAAAATTCTCTGCACATTATTATTAAAGGCAAATGTGAGTTCATCCTCACCAATGACCTCTTCTACTTACAAGTAAACTGCCCAGGCATTATATTAAGAGCTAATAGCTTCAGCTCCCATCCCATTTCCTTGGGTAGAGAGGTCGGAGTAACACTCATCAATAACCAGGCCACTGCAACACCATTCTGACCTGAGCTGACACCAATGAGCCATCCTTGAAGAGTGCATTTCCTTTTAGCTTCTTTTGTTGGCAGCATTTCACCTTTTAGTCAGTTTCGTCCTTTACTTGCTGGGATATTGCATTGCTGAGACCTAAGATTAGTTGCCTGTGGAAGAACAAGTGGGTGTTTGCAACAGGCTCAGTTAAAATCATTACCCATTCTCCTCCCAGCACTGCCTGGACCACATGCCTGGATTCGTGACTGTTGAAAAAGCAGTGCTCAAATCCATTAATCCCATCCTTTAAAATAGATCTTTCTAGATGAAGAAGAAAAAGTGGAAAACATTTTCTTTGCGGTTATTTTGGGAAAGTGACCTGAGAATATAAAGGGCACTCAATAACTCTTTGTTGAATAAATGTGTGAACTGAAAAACTTTTGCAGAATTCTACATTACGAAGACCCCATTCCCAGAGGATTGGTCTTGGGCCAAAGACAGTTTCCTCCCACTTAATGCACTGCCACCTTCCCCTTGCAAAAACTACCAACTCCAACATGTATGTCTTCATCCAGCTTTTCCATTCATCCATGAGTCACTTAGTCAAGGCTTCTGTTGATCAAGATCCATGTGAAATTGGAATGCAGTGTTGACATAGAAAAGGTCCTTGAGCACAAGATGATCTGTTAGCATCTGTTCCTTGACTTGATGTTTCTACGTGAAATTGTTGATTTGCATTCATATTTTAGGAAGGTCTTGAAAATTCCTGAAGTTAACAGGGGTTTCTTGTCAAGAGCCCTTCCCCCTAATGGCAGAAGTGATCACGGGAAGTACCTTTCTCATTTCATGAACCTGATACCACCTTGGCCACAGTTTATCGGACTAAAGATGTGTGGCTGTCTATAGATTAGAGAACTCATCAGATTGTATCTTGTGGGAAACCTAAAGGGAGGGTTAGTCAGCAAAAACAAAAGTGGGTAGAAAAATTATATAAATTGCTCACTCCATCAAAAAAAACTTGAGTAGTCCCTCTTTATTAGTCAGGGAAGTTTGTGCTATTCTGCAATAACAAATAACTCCAATATCTCAGTGTCTTAACCTAACAAAGTTTTATAACCCACACACACTTTTTATCCACTTCTCTGCTGTATACAGCTGTGGGACCCAGGCACCCTATAGCTACACCATCTAGAACATGCAGACATGGCCATGAGGCGAGGGAGACTGGAGAATTATTCACGGACTTGTCATTGCTTCACCTTGCAAACACCACTTGTCACTTCTACTCAGATTTTATTCCCTAGGACTCGTCAAATGAATCCACTTAATTGCATAAGGCTGGGAAATGTAAGGAATCAATATCTGGTAAGTATTATTCTCTCTGCCACATACAACTAATACTATATATTTACATATTTATAACTTAGATGACTGCCATAATTTATGATGTACATTATCAGAAAACCATTCAAAATTTAAAAGTATAATGGTGAGATTTTTAAAAATGTAAAAGATGTTCTAATACATTTTCTCCCTGCACTCTGTCTAATCGTGCACATCCATTGGAGGCCATGATTCCAGAGTTACTAACATAGCATGACATAGAGAGGTTCTCTGTGAGGCATGGCTGTATCACTGGTGAAAGAATTTCTCTTTTTCCCCCCTGCCCTACTGTCCTTACAATGAATCCCACTTATGGAGATAACCTGAGTCTACTTATGTTCCAAACAACCTGAAAGAGTTTAGCTAACAAAACTCTCCTCTGCCTGTCACTCTGGGACCCGTCAGACCAGTCCAGTCTAGAAATGCCATCAGCTGCTTTCTGACTCTAGAGGAAAGCAATGTTCTGGTTGCTTGTTCTTTCTTGAATGTTCCCCCAAATCCATGTGAATCCCTTCTGCATGTATTTCTTTTTTTTTTTTTTTTTTTTTTTTTTTGCGGTACCCGGACCTCTCACTGTTGTGGCCTCTCCCGTTGTAGAGCACAGGCTCCGGACGCGCAGGCTCAGCAGCCATGGCTCACGGGCCCAGCCACTCCGCGGCATGTGGGATCTTCCTGGACCGGGGCACGAACCTGTGTCCCCTGCATCAGCAGGCGTACTCTCAACCACTGCGCCACCAGGGAAGCCCTGCATGTATTTCTTGATGCCCTTTCCAGCACAGTGCCTGGCACATGATATTTATTCAAAGATAATCCAATGATCATTCTGCCTCAAGGCCAGGTTGGTTCACAACACAGTAGTTCTTCCTACCTGTTGGCCCCTCACACACAGAATCATAGATTTTTTTCCAAGAAGAAGAGAACCTTAGATTTAATTCAGTACAACACTTTTATCATCCAGATGAGGAAATTAACAAATTGAGGCCCAGGTATGTGGAATAACTGGCCTAAGATCAAACACTGACTTAGTAGCAAAACCCATTATATAGTCAAGTTGTTTTTACTCTTAGAACTTGCCAGGGATGGTGAGGGAGGGATCACATAACAAAGAAACACAAAATGTAAAAACAAAGCATAATTTTACTTAATCTTTTTTTTTTTTCTTTTTGCGGTATGCGGGCCTCTCACTGCTGTGGCCCCTCCCGCTGCAGAGCACAGGCTCCGGACGTGCAGGCCCAGCGGCCACGGCTCACGGGCCCAGCCGCTCCGCGGCATATGGGACCCTCCCAGACCGGGGCACGAACCCGCATCCCCTGCATCGGCAGGCGGACTCCCAACCACTGCGCCACCAGGGAGGCCCTACTTAATCTTTGTTTAGGCCTTTCTCTGTCTTTTATGAAGATTGAAATCAAAGATACAATGCTAATTAGAACTTAGCATAAAAATAAGGATAAGAGAATGTTTGCTGAAAGGTTGGAAAAGAAAACACTGTTTGAAGCAACCCTTCCATCTGTTCCAGAGAAGTCCAACATAACCCACCAGCATCTCCATGCAGCCTAACCTTAAATTAATCCAAGCAATGAGCTTCGCATTTCTAGTCCAGTCCACTGGGAAAGAGTGATTTCATTTCCAGGGACTTCACCAAAGTGGGGACCTGATTTTACAAACCATTAAATTTTTCTGGAGGATTCTTGAAAATTTTCTTAGCATTTAGTAATCTGATAATATTTGTAATTCTCATTAAATGTTAAGTTATACCTATATTTAATGGACTTTCTAATGTTCATTGAATGGCCGAAGTAAATTGAAATTATATAATGAATGACATCATTCATTCAAGAAATAGTCAATGGGAACTTACTCTGTGCAGACACTGTGCTGGTGCTGAGGATAAAACAGTGAACAAAGCAGATATGTTTCTGTCCTTATCAAGCTTACAGTGTTAGTCCCTGGGGGATCCGAGTTTTGGTTTCTCTGGATCTCTGGAGTCCCTGTGAGAACTCTGTCCTGCGTCTCAGTGGATCTTCAAGGGCAAATTTTGCGCTTTGTACTATCTAGTCTAGCGTCCTGGTACAGAGTTTAGAAGAGCTGGCTTTGAAGTGATAATATCTGGGTGTGAATCCCAGCTCTGCTACTTACTAGCTCTATTACTTTGGACTAGTTGCTGTGATTACTTACAGACTCTATGTCAGTTAGCTATTGCTGCACAAGAAAGCATTCCACAACTTAATGGCTTGGCAAAACATTCATTAATTTTTTTCCTCAGGAGTTCATGGCTCAGCTGGGGCTCAGCTGGGGCTCAGCTGATCTGGGAACACCCGCTAGCCTGGGCATGTTCTTCTCATGGAGATGGCAAAGAGTCAAGGGCTCCTAATCAGCAGGATTGGGTTAGATGATGTATGTGCTTACCACATGTTCTCCACCAATGGCAGTTGTTGTTATACTTCAAGTCTCCCCTTGGACATTTGGACAACTCTCTTGAATGTTACCTTGCTCCACTGTTCTCTGATTCCTCCCTGCCTCTTAGCTTTGTACCACACTGTTGAAGCTCCCACTTCCTCAGATTAGACCAACTCCTGCCTCTTGAGAAGGGTCTGGACTTGGGTTGTAATTACGGGACCTTCTCTGAATCACCTCTGGAAGAACCTCTTGCCCAGAACTCAACACCTTCCTTTCTGGGGCATTCCCTCTCAGCTGGAGCACTGCTCCGGTGACCCGGTCCCCTCTGGCAGCCCAACTGACAGGCAAAATTCACCAGCAGGTGTGCTAAAGAAGGGTATTATCACTCCTGTGTGAATGTATGATATAGATTTTCACAATTTATCCTCATAATAGTATATAAGGTCATTTTATTATCCCCCTCCAATAGATGAAGAAATTGTTGGCATGTATTAACTTTGTAAAGTTTAAATATTAAATTAGAACAAAATCATATTTGCTGGGTTTTATGGGAGTTCAAAAAATAACATCCCGGGACTTCCCTGGTGGTCCAGTGGGTAAGACTCTGTGCTCCCAATGTAGGGGGCCCAGCTTTGATCCCTGGTTGGGGAACTAGATCCCACAAGCACGCCATAACTAAGAGTTCGCATGCCACCACTAAGGAGCCCACCTGCTGCAACCAAGCCCTGACACAACCAAATAAGTAAATAAATAAATGTTTTTAAAAAGGAAAGTCAGAAGGAAAGAGAATAAAGTCAAGGAGATCTTTCAGAGTGTCAGTTGAATAAGAAAACAAAGAGAAGGGGGATTCCCTGTCGGTCCACTGGTTAAGACTTGGTGCTTTCACTGCATTTGGAAGGCTAAGATGTCAAGCAGTCTGCTCAAACGTCCGGTTAACAGTAGTGGGTCCTCAGTGGCATGTCGCTGTGCAGAGGTATAGGCCCCTAGGTGAGATGCATTATTTACATACACACATACACTCTCTCTCTCTCTCCATCTCTGGAAATCCCTTCTTTGTAATTTCTTTATTATGTTTTCTCTGGGGCTTACAAAGTCTAAGCACATGCATGACCTCATAGCAAGTCCACAGGGCAAATCATGTAGATGGTTAGCCCCTAGTGCAGGCAAGGGAACCAAGGCTCAAAGAGCTACGCCTTGGCCTAGGGCAGTGGAGTGGTAAGTGGCAGGAGCCTCAGAGGCTTGAGTCTTCACCCTTCAAATCCTGAAAGTAGAGATATAATTCTACTTTTAAAAAAATCAGTGCCTATTTATCCATTATGGTCAGCGAATAGACATTGAGAAGCAGGTTGAGATCTAAACGTGTCTAAATATGTATATATGTGTTTGTTACTAGAACAAACTAGTTTTCTGAGACATATACATTGTTAGCATGAGGAGTCAGTATGTTCACAACTGCTTACCACACAGAAGAATAGCAGGTGCCTATCTTCACAATAAATAAAATTCAATTTCTATTCATATAATCTCTATTACAGGCTTAATAAAGCATTTGCATACTGTTGAAGGAGAAACGAGAAAGAAATTGAGTAAGATGCTAGGAGGTTTAGCAAATCAGAGATAGAATTTGAATACATTTGGAAAAGATATTTGTATAATTAGTCTTTCTAATCTGGTATCTATGGAAACAAACATATATTAATACCCAGAATAGATCATCATGTCTTTGTTAATTTAAGACAGAGCCCATCTCTTCCTGATACCACCACAGCTTCAGAACCTAAAGCTCAGGTCTCCTCTCCAAAGGTCAGCCCTGGACCTAAAGGAAGATGACACAGTCTTGGAATTTGATCAATCTGAGCACCCCCTTTCCAGACCATGTGAGTCTACTGTCCTCTTTGCAGGTTTTCCAAAGGCTAAAATACGAGTTTCAACCGCCTGCTTTTTAAAAAACAAAAGGACAAAAAGTTCCAACAGGAATCTTATATCAGTATGGGTAAATGAACAACTCAGTTGCAGGTTAGGTAAACTTAACAGGTTTCCCTGATGGTCCCTATTTCTGCATTCGCCACACAGATGTTAGAGCTGGCAGTCGGCTTACAGAGAACAGGTGGAAAAGGGAATCACAAGATGGTGCTCCACTGGTGAGGGGGATCTATATCTACAGTTCCTGACCCTGATACCTCCAACTTGTTGGTTGGTTTGTTGGTGTGAGTTTTACGATTTCTCCAGCACTGGAAGGCTGCCACTCAAAATAGCCCCTGACCACCTAACAACTGATAAGTCAAAACACGAGATAGAATTTTCTCTTCCAATCATTAGCAAGCAATGAAGGGATGGTGAATTCAACTGGACTTCCAGCAGCAGGGAGATTTTGATGTTTGTTGCTGCCAATACAACTTTGTCTGGACCTGTGCTGATGAGAACTAGACGCACCCTCAGGAATTTAAAATATATGTATTATTCAAAGAAAACGAAACCAACATAGCTCATTTATCTATCTTTTCCTAAAACATGTTGTTTAGGGCCTTTTCCATGGTGCAAATGACCAGTCTAAGATGAAAGAGCAAGCTATTCTACGCTATCCTGCAGGTTCAGAATGATGATAACAATGTATGTGTGTATGTGTGTGTGTGTGTGTGCGTGCGCCTGCACGGGCGTGCATGTGAATGGTGGTGGAGGATACAGAGCATCAGATACTTGCCTTTAGTGTTACCATAATTGATGATCATTCATTATTTTACTCTTAAAAATATTTATTGAATACCTACCAAATACTAGCACTCTTCTAAGCATCGAGGATACAGCAAGGATAGAACAAGCACACTCTCTGCTCTTAGGAAGACTGTATTCTAGTGGAAGTACCAGATAGTAAATGAATAAGCAAACATATATATGAGTTGGCAGGTGCTGGGCAGTGCTATAAGGGAACAGAAAGCTGGGCAAGGGGTGAGAAAATGACCAGGGTGTCTGTTGAATAAGGATGGTCAACGAAGGCCTCTCTAATGAGGTGTCATGTGAACAGAGACCTGGATGAACTGAGAGAACCAGACCCGTGAGCATCTCAGGGAAGACCGAGAGACTAGTAAGTGTGAAAGGGTGTGAGGAGACACTTGGGGGAGGGTTGTTGTTAATCTGTCAGATTCCAAGTGAGTTGTTTCAGGAAAGTCTGCTCTTTGACGAAGGCTGGCCGTGTTGTAAGGGAGTTAGAACTGACTCAACATTCTCGCCCTGGGACACACAGAAGGTCTCATGGTCTGCCAGCTGGTAATGCACTTCCACCCTTTATCTTCCACTCCCATTTCTAGATTTATGTGGCTCAAATACAGTATGCACAGAAAAAATACACAGATAACACCTGCACACAATGAGAGGCTTTCTCAAAAAGGGATTATGCAGGATCAAAATTGAGCAATCATAGGAGATAAACAATACAAGTCATAACATGCAGGAAGCGACAGAGAAGATGGCTTTGCATCTGCAAATGGGTGATAGGATTTCTGAGCCCTTCCCAGTACGGGGCACTGTGCCCCTATGCTGGGAAGGAGGGAAAGTGAAAGGAATGCATAATCCATGTCCCCATGGAGCTAATGCCCGGTTCAAGTGACAACAGCCCTGGTGTTTCTTCGAGATGCCTCGGAGGAGAACAGCCATTGCGATCTCTGACGTCAGACAGAAAACAGTTCAGAGTCCAGTTCTACCACCTATAACCTGTCAGACCATAAGTGAGCCTTTCAACATGGCAGAAACTCAGATTTCAGCAGGCTCTTTATACCTACCTCTTAGGCTTGTTGTGAGAATACATTAGTTCATGTGCATAAAGCAACTAATACCATGCTAGATGTTTCCTTCTGGAGTGGGAAGGTTATTTACTCCTAGGAAGCCCGGGATATCCTTCAAAATGGCCTCTACATAATGGGCAATTTATAGTGTCATGACTTAGTAGTCATCCAAATGCCTAGATATATTGATGCAGTACAATGCGAATGGATTTGGTGTGACTTGTGAACTTCATATATAGCTATAATCATGTCTGTACTTTATGTACTTTTACATTTTAAATCAGTCTTGTCATGTGTCTCTGTGAATTATTTTCATTAAATGTATCAATCCATTTCCACCTAGAACACATAATCATTAAATCTTTTGTTTGCCAAAGAAAGCTCGGAACATATGCATAGAATAAATTCTTACATCTGATTAATTAGCCTTCTCACATATGTTAAGTAAAATTTACTGTAGGCTAAATCCTGGACGTATAAAATCAAATAAAATTGAATTAGATCCTACTTTCCAGGAAAACACACTCTAGTCATGGGGCAGGAGATGTAAACAATATTTGCAACACACTGTGATAATCACTGATACAGAGATACCCTCACATATCTTGGAATCACTAAGGAGGGATTTACTCCATTTAGGTATTGGCAGTGCCTGAGGGAGTCTGAACTACCTTTTTTTTTTTTTTTTAATTTTTATTGGAGTATGGTTGGTTTCCGGTGTTGTGTTAGTTTCAGGTGTACAGCACGTGTACATATACATATATCCACTCCTTTTTAGATTCTTTTCCCTTATAGGTTTTTATGGAGTATTGCGTAGAGTTCCCTGTGCTGTACAGTAGGTCCTTATTAGTTATCTATTTTATATAGAGTAGTGTGGATGTGTCAATCCCAGAGGTGAAAATGGAAATCATATTTGGAAGTATAAGTGTATATGTTAGGTAGCGGAGATTAGCTTGGAAGGGTTTGTGGAGAAAGGGGGGCGAGAAGAAAGGAAAGTTGATGGAGGAACCTGAAGAGCAGGAAAAAATGAGGAAGGAAAGTGATGAGAGAAGAGAGATCATGGCTTGAAACCATCAACTCCATTTACCCACATAATTTCACTGAGGACCTTCTGTACCCCTTACATGGCTTAATGCTAGAGACGGAGAACTGAATGTTGTGTGACCACAGAGATGGCTGTCACTGACCTCCTAACTCTGCCTTGTTTTCCTTGAACACATTGTCACATCAGTGACAAGGGAAAATCTTGCCAGTCTTCTCTAATGCAGAACAAACCTTTATTTTATCTGTTAATTTTTCACAAGGAAGGATACATGAGGTAGACAAATTTGGAATCCATGGTTCCAAAACATTTATATAAACCAGAAAGTGGATGTTACAAGATGCCACGAGAAGTGAAGGTGAGCTTTCAAGCTAGCAGGGTGATGCTTTGGGCATCTAAATAAGTATATATACCAACTATGCCTATCTTATCAGAAACATACATAAGTATTATATCAGTCAGTGTTCTCCAAAGAAACAGGACAAACAGTATGTGTTTTATAATATGGAGAGAAAGAAAGAGAGGAATTTATTTTAAGAAATTGACTGATGTGGTTTGGGAGACATGTCTGACATTTGCAGTGTAGGCCAGCAGTCTGGAGATCTAAGGAAGAGTTGAATTTCCAGCTCAAGACTGAGGCAGAATTCTTTTATCTTTGAGGACCCTCAGTCTTTGCTCTTAAGGCCTTCAACTGATCGGATGAGACCTACCCACGTTATGGAGGGTAATGTGTTTACTCAGAGTTCACTGATTTAAATGTTAACCACATCTGAAAAATACCTTCACAGCAACATCTAGTCATTTGAACAAAAGACTGAGCACCATAGCCTTGCCACGTTGACACATAAAATTAACCATCACAGATCTCCATACAGTTTTAACCCCTTGGAAGAGCTTATGAAGAGCAATGGATGGGAACAGTTCTCTAAACCGGTGGTGTATTTTAAGGCAATAGGCCATAGGCTGCTAACAATGTTGCAGATGGGGCTAACAATCAGCACTTACTGAAATTCCATTTATTCATTCATTCTTTTGATAAATATTTACTGAGACCATTCTGTTTGTCAAATCCTGTCATTTGAGAGAAATCAATATGGTATTAACCTGTCCCAAGAAGCTTACAATTGGAAATAAATACCAAAGCTAGAGTAACCCTTAGAAATAATTTAATCCAGAGAAATGGAGAGACTAACTCCTGATCATACAGTGTGTGAATTGCACAGCTGCAGTCATGATTCAGAAAGTCTTAATTTCCACATAGTGCTCTTTTCCCTGAATGAGAATTCAGACACTGCCCATATTCCTGGGCTTAACTTCATACACCAACCACGGTGTAAAACTCCTGAGAATGTCTGGGTCTCATTGCATAATCAAATGAGTCACATTTGAATTTTGGGAAGTATGATAATACGTAGAATGATCCAGAAAAGCAAGAAGACTCTCTTATCTCCTCCTTAGGTGGGCTTCTAAACAGCAGATCTTTTTTTTTTTTTTTTTTTTTGTGGTATGCAGGCCTCTCACTGTCGTGGCCTCTCCCGTTGCGGAGCACAGGCTCCGGACGCGCAGGCTCAGCGGCCATGGCTCACGGGCCCAGCCGCTCCGCGGCATGTGGGATCTTCCCGGACCGGGGCACGAACCCGTGTCCCCTGCATCGGCAGGCGGACTCTCAACCACTGTGCCACCAGGGAAGCCCTAAACAGCAGATCTTAAACTCAAACAATAAATGGATTTTTACTCTTCACCTCACCACTGAGAAGTGAGGCAGAGAGGGAAGAGCTGAAAGGGCAGCCCTGTGACTCCAGAACGCTGTCACAGGAACACGGCAGAGCCCAAGGAAGAGCGTCCTCCATGGTAGTGATGCCTTTCTTCTGTGTAGGTTGTAGTGGCTGGTATGAATCTTGTTTTCCATTCCTAACCAAGGAACCAATCAGCTCAGGCGTTTGAAAGCATCTACCCTGACTGCATGACTGAAGAGCTCATTAAAATTAAAACAAACAAGCAAACGAACAAACAAGTAAATAAATAAATTCTCATTTGCATCCATTTATAACAAGCTCTCCATCTAGAGTTGAGCGTCTTCTGAGAAACAAGGAACTTAATAAAACTAAATGAAAATGCCTAGCACTGTTTTTCCAATTTCCTGCATCATTCTTGTTGATCTATTTTAAGGAGGTTTTATTTATCTCTGAGCAGAGCAGGAATAGATGTTTCCTCTTTAAAAATCAGCCCAGGTGTGTTCTGCCTCACTGAAGTACTTGCATGCTTTTCCATCAGAGGTGACAGTGAATTGTGACAGTGAGGTCGCCCTGTCCAGAGGCAGGCGACTTCTTTTGCTAGTCAGTCTCTGTGCAGTGCCTTAATGAAGAATAGCCTCAAGCGTAGTTAAAAGATAGAAATAGAAAGGCAAGATTTCATTGTTATCTCTTCCAGAACTAGCTGTTCAAATACCCATCATGCATTATGATTCTCTCTCGGTCAATATAAAGATGAGACACAGGTAATTCAGGCACTCACACTGATGGCTGTGCAGAACCTCTGGCACTAAAGAATATCTTCTTAACAACAACTTATAAAAACTAGGTGCCAACTCATCCAAATGCGTCTTGTCACAATCCTCTCCCAATCTCAGCCACTCTCTACCATCATGTCAACTGAAGACATTATCAGCAGAGAAATTGGCCTGCCACTGTGACCTTATTCTCCAGGACTATTGCTTGTGAGTGATATTTTCCAAGCTTTTACAGATCTATCAGTATCTTGTGACATTCAGCATGATATCTCGGCATTTGGAGCTCTCCCCACACACAGTGTCAATAAGTCAAGCTTCATAAAGAAGGTGCCAATTGTGTTGGTTCCTGAAAAGCAGTTAAAAATTGGGCATGAAGCAACGGTGCAATTCCAGGAGAAAAAACCATCATTACTCTGCATTTGATACAATTAACCCACCACTTCCTCAACTCTCATTTAATAGCTGGAAACACCAGATAAGCTTTGCGATATTTACAAGGAGACCATGACATAAGTAAAGATAGATGTTAATTTGATTAAAAGAGTGGGGCTTCTTTGGGGCTTTGGTATTGTAGATTTAATTCTTTCTTAAAAAACATGAAACAAAAAACTGGAGTCATGAGTTGTATCATATATATCTGCCACTGGTGTTCAATGCACTCTTCTCCTAGTAAAGATGAGGCTTGGGCTTCCCCGATGGCGCAGTGGTTGAGAGTCTGCCTGCCGATGCAGGGGACACGGGTTCGTGCCCCGGTCTGGGAAGATCCCACATGCCGCGGAGCGGCTGGGCCCGTGAGCCATGGCCGCTGAGCCTGCGCGTCCGGAGCCTGTGCTTCGCAATGGGAGAGGCCACAACAGTGAGAGGCCTGCGTACCGCAAAAAAAAAAAAGAAATTTTTGAGATTCACAGAGAGGCCATCTTTAGTAGCTCAGTGAGAAGCAGGAATATGCTCTGTGCCTTTAGCTGTAGAACCAGAGATGAGTGTGAGGTGATGGGAACCAGGACTACTCTAAAGACACACACTTTGAAACTAGGTTTCAAAATTGGTCTTGTCTGTGTTTGTTTTATTTTGTTTAGTACACCTCAGTCTGAGGAGCTCTTTTCCTGGAACAGTGAAATAGGTTTGCTTATTTTCTTATAGTGTGTGTGTGTGTATGTGTGTGTGCCTGCACACGAGTGTGCTTATTTGCCCTTGCATATCTGTGATTCTTGTGGGAAAGGAAGTCATTTCTCAAACTATACAATACGCAGAACAATTGTTAATAGAAAATGGAGAGCCTAGTCACCTACTCCAAAAACCGTAGACTCCTTTAATCTCCTTTTCTCTGTAAAATGACTTCCAGGACTCTGGCTTCCGTGAACATCTCAGATGTGTCCTCTGTACACGGATTTGGCCCATGAACTTCAGTAAGGCCTTCTTTTACTCAAGCCTCCTCTGCTCACCGAATTTAAGTTCTGCTTCATGATCCAGTGCTCCCACTGTGGACATTTAGTAATGCTGCTACACCAGCTAGTTCACTGATGACTCACACAGGCCCGCCCACCTTCCCCAGGTCCACTGAGTGACAAGTTACCGTATACTGCCTGACTGAATATGGAAACAGATGCAAAAAAGAGACAGTCTGTGTTCTTTGACCTTCAATGCTAGGTTTCTGTCTAGGATGATTCAGAAAGAGTTCCATCTATAAGAAAGCCTAGTGGAATTTCATTTGCCATTAAAATAAATCGATTCAGACTAGGGTGTGACCAAGAATTAAGCTTCATTTAAATGAACCCACCTCAGACCATGATAAAGACCTTGTCTCATACCTAATGATTTGACCTGCACCCTGTACTTTTTTTTTTTTTTTTTTTTTGCGGTACGCGGGCCTCTCACTGTTGTGGCCTCTCCCCGTTACGGAGCACAGGCTCCGGACGCACAGGCTCAGCGGCCATGGCTCACGGGCCCAGCCGCTCTGCGGCATGCGGGATCTTCCCGGACTGGGGCACGAACCCGTGTCCCGCGCATCGGCAGGCGGACTCCCAACCACTGTGCCACCAGGGAAGCCCCACTCTGTACATTTGAGGGTACACCTCTGACCGAGGCACTTGTTTAGTGAATAGCCACAGGAGCACATCAAGTGCAAGGATGGCAGTGTGACTACAGGAGAACGTTACTTACTTTTTTTTTCTTTTTTAACATCTTTATTGGAGTATAATTGTTTTACAATGTCACTTACTTTTAAAGCTTCTGCAGTTTAGCAGGCTTGGAAAAACCAATCCATATGACAGAGAATTTTGTCCAAATAGCAACAGAACGGATCGGGTGTCTACACTGAGAAGTGTAGAGGACACTGTGCTAAGTGAAATAAGCCAGGCACAAAAAGACAAATACTGTGTGATCTTACTTACATGTGGGATCTAAAAAAGTTGAATATGGAGAAGCAGAGAGTTGAAAAGTGGCTGCCAGGGGTGGGAAGTGAGGAAAATGGGGGATGTTGGTCAGAGGGTACAAAGTTGCAGTTATGTAGGATGAATAAGTCTAGAGATCTAGTGTACAGCATGATGACTGTAGTTAACAATGCTATATCAAAGATGGGAAATATGCTAAGAGCAGATTTCAGGGGCTCTCATCACCCACAATAAGCAGTAACTATGTGGGAATATGATACGTTAACTACTTATTACTGTAGTAATCTTATCACTATGAATATGTGTTGTACACAAGTTTATACAATTATTATTAAAATAAAATATTTTTTTAATAATGTGGGCCCAGAAGAATGTCAAAAATTTCCTACAGGCAAATCTTCCTTTCTTTCTTTCTCTTTCTCTCTCTTTCCTTTCTTCCTTCCTTCCTTCCCTCCTTCCTTCCTTCCTTTTCTTTCTCTCTTCCTTCCTTCCTTCCTTCTTTCTTTTCTTTTCTTTTCTTTTCTTTCATTCGCACGGCTACAGTATAAAAAAGCACCAGAGAGAAGACTTAAGGAGTTAGAAGGAAAATAGATCCTCCAAAAGAAATAAGATTGTCCAAAGAGAAAAGAAGAGATTTGGCAAAGGAAAATGGCTGTACTCTCCTATTTCACAAACATGAGAAGAGTTTTGTAAATTATCTGTATATTTATGCAAAGATACAGAAAAGAGTGAATAAAACTGATGGCTACTGTTTGTTGAAGGGACCCAAAAGTGAGTAGTGGAGAGAGCCATGCTGTTCCCTGGGTTGTGGTGATAAGGGCAGGAGGTGTGTATAAAATAAGCTCTCATGGTATCAGTTAAGCTAGTGCTGTGAAGAAGGAAAGTAACCTTTGCCAATCTTTGTGAACCCCTCATTGGGTTAAACTTTGTCTTTCAATTAAGATTTTTGATTTAGCTCTGCTTGTATTTCTAGCATTCCTGGGAGTTCTAACAAAGAGGGCATTTGGAGATGCTGTCCTGGCCACAGGAAATTAAATTATAATCGTGGTAGATGCACTGGAAACTGTATTAAGACAGATTCTATAATTTTATGGTACATGGCCACTTTCTGGCACTCAGATCTCACTGTAGGAGCCAGGGAAATTTATTTAGAGGCAGTGACATTCTCTCAAGGGTGACATCCTGAACTGCACCCAGGCCATAGCAATAAAAATATTTGATTCAGTTACAACACAGTTCACTCTTGAATTTATAATTTTAATTTGAAGGTTTTTCTCGCAATGAACAAGTACCCCATATCTAGTGTGTGAAAGCATATGGTAACGTCTCTCACACAGCTTCCAGTCTCTCACAGGCTGTGGGAATTAACAACAATAACAATAACAATAACAACTTGTTGGTGTTTGGATGGTTTACACAACTCTTTCACATGTATCATCCCTTTAGACTTTCAGAATAACCTTATGTGGTAGGCAGTGCACGGAATATAATTACACTCTTTTTCCAGGTGGACACTGAGATCCAAGTAGGTTTACCAGCCAGCCCAATATCACATCATGGGTTGGTGACAGAGCCAGATGACAGGTCCATATTGTGGCTGTCAGTTCCAGGGCTCCAGTCATTCCACAGTCGTGCTATGACAGGGCTCGTTTTTTCAGTCCCCCCCGCCCAGAGAGTAAATTTTAAATTGTTCAAAGCTGGAAGACCACGTGTGCTTATCTCTAGAAATAATATGAAACCGAGAGACTGGGGAAAATACATCCTACTACACAGCCAGGCTTTAGGGACAGTGGAAGCAGCTCTAAAGACAGAAGGAAAGCAAGCTGAGGCCCTCACTTGAGCTGGGGAGAGAGGACAGTGCTGGGTCTGCCTGAGCTGAGAAAGTCACTGAATCATCTGCAAACATTACATTTGAAGACAGAAGAATGAGTCACAGTGTTCTTGATTCTCTGGAAAGTTGGTGAATAAATGGTCTCATTAAAGAAGGATCTAGATCTACCCTGCTCTCAGCCTCATGCCATCTCCTTTCAGCCATGTTGCCAATTTCCATTATCTTGTGCAGATTTGAAGCTGCTTCTGCACTAGAAGTAGCTGCTAACCTCACAGAAGCACCAGCTTCCTTCCAAATGTGAATATGATATCTCTTCATGGTGCCATGACTTTGTTTGTTGTCATGGTGCTTGTAGTAGCAGGCTGAAGTACTTGGGGGGTATGAAAGAACACTCAAGGACTAGGGTACTGAAGTTCTCTTGCTGCTCTTAGGTACTACCCAGCAGGACAGCCCATGGCCATAAGAGTGCTGAACTACTAAAATAATAATAAATAGCTCATTTTTTTCAACAAATGTTTACTGAGAGCTTACTATGTTCCAACCACTGTTCAGAGGACATCACACGTATCTGTTAATTTAATATTTACAACAACAGTGTGAGACAGGTTCAGTTCCTGTGATTCCCATTTTATAGATGGAGAAACTGAAGCACAGAGAAGTTAACTTGCCAAGGTTATAAGCTAACGTTAGGAAATATGGGTTCCCAAACCAGGAAATCAGATTCCTAAGTGACTCTAAGATTCTAGAAAACAACAGGACATATAAACCTATCCTCAGGCGTTACTAAAGAACAAGTACAAGAATGTCCAACCTCCTGGGACAAGAGAATTTCCCCAACAAGGGTGATCAGATTTCCCAAATAAAAATGCAGCATTCTCTGTTAAATTTTAATTTCAGGTAAACAGCAATTTTGGGGGGATAAGTATGTCTTATGCATACCTGGGACATACCTATCCCCCCCTCCACAAACATTTCTGTTGATCTGAAATTCAAATTTAACTGAGCATTCTGTATTTTATCTGGCAACCCTACCCACAACCCACCACTGCCACCTGCTTGGTGAGTCAAGTTCTCCTTATTTAGATGCTCTTGCAGTTGGGCAGTTGTGACTATTCTTGCTGTAGTTGGATCATTTCTGTGGCATCTTTATCAATCAAGATGGGTAAGGCTAACTAAATTTAACCCTCTGGAGTTTCTTCAGGCCTTCACAGTGAAAGCTTGGGATGCCGTAACACCCCCCCCCACCCCAAATCAGCTCCCTGACTGAGAGAGGTATGTCCTACCTTCAACCTCAGGCAAGGAAACACCTTGAAGGGGGTGGCTTGGACAATATTCTCTTCCTATATGCTATTTTCCGTAAAGTGGGATTGATCACAGCCAGAATTTCAATGTATTGAGCCTCTTTTCCTATTTAGCAGCTAGCATTGTTTAGAACTCTTCTCTTTAAAATTTTCTGTGAGCTACTAGAATATGAAAATCTTGGCCTCTGCCCAAGCATCTGAGACATCTTGGTCCTGTCCTTTCTGGGAACAGCCAATAAGAACTGGCCTCTCCAAAGCCAGCCTCCTGCCATGCCTGAAATTTTCTGGGAAGTGAGACACATCATGTTTTTACCTTCCAAGCAAATTGTTGGGTTCTGAACTCCACCTTCTGAAGGATAAATCACCTACAGCCCTTTGCACCAAGAGGCCCAACACGCTGAGTGTGAACAAAGACATATGCCACTTCCAGCATTTGAATAAGAATTCAGTTTATAAATGATTCAGTTTGCTGTACACCTGAAACTAACACAACATTGTAAATCAACTATTACTCCTATAAAATTTTTTTAAATGCCTTTTTGCTCTGCATTTGTAGTCCAAGGTCACCCAAGCTTCCTGCCCCAGGCATATAGTGAGCACCCAGGAATGCTTAGGAAGAAGAAGGGAAGTAAGAGAAAGGAAGGGGATATGAAATTACAGAAGTGAAATAGTAGTTTTCTATCACATCTAAAACCTTTCCAAGTCGGCTAATGAAATTATACCTTCCAACAGAGAATGCAAACACAACTTCAGGTTCTAATCTCTCAGTAATCAAGCATTCTATTATTAATGTCCTCTTCCTTTTTCTGGGCTTAATTGCTCATTGTACTACATGTGGCATTGATTAGCAGGAAGAGTGTGTTCCGTTTTGTTGGCTTGTGAGAAAAGTGGCTATAAAAAGGCGTTGAATTGGAAAGCAAGCTCTATCCAGCTGTGATATGGTGAGTGGGGCTTCTGTGTCTAAGGAAGTGAAGCTGGCCAGCTTGTTTAGTTTGAAATCACAGCATAAAGTTCCATATTTTCCTGTGAAACCACCATTCTTGATCAAACGTGACCCCAAATCAACTGGGAACTTTAACAACAATGATCTGTGCAGAGCTTTATAGTTTATAACACACCTTTTTACAGGTATCATTTTAATTAATCTGGACCATAAATCTGTGAGTTAAACAGTTTTATCCAGGTTTTACAGATGAAAAGTCCGATGCTTAGCAAGGTTAAGTAACTTTGGTCAGATCACATAGATAATGTGATGAAGGCAGTATTTAAACACGAACATTGTAATTTCAAATCTTGTGCTGTTTGATGATAAGACACTGTCTCTCAGCAACAGTGAATCAATTCAATGTAATTTACCAAATACTGATTGGGCAAATACTACGATCCATAAACCAAGCTATGTACACTGAGAGAAAAAAAATATTGGTAGAGGCACACAACTCTAACAAGACATGCTTTTGATGAGTTGTATTACAGATATAACTAATCTGTACAGCTAATCTAATGCAGGAATCAAGGAGAAAAAAGGTACTCAGGAAGGAAAAATCTTTAAAGAGGAAGAGATGTTTCAGTCGGTCTTTGAAAGATAAGACATGTTTTGACAACTAGAAAAGGGGAAGGGAACAGAGAAAACAGTCAGTGGAGGGGTATGGTAAGAAAGATCTTGTGTTCTGGAAAATGTAAGTTAATGCAATTTATAAAATTGTACATTACCTGAGAGAATGATTGAGATGCAAATTGGGCTCATGTGACGGAATTTAACTTCACTGTATAAACAACACAAAACTTGGAATATGTCTCCAGAAATATCACTAACTCAAAAGGTTTTCAAATTAAATTTTTTTCCGTGTATAAGAAGAGTGCTATTAAACACAAGTGTCAGCTACTATGGCTTGTAACCAGGGGTGAGACTGTGCTTGGACACAACCCCTCTAACAGGAACGTGCATTTGTACACACTGAGTCTCAGCAGCGAATGCACACTCACTTTCCCACTCATAACTGGGGCTGTTGCTTTCTATCCTGGGTAGAATTTCCTTTCTATGACAATCCCATGGTTCCCTCCAACTCCAGGATTTTGTTCTTTGTCCCCATAACCTAGGTCAGTTTTAGGAAGGCAGAGTTAATTGATCCACTTGGTTTCTGACTGCAGAATAATTTAAGAGCCCACTGAGTTGCACTGGAGGAAGAAAGGCATAAGGGAGATCTGTGTGTCTTTGAGGAAACAGTCTCTCCTGTGATGTCCCACTAATGGCAGCTCTGCTTGTATATCCACTTCTTGAATGACACCCTTTCCTGGGCTACCTGTGCTCCTCTCTCTTTCAGTGACTTATCTGGCAGATTGAAAAGCACTTGGCATTTTCATGATTTGTGGTAGATGGTCAAGCTAATGGAGAGAAACATCTTTTCCCAACTTTCCCTACTGTTCCTACTCACGTTGCTTCCGCAGGTGCAGACGGGACCTGCAGCTCTGGTCTGCACATCCCTCCTCTGAATACCACGTGTCACAAGGAAACCAGGAAGGGGGCTGAGAGCTAGAAACCTAGAGCTTCCGTGCTTGTAATCTTTCCCTCAGAATAGGATGGATTCCATAATTCCCGGCATTTGCTCATGGCTCAGTTGTTAATTAAATGTTTCTTTCTTTTCCCCTATGCATCCAGCACTCTCCCAAGTGTTGTGGGCGATTATAGACAATGAAAGATATCATACAGTGGTGGTCAAATGTATGTAATCCGGATCCAGACTGTGTTTAAATGGTAATTCTCTGTGTGATTTTGGGAAGAATACTCAAGCTTGCTGTGCCTCTGTTTCCTCATCTGTGAAACAAAATGAGTAATGTCAGTACCTTTCTCATAGGGTTCTTATGACCATTAAATAAATTGAGACATACATGAATGACTCAGAACAGTATTTGGCACAGAATAAAAGCTTCATATATTTTATGCTCTGTTTATCATTATTAGGTTATAACACCAATACCTGGAATAAAAGACAGAAATGGCAAATGTTCAAGTAGACTCAGTAAATGAAGTGATGTTAGAATTAAAATAGTTTGATGGAGGAAAATCAGGGAAGAAATTACAAAGGAACGAATATTTGAATAAATGTTGAATGGATCTATATTCTAATCGCTTTTGTTTAAAAGTTCTGAGGACTGCTGTGATGTCATGTTACCTTACAACACCTAACCCATGGGTAGTCAAGGTCTTCAAGCCATGTGACATTTGAGAGCTACTGTTACTGTAGAAATAAGGGACCTGCTTATCAGTCTTTTGTTATAGATGAAGTTGGAGTATTTTAATTGTTTCTCCTATGCTTGTGCTACTTAAATATAAACACACCTTAAAGAGCACTTTTTCTCCTTTTCTGAGAGATAGTTTCATATATCCTTTTTTCAAAAAGAGTATTCATTATCTCTGCCATGCTTTTTAGAAGTTTCAGTGCTGGTATAGTAGTACAAGGTTTTCATCCAACGTACCGTGTCTTCCAATATTCATCACTACTATGGAAACTCAAAATTCAAATTTTGCCAGTCTTACTCGAATTAAAAATATCAGGGCTTCCCTGGTGGCGCAGTGGTTGAGAGTCCGCCTGCCGATGCAGGGGACGCGGGTTCGTGCCCCGGTCCGGGAGGATCCTACATGCCGTGGAGCAGCTGGGCCCGTGAGCTATGGCCGCTGAGCCTGTGTGTCCAGAGCCTGTGCTCCGCAATGGGAGAGGCCACAGCAGTGAGAGGCCCGCGTACCGGAAAAAAAAAAAAAAAAAAAAAGCCACAGGGATATAATATACAGCATAAGGAATACAGTTAATAATAGAGTAGTAAGTTTGTGTGGGGACAGATGGTTACTAGGCATATCATAGTGATCATTTCATAATGTATGCAATTGTCAAATCACTCTGTAGTAACCTGAAACTAACATAATATTGTATATCAACTATATTTCAATGAAAAAAAAGGAATTCTAAGAAGATAAGTAAACAAACAAATAAACAAATATTTCTTTATACAGAGAATGTTAAGTATGAAATTTCAGCTTTGGATGAACTCTTAGGAAACTATAATTAAAAGCACTAATGAAAGATTTTTGAAAATCCACCTGAGGAAAGGATAATTCTAAACAACTCAGTTCTCCTAAGCTCTGTGCTATAACAAACCAGCTGTTACTAAAGCAATGTATCTGTACTTTATTAACTTCTTGAAAAAATACCCCCAGTGAGTTATGGCTCAATATTATATCCTCAGGTTTCACTGAGGCTTTGATATAAAAAATAGGTGTATAAAAAAATCTTCCACCATCCACTACCAAATGGCTGTGACAATGCCTATCCTTCACACAGAGAAACCATGGTAATATTTTGTAGAATTTGAGCTGGGGGAGAAATATATACCTCTCTGATAAACTGATATATAATGTTTACAAATTCAAAGTAATTCAAACAATATTTATATCCTCTTATTTTGGAATCACTGGCTTCATGCAATAGAAACCAAATTTGACCCAGCTAAGTAAATGGCCTATACTGGGAATTTATAGTGGGTGCCAAACTCTCTCAATCCAATGCCTGTTGGAAGGGTTAGAAACAAAACAACAACAGTGGTGTCATAGCAGTCGGCAGTCTGATCAGGACACTGCCTTTGGGATAACTACATTCAAATATTTGTTTCGGATTTTCAACATGTACTCAAACTTCAGACTTCCAGGAGAGAGTGTTTCACTGGCTGAGTTTAGGCCCTGACCGGCCCCCGGAGTGACAGGGCAGGAAGAAGAAGGACTTGACCCCCCAGGCTTTGTAGTGAAATGTTGGCACATGTACTTACCTGTCATTTATTGAATATTTACTACTCACCAGGTCCTGCAGACACAGTATAATTCTAAGGCAAATGTTAGTTTTCATGACTTATACGGGAAAAGAAGACTCAGGACATTCAGTGCATTGTTCAGAGCTAATGAATGTCAAGGCCTGGGTTCTATATATTTATATGAATCCAAGAACCAAGTCCTTAATTGGGAAAACCACGTTATAAAATAATAGGTACATAAATACATGGTAAATATTGTCTGACACTTATTATGGAAAGGGGAAAGCCCTAAAAGAATGTCAATAAAGGATTCAGGTAAAAAATAAGTGTATTCAGGGTCATAGTAATGCAACTGTGGTATCTGAGTCATTTCTCCATAGCCACAACTGGGATTTAAAAGCATGGACTAGGATTAAGAAAACTGGGACCTCTGTGCTTGCATCACTGTTTTTCATCTTTGTGACCATAGAGAAGTCACTTAAAATTACTTGAGTATTAGGTTCTTATCTATAACATAAAATGATAGTATCTCTCTCACAGACACTGTTGTAAAATCTAAGTAAGATGAGATGAGACGTGAAATTATTTTGTTAACTTTGGATGTATGTTTACTATCTTAATTATGCTACAGGGAATAGTAACATGTGTATTATAAATCTTCCCAGTGTTTCTTCTTGTTTTTCACAGTTTAGAACTGTGATTGTTTATTTCAGGGACTTTAGCAAAGAGATAAAATAATTCTCCTTGTAATATAGGAATCGTTTCACAGCTCCACTTCAGTGCAACTGGGGTTTTCTCTCCAGGCTGTGAAGTTTTGCACCATTTCTTCTGTAATTCACTGCTAACTTGGACAGCAGGCCTGTTTTTCAGTGGGAGTTAACAAGTGCCTTTCCCAGAGAAGCATTTACTGGAAGGGGAATCACATCTCTCACATTTACTCTCCCTGGTAATCTTTTCAGATAGCCTTGTTTCAACATTTGTGGAGGGTTTCTGGGCGCCCTGGGATTATTTCCATTCTCACTTTTAGAAAGATGATTTAAATTCTCTACTTTCAACGCTGCAGTCTCTGTGGGATTTCTCTGTGGGGACAGAACCTCAGTGAGAAAGTTCTGTGATTCATTGTGCTTACACCATGGATTCATGGAGCCATGAAGCTATAAACCACCTTGAGAATGAACAGGAGGGTGACGGTCTGTTCACCAAGAAATCTGTCCTGCGTAAGAGCTGAGAATCAGTCTCACTCTTTCTCTCTCTAGCTTACGTCTCTCAGTAGGTCTCCTTCCCTCCCTCCTTGTATCCTCCCCTCCCTTCCTTCCTCATAATTGTTAGATTATAGATTTGTTCATTTTGAGACCTGTCCAAATTCATTGAAAGTTTCCCATCATTTACCAGGGCCTCCAATGTCACCATGTCTTCTGTAGGCATTTGTTCTCAGTTCTACATGGAGAAGTATCAAACAGAAAGACAAGTACAACCCTCCCTAGAGGCTAAAATTATGTATGTCACTGCTCAGAATCACCCAAAAAGGAGTTGGGAGTGATGGTGACTCTTAAAGTAATGAAATAGAAAGTTGTGGTGTATACTGCACTGTCCCTTAGAGGTAATTCAAAGGGAAGTTCCATAAAACCTTCACACACAAGCAATCACCAAGTATATAGATTGTCCTACATTTAATTTATCTAGTAAATATTGGTCTGCCACAGTACTGTGTTCTGTGGCTGATAAAAGAAATGGAATACCCATTAATTCCTTTTCATCAAAGATAGCTATTTGTCCCCCAGTATCCATTTCCCCCTTCTTTCATAGCAACAGAACCTGTATATTTTATCAGGGCATGTGGCCATCTAGAATGAAGACTACATTTTTCAGTTTCCTTTGATTTATATATGTCTGTATGACTAATTTATGGTCAATATGATATAAGGGGGAAGTGATATTTCCAACTCTTCCCTTTTTGCTGGCTCTAATACAGATGGAGTGTCCATCTTGGATGAAGAGTTGAACTTGGGAATGAAGTATCTATCTCAGATGAAGACGTGAACTTGACAAGGGCAGTCACATTGCAGAGCCATAAGACCGAAGGGTTGGGGTCCTTAACAAAAAGGAGCACCAATTTATACCTGGATTACCTACCTAGAGAAATAGAATTATTTCTTATTTAAACCACAGTTATTTTTTAGTTTACTATTACCCATAGCCAAGCTTAATCCTTATTCAAATAGCCATAAAATATATAAGATTTTTTAGAAAACAAATCTTATATAAAACATTTTAGACATAATACTTTTCAGTGCTGCTTTTCTTTCACCAACATGTTAAGTGAAAACTTTTGCTAAAGCAGTATTTTAAATTCTTTGTTACTTTGCCAATACTTTCCTTTGGAGAACAACTATAGCTATAACTTCAATTTCAGTGCCATTTAATCCTCAATCTATCTCTATCCTATAATCTGGCTTGTAGTTTCTTTAAATATTTCTCTCTGCTTCAGTGAGTCTCATCCTTCAGCACCACAGAATTTAATAGAGAACACAGAGCTAGAAGTAGGTCAAACAGAATTAGGTCCTTACCTTACTATCTGATGTTAGGCAGTTTATTTTCTATCTCTTGTATTAGAAACAACTACTCTGCTTTCATGATAGAATTTTCATAAACATTAAATGCTTTCTCTATTTTACCATAGCATGCTATGCAGTACTATGCAATCAAGAGCATTGTGTATATCCTAATCCGTTTCTCCTTCTGTTCCAACATTTATTAAAAATATTTTAAAGCATTTGATACATATGAATAAATATATATAGTATATACGTTACCTATGAAGCAAAGTAATTTTAAAAACACTTATGAACATATCATTATTTAAAGACAGAACATTACAGATATTCTAGAAATTACCTCTGTGTTTCTTCTCTATCCTAACCCCTGCCTCTCTCCAGAAGAAATAGCTATTGTGAATTTTGTGTTTATCATCCTCAGGTTGCCTTTTTTTTTCAAGTAGTGCTACTATTTTCATGTATGTATGCAAGAATATATTTTTTAGTTTTGGTTATCCTGAACTCTTTATGAATGGAATCATTGTACATGTTTTTCTGTTTGTTTGTTTCCACTGACCATTGTTTCTAAAATTCCTCCATGTTACTGTGTGTGACTGCAGGGCATCCATGTTTATTGCTGTGTATTATGTGTGAATAGACCACAAAATATTCATTCTTCTATTGATGAATATTTTGTTTTGTCTTTCTATTACAAAACAAGCTACTATGGACATTCTTACACATGTCTCCTAGTGCACATATATAGGAGCTTCTCTAGGTATATAATTCTAGAAATGGAATGGTGCTATGAGTAATTGCTTTCCAAAGTGATTTACACTTTTTTGATCCTTGGAACTGTATATAGTAGGAAACCTCTCACACTTGACTTAAAAGATTTTTCAATTTCAACCAATATAATGGAAGGAAAATAGTATCTCATGGTTTTTAACTTACATTTCTCTGATTAATAATGATGTACATCTTTCTACATTTTATTAATTTGTGTTGCCTATGAAAAGACTAGTCATATCTTTTGCTCATGTTTTCTATTCTATTATTTATCTTTTCCTTGTTGGTAAGTAGAATACATTTTAAAAATGTATTTTTAGTATTATCCTTTCTCATCATATGTTTGCAAAATATCTGCTTCACATTGCAACTTGTCAATTCATTTTCTTTGGGAGAACTTTAGTGGAACAAAAGTTGTTAATTTTAAAATTGCCGAACTTAGGGCTTCCCTGGTGGTGCAGTGGTTGAGAGTCCGCCTGCCGATGCAGGGGATACGGTTCGTGCCCCGGTCCGGGAGGATTCCGCATGCGGCGGAGCAGCTCGGCCCGTGAGTCATGGCCGCTGAGCCTGCGCGTCCTGAGCCTGTGCTCCGCAACGGGAGAGGCAGCAGCAGTGAGAGGCCCGCGTACCGCAAAAAAAAAAAAAAAAAATAGCCGAACTTAACAATCGTTTTTTAATATTATCATATTTTGACTCATTTTAGCATCCCTCCATCTTTTAAAACACTCCTCAGATGATAAAGATATTCTCCTATATTCTTTTCTAAAAGTTTAAGCCGTTCCTTTCACATTTGAATCTTTATTCACTTGGAATTGATTTGTACATTTGGTGAGATAAGAATACAATTTCAATTTTCTTTTGTTTACTTAGGTAACTAATTGTCCAAGCACCATTCATTGAGAAGTCCACCCTTTTTAAATGATCAGCAACATTAATTCTATGATAGGGCAGGCTTCCATAAATCTTTGGGTTTGAGCTCATTATCCTGTTTCTTTGGCAATTTTTTTACTAGATAAATATTACTATATTAATTTCTAGAGAAAACTACATTTTACTATCTGGTAGGGCAATGTTTATCATGTCACAAGAACTGTTTTAGACCTCCTTGGGTTTGTTCTACCATATAAATTTTAAAATCAAATCTACCACATTAATCTTAAAATCAACTTAGCAGAAACAAATGTGTAGAGATTTTAGTTGAAAATTTTTGTAACATCTTTATAAGAGTATAATTGCTTTACAATGGTGTGTTAGTTTCTGCTTTATAGCAAAGTGAATCAGCTATATATATACATATATCCCCATATCTCCTCCCTCTTGCATATCCCTCCCACTCTCCCTATCCCACCCCTCTAGGTGGACACAAAGCACCAAGCTGATCTCCCTGTGCTATGCAGCTGCTTCCTACTAGCTATCTATTTTACATTTGGTAGTGTATGTAAGTCCATGCCACTCTCTCATTTTCTCCCAGCTTACCCTCCCCACTCCCCATGTCCTCATGTCCATTCTCTATGTCTGCGTCTTTATTCCTGTTCTGCCCCTAGGTTCTTCAGAACCTTTTTTTTTTTTTAGATTCTCTATATATGTGTTAGCATACAGTATTTATTTTTCTCTTTCTGACTTACTCCACTTTGTATGACAGTCTCTAGGACCATCCACCTCACTACAAATAACTCAATTTCATTTCTTTTTATGGCTGAGTAATGTTCCATTGAATATTGTGACATCTTCTTTATCCATTCATCTGTTGATGGACACTTAGGTTGCTTCCATGTCCTGGCTATTGTAAATAGAGCTGCAATGAACATTGTGGTACATGACTCTTTTTGAATTATGGTTTTCCCAGGGCATATGCACAGTAGTGGGATTGCTGGGTCGTATGATAGTTCTATTTTTAGTTTATTAAGGAACCTGCATACTGTTCTCCGTAGTGGCTGTATCAATTTACATTGCCACCAACAGTGCAGGAGGATTCCCTTTCCTCCACACCCTCTCCAACATTGTTTGTATACTTTTTGATGCTGGCCATTCTGACTGGTGTGAGGTGATACCTCATTGTAGTTTTGATTTGTATTTCTCTAATGATTAGTGAGGTTGAGCAACCTTTCATATGTTTGTTGGCAATCTGTATATCTTCTTTGGGGAGAATTGATACATTTCTAAACTCTGTCACAAATTACAATCATGAGCCAATTTATTATAATAAATTTCTTTCTACATATACATACATCCTATAGATTCTGTTTCTTTGGAAAACCCTAAATACGCTTCTTCATTTTTGCTTCTTTCTTTTTCTTCCACTACTGCAGTCTCTAGGAGCTCCTGTATCTTTAAATGTTATTAGCAGCTACAATAGCAGGCTTCTTTGTCTTCTTCCTAATTGTAAAAAGAATGCTTCTAAGGTTTTCCCGGTTAGAATGAAATTTCCTCTGGCTATTGAGTACTGATTGGATCAGACCATCTAATCACTGAGAATAACTAAGAAATTTGAGCGAAAATATTACAAAAACATGTTTGAGGCTGTGAAGAACTACCAAAGTGAAAAAGAGTTATAGGTTAAGATCTCTGAGAAAATGGAAAACCAGAGTAATGAGCCCAACATTTAGGGTAGTTCTTCACCTTGAAGCTGTTGCTGATTTTATAGAGGTGGCTGAAAATCCAATCCAAGCTTCTTGCCATTTCATGGGACAAAAATAGCAGAATATGAAGTTTGGCCTGCCAAGAGGAAGATGTTGCTTAAACACCCTAGGTTTTCAGGTGGGACTTTTGATAGAGTTGGGATGTTAAGAGTTAGGATGAACTATAAATGAACCAGCCTTCACAAAAAATTAGATCTTGACTCTAACCTTGTTCTCTGGTTAGATTAAGGTGATCTATTCCTACCCCGACAGCCTGTGAGAAGCAAATATAAATTCTTTTTAGAGAACAATAATGACATTGAGAGGGTCAAATTATTTCTGTATTTGTATACACAATGTCCAGCATGTAATAAAAAATAAATAACAGGGAATACAAAAGGATAATAATTAATAAAAAAAATCAAGAGAAAAATCAGACAAGAGCAGACAACAGATATTCCAGATATTTGAGCTATCAGGAAATAAATTTAAAATAACTGTTATTAATATATTCAGAAAATAGGTGATAAATGGAGAATTTCACAGGTAACTGGAAAATATTAAAAATATATAATACAATAATTGGAGAGTTCAATAGAAAAAAGTTAACAGCATGGTAGATAAACTGAAGAGGCACAGAAAATCAGAATATAGTTCATTAAAAATGATGGTTGAAAGATGTTGAAAGATAAAAGAATAAAAAATTCTGAAAAGAACATAAAAGATATATGAGACACAGTGAAATACTCTATTTGTAATTGGAGTCCAAGAATGGAAAGAGAGAGAATAAGGCAGAACAACATTTGAAGTCATCCTAGCTGAGAATTTTTCAAAACTGACAAAACATGTCAAGGTACAGATTAAAGAAGTACTATGAAGGGCAGGGAAATAGAAATAAACGTCAAATTAAATAAACACTTTTGAAAAATAAAGACAGAAAAGCTTAAAAGCAACCAAATGGGAAGAGGAAATACATTAACTTCAAAGGAACATCATTAAGGCTTACAACTAACTTCTCAGTAGAAATAATGAAAACTAGAAGACAATGTAAGGATATACTCAAAGTGCCGAAAGAAAATGATTGCCAACCTAGTATGGTAGGGCCTTCAAAAAGGAAGTTAAATAAAGACTTTTTAGACAGAGATACACAGAGAAGTCATCACCAAAAGGTACACACTAGAGGAAATACTAATTGGTGTTCTTCTGACACAAGAAAAATGATCCTAAGTGAAACTGTGAAGATGGAAGAAGAAATGAAGAACAGTGAAAAAGCTGACTGTGGTAAACCTACATGAATACTGGCTATAATGTCTTATGGAATTTAAAATAGAGAGTATTAAAATAACTAGGTTTAAAAAAATTGAAAGAACTTCAAAATACTAAGCTCTGTATTTTCTAGGAAATAGTAAAAGTTCTAATTTAAATTAGATCTTAAAAACCAAAAATATGTATTATAATTCCTAGGGTTATCACTAAGAAAAAAGAGTAAGGAATATTCAACCATCAAATCCATAGAGATGTAAATGGAATAATAAAAATAGAAGGTATAAAAGAGGAAAAAGTTCTAGCATTCTCACATTTAGGATGGAGGAGGGAGACATAAGATATACATTAACTTCAGAATTTTTAAAACATGCATGGTAAAATCACAAGAGTGGGACTTCCCTTGTGGTCCAGTGGTTAAGAATCCACCTGCCAGTGCAGGAGACACAGGTTTGATCCCTGGCCCGGGAAGATCTCACATGCTGTGGGGCAACTAAGCCTGCACACCACAATTACTGATCTCGCACGCCTCAACTAGAGAGCCCGCATGCCACAAACTACAGAGCCCACACATTCTGGAGCCTATGCGCCACAACTAGAGAGAGGAAACCCGCATGCCACAACTAGAGAGAAGCCCACACGCTGCAACAGACCCAACACAGCAAAAAAATAAATAAATAAAATTAATATTTTTTTAAAAATCACAAGGGTAATGACTCTACATAAATTCTAATTTGGAGGGTTTAGGGTGAAAGAAATAATGAACAAATAAAAACTATCAAAATGTATAAAAGAAGACAGATGACATATAGAATCAGTAAGAAAACAACTGACAGAACAAGATTTTGAAATGTCCAAATATATCAATCACAATAATGCAAATGAGTTAAACTGGCAAGTTAGAAGAAATTGCTGGATTAGATTTAAAATAGAAACAAATCTAGCTCTACATTGTTTTAGGAGAGACACATCGGATTCTTCAGTGTCTAACCTGGGCTCCCTTTAGTTCACTTGGAAAAGCCAGCTCAACACAGGGTATTCTACTGGTGACTCTGGACTTGGACTGTGAAAGTTCTGGTGGGCATCTGCCCTGCTGGCAACATCACCTTTGACTTTATTAGCATATAACTCACATTCTCTGCTCTGGTTCCAGTTTAGTGAGTGCTTTTTTCTTTGTTTGGTTAAATAGTTTCTCTTTTAACCTTTGGAGATTTCTCTTTCTAGTGAGCCCAGTAGGGAAGTGTATCTCTTGAAATACATCCTGGATCTAGTTTTATTTGACCGGGAGAGTTCATCAAATTATCAAACTTGGGCTTCCCTGGTGGCGCAGTGGTTGAGAATCTGCCTGCTAATGTAGGGGACACGGGTTTGAGCCCTGGTCTGGGAGGATCCCACATGCTGCGGAGCAACTAGACCCATGAGCCACAAATACTGAGCCTGCACGTCTGGAGCCTGTGCTCCGCAACAAGAGAGGCCGCGATAGTGAGAGGTCCGCGCACCGTGATGAAGAGTGGTCCCCACTTGCCACAACTAGAGAAAGCCCTCGCACAGAAATGAAGACCCAACACAGCAAAAATAAATTAATTAATAAACTTCTACCCCCAACATCTAAAAAAAAAAATTATCAAACTCATCATACTGAAAATTTTCATTCAGTATCATTGCAAAAAAATATAATGATATAATGTATACCAACCATTTTGTTGGACAATAAAGTTTTAAGAAAGGTGATAGTAAGAGCTGAACAATAAAGTTTTAAGAGACATGATAGTTATAGTTCTTCCCTCGAAGAGTCCCCAGTAAGTGAAATATAAGCTTCGTGAGGGCAGGATCTTTGTCTATTTTGTTTAATGACTGGAGCATGACAGGTACTCGATAAGTGCTATGGATACTGGCTTGAATCCTTTGGGAGAGCCCTAGTTAAGGAATAATTTCAACTACTCAGTTTCTGAATGGTAATTTTGAGAAGGAAATGAAATTCCTTATTGCCAGTTGAATAACCCTTGAACCAAACGTGTGTCCACTCCTTGGATGCACAGCAAAGCCAATCTACTGACACCCAGCTGTGAAGGAAAACACAGCGTTTATTGCAGGCTGTCAGGCAGGAAGGAAAGGCAGCTCATGTTCAAAACTCCCAGATGGCTTTCAGGGAAGGGTTTGTAAAGACACTGTGAGGGAGAGCGTTTTGAGTGTGTGATCAGCTCATGCACAACTCTGATTGCTTGGTGGTGAGGTAACAGGGTGATGTTTCTGGAATCTCCATTAGCAGTTTTCTGGTTCCAACCAGTCTGGGGTCTATGTGCTGGTGGTTAGCATGCAGTTAATTCCCCCCCCCACCCGTGGTGGGAGAAATTTCAAAACAACTCGAGGATGTGGCTCAGGATATTTATCTATAGCCCTTGAGGAAGAACTGAAGGTCGTTGACTTTGTTTTATGTCGAAACTATTATTATTTTGTCTTTCTTGACTGTTTTCCTTTGTTTCTGCATTTTCTTTCTTCTTTGATTAAATTTGCTCTTTGCAACTCAGGGAAGGTCTAGGAGGCCAAAGCTTTTCTATAAACAAGAAGCAGGTGGGGGACACAGGTGGGGAGGGCATCTGTTCCTGGAAAGAATCCTGCTCAGTTTCACTGATACTTGAGAAAAATCTTCAAGGAGCTTCCTTTTGCAGGGATGTGCACCCAGCTAACCTTACGAGCTCATTTTAAATTTTTTCACCACAGTGGTCTCACGCATCTTATTCATTTCACCTCATCCCTAATGTCCAGCCTTTATAAAATGCTCCAAGGAGACTTTCATCTTTTCAAATAACCAGACTCAAAGCCTCTGGTATGCAATGCAGAAGGCAGTCAGTTACAGGAGATGAGGTTTTTGTGGCTTTCAAAATGTTCTTCTAGTTTATCAATTGTCCAATGCCCATAGGTGAATTCAAAAGTGTGTCCTCTGCGAGTGTTTAGCTGGTATGTGGGTCATATATGAGGCAGGAAACAGAGAAATGTCTCTCAAGCAAGTAAAAAAAAAAAGAATTCTAATTTTTTTTAAGAGATGAATCTAGGAGGCAATTTGGCCTCTCTACTAGGTGATAAAATAGAAAGGTACTCATCCACGAAATAGAAATAGCTGAAGACTGCTGCTTCTGACATTTCATTTCTTTTTCTGCAGATAAATGTTTGTTACCACGAAATCACTAAGGAGGAGATGGGCCTGGCATTTTAAGATTTGAAGAGTAACTTAAGCCAGTGGCAGATCCTCAAATGAGATACGCCTTTTTTTGCACACTTCTTTCTAGGCCAGAATCTACCTCCACCCTGGTGAAATAAACAGAACTGAAACAACCTGTAATCCAATATCCTCATCTCTCTAGAAATGTATGCATTTTCTTCCTCACAGTAGAATCTACCTGCCAGCTTCCAATGTAGAGGTCAATAAGAAAATAATCTTAGAATTTCTTAGACATTGTGAAAAAAGTCAGGCTGATGAATTTAGTACTAGGCTGTGCACAAAGTCAAATCCTCATAATTGTCTCTAACCTAGACTATTGCAGCAGTTTCCCCAGTAGGGCAGGCTCTACCTGGCTTCTGGCCACGAGGCTCTCTCTCTCTCCCCAGGCTTTCCCTAATCCCCCAAATAATCAATCACAATCTAATACATAACACGAAGTTCATATATACTCTGTTCTTGACCTTGATCACAAACTTGGTAACTGGGTGGCTACCTTATGTAAAACCTACCTTGTATCAGGTATGGTGAGTGTTTCCAGTCTTGTTTTCCTGGACCCAAGTATTTTTCTTGATTAACCTGCTTCATAGTATAGCTTATACTGCAGTCTATCTTTGCCAACTTTTCCCCAAACCAGGAACTGATCCCTGGAGTTCAGATATTAATTCAGAGGTTGAGATCCTGCTGCCCACACTCTGGGCAACTCTGGGTCTTCCCATGTGTCCAAATATCATTGCCAGTTGGTTTCTCTCATTTTCCCATGTGACCTCTGAGTTCTGTTTCCCTGAATCTTCACCAGCAGCATCTGGAGACCTATTGTGTGCAGATGAGGTTAAGCAGTTATTACTTCACGCTGGACTAGGCTGGTATCCCCTCTACCACCAAAATCTGGGGACAATACTAGATATAAATCCAAGATCTTACCTATTTTTCTCTCCCACTGCAGTTAACTGGTTAATGATCCCTAGATATAAAGCTCCGAGTAAATATTCCTATCCCAATTTCATAGGGTTTAAAAGAGTTTTACTTCTATTTATTTCTATCTCAGTATTATTTCTATTGTTGTCAAGCCAAGAATAGATTACATTTTCAATTGAAGTTATATTGACTTTGGTCACAATGGCTTTTGAAATAAGATTTAGGTTTTTAAGAGTACATATAAAATATACTTATTTTCAGGTAAATACTTGGTGAATGTCATTTTAGTCTTATGAGAGAGGCTATGTTCTTAGTTACGTTTGACATCACTGAGATACCTTTAATATAAAGAAGTTTACTTCACAGAAAATTCCCCCAAAATGTGTGTCACAAAGGCAGAAATGATTTTATGCACTTTGGTTTCTCTAAACAAAATGAGGTATCAATATGAAATTTCTGCTCCAGTGATTTTAAGACACTGAATGGAGAACATGAGTTTTGATGTAAACAGAAAAGAAATTGATTTTTGCCCCAGAACTCTGCAGTATGGTTAAGAATAAATTAAACACCTAAGAAATGTGTGCCCAGCCTCCTTGTGCTCATCTTCATTAGGAGCAGTGTCCCAGTTCGTTAGGGATTGTCACAGGGGAAGGTGCTCGGCTGCCTTCACACAGCTCACCTTTCCTCCAGTCTACTCCATGCCGGGCATTGCCATGTGCTGACGCTGATGGGATGGCAAGGGTAGTAGGACAAGGCCCTGGAGGGGCAGAGCCTTTGCCTTCAGTGCAGAGATGGACTGGACTCCCAGGCTTCTCTCTCCTGCTGCAGCCACCGTGCCTACTCTCTTCCAAGCTTGGGAGGTGTTATTATTCCCTAAGGCAAGCACCCGGTTAACACTCATTCCAAGGACTTTCCATTTCAATGAGGAATTGAGGAGAGAATGAACAAAATACCCCAAAACTAAGGGGAAATGATAATGAAAGGAAAGAAGGAATGAAAGAAGGAAGGAGGGAAGAAAGGAAGGAGGGAGGGAGGGAGGAGGAAATAAAATAAACTTACTGATATCTTTAAATACTGAGTATCATTTTACATTGGTTGTTCCTGATGCAAAAAACAATGCAAATTAATTTTTATTATTCATCTTTTTATCCAGAAAATTTCTGAAGATCCTTATTAAGTATAATCTTTTGTTTGTTAGAATCTTGAATTTTCTGGGTAGAAAGTAATAATTAGCAAATAAAAGCAATTTTATCTTTTTATTTCCAATTCTTATTCTCATTTCTGTCTCTACACAATGGTTATGGCTTCTCAGAACCTGTTGAATAGTTGCAGTGAATATGGGCATCTATTTTTCATAATTTTGATGGAAATGTTTTGAAAGGTTTTTCACTAAGTATAATTTTCTGTGCATTTTTGTCACAGACCCTTTATCTGATAATACCAATATCCTCCTATTTTTGTACAAATGAGACCATTTTTTAAATAAAAATTATTTATAAAATATTTTTCCATATATAGAGAGATAAGTGTGTGTTATTCTTTAAAAAAAAGATTCTGGTAATGGATTCTCTTTGCATTTCTGGGATACGTTTGATCTTTTTGTCAACATATATACATTTTATATTTATGTACCTACGAATGATTGCTCAATAATGTTCTTTTTCCTGTCGCCTTGTCAGGTGTTGATAGTAAACTTATATAAAACACTTATCTAGTCTCAGGAGAGAAGAAAGTGTACAAGTGAGATATTATTCTTTAGAGATTCAATAGCATTGCCTTGCAAATAATATGGGCTTCATTTGTTTTTGAGTGAGAGACATTTTACTATTGTTTCGATTTGTTAAGTGCTTACTGGTCAATCTCTATTGTATACCTCTTCTGAAGTCACCTCTGATAACTTTAAATGTTCAAGAAAATTCTTCATTTTATCACTTATTCCTTTATCATATTTAATCTCAAATGTAAAACCCTATACACTTCTTTTAAATTCTTAATAGTGTTTATTATTACCTTTTCTTTTTTCTAAGTCAATTTTGACTCATCTTTGTCTCCTTTATCATCTTTTTAAGGACCCAGCATTTTTTGTTTTGTAAATCACTTTATATTTTCTCTGTTGACTTTCTGATTTCATCTGTATTAATTCCTATCTTCTGTTTCCTATTTATCCTGCTTATTTTGTTTTTGTTTCTCCTCATTTCTGTATTCTTTTGGAATGATCTTTTTCATATAATTTTTTTGCAACTATTGATTTGGAAATTACACATTCATTGGTGTATTTCCATTATTTAGCAGGTATGCTTTAAAATTTCAATGTATATAAAATGTCCAAATAGGCAAATCATAGAGATAGAAAGTAGATTAATGGTTGCCTGAGGACGCTGGCAGGTGGGTATCAGGATTGAGAAATGAATACTAATGGGGGTGACAGAAATATTCTTAAGTTAGATAGTGGTGATGGGTGTATAACTCTGTGAATAGACTAAGAAACACTGAACTGTATACTTTAAATGAGTGACTTTTGTGGAATGTGAATTAATATCTCAGTAATTAGCTATTTAAAAAGAGAAAGAGAATTTCTCTGGGATATTGGTGACCTTTATGTGTCACAGGCGTGGCTGTCTTGAAGCTCATCAGCGAGGCACAGTGCTTCTCCCTGAGAAACTACCTAAAGCCCTCCTTGTTTTCCTAGTGGCCTCTAGGATTGAATGCCTTTGTTTTTCTGGAAGGTCTATTTGAGAGCAGTAGCTTCAGATTTCTGACAGACACTGCTATACATGTCAGCTCTCAGATCTGACAATCTGATTTCCTTATGGGATGGATAAATGACAGGTTCACCAAGGGAACTCTTGTGAATTGTCACTATGAATTAATGTGGAGACAGACCCCGGTCTGCTCAGCCAAGACCCGTAATGTGCACTCATCATATAGTAGTGGGTTGCAGACCAATTTTTTTTGAATATTTTATATGAGAATATAATTGTGCATGTATTTATGCACACAGGCAATGTGAGTCAGGTAAAACACATGAATATATTTATGTAGGAATGAGATAACTTGTTGGGGAGCTGGTCTTGCTGCAAATGTGTAAGTATTGAGAATAGGAATAAAGTTTAAAAGCCATTTGGAGAAAAATTAAATCATTTACCTATCAGTCAACAACTTTTTTTGGCCAAACATAACTTGCTCAAGTGCAGAGATAGGCTTTATTACTGGATCTCAAATACAGATAGACTTTAAAAAAATAAAAAAATAAAAAAAAACTTAAAAAAAACAAAAAAAAGAAAAGGAGACAGATAGACTTTAGTCCCAAACAGGCATTGCTATTTATACTTTTTAAAAATCAGTGGAGATACTTTGAAAAAGCATGATGTTATGGAGTTCGTGAGGGAAATGGATAGTTTTTACATTTGTGATTGGACTTCATGAGCCACGCTTGTTGAATATGGAAGGCAGGACTAGAGCCTGGGTAACCCCCCGTCTTCTCAGTCTACCCTCCAGGGCCATTGCTAGGGGGAGGCTGCTCCGTCATGCCTCTAGAGACAGGGCTGCCCTAACAGCACATCCTGAGTGTTAGCCACCTTCCCCTGTTGATGTGCTAGGGCACCAACCAGCCCCACCAGAGAGCTCAGCCATGGCGTCTTAGAGTCTGTCAGCCATTCTGTTTCCTCTGGGAGGCTGCTTTTCTCCCTCTGCCCATTGACACATGAAAACCTCACCAATTAATGACATCTGATTATGACTGGGTCTACACTCCATTTTCAGATGTCAGAGAAGCCTTTTTTTTTTTTTTTTTTTTTGTGGTACGCGGGCCTCTCACTGTTGTGGCCTCTCCCGTTGCGGAGCACAGGCTCCGGACGCACAGGCTCAGCGGCCATGGTTCACGGGCCCAGCCGCTCCACGGCATGTGGGATCTTCCCGGACCGGGGCACGAACCTGTGTCCCCTGCATCGGCAGGCGGACTCTCAACCACTGCACCACCAGGGAAGCCCCCCGAGAAGCCATTTTTTACTGCAGTGCTTTTGAACCCACTTATTTCCAGTCAGCCCCACTGTGCTAGGAATTGTATGCATGTAGAAAGTAGGTAATATTGGTTCATGGACTGAATGTAGCATGAGAACCTAGGGCGAAGGGATGGAGGAGGGTAGGAGAGTACAAAGAAGGAAGGAAGGGAAAAAGGAAAATAGCATTAACGTGCCAAACAGTTCTTATCCTTTCCCTGCAGTACGCAACGCCACCATCAGTGGAAATTTTGCATGAGCTCAGTCCTAATGCATTTCTAGAGGGGAGTCCCAAAATAACTCAAATGATAATTAACTTTAAATGTGTCAAGAGACTGAGGAAGTGTCAGGAGCTTCTGTGTGAGAGAGTCCTAGGTTTGAGTCTAGACTGTGCATCTTCCAAGTTCAGTGTCTTTGGGCTAATGCTTTATTTATTTATTTATTTTTGCGGTACGCGGGCCTCTCACTGTTGTGGCCTCTCCCGTTGCGGAGCATAGGCTCCGGACATGCAGGCTCAGCGGCCATGGCTCACGGGCCCAGCCGCTCCGCGGCATGTGGGATCGTCCTGGACCAGGGCACGAACCCGTGTCCCCTGCATCAGCAGGTGGACTCTCAACCACTGCGCCACCAGGGAAGCCCCCTAATGCTTTATTAACCTCTGAGTCTTGGATTCTTTAACTGTAAGAGCCTACCTCATAGGATTAGAATCAAAGTGATAACATTAAAAAAGCAATTAGAAACGTAGCAGTCACATAGGTGCTCAATAAAGCAGCTATTATGATTATTGAGAAGACTAGATGTACACCTACATGGAGTAAGGACATCTCTCCCAACTTGCAATTAAAGTATGAATGAAGATAAAGAAAAGAAACTGAAAAGTAACAACAGAGACCATTAGGATGGACTGACAATCTAATGTCAAAACGGAGAGAAATTTCTACTAACTCTAATAGGTTTAAAACAACATAGAGAAAAACCTACCTGGGCTTTATTTTATGAAACAGAGGTTATGTAAAGAAAAACATGTTTTCTTCTTCCATTATCTATCCCCAAGTTCAAAGACTATCCGGTATTTGAACCAATCCAAAAGCTGAGCAGTTGCCCATATGCCTCTTGAGTGAGAGAACACCCTCTGCTATCCTTCTGCATCTATCTGCAGCCACACTCCACAAGGAAAACTCTGTATGTAGCTGGAAAGATCCACTACGGGAACAGTGAACACTGAACAGGGAGGGAACAGTGAACACGGAGAATTACAGCCCCCACCCCACCCCACCGAAGGCAGTGCCTCCAGTATGGGAACAGGGAAGGCTGTCAGCTCAACGGAATATCCTACTACAGTAAGCAAGTGCTGATGGGAAGCTGAGCACTGGAGAATGAGGGGTCACATCCACCACTGGTGGGTAGGAGGGGAAGACTCAAGCACCATGCAAGTGGGCAGAGCAGAGCCCAAGGCAATCCGTTCCCTCTCTTTGTTGACAAATACTGAGGATGACAGTTCGCTGAATCACTAGCTAAGAGCAAATAAAGAGGGGAAGAGGGAGCCTAGGAGAAAAGTGCTGCAATGCAGGGAAAAGACAGACAGCTGGAAAATTCTGGAAAAGGCATGTATCTGGCTGTGACTTGATTCACAGTGCAAGAGAAAATTCAGAAAATTTTCATTTTCAATAAAGAATAAAATGAAATAGGCTGTACGAAACAGTAGCATGGACGAAAGAATAGGTTATAAGACAATATACAGGCAGGCAAGCCTTCTGTTTTGTTTGTTTTTTATTGCCAGTACTTAGCACAATGGCAGACACGTAATAAATGTAGTAGTCACATAAGAAATATAAATGACATTCAGTAAATGTTAACTGCATTTTATCTCGGGTGGTAAAATTACCAGGGATATTCATTTTCTTCCTATTGTTTTACTGCATTGTCTAAAATCTCTGCAGTAAATATGACATGCTTTTGAAATAAAGAGAAAAGTGTATGTGAGTTATGTGACTTTCTAGCTCCTGTTATCCACTGTTAACATGGATGCTGGCTAACATCCCAGGAAAATAACTCTAAGAGCGCCAAGATTAGGATGCCAACATATGTTCAAGCACATCTGGTAAACTGGGCGGGAATAACTCAGTGGAATGAAATTTCAAAAAAGAACGTGGGTCCTTATGGAGAGAATCTAGCCTAAGGGAAGGAAAAATGTGCCATACTGAGCCAGGTTAGTTACAGGGCCTGAAGTTAAGAGTGGAGAAATAGCACAGCATGGTGGGTGTTAACCTGAACCATTCTAACAGCTTGCACCAACACATCTTGCTGTGAGAGCTCCCTAGATGATAAGAACCGAAAGTAGTGACAGTATAGCTGAATCCATGGTAGCTGCCTCTTGGGTGTTGATTTGTGAGGGAGCAAATGAATACAAATCCCACTTAGAGCCATCACCCAGAGGTAAGACTAGTCCAAGAAAGTGGCAGGCAAGTGTTTTAGAGTGGGAAGGCACTGGGGAATGAAGGCGGTCAGAGGGAAATCAGAGAAACCTAGAGGCAAGTAGCAGTGGGATGTGAGTACGGTCAAGAGCAAGAAGCAGTGGCTCTGAGGCAAGCATTGCGAAGTCCACATCCCAACCAGCGGCAACACAGCATCAGAGGCAGTGTCCTCAATGGAGCAGAAAGCCTTGGCTCAGGGACAAGCAATGGGAGCAACATGGGCACTGGTCCAGCTGCTGAGGAAGCCAACTGACCTAATTTGTGAGAGAAGGTAACACCCCGAGGATGCCCCGGAGGGACTGGCATCCTGCCGTCAAACAGGAGGGCCTGCTGAGTTCATGTGGCCTGGGCTTTCACGTTAAAATGGCTCCAGGTCCACCCAGGGACAGGAGAGACTTAATAAAAGATATTTGAAGGGAAAACTAAAGGAAAGAAAAGCTTCAGTGGCTTCCCACTCTTTATGTCTCCTTGCCCAGTTTCCATACTCTGTCACACAGGACATCGAGGGCTTGAACCCAGTTCACTTCCCAACCTCTTTCACTGCTGTGCTGTGATCAGACTGTACCGTTCAGCAGAAAGTCCCACTCATTCCAGAGCCTGATGCTGTCTGGGAGCTCCTCACAGTTGTTTTGTTACTTCAGCTTCCAAATCTAAATCCTTTGCCCTCTGAGAGTTTGAAGATATCATGCAAAGATGTCCTAAGCCTTCTGGACTGAGGCTACCCACGAGGGTCCTGGTAACTGAACCGTGTGGGGTAGAGGAAAATCTCAGCGTTCAGTACCAGGCAGACACAGCTGCACCCCTGACTCTGCCACTCACTGTCTGTGAGATCTAACGCTAACTAATTAACTAGCTACTAGTTTATTTGGAGCCTCCTCTGAGCCCACCATATCTGAAATGGTGAAAGTAGTATTTACCTTACAGTTTGCTATGAGGAATAAATGCTCTAACACAGTGAGATCCAGATGTTTCATGGCAGGCATACAGAAAACATAGGCTCTTTGAGGCCTGATGTGTCTGGCCCACGGGTTCCGGCTGCCTCAGTCCTGTTCAGACACCTCAAAGGCAGAGAGTGTCAATATCTCAGCTCATCTGCAACTCTTTCATGGCACCCCGGGTTCCATCATACCCAAGTAGAGAAGCTCTGATAAAATCTACATAAAATGTACACGTACCATAATGCCTGGCTCTGTGCATCTTCTCAATGTATGTTAGTTCCCTACGGTACACCTGAGCAAAGGATACTATGTATATTTTTCTAGACATGTGCAAGGAATATCAGGTTAGCATAGGCACCAAAGTGGCTTCTGGTAGAGAAAACAGACCACAGAAGGGCAGTTAATGACTCTCTATGCCTAAAAACGTGTTCTAGATGGAAAGGTGAGCCTTAGTTCTATATTAGCACCTAAAATATAAATCCTGTAATCAGGTGGGGCCTTCTTCTTCTGATTGTGAGCTCTTGTGGGTGCCATCTGTCTCCTGTCACACCCAGGACCCTACACCTTTCTTCCACGTGGTCCCACACAAGTCTCAGCTCTGGCAGGAGCTCCAGAGGCAATCTACTAGTTTCTAAAGTTTATTTCCCCACTTACATATAAATTGAAGTTTTAGTACGCTCTTTCTCACAATCATGCCGCAGGCCTGGTCTAATCTGGAGTTTTACTGATCTTGTTTTCTATTTCTATGATTCTTGGAGGATGTGTAGAGAGAGTCTAATTTAGTGGCTTCCATCATTCTAATTGCTTTCTCTTTTAGCAGCTTATTCTCATGCCTTATCTCCATGACATTGGGGCGAGCAACATATTTGATCTGTCCAACTCCAAAGGACACCCTGGGACCCTCGGGGTGGAAATTACAAAGAGGTAGAGATGCAGGAATACCTATTAAAAACTTGCTATATTCCAAATTTGTGCGTAATGTTGAGGAGAGATCAAATAAGCCTCCTTCCTGTTCTCAAGGGCCTCACAACTTAGTAAAGAGACAGATACATCAAGAAATAAATGCAATCAAGGATTACAGCCATTAGGACAGGAGTATGTACTGGACATGCTGGGGCCACAAAGGAGGGGGCAGTCAAATCTACTAGCAGGGTACAACCATCAGAGGGGAGCATTGTTTAATGTCCCCAAATAGAATTTCCTTCTACCCAGTGAACTACCGTTTAGAATTTATTTTTGATGAGAATAATGCTTACACTTAAGGCTCCTTCCCCAATGGCCCATTGTGTTCTGTTGGTTTAGAAATTTTCTCCAGACACAACTACTAAATGCATGGGAAGAATATGAGATATGAGTATATTAGAAGGCAGCCAGAGCACACTATTTGCTTACAATAAGCGGCTGACATTTCAGAAGCTTAAAGGCAAGACAAGAAATCCTTGTCTCAGGCTTTAAACTCACACATGTTCTTTCCTGGAGAGAATTGCGGGAGAAATAGTCCCTTCATTTAGGCATGCAGGAAGAAAGAGATGACTAGTCACTCACCTGTCAGATTTCTGGATTAGTCGACATGAACTCAGGTTATGTACTAGAGGCTCGAGGAGCCCTTTCCCTGCCACTGGAAATGTGAGGTTAAGGACCCACATTCCTTGGACCCACATTCAAATAAAGTTCAAGTCAATGAGGGACGTTAAAAGATAATTTTGTTTAAAAAGGTAAAATCATCACTCATATAAACTTGACTTGTGTCAACGAAGAATTAATTAACTCATGAGTTAATGAGGAGAACAATAAAATGTTACAATCGGTTCCAAGGAGAATTCAATATGACAATTGTCTGCAAGGAAGTGGTGGTGAGATAAATTGTCCTCCATTGGACAAAATGTGTTTGCACATCTATGACCAAGAATCATCTGCGTTGTTATCAGTCAGTTATCTACAATTTTTTAGTAGCTCAAAGACAAAGAAAGGCATAAAAACTCAATTAAATCAGATAAACCAGAAGAGTGTGCTATACAGTCCCTACTTTTCCATTGAGTTAGCTCTGTAATCTTTTTGGTCCATTCCAGAGTCTTTTACAGATTCTCCCCCCAAGGGGTTGGTCCCAGGAGCCTTGAGCAGCTGCAGGTTTCTGGCCTACAGCATTGAGTAATTTCTGCCTCATCACCAGAGTCAGAGAGCCGAGCAATATATCTTTGCTCCCTCACCTTCAAACCGCAGCTCTTCTCTCGATCTGCCCTCAGAAATAAATCATCTGTGTCTGTGTCCCCTGTGTCCCATCTCCCCACAGCTGCTCTTCTCCAGATTCTCATCATCTCCAATTTATCCCATTAACTCTGTGCAAGTTCCAATGTACTGCAAGCATGTGTGGACCAAGCAGACATAAATACATATAGAGGTTAACATGACAATCAGTTTCATGTATAAAACTGTTCCCTCATATGTGTGATGACGCTTTTTGTGTAGCCCTCTTTAACTAGAAACCTCATGGAGAATATTGAGTGTTTCCTTCTCTGTGCTCCAGAAGTACTGAATTTGCCCCTTTTTCAGGCTCTATCTTAGATTTGTTCTAGATTTAGCTTTGTAGACACATGTCTCCCTTAACTGTAAAAGGTGCTCCTTAAAATAAGGGTCATGTTTTTATCATTTTCATGCCTCTCCCTCCTCACTCAATGATTAGTGAAAGGTCAGACAATTCCATTGAATTATAAAAGAATGTATTGTGCACCATTCGATAAGACCTGGGGGGTTCAACTGAAGTACATTGCTTTACAGTGACAGCCAGAGTAGAAGCAGAGCTGTGCTCAAGATGGGAACAAACAAAAGATCAGGGGATGCGGATCACCGAGACATCAGAGAAGCTCAGGGAACAAATAATTTTTGAACCCCTTCAGTGGTTCCCCCATTTCTAAGAGAACAAGATCATCTCCTGGAAACAAGTCCTCCCATGACCCATGACTAGGCTCACCTGGGTACCTATATAATCTCAGTTTTTTTCACTCACTACCCCAGATTTACACAGAATATTTGGAGTTTTCCAGAGATTTCCTGCCATTTCAAAATCCATGCCTTGTACCTTCTGTCTGGAATCTTCACTTTACTATTTTAGGACTAGAGGTCAAATGTCATCTCCTTTATGAAACCTTCCCTGGCCTCCTTTAATACAGTTAACCATTCTCACCCCTCTGTGCGCCCCCCATCTCCCTACGTGTAAATCAAATTCAGTGAGACCCATAGGGCTCTGGATTTGCTCTTCCAGATAAAAATGGTTTCCTCCAGCCACTCCGAAAACACTGAAATTTTAGAAATGTGCTCAGTGGGCTTATCCTTCTCCAGTCACTATTTCTTCGCTTTGGAGGGGGTTCCACTTGTCTGACTCTCACAGTCTCTCTAATTTCCTTTAATCACTCAGCCCTCAGGGAAGAGGAATAACTTTACTCAACCGTCAATTTGGTAAAAAGAAACCGGGAATGAGAAGTTAAGTCCCTTCTGGCACCATTTCTCCTTGAAAGCTCACTACCCTCAGCAAGTGCACCTTTGCTCTTCTTCCCCGTGCTATATTTTAGAAGTGCAGCACCCAACGTGAAGAGGTCTAGAGTTTCCCTTTGGTGTTCGATAGTTCATTATTATAGCATGCCAACGCCACATTATCCAGCATCCGCTTAATTTCAGTCGTGAAAATAGTATCTTGATCTCTGCCTTGCAGTGAGAGAAGGGTGCTATTTCTTGGGGTCCCTTAAGCTCTCAGTGGCATTGGTCTCCATTGCAGAAACCCATACCCTCAGCTCGCAAATAATTCTTTGACTTGGTTTTGCACTGAGTTCCTTGGTGCTAGAGCAGCAACCATGAGACATAAGGGCAGAGAGGACCTGGGAGGGTGGAGGATTAGGCAGAGGCAGGTCATGCTCTCCAGCTGGTTCCAGGAAGGCTTCCCTTCCTGGGGACATTCCTTTCTCCGTGGAAACTTGCCTGGAGCACAGGAACACCATCTACAGTCTATTTCTAAAACTGTTAAGTGGAGGAAAGCATTTTACTTTACTGAGGATTTTTCTTACCTAAACCATCCTCCATCACAGCTCACAAAAGGCTGCCATACGATTATTCCAGTCTGACAGGCACTTCACAATTTCCCTGAGCACTTAAGTGGGTTTACTTCCTTTACCTCTTTCATTTTCAAAAGAGTTATTGGAGTGAGTCAGTCTCTCCTATTGCCTCCAATTTGCCAGGCATCCTCCATGAGGAGGACTAAGGCAGGTACTGTCTAGAACTTAGTATGTATTTGTGATCAGGGGCAGAAAGATAAGCCTAGCTTTGACGTTTGCAGTTTGAATTTTGAATGATTTTGCCTTGTTAACTCAGAATTGACTTCAGAGTTTCATCAGATCGTTCAGATGATCTACGTTCTTCACTGTCCTTCCCATTTCATGCAAGATTTATACCAAACTGTTGTCCTAATTTAGCCCAATTTTCTTTTCCAAAGTTATCCCCCATGATAATATGAACTTCTTGCTTAATAATTCCTATGCTTTCATTGTTGCTGAGATAACTTCCAAATTCTTCCCTCTGTACTTTTGCTTATGTGCTTCCCCTTTGGGAATGTTATTGCCCTTTTTTCTGCTGATCCAAGTCTACCCTTCAAAGGCCAGTTCAACCCTTGCTTCCTCCAATAAGATGTACATCTCGCCCTATATACCCCTATAATATTTAGATGAATCACTCGTTTTTTTTATCTGCAAATACTGCTTCATGGCCTATCTGGTTTTATTGGTTACTAATATTACCCTTTACATAAAATCCTGAAATTCCTGTACGTCAGGGAGCTCTTAGAATTATCAGGGGAACAGAAAAACAACAGATAGTTACTTAACATTGTGGTAAGTATGTGTTGTTGATAGAGGTAAGTATAGGGATCTTGAGGGTACAGGTGAGGGGTATCTATCCCAGGTTAAGGGTAAGGAAAGGCTTCCTGCACCGAGTACCAAGGAGCTGGGTGGTGTGAATTAGGTAACCCATAGTGTACTCCGCCCAGACAGATGAGCATGTGCAAAGACCCAGAAGACTGATCAGGCTTGCCAAATTTGAAGATTTGCAAAAGCAGGAGCAAACAGTCTGGGGTAGTCATTTGGCAGAGCTGGGGGGAGAAGCCTGGTTACTTAGAAGCCAGAGTTTGAATGCCCTTGTGGGCTACGGCACAGAGCTTGGCATATGCTACAAGCCCTGGGGTACGATGGAGGAGTTTGCATTAGGTTACAACTCTAAAGATCAGTGACTCTAGAGAAAGGACTTTCAAAGTGTTGTGTTAGACAGGTGGACAGAACAGACTTTTCTTGACTAATTGGGACTGTAACAAGAACCCAGCCACACAATGAAGAAAGCACAGATTGTCTGAAGCCCTGGCTGATTTTTTGAGGTGAATATTGCCTCCTGAATGATTTCACTAAGTTTCACAAGGGCAGGAGTCAGGCCTGATTTATTTCCGCTTCCTCTCACCCACTCAGATGTATCCAGCAGTGCAGAGGCACATAGAAGACACACAGTGCATATTGACCTCTGGCAGGGTTGCTTCATTCAAACATCCCCCTTTATTTTCTTCCCTCTTACTTTTCCAGCAGAGGTAGGGTCTGTGTGTCAGATCTACCAGAGGTCCACTGGACGTTCCTGAATGAACTTCCCTGTCTTGTTGCCACACAGAAAACCACACACCTAAATCATGTGTTTATCATTGTTCTGTTTTTCTTTATACTCTGTACACATCAGGATGCATTCTTCAACAATATATTCCTGAGTTTTGCATGTTTCTGAGCTTTATAAAACCAGATTCACATTGCACGCATTCTTCTGAGACTGCTTTCAGTATATCATTTCTGAGAGTCAGCCATACTGATTCACTCATTTTCACTGTCCTATACCATTAATTAAGTGAGACTATCACAGTGTATTTATCTATTGCTCGAACAGTAGACAGCTGGGCTCTTTTCGTGCATTGTAATATTGCTGTGATGAACTTCCTCTTGTATATTTCCCAGTGGATTTACCACTAGCTGATTCTGTGACTAGAATCAAAAATTATAAACTTCCAATTTTGACTGATCTTGATACTGCAAATGTAAGCGACAACTGCAGAGTTGAGAAGTTTTTTACATGAATGGAAAATAAAAAGACGATTGATATTTACTTTCTCCGTAAATAAAAAATAGGTGGAACTAATACAATGTTTACACTTCTGTGTTCATAGGAATACAATAAACCAATAGTGTTGTTAGAAATTAGCCTATTGGAGCAAAGGTCTTATGAAGATTAAATATTGCCTCTGATTATTTTGCTTACATATCTTTATCTTATATTTACTAACAATTAATGAGAAGAAATAAGACCCTCAGAGATTTGTAACTGCCTGACTATAAAGCTTGTTAGTGCAACTATTTACCACAAAGCTTAAGGTAACAAAGATTGCAAAACATACATGTTATAAGAAATTGCAACTATTCTCTCAAAAGATGAGAAACAATTATTCTAAGAAACTGAATTTTATTATTTAAGCTATAATTCACCATCCTAGTGTTAACTCTATATGCTATTTTTTGTTAATCAAAAAGCATTTTGTGTGGCTGTCATCTAGAGCTGTGGTCATTAAAGCTGACCCTACTGGCTCTGATCCAGGCACAAGGTGAGTCTCTCATGTTTCACAGTGATCTGTGATTGTAAGGCAAACTGTCTGAGCCTCAGATTCCTTTAAACTATGTATTATTATCTCAACACTGCCTTCATTAAATAGCTGAGAAGGTCAAGTGATAACAGGCATGCAGAAATGATTTGTGATCAGTAAAATTCTGGACATCTCTAATGGATGAGGAGGAGGAAGAGGAAGAGGAAGAGGATGAGGAGAACAAAGATTATGTTTATGTGCTTATATCCTATTTGATGACTAGAAGTTGGTAGAATTTTTCTTGAAATCAAGTTGGTAAAACGTATTAAGTATCATAAAATACAATCTTCAGATTCTGGTAATTTGCCTTAAAAGAGTAGAGTATGAAATTCAGATGTGAAATTATGGATAAAAGATATTTATTTATTCCAGTGTTATTTTTGTTTGTATAAGGCAGGATGAAACTAAATGCCCAAATAACAGGGAAATGGTTAAATCAGTTATAACAGATCTTAATTTTAATTATTTTAATAATGTTTAAATATACATTTGAGTGATAAACACAGAATATATATGTAGTGGGGGACTCTCAAAGTCTAGTAGAGAGACTGTTGGGGGCCCCTAAGACTCTTTTAGGGAGTCTGTGAAGTGAAAACTAGTTTCATAATAATGCTAAGATAGTATTTGCCATTTTACTCTCTTTCTTTCATGAATGTACAGTGGAGTTTTCCAGAGACTATAGGACAGTCACAGTTATCTAAAAAAACTAGTAAAATACCCCTTCCTTTTCCAGTTTCATACCTATATGAGGCTCAATTTTTTTTTGTATATTTCACCTAAAACAGTATATCACAACAGGATGAATGCAGAAGCAGATGTAAGAATCCAGCTGTTTTCAATTAAATCAGACATTAAAAAGATTTGTAAAATGGCACCATTCTTTTCACAAAAATTTTTATTTTGAAAAATGTAGTTATTTTTACTAATATATGTCATTTGTATTAACATGTAATGAATTTATTATTGCAATTTAAAACAAATAAATAAACACATATTTTTTTTCAAGTGTAATATCCAACAGTATGTATCAATAGCAAAACACATAAAATAGCATATTTTGGAATCTTCAATAATTTTTAAGATGTAAAATCTGAGGTCAAAGAGTTTGAGAATCCCTGTTTTAGAAAATATTATTTCATCTATATAAAACAGAGCTGGGGCTTCCCTGGTGGTGCAGTGGTTGAGAGTCCGCCTGCCGATGCAGGGGACAGGGGTTCGTGCCCCAGTCCGGGGGTATCCCACATGCCGCGGAGCGGCTGGGCCCGTGAGCCATGGCCGCTGAGCCTGCGTGTCCAGAGCCTGTGCTCTGCAATGGGAGAGACCACAACAGTGAGAGACCCGCGTACCGCAAAAAAAAAAAAAAAAAAGCAGAGCTGGAAGGAACTTGCTGAATTGTTGGGACTATGTTGAATTGCTAAGAGTGATTATCTGTGGATGCTGGGTTTAAGGGTCATTGTATTTTAACATCTTTACTTTTCTGAGTTACCAAAATTTTCCACTTTTAACATACATTTCTTTTATATCAAATGAAGGGTAATTTTTTTTTTAATTTGCACTTTCTGTTCTTCACCCTTAAAAAAATTATCTTTTTGCCCTTAAGCCATTATTTAGAACCTAAAATTGTAAAGTGTCTCTTAATTACACTTGTATAGAGAGTCTCAGTTCATAAAATTCTGCCAGATTTAAGGTCTGTAGGCAAATTAACCACAAGCTATACAGAAGGAGAATTTACAAATACAATTTGCACTGCACAAGCAGTTTCTGGAGAAATGGCCTTTGAAACACCAGTGAGCAGAAGAGGTATCTGCCAGGTGATATCCATGCCAAGGCTGAGATAAAAATTCACTTTGCATTTATTTATTCATAGATTCTACTGCCATAGAATCTTGAAGTTGTCAATGATCTGAAAACTCTTATTCATTTCAAAAGCTCACCAATACAGGAATGCTTCCAAGCTCACCATCTGTGCTCCCAGTGGCCAAAGGTTTTGGCTAATACATCTCACTTAAACAGCCCTGCTTGTTTAAAAACAAAAAATCTACCTGAGTTCTGATACTCTTTTCTTTTCTTTTTTTTTTTTTTTTGCGGTACGCAGGCCTCTCACTGCTGTGGCCTCTCCCACTGCGGAGCACAGGCTCCGGACGCGCAGGCTCAGCGGCCATGGCTCACGGGCCCAGCCGCTCCACGGCATGTGGTATACCCCCGGACCGGGGCACGAACCCGTGTCCCCTGCATCGGCAGGCAGACTCTCAACCACTGCGCCACCAGGGAAGCCCCTGATACTCTTAATATCTACAAATCAGAACTAGATTTGTGATCTTGGGCTAGTTCTATAGGCAAAACTTCATGTTCTTAATATGTCATGAGGTTAATAACGTATGTTCTCATAGAGTTGTGAGGATTGTGTAACACATGAAAACAAACGTAGCAGTGCCTGACATAAATTGATGCATAATTTATGCACAATACCTGTTGTTACTTTTGTATTTCCAAATACCCCCCAACTGGTATTGGGACCAGCCACAATTGCCCTTTACTCTCTTAGGAACATTCTAGGATCTGCTTGCCTCTCTCTGAGCAATCCACTGCTCCATTTCCAGTTTTTACATCCTCCAGCAAACTTTCCCAGCTTACCTAGGATTTCTTCCTTGGTTCCCAGAGCTTCTAGAGCATCCAATGCCTGGGATACCTTCTGCTGCTCCTGCCTCTGTATCAAAATCTTAACAGGCTGGACAGGGTCTTCTGTTTCCTTTGTTTGCTCCCACTTGGTGTCTAGAGCAGCCTCTCTGTGGATTGATCGGTTTCTGATACATCATGTCTCTCATGGTTTTGCTCAATATTTCTCCTCTGGTGTATTTTGGGATTATTTTAGTCTCCTTGCTTGTCTTTTGTGAAATAATTATTGGACTAAATTAGACTCCTGTTCTCTCACTAAATCATCATGGCTCCCATAATCCTGGGAATAACATAAATTAAAACAGAAATGTTTGGTTGAATCCTAAGAAATTTGATTAGCATTTGGGCAAATTTCTCCATCCTTTGGGATTAGGCAATGCCCCTGAGCAATTCTCACCCAGACAGGTTTTCATAAATATTTGATAAATTCCCAAATGCCAATAACTTCCCAAATCCTTTGCCCTTAATTTCATCCTTCTCTCAGCAGAAGACTGCAATGACCCAGAACCATATGGAGAGTAGAAAGGAGGGAGCATCCTATCAGAATAAACAAGTTACTATGATGGCCTTTGCCCCTATTCTGAAAACCTGGTCCAAAAATAGTTCCACAGTACCTCAAGCTGAAACTCAAAATTCCTAAGGATATATACGACATATAGATATGCTTTCCCTATGTTTCTTACCTCTAGCTTTCTCTAAAGGGTGCTCTAAATGAAGGCCTGTTTGTTTCAAAAAAAGAAAAAGAAAACATTAAGCAGAAAGCTATAAAAAATGCATCTCACCCATTTTTGCATTGAAGACTTTGGGAGGCGAATAGCAAATTTGAAATTTTCTATCTGAGTGTATACTGAATTCTATTTTAAATGAGAACTCGGAATGAGCATGGAAATTAGATCTCAATAACATCATGAGATATAGCACATGAAGTTTTCTTGAATAGTTCCAGATACACAGTAGAATCAAGATTAAGACCGCCATCCATTTTCACTTCCTCTCTTCTGCATGCTGTATAAAACCTGAACTCTTTTTATAACTCCAGTTTATGGTAGAGAATATAACAACTTCTTTTCAATATGGAAAAATGTTGATTATACTCTCCTGAGCCCACCATCCTCTCAAATTTATTCATCAGAATGAGAGCTGTAATATGCCAATCAAATGCATTGTTGTTTTTGCATAGTCTTCTTTTACTGCTAGCAACTTTAATATTTTATAAAGTATTGAGCAAACTCTTTCTGAAAGTTTAATTTTCCTAAGTTCTGGTCTTACAAAGCCAGGTCTCATAGATAGTGGCCACCAGCCTGCCCCTCCTCCCTTCCATTATTTCTACCTGTCCCTCAACTTCCGTTGGCACAATGAGTTATTGCACTAAAATCGTGTCAAAATTACACAATTCGTTCTCAAGCAGATAACTCCTTTTGCCAACATCAGATGAAGAAATTGCCTCAAATTCTTCACATAAGCTTAACAAATCTTATATCAATCTGTTATATCCAAGGTTATATTAATCTTTTCATTAATGTTTTTGCAGTTAATCACAAAGTGATTACACAATTTTTTTTTAATGTTACAACTTCTCTCCTTGTCTTCTTTTAGAATTTCAAAGGGCTATATTATGGATTTATGCTGTACTTGCAGTCTGGGCTTACCTTCATATGTAAGCACATATACCTATACATATATATGAGTTTTTTTGCAGTGTGTTTCACAATACTATGTGAGTATGTGCACATTGTGTATCCACATGCGTATATATACACACATATGTGTATATGTGTATGTGTTATATATATATATATATGCGCATATTCTTCATATGCCTTCATATGTTCCTGTGGGCTTGCCGTGTGAAAGTGAGATGTTTGAGTTTCCTTTTCCTTGGAAACCGGAGAGTTCGTCATATTTCTCTGGTTACATAACCTGGATAAGTTGAAAATCAAGGGGTTTATAAAGAAGAAATGGATTTTGCAATCTCACACTCTTATTTCTTCCTCACTGGTCAACAAATTTTACTGACGTGAGTTTCATTGCTGAATCATTGCTCTGCGAATAGCAGTGACGTGAGGCTATTTAATTGAAGTAACTTTGGAAAAAGTTGTTATATTTTTAAAATTTGCTTAGGATTATTGATAAAAGAGATGCATTCCTATTTTGTTCTCTCAGAGTCTTGGTTATATTCGGTCATGCTGATCAGATTTATCTACGGAAACTATTGAATTTCATGCATAGCTGAGTTCACACACAACAACAAAAAAAGTGGGTATGGCTCTGCTGAGATGGAGGGTAGCAAGGATCCTGGCAGGTTGTATTGTCTCCCAGGGCTCAGCAGCTGCCAGCCCTGGTTTTTGGTAGCAAAATCCAATTTCCACTCTCTCCACGTGGGCTGGAAAACAGCAGGGGTCCACACTAGCTCACAGAATTTTGGCTTCCTCATTTGTGAAACGTGACGAAACATATTAATCTCAGTGGCAGGCAGGAGATTAGGAGAATATCGAATGGGGATGAACAAATTGCAGTCATCACAGACAAACTGCCACGACAGCGCCAGATCAGGATCGGAGACAGACCCTGGGTTAAGGAACAAGAATGTAAATAAAATGGGGCTTGGAAGAAGCTCTCAGTTTTTGAAGTGATAACCTACCTCCATACATATCTGCAAGGCCTCCAAAGTATTTTTTGCTAGAACACAACTTACATCAGTCGACCACCCTACACAGATAACTACAGAAGCTCTCTTCTCTGTGGTCCACAGGCTGAAATTTAAGTCTTTCGTTTGTTATTTGAGGCCCTCCATCATGAAACTTCAGCTTCTCTTTGTAATGTGATTACCTCTACTTGCTTTCTCAAGCCCTCTGCCAAAAGACTCACCACTTTTTTTTTTTTTTTTTTTTTTTTTTCGCGGTATGCGGGCCTCTCACTGCTGTGGCCTCTCCTGTTGCGGACCACAGGCTCCGGACGCGCAGGCTCAGAGGCCATGGCTCACGGGCCCAGCCACTCCGCGGCATGTGGGATCTTCTCGGACCGGGGCACGAACCCGTGTCCCCTGCATCGGCAGGCAGACTCTCAACCACTGCGCCACCAGGGAAGCCCAAGACTCACCACTTTTGATGCCAACCCAGATCATCTAGTCCCTTTAAATCTGCCTATAGAAAATACTTTATCAAATTTTTTCTCTGATTCCCTGGCCTTGATATCTCTCTCTCTGTCTCTCTCCCTCTCTCTGTCTCTCTCTCTCTGTCTCTCTCTCTCTCTCTCTCTCTCTCTCTCTCCTCTACAGAGTTTTATTTGTGTTCTTCTCATGGTACTTACTTCTTACTCCTGTTTTGGATTCCAGTCATATGGCTACATGCTTGATCCTCCTTACCAGACTCTCATAAAAAAAGAGGGGCATCTTCATTTGTGCATCTCACAGTACCTAACAGAGACCCTTGCATGCATATAATAGGTAAAAAATCATTATTTGATAAATGAATAAGTAAATGCATGACATCCAATGATTTTATTTGTAAATGCTACGCTAACATTAACTTAATATCACAGAACCTCAAGTCACTTACCTCTACAATAAAAAATTAAAACCATCTTACTACTTTAGAAGAATGATATAGCTAAATGCAGACACTTTTACAGGCAAATTCTACCAAATGTTAAAGGCCTAATCATTCCAATCTTCCTCAAAATGCTCTGGAGCAGGATTTCTCAACCTTGGCACTAATCTTTGCTGTGGGGAGCTTCCCTGTGCCACGTAGGATGTTGAGCAGGATCGCTGGTCTCTACCCATTAGATGCCAGTAGCATCTGCCCCTCGGGTCATGACAATAAAAATAGTCTCCAGAGGCTACTAAATGTCCCTTGGGAAACAAATGGCCTACAGCTGAGAGGCTAGAAAAGAGGTAATAATTCCAAATCTGACAATGACAGCATATAAAAGGAAAATTATAGACTCAGATTTATTCATGCATATAGATGTAAAAATTTAAGCAAAACATTAGGAAACCAAATTCAAAAAATATGTAGACAAAAATTTACCAAACTAGGTTTTTCTCAGTAATGATTTAATAGCAATTAGGAATCAACAGAACAATAATTAGCAATAACAATAATAACAATAACAATAAAAAACAATAATTTTTAGAAATTAGGAAATTAATGTCCTTAATTATGAAATTAAGGATAAATATAATTGTACTGATTTCCTCATTTTTCATAACAAAACTTCAACATACCAATAAAAGTAGATACCTCAGGAAATACAGATTTTTGTATATTATTTATGATTATTGTAACCACAATAAGACCTAAGAACATATAAACTCTCCAAATTTTCTAAAGGAAATGCACACTTGCACACACACACACACACACACACACACACACACAGACCAGCAGAGACAACAACAAAGAAAATGGAAATCATATCGTGACTCTTCTCTCTCTCTCTCTAGCTCCATATATAAATATATGAATACATTTATTTTTTTATTAATTTTTATTGGAGTATAGTTGATTTACAATGTTGTGTTAGTTTCCTTATCTGCAATGCCTAGAACAACGTACTTCACAAAGTAGGTACTCACAAAAATCAATCCTGAAGTGATAACAGGATCACTTCAAGGCCATTGATCCCACTCCCTGCACCGCTTCCTCTTAGTATGTCCCAGCTGTGCCCCTACCCCCGCTACACTGGCCTTTCCATTCTCTGAAGTCCTATAGTTTCTACTGTCCATGATATCAGCCTTTAAGTACAATCCCAGAATCAAAGAGAAGACATAATTGGAAGGAATCTTCAAGCAAGGGAAAGTTACTTCTCCTGTCTGATTCAGTATCTTTCATTGTAAGATGCCCTACTTTGCTCCTTCACTGTTTCTAAGGCACATGTTGCTTTCCTACTAAACTCTATGTTCATAAAAACTTGGACTGTAGTCTTAAAAACCTTCTCTTTCCCATAAACGTGTCAAGCCCTATCTCTTGCTCATAGGAACTGTATTCAGGTGTGATTGAATAAATAAAGGATCGACTGTTAGGAGGTTGATAACAGATTTGCATATATTGGAGTTTTACTCTTCGCCAAACATTCTGCAAATCACTTCACATGCGTTGCATAATTCAATCTTAGCAACCCTACTTCTATTTCATGCTTGAACCAAAGCATAGAGAGAGTAATGAACATGCCCAAACCAGGATTTGAACCCAGGCATTCTGGCTCCTGGCTTAACTACCAGGCTGCACAAAAGATCCAAATGAGTAGCTTGTATTTTTCTGAATTTTCAATTGACTCATAGCATGTATTCAAAGATTTAGACTACATGGGTCACTTCCTTCCTTCCAGCTGCACCTGCACCAGGGAGCTTCTCACCCTTTCAGCAGGTAGAGAGGAACCCTCTGGGTGGAGAGATGCTCAGTGAAGCGAGTGACCTACAATTTGAGGCTGGTTTGGAATCCCAGGCATCACTCTTGCACAATAGCTCCTCTGAGAGCCAGGCCCACGTGGGGCATAACTGAACAGGCAGAATAACTGACCTTTCCACCAACCTGTTCTTCCCTTGCAGGCAGCTTGGCAATTGAGTGCTTACTACTCACTAGACACAGGGAGAAGCCAGGGAGAGGTCTGGGAGAAGGAGGGCCTTGGGCTAATCCCAGCTTCGAGGAAGTAGTCCAGGCAGTGGGTTTACCCTTAACTGTGAGTGTCTAACGAGTGAATTGTGCCACTTGAGATCTCCTGAAGCTTTTGCAGTTCTAGGAGAAAGTTGTCATTATGACTGTAGAAATGTGTTTGGCTTTCAGAATTTTCCTTTTTGTTTTCATTTAAAATACACCTAACGTCACTCATGCATCACTGAATCTCCCTCAGTGGCCAACAGTCTGTCACCAACTCCTTTCTGCTCACGTAATAGCCTGAGCTGCCTGGACCTGTTGCAGTACAATCTTTGTTCTCCAACTGTCTCTTGACTAGACTGTGTGGTCCTGGAGGGGGCGCGGGATGACACCTTACTCATCTCTGCAACCCCAGTGTCTGGAAGAACAGTGTTTGACACCAAGCAGACATCAATGCACTTGTAAAACAAGCCAAGGATGAGTCAGCAGTCCAGTGAGAATAAAACTGTATCCAATGGAATTGAATCAAAGGGAACTGTGGAACTTTCTAACTGGAAAGCTGGTCTCCTAACCCATAGCCCAGGGATAGTTTCCAGAGTTGAAGCCCCTGATTGCACCTAATATTTATTCAAGTAGAATTTGAAGTACAAAGAGAATGTGCATTATTCTATGTGGCATTCAGGTCAACATTTTAATTAGTATTCAGAATTCTGGCCCAACATTATTTTATGTGTAGATCATAAAATGGCACAACATACATTGTATGTACTGACTACATAAATAAAAATAACTTTAAAAATCTTTATCATACAGGAATAATCACTTTGACATTTGGGGGTATTTCCTTCCTATTTTTTATTCTCATAAACATGTATATAAATAGCTAATTAGATAGCTCGATAAAGATAGCCCCCAAAACATGTCCATGTTTAAAATCCCCATCACCTGTGACTATATAACCTTACACGGCAAAAGGGACTTTGCAGAAGCTGATGTGGAAAGATTATCCTGAATTATATTGGATGGGCTCAAAGTAATCACAATGGTCCTCATAAGAGGATCTGAGTCAGAGAAGGAGATGTGATGACAGAAGCAGACGTTGCAATGATGCAGAGGGGGCAATGCGTTAAGGAATGAGGGAGCCGCTAGATGCTGGACAAGTCAAGGAGCAGATTCTCCCCTAGAGCCTCCAGAAGAACCAGTCCTGCTGATCCATTTGGACTTCTGACCTCCAGAACTGTGATATAATAAATTTTTGTTATTTTAAGTCACTGGCTTGTGGTAATTTATTACAACAGCAATCTAAAACTAATAAAGATAGTTTCCTAGGGCTGCTGCAACAAATTACCATAAACTAGGTGGCTTAAAACAATGAAATTTATTCTTTCACAGCTCTGGAGGCTAGAAGTCCAAAACAAGATGTTGGCAGGACCGTGTGCTTCCCAACGTGTCTAGGGAGAGCCTTTCCTTGCTTCTCCCTAGCGTCTGGTGGTGGCCAGCAATTCTCGGCATTTTTTGGCTTGTAGAATCACCACTCCAATCTCTGCCTTTGTCATCACCTGGCAATCTCCCTGTGTATATAAGTCTTCATGTGGCCTTCTTACAAAGACACGGGTCTTTGGATTTAGGGCCCACTCTAATCCAGGTTGACCGGAATTTAACTAATTACATCTACAAAGACTCTCTTTCCAAATAAGATCACCTTCTGAAGTTCCAAGTCAACATGAATTTTGGGACAGTACTATTCAATTCAGTATAAATAGATAGGTAGGAAGATAGATAAACAGAAAGATAGACGATAGATAGATAAGTATCTAGATAGATAAACAGACAGAAAGGTAGATAGATAGCTAGATAGATAAACATTATTTAATAGTATCATTTTCATTGTTGCATAATATTTTGTTAAATGCTTATAGTAAAATTTACCATATTTTTTCATTTTGCCATCAGCACATTGTTATACTTACCAAAGCATTGATTATTTCACTGGAAGAAGTGCCCCTTTCTGAGTGCCACATTTTGTATGGGATATTTACAAACTGGAAGTTACTCTGAGAAGGGCAAACCGGGACAGAGAATGGACTCAAATATTACTTCTCATAAAGGACTGTGGAAGGAACTAGAATGACTAATGAGGAGAAGAGAAGCCTTGGGACATACGTGGAGGAGATCTTCAAAGACTAGATATACTACTATGTTGAACAGAAATTAATCTTGTTTTTCCCCCAGGTGTTGAACTAAGGCAAATGGATCAAAAACGATTCCAGAAAAAAAAATTCTCCAACATTTGTCTCACCTCTCTTCATTTTCTTCCTCTCTCAGATCTTGGAACTAAAAATTTTCCATCTGAGTAGTGCTCTAAAGCCTTCAAGCAAATGTTTCCTTAATATTCTTGGCAAGAACTATGAATGGTATGAGACTTTTTAAAACTGTCAAGAACTGCTAAGTGTCTGAGATTTTGCCCTACTTGCAAGTTAACAAGTTCTCCTGTTATAGCTTCATGGATGCTTTGCATGATATGAGACTCCTGGGTCAGATTCAAAGGCTGGTTTATTACTCACAGCCATAGCGGTAGCCAGCGTCATAATTTTCTTGACTAGTTACCAAGTCCTAATTTCCACAAAGTGATGTGAAAAGGACCAAGCAGTGCCTGCACAGGCAGTGGTGCCTCTACAGGGGCTTAGGGACCCCAATCTTTTATAATGGTCTCTAAGCAAGCCTGCCTGACCTTTGCCCTGTAAATGTGTATTATTGCTCTAGAAACAAACTTGAAAAGGTTGTCCGCAACAAATGTTGTCAGAATCATTGCTCACAAGACATGCAGAAATGCAAGAAACGTATAGATATTTGTCTCATGACCAGATCCATCCCTCTTTCATTTTTTTTTTTTTTTTTTTTTTTTTTAAAGAAGATGTTGGGGGTAGGAGTTTATTAATTAATTTATTTATTTTTGCTGTGTTGGGTCTTCGTTTCTGTGCGAGGGCTTTCTCTAGTTGTGGCAAGCTGGGGCCACTCTTCATCGCGGTGCGCGGGCCTCTCACTATCGCGGCCTCTCCTATTGCGGAGCACAGGCTCCAGACGCGCAGGCTCAGTAGTTGTGGCTCACGGGCCTAGTCGCTCTGCGGCATGTGGGATCCTCCCAGAGCAGGGCTCGAACCTGTGTCCCCTGCATTAGCGGGCAGACTCTCAACCACTGCGCCACCAGGGAAGCCCCCTCTTTCATTTTTATACTATCTTAGTTTCCAGTTAATTTTCCAATGAGTTCATCACTACTTCAGCCACTTTGATTAATCTAACCGGCAGGGGCTGGGACCAGCTCCATTCAGTTTGTCTCATACAGCATTGAGTAAGACTGCTATTAATAGGACTCCAAACAGCAAGATGAGATCAACCTGAAGTGTCAGCCTCATAAAGTGAAAAGCAGAGTGCAGGGCAAGATGGAGCTGGAGAGGTAGGCAGGAGGCAGACAATAAAGGATTCCGTATGCTCTGTTATGCTTGGACTTTATTCTGCTGGTGATGAAGAAGTATCAAAGTGTTTAATGGGAGAGTTAAACAGCTGATTTGCATATAAAGCAATTCCCCAGGATGGCCAAATGGATAACATCTTGGAGAGGATGTTAATAGTCAAAGAGAGACCCCATTCAAATGACATTTTAATGATGCATTTAGCAGACATTGAGTCTTGAAGGGGGTATATGTTAATGATGCATTCAGCAGACATTGAGTCTTGAAGGGGGTATATGTTAATGATGCATTCAGCAGACATTGAGTCTTGAAGGGGGTATATGTTAATGATGCATTCAGCAGACATTGAGTCTTGAAGGGGGTATATTTTAATGATGCATTTAGCAGATGTTGAGTCTTGAAGGGGGTACATTTTAAACATACTTAGGGGGTAGAACCTTTAAGTGAAGGGAATGAGAGAGGAGGAAGGCTCAGGCTTGACTCCCAGGTTCTGGCTTTGGTAATAGTATGGCTGGCAATGGTATGCCCTGAGAGAGGGAAAACCATGCAGGACAGTGGTTTTGAAGGGGGTTGACAAGTTCAAGGCATTAGATGAACATGTTAGGTGTAGTCATCCACTGGTATGTCTACCAGTTACTAAGGGTAAGGATCTGAGAGCGGGGTTGGGGGGAACTCCAGGGGTAAAAAAGTCAGTTTGGAATTTACCAGCACTTAGGTTGTGACAAAAAACAGGCACTGGCTGAGAATTTCTGTCGAGGCTCTAGTTAGAAAGGTCTCAGGGAAGAGCCCTGGGGGACATCAGCATATGTGGGCCTTGGCGTGGAGGATAGGGCAGAGTCTGGTGGATGCAGGAGAAAACCTAGGAGGAGGTTCTGCAGCAGAGCCCTGCAAGAGAGGGTCATGGAGAAGGAAGTCACCAGCGGAGAGAGTAACTAAGACGAGCACTGAAAACGTGTATTGGATTCAGCAAGAAAAAGATCATGGAGGACGTGAAGGAGAGCAGTTCTGTGGAAAGGTGGGAGCGGAAGCTGACTGAAGCAAGCCGTCACACCATTAACTGGCACGTGCTGTGCACGTCCTTCGGCCATTAGGAAAATTTCATTATAGAGTGCTGATTCTTTCTAAGAATTAAAGGGAAAATCGTTGGGGCTGAGGCTTCCCAGGGCCTCTGACCTTGTCGAAGGAAAAGCAGGAGGTGTTTAGTTCATTCCTGTTATATATTGGCTTGGCATGCGTGCAGCACATTGGTGGAGGCCATCCTTTGAGAACAGGCAGAAGGAGCAGGAGGATGTCTTCTGGTGATGGAGGAGAAAGGGTGGGCAGCTCTTGATGCAGCGTTCGTCAAGTTTTATTAAGGAAGAAAAAGGAGATGGCTTAGAAGTCTATGACTGAGCAGACACCGGCACACCTTATGTCAATACAGACAAGCTGGAATCAGGAACACCTCCACCAGTCTCACATCATCCCTTTTCTTTCATGTGTGAGACCCAGAAAAAGATTTCATGAAAGTGTGTCTAGAGGAAATAGGAAATGTCACTGCTGCTGAGTTCCATTTGAAATGAGCAGGAGAAAAATATACAGACTTGGGTAATTAGGGTTTTACATCCAGCTCAGACTGTAACATTTGTTACCGCGCTGTCTTCCGGGTCTGATGTGTAGATCAGGTATCATGGGGGGGAAGCAGGGGGTCCAGAGCTTTCCTTCATGAGGGAGCCAAGAGCAGAGGGGGAGCATGGGCTTTGAGCCGACCCCCAAATTCATCAGTTCTGTACCATGTGCAAGTGAGGTAGCCTCTCTGACCTTCATGGCTTTGTTTGTATTTTGTTTCTGTTTGTTAAAAGAAGTTAACAATACTTTAACAAAAGGTTATTGAGAGGCTTAAAATACCCTGTAAATATTTAAACACATCTATGAAATGCTTGGAATATTAGACAGTGAGCAATTTCTTGATTCCTTCTTTCTTTTCTTCTTCCTTCCTTCCTTCCTTCCTACCTTCCTTCCTTCCTTCCCTCCCTCCCTCCCTCTTTTTCTCCGCAGTGAATACCTGCTCCTTCAGGTAAAGAGTCTGACTTCTCAGGAATCTAGGTGCCACGGACAGGAAAATTTCTATTATTTGCATAAAATCAGATCCCCCAGATAATAGGTGCTAATTTGGAAGTGTCCCTAGAGGCAGGAAGGCCTTCAAAGGCCTCCAGTCCCCTAAGTGGATTAACACTTTCCAGTGACTTGATTACAACAGAACTCTTCCAAGCTATAAAATGACTCAGCTCCTGTGAGGGCCATATGCACAGTTTCCATCTCATTAACAAAAAGCTTAGCCCTCATAAGCCTCTGAAGAAAGAATAGCTCTTTCCCAAGAAAACATTCTCATCTCACTCCAGTCTCTGAAACTGGATTGAACTTCACCTTGCAAACTAGAAACATCATTTTCCTGAGCAAATGACCCTCTTCTCCAACCTGGCAGGATAGGAAGTGTCTCCTTTCGCTATTCCAGCGATCTGGTGTCTTCTTGGATCAAGGTGTAAACTGTAATTTGCAGAGTAACTGCTGTTCAGTTTTCAGAGGAGCGTTATCCAAAAATTTCAGGGAAGGAAAGCTAAACTGATCTCTAACAAGGGAAAATATATGTGAAAGTCTCTTCATTCCACTCTGAAGGACCATTCAGTGCCTTGCTAAGGGGTCTATTGCCTGGGTCTACACTTGGGTCTAAGATAATGTTTACTGTAATCCATATTCATAGCAGATTAGAAGTAAAAAGTTACAAATCAAAAGAGAAATTATGGGCAGATGGGTGTATCTAAAAGAAACATAGTGAAAGGAGAGTGAAGGCTAAATATGACCAATATAGGAAATCAAAAACCACAGCAGTTAATGAACATTTTGTGCTGAGTGATAAGCCAAGCACATGTCAATACCCCCAAGATCACCACCCAGATGCCGCTCAGCACAGTGAGGGCTGTTCACAGATGCTGAGAAAAGACTGATGTATAAATGATGCCACCACTACCTTATCAAGAGATAGAACGTCTCCATCACCCTGGAGGGTGTTCCGCTCATTCCTCCCTTCCTCAGGTCCTGACTGCCCTGATGTCCATCTCTGTAGATTGCGTTTGCTTGTTCCATGGTTTCAAGGAAATGGAATCATACAATATTGCATTCCTTTGTGTCTGGCTTCTTTAATGAAACATCATGTTTTTGAGATCTATTTATGTTGCTGTAGGTATCAAGTAACCACTTTTTTTGACTAAGTATTCCATTGTATGAATGTACCACAGTTTGTTTATCCATTTACCTATTGAGGACCATTTCTATATAAGTCACTTTACGGGCTTATGTTTTTATTTCTCTTGGTAAATATCCAGGAATGAGACTACTGGGTTATATGGTTAGTGTACATTTAACTTTTAAGAAACTACCAGTTTCCAAAGTGATCATACCACTTGACATTCCCACCAACAATATGTGAAAGTTGTAATTTCTTTATATCTTGTCCACACTTACTATTGTTAATCTTTTTACATTTCAGCCATTCTAGTGTGTGTGAAGAGATTTTCCATTGTGGTTTTAATCTGCGTTTGTTTTTTGCCTCATGAATGACTTATAGAGCAGGGATCTGCAGACTCTGTCTGTGGTCAAGACCAGCTCCATAATTTGCAAATCTAAACATAAAGTAAAACCACAAGGCCACTTGTTCAAAAGTTAGTAAGAATTCCAGGTGACAAGAGCAAAACATTAAACAAAGCAAAAGGTCCTGCTAAGTGCAGAAGCCTGTGACACTGCACAGGTCACATGCCCTTAAACCTGGTTATACTGGGGAGCCAAATCCAGCCCAACACCCATCTTTAGCATGGCTTGTGAGCCAAGAATGGTTTTAAATAGTTTAAAAAAATTTTAATTATATTTTTGATACTTAAAAATTTTCAAAAAATTCAAATTTCAGTGATCATAAATGAAGTTTTATTGGTACACAGGCATGCTCATTCACTGATGTATTCTCTATAGCTAGACAATGGCAGAGTTAGCAGTTGTAACGAAAAGTGTACAGCCTACAAAATATAAAACATTTACTCTCTGGCCCTTTACAGAAAAATTTTGCCAAATCTTGCTATATACTATCTTTCCATGTATTCACTTAACCATTTGTATATCTTCTATTTTGAAGTGTCCATTCAAGTCTTTGGTCTCCTTTGAATTACATTGTTTATCTTTTCATTTTTGAGTTGTTAAAGTTCTTAGTATACTATAGAGATAATTCCTTTGTCAGATATATGTGTGAAAAATATTTTATCCACGTCTCTGGTTTGACTTTACATTTTATTAAAGATTTTTCAAAGAGCGGGAGGTTTTAATTTTGATGAAGTACAATTTATCAATTTTTGTTCTTTTGTGATTAGTGCTTTTTGTGCTCTTAAGAAATCTTTGCCTACCTCAAAGGTGCAAAGAATTTTTTCCCCGTTTTTTTCTGGACATTTTATACTTTTATTTTTATAATTAGGTCTATGATCCTTTTCAACTCTTACTATTTTTTGGTCCACTGGTCAAGGTTTATTTATTTATTTTTTTCCACATGAACATCCAGTTGGTTCTGGACTATTTGCTGAAAAAACAGTTCCTTTCTTCATTGAATGAGAGCTCTGTTGAAAATCATAAAATATAAATATCAGTGTGAACTCATGTTATATTTTCTTTTTACAAAATAATATGTATTTCCTAGCTCTGTCAAGTGGTAGGGCCTAAAAACAATAACTAACTTTGTAACAATGAACACCACAATTCATATATTGCTGTCTAAAAAACATTTCACACCAAAAGAAACCAGAACAAATCTGGAAGAAAAAAAAAAATACAAGATCCTGGAATACTTGTCATGTCAGAAAGTGAGTAAGCTAAAAAGGCTACTGGAGTTGTGTCAAAATGACAAAATAGCCAAATTCAAGAGGTTCTGTCTCTCCCCAAATGGACTATTTTCTGCACCAAAGTAATAGTAGATATAACAGTTTTAACACATCAAAATACATGAAAAAATCCATATGCTTATAACTGTGTGAAAAACAAACACACACACACACACACACACACATGGTAATACCATTTATATAAAATCATCTACCCTACAGTAACAAAAAGCAGATCAGTGGTTCTTTGGGTACTGGAACAAAGGAAGAGCTGACCTGTGGAAGAGCACAATGAAACTCCCAGTGGTGGTGGAGGTATTCTCTCTCTGATTGTGGCAATGGTTTCACTTATATGAAATTGCCAAAACTCCCCAAGTGGTGTACTTTAAATGAATAGTTTATTTTATGTAAGTTATTCCTCAATTAAATTGACAAGGAAAGGTTCAATTAGGTAAATTTAGTTGAGTTTAGTTGAGAGTATTTTTCAGAGTCTCTACATACCTACTGATTGTCTATTTGTTCTATCAATTACCTAGAGAGGAATGTTGAAATGTAAAACTATAATCATGAATTTTGTCTATTTCTTCATTTTAATTCTATAATTTTTGCATTCAGGAATTTTTAAGCTGTTTTTTTAGATTCATACATATTTATGTTACTGTTTCTTCCAAATGAATTGCTGTTTGAATCAGTGTGAAATGCCCCCTCTTTATCATTTTTTAATACTGTCTTAAAGTCTACTTTATTTTTTAAAATATAACCACTTTCTTATGCTTACTGTTTGCATGGGATTGTCTTTTGCATCCTTTTACTTTTACCCTGTTTGTATTTTCAGATTTAAAATATATTTCCTATAGATGAGAATTGCTTTTTAAATCCATTTAACATTCTCTCTCTTTTTTATAAGACTCTCTAGTGTTTTACACATATGCAATTATTGATATGGTTGGTTTACATCTATATTTTGCTTTGTTTTTCATTTGTTTCTCTATTGGTCTTTTTCTTCTCACTGCAAACATCTTGTTTTTTATTCTTTTTAGTATTCCATTTTATTTTCTCTATTTGGTTCTCACCTACCCTAGTCTTGCCCCTGGGCTAACAATACACACTGTTAATTTATCAGTCTGTTTAGCATCCATAGTGTACACTTCACGCTTCACATTTCCACTTGGAATTTCAGACATTTCATTTCCCAATTGCCACTTCTATCATCATACCTGATGCTTCCCATTCTCAGTTCCTCCTCCCATCCTCACAAATAGAATAACTTTAGAAAAAGCATAGTATCATTTACCATCTGCACCATCCTTTACCTTACAGTGCATGAAATCATCATTAGTTCTTTGAGGAAATGAGAAGGATGAAACATCACATTTTATACTGATCCATTTAATTACCATGTTCTGTGCTCTTCATTCCCTACTGTAGATCCCAGTTAGCATGGGGGTCATTTCACTTTGGCCTCAAGAATATACTTTAACACTGATCGTGGTGTGATTCTGCTGGCAAAAACATTCTCTCAGCTTCCAGTTTATGAAAATGGCTTTCACTGTCCTTGTTGAAGGATATTTTAATGGGTATAGGATTCTGGATTAACAGGTTCTGTTTTTGCTTTCAGCAATGTAAAGTTCTCATTCCACAGACTTCTGGATTCCATTCTTCTGTTGTTTCTGATGAGAAGTCAGCTATCATTTATATTATTGCTCCTCTGTGTGTAATGTGTCTTGTCTTCTCTAAATACTTTCAAGATTTTTCTTTTATCTATGGCTCTCATCAATTTAACTATGACGTACCTACATGTGATTTCACTTGTATTTTTCCTGCTTTGAATTCACTGTGATTCATGGATCTATATGTCAAATTATTTCATCAAATGGCAGAAATGTTCAGCCATTGTTTCTTCCAATATTTTTTCTGCCTTATTTATTCTCACTCTTCTCCTTTTAGGGCTCCTAGTACATTTATAATAGACAGTTTATTTTGTTCCAGTGGTTCCCAAGGTTCTATTCATTTTATAAGATCTATTTTCTTTTCTCTTAGATTAAGTAATTTCTACTGATCTACCTCCAAATTCATTAACTCTCCAATCTGTTAAGCCCATCCAGGGTTTTTTTTTTTAATTTCTTTTACTATACTCCTATATTCGAGAATATTCATTTGGTTCCTTTTTAATTTTTTATTTCTCTGATGAGATTTTTAATCTTTTTTATATTTTTTTCATTTTTATTAATGAATTTAATTAATTAAAGCCATATTTTACTTTTATTATTTTAACAGTTTTCCCCATTAGTTCTTTCAAATTTTTATAATAGCTGTTTTAAATACAATACACTAAATACACCATCTAGGGCACTTCGGCATTGGTTTTTAGTGATTTTTTTCCTTAATTACATGTTAAAATTTCCTATTTCTTTGCACACTTGGTAATTCTTGGTTATGTACTGGACTTTGTTGATAATGTGTAGTATGGGTTCTGGATTCTGTGATTTTGTTTGTTGAATGTTGCATTTTGTTCTAACTAGCTCAAACACTGGCTGATTACACTGAATTTGGGTAGACTTGTTTTTATGCTTTGTTAGACCAGGTGTGGAACACTCAAGATCTTTCCCAGCTTCCTCTAACTTGGCAGGACTCAACATTCAAACTCTGCCTCTCCTGTGAATCTCATCAGGGCCTGATTTTAGTTTTGTTTAAGGTGGGTCTAAAATAAAGTTCTGAAAAAAACTTTCCTCATGAACAGGGTCTTTGCTCCTAAGACATGGCCTTTATGGTGTCCCAGGTAGATGCTTGTGATGTTTATTAGACATAAGTAATTTTGTCCATTCTGGCTAGACCAAAACTTCAGCATTCCCCCAGGCCTGCTGGAGCACTAGGCTATTCATTCTACTCTCACATCTACAGCTGCTACTCTCTGGTAAATATGATGAAATCTCCCTGCCTTCTTGTGCAGCCCAGCCCCTAGCTAAGGACCTGTGAGGAGCCCCTGCAACAGGCTTCTGACTTTACTCTCCACTCTGTACAACTCCCTCCTCTCCAGTGCCCTGTCCCAGAATTATAACCATCTTAGCTGTCCTGAACTCAAATCTCCACCTCCTCAGATCAATGCTCTTCTTGAAGACCTCTCACTATGCAGAGGGACAGGAAATTATGGGGCTTACCTCATGAGTTTCCCTTTTCTCATGGAATGGAGCCTTGCACTGCCTTGTGGTCAATGCTGAAAATAACTGCTTTGTCTGTTTTGTTCAATTTTATGGTTGTTTACATTGGAAGGGCCAGACCAGTACTAGCTAGTCCATAATCGTGAGAAGCTGAAGTCTAACGCAATTGTTTTTATTACTGTACCATATGGATATGTAACCTTAATGTAATTTCTGCTTTCCAAAAGTATAACAGGCAAAACATACAGGTACTATTAGCTGAAAGTCCCAAAGGAGTTCTGCACCAGTTAATAATATATTTTCTTAATGGATTAGAGTTTTAATAATAAACCACTCACAATAATGATAATATTTACCTTCATTATCTATTAGAGGGATTTTTTCAGCAAGATTGTAAGTTAGTGATGGAAAAAATAATAGCCACCTGGCCCTGAGGCCATTACCAAGGCCCTCTGGAGCCTAGCTTGCAGTCAGCTCCTTACCGCCACCTCCACTTCCCTCCAACAACCAGGACTGGCCCAATCTTGATGGAGGCAGGAGCTATCTAATTTCAGTGCCCTTATTCTCCTGCAAATCAGGTAATATGTATCATTCTTGGAGCTCAGGGATCAGAGAGTTAAGGTTAAGAGACATGGATGGACCTAGAGATTGTCATATTGAGTGATAAGTCAGAGAAAGACAAATATCATATGATATCATTTATATGTGGAATCCAAAAAAAAGGCACAAATGAAGCTATTTACAAAACAAAAATTAAGTCACAGAAGTAGAAAACAAACTTATGGTTACCAAGGGGAAAAAGTGGGGGAGGGACAAATTGGGAGATTGGGGTTGACATATACACACTACTGTATATAAAATAGATAAATAATAACCTACTGTATAGCACAGGGAACTCTACTCAATACGACCTATATGGGAATAAATCTAAAAGAGTGGATATATGTACATGTATAACTGATTCACTTTGCTGTACAGCAGAAACTAACACAACATTGTAAATCAACTATACTCCAATAAAAAAATTTAATTAAAAAAAATAAAATCCCTCTCCATACAAAAACAATTTTATACTTATTATACAAACAACCTGGATAAAATTTGACATTTGCTTTACTCAGAATTGAGAGATCAAAAAGTTATCTTTAGGAAATAACTGCTCATTAAAAGACTACAAAGTAGGCTTCATCTGTTTTTGATATTTTAAAAAATGATCACAACATACCAGATAATAAGCTCATAGAGGATGAATCCCTATTTTATCTGTTTTATATCCTCTTAATATACTACAGTTTATGGCACGTACTGATTATTTAATATTAGTTAAATAAATGAATGTTTTACATTATTCAGTCATCTACAATGAAAATTACCATGATTTGTTTTCAAATTATCATTAAATATTAATACTATCTTACTGATAGTTTAAATTTTATGCAAATAATTAAATATTTACAAACACTTGTTGAAAAATAATGGAAAAATAAAATGCAATAAATTCTTCTGTCACTCCTAAAAAAAAAGAGAGAGCGAGAGAGAAGGTCTCAATCAGCCATTACACTATCATCTACTTGGAAGAAATATCTGTGGTGCACATATATAATATGCCAAATATTAGAAGGAGAAGGTATTCAGTAAAAAAGGAAGGAAGGAAGGAAAGAAGAAAAGGGAGGGAGGGAGGGAAGGAGAAAGAAAAAAAGGGAAAAAGATAAGGAAGCAGAAAAAGAAAAGAAAAAAGAAAGAAAAATGGGTCCTTGTTCTGAAAGATATTACTGTTAAATAATTTGAGAACACCTAAATTTTAATGCCATGTGATAAGATTGATTGTGGGGATATAAGTGAAGTACTAAGGAAGTTTGGAGAAAAGCCACCAACTGCCTCATGAAGGAGAACCACACAAATAAAAGCAATATTTAAGAAGGTATGAATGCAATAGGTGAAAATTTCACAGCTAAAATTTCTCACTGGTAAAGATATCACTTGCTTTATTTCCCTATAACTAAATTTATCTCAGGAACCACCATTCCACTTTGGTAGAAAACAAACTAATCTTACCAATTCAAGAAACATTCAGTCATTTCTGGCTTAGTATTGAGTCTCAGGAGAAACCACTAAACCAATTCAATAGTTTCCTCCTCTCTTCTCCTTTCCTGAGGGTGTGTCTCAGGTTGATTTAATTCCTAGGAATTTATTTTTATTTGTCAGTTTGGCCTGGCAGGGTGGTGGGGGGGGGGGTTACTTATTATCCAAGAACTGAGGGGAAGATATCTGGCCCATAGCTATCAGCATTTCTCTATGTTGGCATATTGTTGTTTAGATAACCAAAAATAGAAACCAGCCAATATTTCTTTGTGCTTAGGTTTATATCAGGGACTTTTTCAGGTTCACAGCAGCCTTTAAATTCTAGTTGTGTTCTTCAAATTTGCCTTTTCTCATCATCAATATTCCTTCTCTTGCAATATTTGGTATTTTTTTCTTCTATCTAAACTTACAGGATAAACAAGTTCTGAATCCTAGAGCACTTAACCTTTGCCATTAAAAAAAAAAAAAAATCTACTTTCTCCTTCAAAAAAGCCTGGCTCTTGTAAGCTTTAATTTTAAAGACTTGAATTTGCCTTGGAATTCAAAGTCTGTTTTTGTCAATCAAGGGTTGAATATCAACTATTTACTTCTCTTTGCAAACCTGCTTTACAAGTCTATACTGAGACAAGGATGCCAGTGATGAAACAGCCAGAATATTAGTATAAAGAAATGAAAAAAAAGGTTTTTAAAAGGTCATCTGAATATTTTCTACTCAATACTGCAGACCCACCTTCCAAATTTCTCTGCCTTGCTCTATGTCTCAGGATGCTAAGTTTTATGGGCTACATCAATGGGCCCCCTCACTCTCTGGATTCCAGTTGAGTTTGGCCAGTGGTCAAGAATAGCCATCATAGTACCTGGTTTCCTCTCTGGCTGTTCTCTCCCCTTTGCCGAGGTCAAATTCTCTCCCACAAAGACAGGCGCTCTCTCCCAGTTCTGGTATCTGCTCCCTCCCCTTTCTCTTTCTAGGTCAGGGTCACAATAACTGTCTTCTCTTTCTAGCAACTAAATACTTTACCATTCCTATTGGTTGCCTTTTAATCTACCCACAATATTGTAAATAGTCTCTTTATTAAATACTTCCAGTTACCCCATTTGAATGGACCCTCTGTTTCCTGCCAGGATATTGAGTGATCCAAAGGGAAATTGAAAATGCCAGGAAACAAACAAACAAATTGACCAAAAAGGAAACGTAATCACAGCACTCCACTTACTGTTTCAAAGACAATATTAATATATTCATAATTTCAGGTTTTAAATCAATCTTTAGGTAAGTCACTAAAGACTTCATAAAGGTAGCAGCATAAAAGGTAATACAATCAGCTATGAAATTTTTAAAATAAGGGTAATTCACCAGATGCTGAAAGGAAAAAGGAGAGGTAAGGGGAAGGGTAGACCTGCTAATATCCAATCTTAATAGGTAAAGAGGATGAAGTAGTGTCTGTGATTAATGGTACATGGACTAGAAGTGTGTGCATTCATTATTTAAAGTTATAAAGGTAGCTAAAAATAGAATTAAAACTAGTGAAATAATGCTCTTGTGAGGTGGGAGGAGAGAGGTGGAGAGAGGTATAAGTGAGCTAAGTCCTCATTTTTTCTAGGAGGAAATCAATAGCTCACATCTAAATTTGATAAATCAAGAAAGAGAGATTTGACTCTATTATTTAGACACATGGAAGTAATGATCAGAACAATGGCAAAAGGAAACAGTACGGAGCAGCTGCTTCTGGAGAACAAGGCTGTGGCAGAGAAGGAAGTGCGCGGCAGGAGGCTTATGGCTTTTCATCGAAGCTCCTTTCCACTGTTGGGATATGGTTTTTCAAACTGTGTGTCTGCCTTCATTGGGTTTAAGATATTAACAACCCTGAGGGGGTTGTGAGGCCTAGGTTTGGGAAGCACCCGCTGATCTTCGGTCAGTGTTTCACCCCACATATGTGAGCCGGGTTGGGAGAAGAGAGCAGACACTTCAAACAGCTCCTCTTTGCAGCTCCCAGGGGAAGGAAGATGACTGACCTCACATCCTGAGAAGGTTTATTTCTGTGGCTCCAGGTGTGCGTCCTCCCTTCCTGCCTGAGTCCCAAAGACTAGACAGGGGCCTTTACAGAGCTTTCCCTTCTCAGAGGCACTGGAGAGGGTGAGACTCTTGCACTCGTGCCACTTGCCTGATGCTGGGGGCACATGCATCTCTTTGGCTCTGATGTTATGACATCATTTGTTTTGTCATTTTCACACACGATTAAAAAATTGCTTCTTTGCCAGCCCCTCTCCCCAAGTCTCTTTAGGAAAGCTGTTGTTTCAAAAGCCAGTTGGAATTATTTAAAGTAGGTGGATTCTGGGAGGCAAACTCTGCAGGCCCCCCTCTGTTTCTCCCATGACCTTTAAGGCAGACTTCTAGAGAACAAAAAAACAGGGACCCTTGGATCTCCAGTCCAGGCTTGGGATGAGAATATGGCTCTCAAATGAAGATCAATAAAGACTCAGACTGCTCTGGTTTCAGACTCACCAGAGTGTGGAGGCTGCTGATTTTAAGCTGAGCCTTCCTTCTGCAAAAGGGTGAGGGATTTCATGTGACACACAGATATATCAGTGACAACCCAAAGCCAGCCCTTGCTCAAATCTCCCTATTTTCCAGTAGGAAACAACCCATCCTTAACCCATCATTCAGGGTCATCAGTAATGTGGCCCCAGCCCTAATTCCACCCTCTGGTCTTATGTATTTAACTCTTTGCTCACAAAATACACTTCTTTTCCCTAATAAATGTCCCATGCTTTCTCAAGTCCATGGCTATGTTTGTGCCATTTGTTTTATCTGCAATGTCTTCAGCTGAAACACATCCTCCTAGCCAGAACTAGAACATGGGTCACTGAACATAGAGATGCAGAACTCTCTTTGTAATTTCATTCTTACCCACGTTATAGCTTGAACACTTATAATTTTGGACTGTGTTACAATGCACCCCTAGTTCCTGGACAGTATGGCTTTCTTCTTGGGTGCAGCCAAAGCCCTCATATGACCCCAATCTCATTCATAAAAAGAGAATATCTATAAATGCTAATTAATCTTTGGAAGGAAAAGGCTAACTTTCCTCCACTGAAGAACATCAAGGGACCATATGGTATTTGTATGGCAGGTCCTTCTTTACTCAAGGACCCTAGGCCAGTTCTGAGAACAGAAAAAACTTCAGCATCCTGGCATCTATGAGTCTTCAAAAAATTAAAGTTAAAATCTCAATATCAAACCTCTAGGCTCAACCACAGATTTATGGAAAAGCAAGGAAACTGAGACCTACTTTAACAGACCAAAGGGTACAATGAACAAACTCAATCAATGGGAAACTCTCTGGGACAAATGGCCTTATTTCATCAACAACTAAGTTAGAAGGGAAAAAAATACTGATGGGTAGTGAATCTATAGATGTGAAAAGGATTAAAAATTACATCAGCCAATTGCAGTGTGTGGACCTTCTTTGGATCCAGATTAAAGCAATCTATAAACAGAACATTTATGATAATTATGAGACAATTAGAAATTTGGGGGAGTGGGAGGGTGGGTGAAATGAGTTAAGATGGTCAAAAGGTACAAAATTCCAGTATAAAATAAATGTCATGGGGATATAATGCACAGCATGGTGACCAAAATAAAACTGAATGTTAATTGAATATTTGATAGCACAGAATTATCGTTAACTTTTTTAAATGTGAAAATGGCACTCCGTAGAGCCCTGCCCTAAAACACGCTCCTTCCTACCTCTTACTCAGAGTTGTACACAGTCTCCTAAATGTTAACAAAAAGGCATGTGTTACTCATAAGAAGTAGATTCTGATATTCATCTTCCTGCTAAAGGTTAATTTACGTTCACATTTCCCATCCATGGCCTCCCACCGATGATTCAGAAGATGTGTGCTTATGAATGAAGAAGTACAAATACATATCAGGAGCTTTAATTTAACAATAGAGGGCAACGCCATTTGAATCCATCAGAACTGCTTTCCTCCTTACTGCTGGTAGAATTGGTGGCTATTCTGTATCTTTGCCAGTTAGCACAGGCAACCAAGAGACATGAGTCAATCATTACTATTCAACTCCTTCCCAGAGTCTTATGATCACAGACATAATATCAATTTTTGTACTGAGAATTAGAAAACACCTTTGAATTTATATACCAGGAATAAAGCTTGCTCATATCATCCGGGACCTCTTTTGTACTAGAGGAGGAGACCCTTGGATACACCACTGGAACAGCAGGTACAGCACAGAGAATGCCAGCTACAACAATGCTTTCAGGCAGAGCTGAGTGTCCTGCACAGAACAGACTGACACACAGCACGTGCTCCAGTCTTTACTCCTCACTGGATGAAGGAATACACCAAACAAAGCCTGCCTTTTGAAAGAAAATAGTGCATAGGTGAAATAAAAAGCTACTTATCAAAGCAAACCAGGGCTTCCCTGGTAGTGGAGTGGTTAAGAATCCACCTGCCAATGCAGGGAACACGGGTTCAAGCCCTGCTCCAGGAAGATCCCACATGCTGTGGAGCAACTAAGCCCATGAGCCACAACTACTGAGACCACGTGCCACAACTACTGAAGCCCACACACCTAGAGCCCGTGTTCCACAATAAGAGAAGACACTGCAATGAGAAGCCTGTACACCACAAGGAAGAGTAGCCCCCGCTCACCATAACTAGAGAAAGCCTGCGTGCAGCAACGAAGACCCAATGCAGCCAAAAATAAATAAATAAATAGATTTATTATTTTAAAAAATAAAAAACAAAGCAAACCAACCCACCAAACAACAGCAACAAAAAAACTATTTGGAAAAAAGTGTGCTAGAAAGAGGTGAATAAATCAAAATGGCCCTAAAGTTAATACTTATGAAAATTAGACTCTGGGATTTCAAAATTGCCTCCAGGATGAAAAACATCACCGTCTGATTCCCTCCAGATTGCAGTGGTAAATATATGGAGTTTACTCTTAGCCTTTATATCATTTTATTTTATTATTTTTTATTGAAGTATAGTTGATTTACAATGTTGTATTAATTTCTGTCATTTTATTTTATTTGAATCTGCATTTTAGCTCTATTTAGTTCCGTTTCTGTTGGATAAATGCTAGGTGGTTCTAGAGTTGACAGTTGTGGTATACTAGTATTATCATATCAGGTAACTCTCTCTGAAACACATACCACTAACACACACACACACACACACACACACACACGCAGGACAGAATGTAGATAAAAGCTAGTTTGAAAAGTCAGATTGATCTGTGTTTGCTTCCCGACCCTTCAGTTAGTAGTCTCAGTAAAAGTAAATTTCTCATTTGCAAAATTGGGAACATAATATGTGTATGTTACATGAAAGTTATAAAGAAATACCCAGAGGGGGCACCTTCAAGTTGGTGGAGGAATAAGATGTGAAGATCACCTTCCTCCCCACAGATACATCAGAAATACATCTACATATGGAACAGTTCCTACAGAACACCTACTGAACGCCGGCAGAAGACCTCAGACTTCCCAAAAGGCAAGAAACTCCCCACGTACATGGGTAGGGCAAAAAAACCCAAAAAAAACTGAGACAAAAGGATAGGGATGGGACCTGCACCAGTGGGAGGGAGCCGTGAAGGAGGAAAGGTTTCCACACAATAGAAGCCCCTTCACTGGTGGAGACGGGGGTGGTGGGCAGGGTGGAAGCTTCAGAGCCACGGAGGAGAGCACAGCAACAGGGGTGCAGAGGGCAAAGCGGAGATATCCACGCACAGAGGATCGGTGCCAACCGGCACTCACCAGCCCTAGAGGCTTGTCTGCTCCCCCACCGGGGTGGGCGGGGGCTGGGAGCTGAGGCTCGGGCTTCGCGCAGGGAGAGGACTGGGGTTGGCGGCGTCAACACAGCCTGAAGGGAGGTAGTGAGCCACGGCTAGCCGGGAGGGAATCCAGGAAAATGTCTGGAACTGCCTAAGAGGCAAGAGACCATTGTTTCAGGGTATGCAAGGAGAGGGGGTTCAGAGCACCTCCTAAACAAGCTCCAGAGACGGGCGCGAGCTGCGGCTATCAGCGCGGACACCAGAGACGGGCATGAGACGCTAAGGCCGCTGCTGCCGCCACCAAGAAGCCTGTGTGCGAGCACAGGTCACTGTCCACACCTCCCCTCCCGGGAGCCTGTGCAGCCTGCCACCGCCAGGGTCCCGTGACCCAGGGACAACTTCCCCGGGAGAACACCCGGCGCGCCTCAGGCTGGTGCAAAGTCCCGCCGGTCTCTGCCCCACAGGTTCGACCCACACCGTACCCCTATATACCCCCAGCCTGAGTGAGCCAGAGCCCCCGGCTCCTTTAACCCTCTCCTGTCTGGGTGAAGAACAGACGCCAGAGGGCGATCTACATGCAGAAGCGGGGAGAAATCCAAAGCTGAACCCCAGGAGCTGTGCGAACAAAGAAGAGAAAGGGAATTCTCTCCCAGCAGCCTCAGGAGCAGCGGATCAAATCTCCACAATCAACTTGATGTACCCTGCATCTGTGGAATACCTGAATAGACAACAAATCATCCCAAAATTGAGGCGGTGAACTTTGGGAGCAACTGCGGACTTGGGGTTTGCTTTCTGAATCTAATTTGTTTCTGGTCTCATGTTTAGTTTAGTTTAGTATTTAGAGATAATTATCATTGATAGATTTGTTTATTGATTTGGTTGCTCTCTTCAGCAGAAACTGATCTTTCAGCAGAAACTCTACAAGACAGAAGGGAGTGGCAGGACATATTTAAAGTGATTAGAGGGAAAAACCTACAACCAAGATTACTCTACCCAGCAAGGATCTCATTCACATTCAAAGGAGAAACTAAAACATTTACAGACAAGCAAAAGCTAAGAGAATTCAGCGCCACCAAACCAGCTTTTACAACAAATGCTAAAGGGACTTCTCTAGTCAGGAAACACAGAGAAGGAAAAGTCCTACAATAACAAACACAAGGGCTTCCCTGGTGGCGCAGTGGTAGAGAGTCCTCCTGCCGATGCAGGGGACACGGGTTCGTGCCCCGGTCTGGGAAGATCCCACATGCTGCGGAGCGGCTGGGCCTGTGAGCCATGGCCGCTGAGCCTGTGCATTTGGAGCCTGTGCTCCGCAATGGGAGAGGCCACAACAGTGAGAGGCCCGCGTACCACAAAAAAAAAAAAAAACAAACACAAAACCATTAAGAAAATGGTAATATGAACACACATATCGATAATTACCTTAAATGTAAATGGATTAAATGCACTGACCAAAAGATATAGACTGGCTAAATGGTTACAAAAACAAGACCTGTATTTATGCTGTCTACAAGAGACCCAGTTCAGACCTAGGGACACATACAGACTGAAAGTGAGGGGATGGAAAAAGATATTCCATGCAAATGGAATTCAAAAGAAAGCTGGAGTAGCAATTCTCATATCAGACAAAATTTAAAATAAATACTACTACAAGATACAAAGAAGGACACTACATAATGATGAAGGGATCAATCCAAGAAGAAGATATAATGATTGTAAATATTTATGCACCCAACATAGGAGAACCTCAATACATAAGGCAAATACTAACAGCCATAAAAGGAGAAATCGACAGTAACACAGTAATAGTAGGGGACTTTAACACCCTACTTTCACCAGTAGACAGGTCATCCAAAATGAAAATAAATAAGGAAACACAATCTTTAAATGATACATTAAACAAGATGGACTTAATTGATATTGGACATTCCATCCAAAAACAACAGAATACACTTTCTTCTCAAGTGCTCATGGAACATTCTCCAGGATATGTTGGGTCACAGATCAAGCCTTGGTAAATTTAAGAAAATTGAAATCAAATCAAGTATCTTTTCCGACCATAACGCTATGAAACTAGATATCAATTACAGGAAAAGATCTGTAAAAAATACAAACACACGAAAGCTAAACAATACACTACTAAATAACCAAGAGATCACTGAAGAATCAAAGAGGAAATCAGAAAATACCTAGAAACAAATGACAATGAAAACATGATGACCCAAAACCTATGGGATGCAGCAAAAGCAGTTCTAAGAGGGAAGTTTATAGCAATACAATCCTGCCTCAGGAAACAAGAAAAATCTCAAATAAACAAACTAACCTTACACGTAAAGCAATTAGAAAAAGAAGAACAAAAAAAGCCCCAAAGTTAACAGAAGGAAAGAAATCATAAAGATCATGTCAGAAATATTGAAAAAGAAATGAAGGAAACGATAACAAAGATCAATAAAACTAAAAGCTGGATCTTTGAGAAGATAAACAAAGCTGATAAACCTTTAGCCAGACTAATCAAGAAAAAAAGGGGTAAGACTCAAATCAATAGAATTAGAAATGAAAAACGAGAAGTAACAACTGACACTGCAAGAATACAAAGGATCATAAGAGATTACTACAAGCAACTCTATGCCAATAAAATGGACAACATGTAAGAAATGGACAAATTCTTAGAAAAGCACAACGTTCTGAGACTGAACCAGGAAAAAATAGAAAATATAAACAGACCAATCACAAGCACTGAAATTGAACTGTGATTAAAAATCTTCCAACAAACAAAAGCCCAGGGCCAGATGGCTTCACAGGCAAATTCTATCAAACATTTAGAGAGGAGCTAACACCTATCCTTCTCAAACTCTTCCAAAATATAGCAGAGGGAGGAACACTCCCAAACTCATTCTACGAGGCCACCACCACCTTGATACCAAAGCCAGACAAGGATGTCACAAAGAAAGAAAACTACAGGCCAATATCACTGATGAACATAGATGCAAAAATCCTCAACAAAATACTAGCAAACAGAATCCAACAGCACATTAAAAGGATCATACACCATGATCAAGTGGGGTTTATTCCAGGAATGCAAGGATTCTTCAATATACGCAAATCAATCAACGTGATACACCATATTAACAAATTGAAGGAGAAAAACCATATGATCATCTCAATAGATGCAGAGAAAGCTTTCGACAAAATTCAACACCCATTTATGATAAAAACCCTGCAGAAAGTAGGCATAGAGGGAACTTTCCTCAACATAATAAAGGGCGTATATGAGAAACCCACAGCCAACATCGTCCTCGATGCTGAAAAGCTGAAAGCATTTCCACTAAGATCAGGAACAAGAGAAGGCTGCCCACTCTCACCACTCTTATTCAACATAGTTTTGGAAGTTTTAGCCACAGCAATCAGAGAAGAAAAGGACATAAAAGGAATCCAAATCGGAAAAGAAGAAGTAAAGCTGTCACTGTTGGCAGATGACATGATACTATACATAGAGAATCCTAAAGATGCTACCAGAAAACTACTAGAGCTAATCAATGAATTTGGTAAAGTTGCAGGGTACAAAATTAATGCACAGAAATCTCTTGCATTCCTATACACTAATGATGAAAAATCTGAAAGAGAAATTAAGGAAACACTCCCATTTACCATTGCAACAAAGAGGATAAAATACCTAGGAATAAACTTACATAAGGAGACAACTATAAGACACTGATGCAGAAAACTATAAGACACTGATGAAAGAAATTAAAGATGATGCAAATAGATGGAGACATCTATAAGACACTGATGCAGAAAACTATAAGACACTGATGAAAGAAATTAAAGATGATGCAAATAGATGGAGAGATATACCATGTTCTTGGACTGGAAGAATCAACATTGTGAAAATGAGTATACTACCCAAAGCAATCTACAGATTCAATGCAATCCCTACCAAACTACCAATGGCATTTTTCACAGACCTAGAACCAAAATTTCACAGTTTGTATGGAAACACAAAAGACCCCGAATAGTGAAAGCAATCTTGAGAAAGAAAAATGAAGCTGGAGGAATCAGGCTCCCAGACTTCAGACTATACTACAAAGCTGCAGTAATCAAGACAGTATGGTACTGGCACACACACACACAAAAGAAATATAGATCAATGGAACAGGATAGAAAGCCCAGAGATAAACCCATACACGTATGGTCACCTTATTTTTGATAAAGGAGGCAAGAATATACAATGGAGAAAAGACAACCTCTTCAATAAGTGGTGCTGGGAAAACTGGACAGCTATATGTAAAAGAATGAAATTAGAACCTCCCTAACTCCATCCACAAAAATAAACTCAAAATGCATTAAAGACCTAAATGTCAGGCCAGGCACTATAAAACTCTTTGAGGAAAACATAGGCAAAACACTCTGACATAAATCACAGCAAGATCCTTTTTGACCCACCTCCTAGAGAAATGGAAATAAAACCAAAAATAAACAAATGGGACCTAATGAAACTTAAAAGCTTTTGCACAGCAAAGGAAACCATAAACAAGACGAAAACACCACCCTCAGAATGGGAGAAAATATTTGCAAACGAAGCAACTGACAAAGGATTAATCTCCAAAATATACAAGCACCTCATGCAGCTCAATATCAAAAAAACAAACAACCCAAGCCAAAAATGGGCAGAAGACCTAAATAGACATTTCTCCAAAGAAGACATACAGATGGCCAACACACACATGAAAGGATGCTCAGCATCACTAATCATTAGAGAAATGCAAATCAAAACTACAATGAGGTATCACCTTACACTGGTCAGAATGGCCATCATCAAAAAATCTACAAACAATAAATGCTCGAGAGGGTGTGGAGGAAAGGGAACCCTCTTGCACTGTTGGTGGGAATGTAAATTGATACAGCCACTATGGAGAACAGTATGGAGGTTCCATAAAAAATTTAAAAAAGAACTAGCTTATGACCTAGCAATTTCACTTCTGGGCATGTACCCTGAGGAAACCATAATTCAAAAAGCGTCATGTACCACAATGTTCACTGCAGCTCTATTTACAATATCCAGGGCATGGAAGCAACCTAAGTGTCCATCGACAGATGAATGGATAAGGAAGATGTGGCACATCTATACAATGGAATATTACTCAGCCATAAAAAGAAACGCAATTGAGTTATTTGTAATGAGGTGGATGGACCTAGAGTCTGTCATATAGAGTGAAGTAAGTCAGAAAGAGAAAAACAAATACCGTATACTAACACATATATATGGAATCTAAAAAAAAAAATGGTTCTGAAGAACGTAAGGGCAGGACAGGAATAAAGACGCAGAAGTAGAGAATGGACTTTAGGACACAAGGATGGGGAAAGGTAAGCTGGGTCGAAGTGAGAGAGTGGCATGGATATATATACACTACCAAATGTAAAACAGATAGCTAGTGGGAAGCAGCTGCATAGCACAGGGAGATCAGCTCAGTGCTTTGTGACCATCTAGAGGGGTGGGATGGGGGTGTGGGAGGGAGACGCAAGAGGGAGGGGATATGGGGATATACGTATATGTATAGCTGCTTCACTTTGTTATACAGCAGAAACTACCACACTATTGTAAAGCAATTATACTCCAATAAAGATATTAAAATATTTTTAAAAAAAGAAATACCCATTTATTCATTCTACAAATGTACACAAGTTGCATCCTTTGTACCAGGCCTCATGTTAGGAACCTAGATACACACACAAGATTCCTGCCTTTTTGGAGTTTACATTCCAGAGAGAAAGACGCAGAAAATAATGTCAAGAAATATGTGATATAAATAATTACAGATTGCTGTCAGTACTCTGAAAAAAATAAACAAGTGTTTTGATAGAAAATATAGGTGGACTTAAGATACTGCGATCATAAAAGCCTCTCTGAAGAGATGGCATTGAATCTGAAATCTTAGACATGAGAAGGAACCACTGGGGAAAGAGATTCATGAAAGGAGAATAGTGAACACCAAGGCCCTGGGGCTGGCCAGTTCTTGGGAGGAGCAGGGAGCTGAAGAAGGTGGTCAAGAAGAGTTAAGCGGTGAGTTGAGAAGAGGATCAGGGTCAGATTTTGCATGTCCTTGTAGACCTGGAAGCGTTTAGATTTTGTTCTAAGGGCAACGTTGTTGAAAACATCAAGTAAGGGTATCAAGTAGGGAAATGGAACATTTTTTTAATAATCTAGCTTCTGTCAAGAGTATGGACTGCAGAGGTGCAAGAGTAGAAGTCAACAGACAAGTTAGGAGGCAAATCATATCAGATTAGCAAGAGAAGATGGGGACTTGGGCCAGGAAGTTGGCACTGGAGAAGGAGATAGGTAAGTACATTTGTCATATGTTTTGGGTAGAGGACGGACAAGGACTTGATGAAAGAGTAGATAATCAGGGTATAAGAAAGAGGCAATTCTGAGATGACCCCCAACTTCTGCTTTAGTGAATAGCCTGGCCATTTACTGAGAAGGAGAAGACCTGAGGAGGAACAGGTCATAGTCACAAACAAGATAATGCATACTTTGTATGAAAAGCACTTAAAATTGTTTCTGACATGCAATGCTCTCAACAGGTGGTAGTGAAAGAAAATGCTTCTATTATCTGATAATTCTGGTCCATTAGTTTCCCTTGACAGCCCATTACAATTTAAGTAACATCTTCCAAAAGCATTTTCAGTTTCATGTTTCTGTGCTTTTATTGTTCACTTTTCAATAACTTAATGTTTAAGGTCGATACAGTCCTTATTTTAAAATCCCATTGGGTAATGAAGGCAAAAATCGTTATTCCTCTATTCATTTTAAATAAACACCACATGCGAAAGTGATTATTGTGATTCATTCTTCCCTGCTATTCTTACCTTTCTAAGATGACAGGAAGCCTCTTTGGCCATCTGCAACAAGAGTACTGCCCGAGCCATGACCACAGAGAGACAGTTCTTCTAGTTCACTGCCCATGACTGGGGAGGCCCAGAACTAGAGCAATAAAAGTTGTTAGCATATACAAGGAGGTTACCACTGACTGGACACGGTGCCTCAAGCAAGCCCAAGCTTTACAGCAAGGGCAGTCTGTTGGAATAAGCTAGTTGCTGGTTGTCCTAGGGATTTTGATAGTTATTATGGCAATTTTCCAGCAGAGGGCAGTAAAGGGTCTTAAAAAGGGGGACCCTTTTACAAAACTGCATAAAACTGCTGTTGAGCTAGGACTGGGTATGCAGTCTCTCCTTGAAGACTTATAACTACCTGATGAAATAGGTTCTATCATCACCTCCACTGGGTTGATGAAGAAACTGTGGCTTACAGAAGAGCGGCAAGTCGCCCAAGGTCAACTGTAGAAAATGGGAGAGTTGGGGTTTGAATCCACGTCAAGCCCGTGATCTCAATTCTGTGCTGTATGAACTCCCAAAAGACACTTCTGTTCCCTCAGCACAGTTGTGGAACTTACAAGAATACAAATATTGCCTTAATGAAAGGGAGCCTATTCTAACTAGCAGAGCTGTCCAACAGTGAAGCAGACTATTTTTTGAAATGACTCGTTCACCAAAGTAAAGACATGCCTGGTTGACTGTGTCCAGGAGATTTCTGCCATGAAAGGGAGTGGAACTAAATGGCCCATGACACTGGGTAATGCAGACACAGGCAAAGCCAATCTCTAGGGGAGGGGTGTAGGCCATGTACTCATTTCAACATTTCTTTTGTGACTCAATATTTGGGTTACATCTAGAGAAAGACTTCAGAGCCTATTTAAAAGTCACACAAGAAAAGTAACTTCAGTGTTTAAGTTATTTATTTCTTCTTGGTAGCTTTCCCTCAATTGATCGCCAGACTTGACTCTAAATAGCATTTAGCTGTTTGTTAAATTTTAACGTAAATCAATGTACAGCTTACAATCTACCTACTGATAATTAACACTCAAAAGGACATGTTTACTAAATAAAGACAAGTAGGATCACTGGACAAGTACATAAGCTTCTAGGGTAACAAATTTGAGTTAGATAACAATAGATGTTGGTGTCTTTGTTATAATTTAGCCACCTTACTGTGTAGTTATACAGTTGACTCTTGCACATCACCAGTTTGAACTGTGTGGGTCCACTTACATGCAGATTTTTTTCAGTAAATACCAAGCCTGTATTTTCATTGTACAGATCTTTAAGTGTGGGAGAAGTTCGTGTTCTACGAGCCATCACGATATGTGGACTCCAAAGAACTAGAGTTTCAGTCCTGATTCTATACAAACTGTTTCTGCTTCCTGCTCTTGGGTAAGTCATTTATCAATTCCTTTATTTTTGAGGCAGAGATAGCAGTACATGGATTTTCGACTGTGCAGGGGCTTGGTGCTCACAACCCCCGAGTTGTTCAAGGATACTTGGTGCCTTTGTGATAATAACAATCACCTAACATTTATCTAGTGTGTTTTAAATGTCAAAGTCCAATCATATTCATCATATCATGTTGGTTTGATCCTCATAAAAACCTTGTGATGTGTAACAGAGATCAGTATCTCCATTTTCCAAATAAGAAAACTGAGAGACAAGAGGTAACTTACCCACGATAAATGTCTAGGTCAAGACCTGAGCTCCTGAATCCTGCAAAGACACTGTCTTATTTTGGTGTTTAAGAGCTTAGACTCTATCAGCCAATAACTGGGTTCATTTCCCAGCTCTTTCTCTTCTTACCACACGGCACTGGCTAGTCTTTTAACTGTTCTCACCTTCAGTTCCTGCATTAATAGAATAGTGATAATAAGAATACCCATCAGATAAATTTGTTGTGAAGCTTATTGAGTGAAATCTAGGTAATAGGGTAACCAGGACAGGGTAATACCCAACCATTTCAACTACTATCATTATATTCCACTGCCTCTGACATTTGTGCATGCATGCTGCATATGTGAGGGCCACATACTGGCAGTTGGCTCTGACGTATTAGAAGCAATAAAAACATTTCACTGTGACCCAGCACCTGTCCTGATCTGACACACTCAGACTACTAGAAGAAGTAGGTGTACCACCCAGGGTGACTCTTCCAAAATATAAACCCAAATTGCAAGGTGTTCCTGATAAAAGAAAGGATTGTTAAATGGCACCAAAAGAACAAAATCCATGGTGGCAAAAATGGATAATATGATCACATTAAAATTAAGAATTTCTGTATTTCAAAGTATGACGTGATCAATGTGGAAATAAAAACCCCAGTCTAGGAAAATATGTTCCATAGTCTATAATCTCTAGTATGGGGTTTTTATCCAGAGTATATGAAGACCTCTCAAAGATTCATATTATTATGGTTTCCTTTGACAAATAGTGATTGAGCATCTACTATGTGGCAGGAAGATTTCTGGATACTAAAGGTAGGACTTACATTCTAGAGAAAGAAACAATATACACATGCAAAATATCAAGTATGCAAATGCATATGTAATAAATAAAATCTTGATAGGTGCTATGAAGAAAGCATAACAGTCAGTATATTAAGATTGTTGGAGGCAGGCTCTTCTCAATGGGAAGACTGTGGAAGTCTTCTCTAAGCAGATGACATGTGAATAGAAATCTGAATGAAATGAGAGATCTAGTCATGCAAACGTCTGGAGCAAGAACATCCCAGGAAGAGAGAACAGCAAATGCAAAGGTCCCAGGAACATACATGATATATTCAAGATACAGCCAGGAGACCAGCGGGGTAAGTGCTGGAAAAGTGTCAAGAGATGAACCTGGTAAATTTAGACAAGTCTTTGGTCATTTTGTGACTAGTAGGCCTTGGAAAGATATTTGGATTTTATTCTGAGTGTAATGTGAATCCATTGGAGGATTTTGAGCAGAGAATGCATGATCTGATTTCAATTTTAGAAGAATAGTTTTGCCAAGAGTGTGGAGAATTGATTCTGAGAGGTCAAAAGGGAGCCACTGTAATAAGATTGTTAGAATGTCATTGAGGAAACAGGCGAGAGATGATGATGGATAGGACTTAAGGGGCAGCACTAGAAATGAAGAAAAGTCAGTGTTTATGGGATGTAGTTGGAAATAAATCCTACAGTGGCTTCTTATGGATGTGGCAGGTAAGGAATAGGATCAAGGACGATTCCAGGGGGTTCAGCCCAAGGAATTTGTTAAACGGTGATAGCGCTTCCTGAGATGGGGAGATCTCAGGGAGGAACAGTGTTTTCTTGGGAGGGAGGGCTACCAAGCGTTCTGTTTAGGCAAGTTAAGTTTGAGACACCCAATAGAAATCTAAGCAGAAATATCAAGTAGGAAAATGAAGGTGTGAGATCTTGGGAAAATGTGGGACTGGAGAGATGACATAGCCTGTGGAGATGAGAAGACAGTGGAAAGGGAGAAATATTTAGGAGCAAGTGAATAGAAGCAAGGAATAGAAGCAAGCAAAGGAAGAACACTGCAACTGGAGTGAGATGGAAAATACTTAATGGAAGCTAGAATTTTTCAAAGTGGCAATGAAATGTTAAGAACATACCTACCCTACCTCTAGACCCTTCAGTTCATGGAAATAAGAGAAAAAAAACAGCACCCACTTGAGAGGGTAGGCCTAAACTCCTTTGGATATATCCAGATTTCAGGTACAATAAGAAAGTGAGTAGCCCTAAAAGATATTTGGAATATAGGTGAATTTGCTGATGACATGAGCTCTAGGAGGGCAGAGAAAAGTTTTGGGAAGTTGGGGAAAGGATGAGAAGTTGAATTAGATTACAGAATGTGCAAACCATGTGGGATCAAAGTCCCAAGAATGGTGGCTGATCTGGGTGTCTTAAACTTCTTATCTGGGAAGGCAGTCATGTTGTATTACTTCTGGATGACCTTATACGGGAAAATGGGTAATCGGTTTTTAACACCAGGGTTCATCTTGGGGTTTATCTCTGAGGCTGTATAGGGGCATTACACATGGCAACAGGTGGTTGTGATTTGAGGATTAATTCTAGTAGTTCTGGAATTAGCCTGAGATGTTTGTTGTTATCTTCATGGTACTTAAAATGTACTGATTAATTGTATTCCCTGTAAGCATGGGTCCAAGGTGAGCATGGAACAGTTTTTACTAGCTTGTTACCATTGTTTATTGATAATAGCAACATGGAGGGCTTGCAGCTGGTTTTGGTGTGACCACCCCTTGCCAGAGGTCTGTTATTTTAGGGCTGTTTAAATAGCCAGACTATGCCTACCAGGCTCAGGCCAAGACCACATTTTGAGCTCCCATGTTTCAGGGTCCTCCAGGCTCTTATCAGTGGTTCCTGATCTGAGAGTGAGCATCTTTGGTGTGGCTCTACAGAAGGAGGGCAATTGGAGGTTGTTCTTGGCTTCTCCAGAGGCAGCTTCTGACTGTGAGGCATACTCTTACCTTAATAACATCGCTCCAGTGCATCCTCTACCTGCAGTAATCCGTAGATGCCTACAGTTGTCATTTTCCATCTGGTGACTCCTCTTTGGCAGTTAATCCTATCAGACTGTGACCATTAGTGCAGGATGGTAAGCTTACCAGATGTGTGGGCTCCCTCAAGTCCTGATGGGAGCAGCGCCAACATGTGGTTGGCTGAAAAATGGTCTCCAAAGATATCCAGGTCCTAAATCTGAAACCTGTGCATGTTACCTTATACGAAAAAAAAAAGACTTAGCAGATGTGATTAAGTTAAGGATTTTGAGAGGGAGAGATTATCCTAGATTACCCGGGTGGGCCCAGTGTAATCACAAGTGTCATTTTAAGAGAGACAAGAGGAGATTTTACAACAGAAGAGGAAGAAGACAATGTGACAATAGAAGCAAAGGGAGGAAAGACAGATGATGTGATGCAAGGAAGGGGTCACAAGGGGAATACAGATAACTTCCTGATGCTGGGAAAAGCAAGGACACGGGATCTCCCCCGGAGCTTCCAAACAAACCAGCCCTGGGGATGCTGGTTCAGATTCGTTTCAGCCTTCTGGCTCCCAACTGTGAGAAAATAAATGTGTATTATTTTAAGCGACTAAGTTTGTGATAATGTGTTACAGCAGCCATAGGAAACTAATACATAGCATATTACTCTTTAGACTTCAGAAGGGGGGTATTGCAGTTGGGAGTGGGACAGCCTTTCCAGAGGACTTGGAGCTCTGAAGACCATCCTTAAATCCTTCTGTATGTTGCTCTGCTTAGGCAAACACATCCCTTCATTCTGCCTCTCTAGATTTGCCCTTTTTGCAAAATTCATATGAATCGTACAATCTGTATGATTATATGTGTGTCTGTCGTCTTTCACTTGCCAGAATGTTTTCGAAGCTCATCCATTTACAGCGTGTATCAGCAGTTTGTCCCTTTGTATTTCCAAGTAGCACTTCACTGTGTGGATATACCACATTCTGTTTATCAATTCACCAGTTGATGGGCTTTGGGATTGTTTCCAGTTTATCAGTCTTATGAAACATGTTATGAATATATATATGTAAATCTTTGGGTGGACATATTTTCATTTTGGGGGGGGTAGATATCTAAGAGTGGAATTGCTAGGTCAGATTGCATGTGTAAATTTAACTTTTTAAGAAACTATGAAACTGCTTTTCAAAGTATCCATACCATTTTACATTTCAACCAGCAATTTGAATTCCACTTTTTTCATGTCCTTGCCAACCCTTGATACTGTCAATCTTTTTCATTACAGCCATTCTAATGATTCATTCTCTGTATCGTAAAGACTCTATTATTTAGTTTTTCACCACGCCTGGACCTTTTCATGCACTCTCACAGAACTGTACTTTTGCACAAGGTTTTTCCTTTGCCTGTAATGCCATTCGCAATCCCTAAGACTCCTTATCCTTGAAGACCTTAGGTTGTGATGGCTTCCTGACTTACAGAGACACCCTCGGACATTCCTTATTCTGTGTTCCTTGAGCACCTTGTCCATCCCTAGCATGGTACTTAGAGCCCTGCGTTGTGCATCAGGATTGGTCTGTCTGCCTTCCCCTAAATTATGCCAATTACTTGAGAAAAGGACACTCTTATCCCTCTTTGTGTTCACATTGGGTAGTGTCTGGAATACAGTAGATATTCACTACATCCTTAGTTAAGGAATAAATTAGTGTCTTTTTTTTTTAAGAAGATGTTGGGGGTAGGAGTTTATTATTAATTAATTAATTTATTTTTGCTGTGTTGGGTCTTCATTTCTGTGCGAGGGCTTTCTCTAGTTGTGGCAAGCGGGGGCCACTCTTCATCGCGGTGCGCGGGCCTGTCACTATCGTGGCCTCTCTTATTGCAGAGCACAGGCTCCAGACGCGCAGGCTCGGTAGTTGTGGCTCACGGGCCTAGTTGCTCCGCGGCATGTGGGATCTTCCCAGACCACGGCTCGAACCCGTGTCTCCTGCATCGGCAGGCAGACTCTCAACCACTGCGCCACCAGGGAAGCCCAGTTAGTGTCTTAATTGGTGGATGAGTGAGTGGTTGAGTGAGGAATCAGGAGATTATAGAAATGGAAACATTTTAAAGGGGAGCTTTGAGGCAGTGCCAGTCCCACTTCTGCCTCTGCCTCCTGCCTCAAGGAAAGCTGATTGCAAAGGGGATAGGAGAAAAATCTACTTATTAGACTAGAACAGGAGACATGCTGGCAATAAGAATGCATCCATATGGAAAGATTTTGATTACAAGAGCCGAGAGACCGGGTTCTTTCATTAAGAACTTTTCACTTGACAGCCACAATTTTTATCACAATGTTTTTTGGCCCAGGAACACATCTAGGGGATGTTTTTGTATGTTTCCTCTCAGTGTGTAGCCCTTGACTTTTAAGCACCTCTACTTTAATAAAAGAAACTCAGATACACTGAAGCCATTAAATAATGGCTTTCCTCTTTTAATGAAATTTTTAGTTCAAACCGTAAGTAGGAATTCATTGAACTTCATATTAAAGCCAGATGAATCCCTCAGCTTCCTCTTCACTTGAACTTCAGATGTCATTAAGTGTGAGAAGAGCCAGTAAGCCTAAGTTCTACTTCCTTTTAGAAGGACATATTACTAGAGAATGGGGGATCAGAAGTTCACAGCACTAGACCGATCTGACAGGTAAACGGAGATCTGTAAGAATAGAATCCAGAAGATGCTCCAAGAGAAGGAGGAATGCCCCCAAAAAATGATTAAGGATTACCCATAAGAATTTTTGCTTTGTGAGGAGCAAGCAAGAAGCCGAATTTGGGGTAGATCCATCGCTCGGTGGTGACTGTTGATACTGTTGAATCATGTACACAAAGTAGAAAATCTGACTTCTGTTTTGCAACTGTCTTCTCAGTAAAGGAAAGTGAACAGTACATGAATAGAGAGCCACAGAAGTGGGTATGGAGGACGTGAGATCAAAGGTGGGTGGGGAGACTTTGGTGGTACCATGCGGGTGTTTTGCAACACCAACTACCAGTTCTCTGTGGACACCAACTGGGTGTCCTACAGGTCAGCTGAATTCTGACATTAACTACCGGGAAGTTAGCCCCCACCTGACAAGTTAAAGACTCAGTTCCACTTCAGATGCCAGTCACAAGTAGTGGATCCCCAGGTTACCCACACTTCTGTGCGACTTGGCTACAAATTGGTGGTTTCCATGATCCCCTCCTCAGATTTGATGAATTTTTGTGGAATGCAGAAATAATAAGGCTAATAATTGTGGAGCACCTCCCATCCTAAGCACCAAGCACTGTGGAATATCCATCTGATATGGTTCTGTGCTTTACATTTATTTGCTGGCTTAACTTTCTCCTTGAGTTACAATGTTTTATGTACTGTATTAATAATAATTTCCTCCGGTATAATATTTCAGACTCATTTTTCTATTTTGATGCCACAACAGTTCTGTGAGGCAGGTAGCAATTATTGCTCCTATTTTACAGTTTAAGAAACAGGTTCAGCCTGTTTATGTGACACACAAGCACAAGATTACACAGTGAACAAGTGGTTGAGCTGGGACTTAAAACAAAATATTTTTTGTTTCTAAAAGCTGGATTATTTTTACTGCTTACTATTACCTCAGCCTAAAACGTTGAAACAGCTGTGGCAGGCAGATGCTTTTTTTACTTGATGGTCTTTCTTCAAGTACTTCATAGAAAACAGATTTGCACCATAAAGCATAACTAATCCTCCAGAGGTGGCTGTTAATTCCCATTTTTATTCATTAGTTCATGTCACAGAAGAAGCTTCATTGAAATTCAATCTTTGCCCCCAGGAAGTTACAATGAAGAAGTTGCTGGTTATTCAATATAACTAAGAATCTTCAGAAAATTGCACAGTTCTCAAGAGACTGAGCACCAGCTGTTTGTCACTTCTTGGGTAGGGAGAGCCTTGGCATGTGTTCTGGAGTGGTCCCAGCATGTTCTGTGAACTTGGTGCTGTCTTGTTCTTTTAGGGAACTTGTTTCCCCATCAGTAAAAAGGCAGGGTTTCTCTAAGATGCCTTCTAGTACCTGGAGAGAGATAATTCAGGTAAAGACCCTCTTGGAAAAAAATGCATCGCACATGAAGGATGGATGTTGAAACTATTAGTTGATGAATCACGCAAGCCACAGCAGAGGAGAGAATTTGTCCCCCACACCAGTCTCCTTACTGCCTTGTTGCAGAACCATGCAAATTCCTACTGGGTTTTGTTACTGACCACATTTTATAGTTGGGGAAACCTAAACACAAAGAGGCTAAATACTGTTCCCAAAGCCACACATGCATTGACTGGCTGTGCCAGCATGTGGCCCGGGCAGTCTGCTCCAGACCCCATGCCCTCAAACACACACTAAGTACCACTTATCAGAAAAACGCACATCTCTTCCCCTAAGGAGCCTGAATCAAGCAAGAAAACTTTGCTTTCATGTGTTCCTCTTACTTTTAATCAACACAAGAAGCCTGTGGTTATATTGATTTTGCTTCATTACAGTTGCTTTACCAATGAGAAACCTGAGTCCCAGAGAAGAGGTGTACGTTTTTGTTGCCCACCTCTTGACAGTACAGGGAATACTGTTTCTTTTATCATACTCAGCACCTCAGTGCCTGGCATGTAGTTGGTTCCCAATGCACATTAGTTTCATGAAACTGATTTGTATAATTAAAAGAAGATGGTGTTAAAACATGGTTCAAATACAGTAGCAAGAGCATGAGTTTTGAAATAAAACAATCTGGGTTTGAATTCACAAAGTGGTCACTACTCAGTTCTTTGATGTTTAGGCAGACAGTTTGCCTTCTGCAGCCTGATTCTTCAACTATAGATGGGGTTGGATGCAAACAAAGAACTGAGAAGATGACCATGATCCTTAAATGAAGTAACATATATGAATGTGTCCAGGAGAATATCCAGTTCAAATTAAGTAATTTTTTTCATTCTTTATTGAATTATAGTTGATGTACATTATTATATCAGTTACAGGAGGGCAATATAGTGCTTCACAAGTCTTAAAGGTTGTGTGCCATTTATAGTTACTACCTAATACTGGCTATATTCCCTGTGTTGTATTGATACAATACATCCTTGTAAATTCCTTATTTTATACCTAATAGTTTGTACCTCTTAATCCTCTACCCCTTTCCAATTAAACATTCAAATTAAGTATTAAATAATTGTTTTCTCAAAGTCTGGAACAAAGTTATTGATTAAATTATCAGCTCTTTGCTACTGGCCATGGAAGAATAAAGGTGTTCTTCATCACTGATTCTTTTCAAGATGATGGTTAATGATACAGTCCAGTGAGTGGCAGGGCAGGGAGTGACCTATCCCATCAAAAAGAATTTAATGGGGCTTCCCTGGTGGCGCAGTGGTTGAGAATCTGCCTGCCAGTGCAGGGGACACAGGTTCGAGCCCTGGTCTGGGAGGATCCCACATGCCGCGGAGCGACTGGGCCCGTGAGCCACAACTCCTGAGCCTGCGTGTCTGGAGCCCGTGCTCCGCAACAAGAGAGGCCGCGATAGTGAGAGGCCCGCGCACCACAATGAAGAGTGGCCCCCACTTGCCACAACTAGAGAAAGCCCTCGCACAGAAACGAAGATCCAACACAGCTAAAAATAAATAAATTAATTAGTTTAAAAAAAAAAGAATTAAATGTGTCCCGATGCTATTGTGGGTTTGTTTTATATATTAAGGATATTTAGTGAAGTATTTTAAGGTGAGGTAATATAATGTCTAGAATTTGCTTTAAAATGTTCCAGCCCCACCCCCCAATTAAATTAAATTAAATTGGGGGTAATAAGCAAGAATGGCAGGATATTTATAGTTGTTGAAGTTGGCTGATGGGGAGTGGTGGTTTGTTATGACACTATTGTTTTGGAAAATGTTCTTAACAAAGCATAAAAATAAAATTAAATGCCCCTACAAAAGCTAGACTATACGGAAGACCAATTGAAAACATAAATTAAGCAGAGGACTCGAGGAGGAAGATACCAGGAGCCCAACACCAGGCACGATGGAGGGAAGCCAAGCCTCCATGGACAGCCCAGGGTAGGACAAGGGCAGGATGAAGTTGGCCGCACACAACAGCCAGGAGGGGACCCAGACCACCCAGAGCTCCTCCCTCAGCCCCACCTGGCAGCATGGAGTCAGACTGAGACCAGGGCCCTCAGTTTCGTTTTTCCAGCTTCATTGTAGAGGATGTGGTCCTGCCATTGCAGAGCTCAAAGGTTGTTGGGAGCCAGAGACTAAAACCCAGAGAACCGTCAGAGGAGACATCCTGCCCTCTCCTGCAGCTCTGACTCTGAGCATAATGAAGAGAAGAAAGCACAGTGCAGGCAGAGGAGGTGGCCTTTCCTTGAGGAGGTGGCACTTCGAAAGGGTAAAGGTGGTTTTATCCGGCCAGAGTACGTGTATCTGGTGCGAGGAGAGTGTGACAGGTGGGCACTCTTGAACACCAGGGGCTCGTGGGATTCTGAGAGCCCGGCTCCCACAGGCAGAGGGCAGAAAAAGACCTAAAAGTGCCCCACCTGCCCCGGAGCTGTTGATCCCCGGAGGCCAATGTGAGAGCCCAACAGGGAGAAGGCATGAATTCTGGTGTCTGCTGGGGAAGGACGTGCTTCCGGTGGAAAAACAGGGGCTGTGGTATCGAAACGATTTGATGTCAGATCCCCAGTTCTCTCCTTACAGTTCTGTGACCTCACCTCCTTGAGGATTTCTGTTTTCCTTGTGTCTAAAATGAGGGTAAGAATGTATACTTTGGTGTAGAATAAACGAGATAATGTATTCAGAGTCAACAAGGGCATGACACATAGAAGGCAATTAATAAATGGCTGAAACTAATGATTCCGAAAAAATAGGGAGACAGTGTGTGGAAATATTAGACTTAAAAGAGCCAAAATGTGTGGGAAAAGCCTGATTCCACAGGCTTCAGAGGCTGGTTTCCAGCAAAGAGGCTGGAGTGGAGATGTTCTGACATGGATACGGGGCCCTGGACATCCAAGGGCTCCCTGAGGCCCTGGTCAGGAGAAAGCAAAGGCCACCCTCTCCTTCCCCCACCTCCACCAACCTATCTTTAATGAGACTCTGAAAACCAAAGCGTGCCTTCTCTCAGTTTGAATAACTATTCGACAAACCCCCTCCCAACACTCTGAGACTTAAATCCTTCTTTAGCAGATTTAAGCTGCGATGAGAGAAATGAAAAAATATTTAGATCTAAAAGGGCAATTCGAACAAACTTATCAACCCCTCCCTCCCATGGATTACATATGGGGAAACTGAGACCCACAGAGGACAAATGGCCACTCAAGTCACAAAACAATTGAGTGAAAGTAAAGCTCTTAATTTTAACTGCAGGATCCATTGTCCCAACCGCTGCAGAGGCCACTTTTAGGATTCGTTTTCTGGAACAAATGGGATAAAAAAATATTAGAGGAAGAAGGGAGGAAAGGAGAGAGGCAGAGAGATCAGGTACGTCTAAGGAAAGAATACTAAGTCTAAGGATTTTTCAGAAGGCTTTCAGCAAGGGAGCTCCCAGAAGGTAGGTGAGTCTGCAAAGCTGCGTGTCCTCTGGTCCTTATCGCTCTGATTTCATGTCCCGCAGGCACCACACCCACCCTCTACTCCACAGGCAGGCCCTGGAACAGACGTTGCCTCCTGGCCTTTGCACATGCCGATCCCTCGCAGTGTTTACCTGGATTATGACCAATGGGCCCACGTTTCTCAGCTCAGGCGTCTCTGCCTCTCTGTGTGCCCCACAGGGTCCTGGCTTTCAGCCTTGGCACTTGCCATCCTGAAACACAATGGTCCATTTGCTTGCCTGTTTTACCACTAGACTGTGAGCCCCCGGGGCAGAGGGCAGGGGCTGTATCTTGCCATCTTGATTTCCCCAGTGCATGGCATTAAAAAAATAAAAGGGCTTCCCTGGTGGCGCAGTGGTTGAGAGTCTGCCTGCCGATGCAGGGCACACGGGTTCGTGCCCTGGTCCGGGAAGATCCCACATGCCGCGGAGCGGCTGGGCCCGTGAGCCATGGCCGCTGGGGCTGCGCGTCCGGAGCCTGTGCTCCACAACGGTGAGAGGCCCATGTACCGGAAAAAAAGAAAAAAAAAAAAAAAGTTTGCTTACTCAAATGAGTGAGTCTGTGTCGGGCATGAAAATATTTATTTGTGTGATGTTCTTGCTAAAGCCTTGTAGGTACCTTCATAAATCCTGCATGCATAATGCAGTGCTCATTACATTATGAAGTCCTGTCCCCAGAGCGTGTCTCTACCCAGATTATTCTATTAAATAAAACAGTATTTATAAGTGATGAGTAAACAGCATTTATACACTACGCAGATTGTTATTATAAACCTGCAATAGGGACTGTTGGGAAATCAGTGTGGCGGCTATAACTTCATTAGAGGACTCTTCAAGGTCACATGGGGACTCGGCCTTGATTTCTCCCTCTCCACCGCCTTAGTCCCCTTTCTTCCCTTACCCTCTCTCTGTCTTCTCCTCTCTCCTTCCCATCTCACCCCGCACTCAGCCTGGAAGCCACGCCTGCAGCAGGAGCCAGAGCCCCAGGAAGGACCTGTACCATAAGTAGCTCTGGTCCCACTGGGGGTTTCTGAACTCAGGCGTGAACCCTCACAGATGTACACTCAGGCTGCCTGCGGGCTCTTACAAAAGACACTCTCAGAATTGATCTGTGCTCTTCCCTTCTATGCCCAGGAAGAGAAGGGCCAAGCAGGAAGGAGCTCTCCGTAACCCACAAGAGATGTGGAGCTTCTGTTTAGCTCACACCCATACCCTCAGGGTTTCTGAGGAACCTTTACATAGATGAGATGCTGTGAGGACGTATCCTTGACTGCTAACCAAACACAGCAAGTGTTAATATTTTTCCATCACACTGTAAATGCCTTTTGAGGTGGGAACTCCAGCTTATTCATCTCTGGGTCCTCAGGACTCAGCACAGCATCTGGCGCAGAGTCAATCCTCAAAACATCCATTGAATGAATGAACGAACAAGTGAGAGCATGAAGAATTGACAACAAGCCCGAGTCAGAAGGAATCAATGTGATTTAAGTGCGACCTCAACTTTTAGCCTGGCATCCAAGGCCCTTTACGCCTAAGAACTCTCCACGGGTGGATGGGCTAGGCTGGTAAAGCCAGCCCAAGGATTTTTTTTCCACCGCTGCTTTTGACAGCCGTGCCGGAGCAGCTGAGCGTAGCCCGCGGGCTTGTGCGCGCGTTCTTGTGCTGTCTCACTGCAGTGAGCACAGGGGTTTATTCCAGAAAAGACAAAAACAGCAAGACAGGAGAGGACTGGGTCTACCTTCCCAAGCTGAGCAGACAGGTGTCTGTACAGTGAGCCCCTCTGAGTTCTGGAGCTAAGATCACAGATTAAGTAAGAAACTCCCTCGGGCTGTGCGGGGTTTGAGCATTCTCCTCGGACAGGCCCAAGGGTCCATGTCAGAGGAAGAGCAGCCCGGCCCCGCTGGAAGTTGCTGGACGAGGGAGAGGGAGGACTGCCTGCTCAGACATTTCAAGTTTCACGAGAATCAGGGCCAAACCCTGCAGCTGGAAGCTCCTGCCTGGAGCGAGCGCAGACTTTCTTGCCCATTTGAGCAGCAGGGCACCGATTTCAGGTTCCTTGCAAGCCTCCTTAGACCACACTGTGTCTTGGGGGGGCCCTTACGTTTCATTTGATGACGGAGACCTTGATGAATAATAGTCTCTGCCCCCGCGAGTGATTACAGATCCTATAGCTGATAGAAGTAGAGAGATTTTGCTGCAAAAGTTAACACTTTACAGGACAAAGGAGACACTCTCCCTTGTGTGCAGTGTTCGCAGTGGTGGTCGTGTGCCTCATTTTTCCCTTTCCTTTATTTATTTTTTTAAGATATCAATTTTCAGGAGAAGGCTCTAATAAGGGATTTTGCTCGAAAACTCCGTTTGTTCTCTCTCAGTCTGGAAGAGAGATTGGAAACAATACCTGATGTTCACTGAATGATGACTACATGCCAAGTGCCCCACATGTAGTCAATCGTCTGATACTTACTACAGCCCAGAAAGATGCTGTAACCACAAGCACCTTGTATAAAGGCAGTTGTTTGAGACTGCATAGCTAGTGGTTGATGGAGGCTGAGATGAGAATCCAGGAGATGTGTAACCACTGTGCCATCATCTAGCAGGAGGGAGCGTGGCCTGAAGAAACAGAAAGAGCTCCAGGAGCCAGAACTCCTGGGGTCCAGTCTCAGTTCTGTCACTAATGACCTGAAGTAACTAGTGGTAGACAGCTGTACTAGTCTTCTCAGGCTGCCACAACCAAGTACCACAAACTGGGTGGCTTACACAACAGAAACATACTGTCTCACGGTTCTGGAGGCTGGAAGTCCAAGATCAAGATATCAGCATCTTCTGAGGCCTCTCTCCTTGGCTGGTGGATGGCTGTCTTCCCCCTGTATCTTCATACGGTCTACCTTCTCTGCACACTCACTCCTCTTCTTATAAGGACACCAGTCATATTGGGTTAGGTCCCACCCTAATGACCTCATTTAACCTAATTACTTCTTTAAAGATTCTATCATAAATAGAGTCACACTCTGAATTGGGGAGGGGGGCGGCAGTGGACATAATTCAGCCAATGACACAGGCTAAAATCAAGGCATCAGCAGAGCTGCGTTCCCGCCTGGGGACTCTCAGGTGGAGTCTGTTTCCTGGCCATTTTTAGCATCTACTAGTCACCTACATTCTTTGGCTAAGGACCCCTTTTCCCGTCTTCAAAGTGTGTCATTTTAATCACTGCTTCCAGGATCACCTCCCCTTTCTCACCCGACCCTGTTGCCTCCCTCTCGTAAGGACGCTTATGATTTAACCAGGCCCGGGCCCATCCAGATAACCCAGGATAATCTCCCCATGTCAAAATCCCTGAGGTAATTACATCTGCAAAGCCTCTTTCACCATATAACTAACTTATTCACAAATTCTGGGAACTTGGAGGGACACACTTCAGTCCATAATAGCCACTTTATGCTTCTAGGCCTTTGTAGGTTTATAAAATGTGAAATAACAGGCTGCCCTGATAATCATGCACAGCTCTTATACAGGTCCAATAGCAATGTTTGGGGATGTCAAGACCACCATAAATATAAAGAAATTGGAGATATTTATATTGTTTGTTTTGTACCCCCCCGAAGCTGTCTGATCCCTTGTAGTATGAGACCTGTACACATTAGAAAGACAGTATTTAGTCAATAGGATGCATCTGCTACCATTTCTTTAATTTATTTAGTCTCTGAACCCTCAAAACAATGCAGGAAAAGCAATGTAGATATTCTGTAAAAGCTTGTCAATTCGGTTCATGTACACTTTAGTAGCCAAAGACTCTGTTTTTGTTCTTTTTTTTTTTTTTTTTTTTGCGTTACGCGGGCCTCTCACTGTTGTGGCCTCTCCCGTTGCGGAGCACAGGCTCCGGACGCGCAGGCTCAGCGGCCACGGCTCACGGGCCCAGCCGCTCCGCGGCATGTGGGATCCTCCCGGGCCGGGGCACGAACCCGTGTCCCCTGCATCGGCAGGCGGACTCTCAACCACTGCGCCACCAGGGAAGCCCTTGTTCATTTTTAAGAGGAGGCTCTCTTGTCTGTGGAGCTCAGGTCTCCCGCAAGCTCCCAACTTTCAGGAAAGAAACAGTCGTGGTTGCTGAAGAGCCACAGTGTAGGGCCCAAATCCGGTCCAGTTTGTATAGAACATTTCATACTTAAGTGACCATTTGAGACTCATTTAATCTTACTTTATAATTGACGCTGTTTTGCTTTCCTATCATTGCATAATAAACTACCCCAGTACTTAGTGACTAAAGACAGTCATCGTTTAATTATATTGCATGATTGTTATGGATGAGGCATCCTGATGAGACGTAACAGACCACTTCTGCTCCCGGGGCATCCACTGGTCTCACTGCGCGGTATTCAACTGGGAGCTGGCCTGCTCTGCGGATCCAGGATGGCTTCATTCTCTGGCCTGGGGCCTTGGTGGGCCTGCTGAGGGGCCGGGCTCAGCGTGGGCCCTCCCCTCCTCCGTGCCATCTCAGAGAATTTCCTGGTGTCCCTCCTGCAGGGTAGGTGGACTTCTCACCTGATGGCTCAGGGCTCCCAGAGAGAGTGCCTGAGCCACGGGGAGCAGGTGTTGCCAGTCTACTAGGCCTGGAAACTGACAAAGCCGGTTCCACCATGTTCTTTCAGTCTAAGCAGTAATCAAGACCACCCAGATTTAACAGGCGAGGATACAGCCCCACCTCTTAATGGGAGTAGCGTCCAAGAATCTGCAACTTTCTTTAATCTGCCACCAATGCTAACAAACCTGGGCTCCTCTCCTCTACCCACAGGAGATAAGAAGCAGATAGAAAGGAAAAAGGTATGGTTGTAGGAGACTGTTAAATATTTCCATCATTACCCCTAGCAGAGAAGAAAACTGATCAGAAATGAGACATAACCAGAGTCATGAGGGGAAAAGGGAGAAAAATCATCAGATGGACACACAGTAGTTATAAAGAGCCAGCCGCACAGAACTAACACATGCTGGTCAGCTAACCAGCAGGCTGCGCTGTCCTTGAGAGCGTCACTGGTCGTAGCACAGGGCCGTAGGAACGCTCATCCATCTATTCATTCATTCAACTTAACATTTACTGAGCATCTACTGTAAGCAAAACACTGAGCTGGTCATTAAAGACATAAAGATCAATCAGACATAATTTGCTTTCCAAAAGCTTAAGAGTCCCCCGGAGAAGGAAGACACAGCAATTGTTAAACGCAGCATCATATGAGAATGCCTGAGAATTATATTTTCAGTGATAACCTTGAGTTAGCAAAACTAGGTTGTACCAACCCAAATTATTTGGGGGATGCAAATAAACAAATAAAAAGGCTAATTTTACATCTATTTAATTCTCAGTGCAATTGTTACTTAAAAGACGTCCATTCAAAGAAACATAATAGCAGAGTTTCCTCAATATTCTGGAAAACTCACATCTCAGAAATAACTTATTTGCAGCAGATATTACTGTTTTTCAGCAGTGTTTCAAAACATGTCTATTGTCAAATATTGATGGAGGTCCTATGAGGTCCCTGGCACAGTGCTGTGAGCTTATATTACGTAGACGAAATGGTACCAGTCCTGGGGAACGTCTCATCCCATTTGGCGAGAGAAGCAAGTAAACTGCTCACCTTGCTCTAATGCCCGCCCCACACCATTTAACCAGTGAGACCTCGCTGTGTGCCGGGTACCGTTCTGGGCAGCAACAGACAAGGCAGACTAAGCTCCTTCCCTCATGGAACTTCAATTCTCATGGAGAGGATGACAATAAAGAACGAAACAAATGGGTAAATAATATAACTTCAGGGGATCATGAATGATACAGAGGAAAAAAAAAAGCAGGGGATGAGGCCAAGGTGTCTCAGACACAGGAGGGTAGGAGAGGGGCTCAATTTCAGATGAGGTGGTCACTATTTGAAAATGTCCCGGGTCATTAAAACACGTTACAGGCTTAGCCTAGTGCCTGGAACACATTGTATACTTAATATTTCAATGTGTAACCACCACCGTATCCCTGCTGATACCATAGTCACTCATATTCATACCTCTTCATGGAGGAAAAGCACGATGAGGGCACAGACTGTGGCTAATTAGCCAACAAATAATAAATAGTTGGTGAAGTGTAGCAGCCAGCACCCCAGGAATGTTCTCAATTGCCTGAGAATTACAACAAAGGAAGAGTCAAGAATAGATGGCCAAAATCTTTTCATGTTAGAGTTTTCATGGACACTTGGAGGATGCAGAAGGAGGGGACCCCACATGGAGAGCAATCAGATTGTCCTCCTGTTCTGGTTGCTATTTTATTTGCTGGTCTTAGGGATATGGGAAGGATTAATGGAACAGAGCCCGTATCAGTTTAGAAACTCCAGGGCTGACTTGTACTTTCTGTAAGTAATTAACTCCCCAGAAGCCAATCTGAGACTTACCTTGGGGGAATTTGGTATTAACTGGATTAGTCAGTTTGGTAAATAAATTTAAATAGCAAAGAATTGCCTGTGCTGGAAGAAGAGAGAGACAGAGACAGAGATGGAAACAGAAGTGTTTCCCTGAGGGAAGAGGATCAGAGCTGCATTTTCAAGTCCTAGACCAATCAAGAGAAATAACCAATCTATATCAACCACATACTATGTGGGAGTCTCTATTAGCTGCTCTATGAACATAATTCCATTCAATTCTTTGAACAATCCCGAAAGGCAGGTACCGTTACCTGAGAGGTGAAGTAATGCTCAGTGTCACACAGCTAGTAAATGACAGAACTTCGATTTGAATCCAGGGCTATTTAACTCAAAAGTCCCTTTGACTAGAAAGCTTTTTTATTATTATTATACCAGTAGCAAAACCTGTTTAGTGATATCAGTGCCGCTCATTTGACTGCACTCCAGTTCTTTGAAAATGAGCAATCCATGGCTATCCAATTAGCTCTCCCTGCATAGAAAAAGCCGCCCCAAAACTAAGTAGTTTAAACCAAGAATCTTTATTCACTGTATTATTCTGTGGGTCAGCTGATGGTTCTTTGTGTCTGTGCCAGCTCAGCTAACCTCCCCTGGGTGCTCTCATGCACCTCAGCCTCCAGCAGGATGGCTTGGGCCACTCTCGTGATGGTCAGGGGCAGCAGGAAAAGGGAGACCTCAAGGACTAAGTCTCTGTTAAGTCTCTGCTTGTGTCACACTCACTATTATCCACAGGCCAAAGCAGATCACATGGATAAATCCAGTGTCAGTGGGAGAAAAACTCCCCAAGAGCGTGGTTCCAAGGAAGGGAATTACCATGGCCATTTTTTTCATACCATCTAACACACTGTTTTGGGCAGATTCTGTTCACTTATTCATTTACTCAGCCACCTTCAATGAGTACTTTTGTGGCAAAGCTTATTCTGGACTGAAAAGAAAGATAAAACAGACTTTGATCCAGAGTTCCCGATCTAGCAGGAGAGATAAGGACACGCAAAGGCTGACAAAAGTAGTAAGTATCAAATGCCATGTGAAAGGGATAAAAAAAAAAGTAGTCAGGTGGTCTGGAGAACCAAAAAGTTACAGCAAAAAAAAAAAAAAAAAAAGTTACAATTCCATGAAGGAGGGACGTTTAATCTGGAACTTGAAAGATGGCTAAGAGTTGTACACGCCCAGATTCCTGAGAGAAGATCGGATACAGCACGGGGCTGGTGAGCAGCTTGGCTGAGACTCATGGCTTTCCACACTTGTACTGCCCTGTTTGCACTCTGCAAGTTTATGGAGCCCTCTCCTTTATGGAAATGTCTTAGCCTCTTGTTCCACTTTTCAGCTCCATCCTCTTGGCATAGGGGGCGTTTTCCAGGAAGTAAATTGGCTGGAATGGGGGTGGAGGACAGAGTACAATATTTGAAGGAAACCCATGATCCCCGAGTTTCTAACCATATCCCACATCCAGGACAGTCACCTCAGGAGAGGGATCACCTGAGCAAGGTGTGTGAGCCAGGAAAGTGTTGATTCCAGGAAGGAAGAGGTAAACGTCAAGAGGAAGGGGACGCCTGATGGAGGCTGGAGCGGGGAAAAGCCAGAGTCACGGCTGACTCTGGGATGGCTGAGTGTGCAACAGCATGGTGGTGGCCCCAGTGACAAGACAGGAAAGTGAGGCACTGAGCTAGTTTGGGGTTTGTTGAGTTTGAGGTCTCTGTGCAACACGCGGGAAGAAATGTTTAGTATGGTGCTGGACATTTAGATTTGGACCGTGGGAGAACGTTCAAAGCTGGAAAAGGAATTCAGCAACAAGGGGATAAGTGGTGAAACCATGGGCACAAGTGAACTCACCAGCAAAGAATTTACCAAAAAAAAGAAAAGGGGAAATACGGGAAAGCAGAGAAGAAAACGGGGGAAAGAGCATTAAATCTAGTAGTCAGTGGCATTGCCATCAACACATCTGCCTAGAATCAGTCAGAAATTTACATCAAAAGCTTGAGGGTTGAGGCTCCATGGATAGAGAACTGTAAGCCCACTGTGACTGCATTTTAAAAACGATTTCCTGTGTCGCTGGTTTCGAAATATATTCATTCTGAAGGTGAGCGTCAGCATGATGTAATGATCGAGAACACTGGCTTAGAAACCAAAACAGAATCAAATCCTGTCTGTACCTAATTAACAGCAGGATCTCAGACAAATCATGGAAGCCTTCTTTGGTTTGGTGTAAAATGGGATAGCTCCTACTTCGAAGGATTATTGGCGTTAATACAAGTTAAATCTTGAGACCCGTGCCTGACATGGAGTATGTGTTGTGAAAACATCGATATGTACAAACATTTATAAAAGCACGTATCTGGATGGAGAGAAAATGATTGAAAGATGCAACCTAAGGAACAGTTCTGGTCAGTTAGGATCACGGACCCGACTGATGTTCCAATCAGGAGGTTTGAACAGCTGGGGGTGCTGGGAATTAGGAGTGACAGGCTGAATGACACAGGAATAGGGAGAGATATCTGCAAGGTGCAGACATGCACACGCATGTAGCCTTGAGTGTGCAGCCTTGAGAAGCAGCAGCCCTTAGGCTGAAGGCACGTGGCAAGTGAGCTGGGTTTACCGTATGAAGCAAACCCAAGAGTCAGCGGTGCAGATGATGAAATTAGTTACACAGGGCCATGGAGACCCTGCGGCACAAGAGGCAAAAGAAAGGGGCAGAGAAAAAGAACTTTAAAGATGATTCCTTTGCTGTGTTTCTCTGTTTCCAGCTTCCCTAGAAGGCTGTGTTACCTCTACTTTTCTGTCCAGGGTAACTCTGAGAACATGCTCCAAAATTATGTTTATGTTGGAGGGAGTGTATGGAGATACAGTGCCTAACCGAGGCTAGAGTTGATCAGCAATGCTGGTAAATCTTTCTGAGCACTACTCCTTGGGACTTCACCAGTGCCCCAAAACGCACCCCTCTATTATTTTCTCTCCTTCCTTCCTTCCTCTTTCTCTCTTTCTCTTTCTTCCTTTCTTTCTCTCTCTCTCTCTCTTTCTTTCTTTCTTTCTTTTTCTTTCTTTCTTTTCTTTCTTTGTAATCTGCACAACTGGTTCCACGTTGCCTATAGGGTAGGATCTCCCTCCTTAGCATGGCATTTAAGGCTTTCCTTGATCTGGTTGCATCCAGCTTTGAGTCCCCTTTTCCCATGATTCCCTCGACCCTCCCTTGTAGCTAAATGGACTGCACCTCGTTTCTTGAGCATGTCATGAATGCTTGTAACTTGTTGGCTTTAGTAATTCATTCATTTAGCAAATCTTAGGTAAGTCAATTAATTTCTCAGTCTGTTTCCTTTCTGATAAAACCTATCTTGCCAGACTTTGTAAGAAAGAGTACTTTAAATATAGGTAAAGCACTTCCTCATATATCCAAACAAATTATAAACACTTAATAAACAGAAGCTGTTCTTTTATTATTATTATTGTTTCCTCTGTTAACAAAACTGTTGTTTTACAAGAGATTAGTAAAGGTTAGGAAAATATAGAGAGGAAAATTAAAATGCCCCCCTAATTTCATCTCTGAAATAGTCTGTTCGTTTCCTCAATCATGTATGTAAAATAGCTATACAAAAATGTATGAGTTCATTCTGCATATAATTTTATTCCCTGATTTTTCCATACTGCCTTATATCACAGATATTTCCCCACATCACCAGAATTTTCTTAAAAATAAGTTCTTTAGCTGTATATTATTCTACTTCATAGATTTATTTACTTGATAGATTCGCAGTTCTTGACTATGTAGGCTATTTTGAAATTTTCCTGTATAAATAAAACTGTGATGTCCCTATTGTTAGAAAAAAAATCTTCCTGGACTTTGGTTATTCTTTTAGGCTGATTCATAAAAATTCAAGTAGTGGATTGACACATAAAGACATTTGAAGCCTCTTGATACATATTGGAAAATTGCTTTCAGAGAAGTGAGACTGGTTTTATACGCACTCCCTATCTCTGCCAGGTGTTAAAGTTTCCCTCTCATCACCTCTCCTCCAGCCCTGGAACTCGGGGAGGACATACATCTGCACTCAGAAATAGCAACCGACAGCTTTGTGTTTCCAGGGAACAGAGACTGGCCTTTCAGGTTGCCTGAATAATAGCACTGCCTTAAATATTCCTAAGGTCTCCCCACAGACCTGCCGGGGAAACTTGGTCTCCCAGGACGTGATGAAAGAGTGCAGGCTCTCAGCCAGGTCTCCTATCAAACGTCACATCACCTCTGTACCTCAATCTCCTCATCTGTAAAATGGGAATAATAAGGACACCTATCATGTAAGGATTGTGATGAGGATTTTGAGAGCTGGTTTGAATACAGAATGATTAGAGCAGCGACACCTTCCTGAGTTCAGTTCTTTTTTTTTTTTTTTTTTGAGGTACACGGGCCTCTCACTGTTGTGGCCTCTCCCGTTGCAGAGCACAGGCTCTGGACACACAGGCTCAGCGGCCATGGCTCACGGGACCTGCCGCTCCGCGGCATGTGGGATCCTCCCGGACCGGGGCACGAACCCGTGTCCCCTGCATCGGCAGGCGGACTCTCAACCACTGCGCCACCAGGGAAGCCCCTGAGTTCAGTTCTTTTATTGCTTCTGGAAATGGCCCCAACAGAAGGCACCTCCTTGTAACAGTAGCTGAAGCAGGTAGAAGAATGTCACAAACAAAGCAAACGCCACAACTGATGGATAAAAACTGCCCACAACAGAATGTGCACTCCTGGAAGGAGCAGAAGCTGCAGAAGGTCTTTGACAGGCCCTGTTCTAACGCCCCTTGTTCCCTGAAGAAATGCTCAGATTCTAAAATTAAACCCCATTTCCACTACCCTAAACTGCCACGTGCATTTGAGTGTTGCCAGCATTAAGGAACAGTTTTTCATCTGATCTCATTACCATGGTTACACCTCCAAGAGCAAAAAATATATGGCTGCTGCTTTTGTCAAATCAGGCCCACTTTTCTGTGATTTAGGCCATTGCTGCAAAGTGGCTAATGGCTGCTCTCCAGAGGAGCTCGCTGACATGGCAAGCCCAGGGGCCAACTCTGACTTGTAATGAGGCCTCTGACATGACAGTGAGTCGTGGCATTGACTGACACAGAGTCATTGGCAGCACAGGGATGTCGACCCCAGGCCTCACATGAGTCCATCAGCCAGGTGCGAAATGCCGGCCCTGGCTGCAGGCACAGCACCTGCCCCGAGTTCAGCAAGGAGACAAACACGCAGATGAAACGCATGGAGGAAACTGGAGAAGGTTGGCTTCAGGGGCTCAAAAAAGTACCCTCCACCCTTAGTCTCAGAACCCCTAAGATCCAAAAGAAGAAGGTAGCAGAAGCCAAATTATCACTCTGATTACTGAGAAAGTGGTTTGGAGAGTTTGCCTTAGATGTGCTGGAAAGTGGGCTCACTTCAGCCCCCATTTACGTCATCACTGTATCAGCTGGACCACCTCGGGCCCATCCCCACACAGCAGAGATTCCCAGCATGCGGCTCCCAGAATATAGGCTTTCCGCAGTCAGGCAGAAGGCTGGGGAGATGGAGCAAAGCTGAGTCAGACTGGCTTTTTCTTCCAAACCATCGTTAAGAGAACTTGTTCTTCCGATGGAGTTCGGAAAGTGGACAGCAGGATTACTTTAGTCTCCCGGTCTGCAGACTTTTTTTGGTAAAGGGTCAAATAGAAAATATCTTAGGTTTTGAGGGCCACCTATGATCTGGTGCCTAGTCTTCTGTCTTTTTTTGTTTTCCATGCTTAGCTCCTGGGCCATAAAAAGCAGGCCCTGGGCCAAGCGTTCCTCCAGGGCTCTGCTGCCCAGTGGGGTCTCCAAAGCAACAGCATCCACACCACCTGACAGGCCTCTAGAAATTCAGAATCCCAGGCCCCACTCCAGACCTACTGAAGCAGAATCTGCCTCTTTAACAAGACCCTAAGTAAAGTTTGAGAAACACTGCTGTGGAAAAATTCCTCACGAGTTGCTGGGAGCGAGCTCTGGTCTCTAATAGCGAAACAATATGGAAACACGTACGCTCTGGAGCAAGTCCGCCTCTGCAAGTTCTTCATTCCTTTGTGTCAGCATATATCACAGTCTGCTTGTAACAGAGCGTGTGTGTGCACGTGTGTGTGTGTGCATGTGTGCGCACACATGCTTGTGTGTCCCTCTCTCTAACTAGATGGTCAACCAGAACTCACCCACTTCGGAGTTCTCAGTCCCTTGGACTTCCGTGTGCAGAGAAAGAGCTGCGCAGAGACTTCTGTTTGCTTTACTGGAATCCCTTCCCACCACTTGCTGTGAATCATTCAAAGCCTTTGGTTCCTCCTTTGGTAAAATGGAGCTCTAAACCCCTTCCTTCCAGGCTGTTGAGGGGATTCAACTATGGACCCAAGGGGTCCCTCCCAGTGACTGTATATAACCTGCTCTGCGAGCAGCAGCCATTGCAAGGAGGATGGGTCTTGTCTGCAGGGAGAGTCCTGGCATTGCAGTGGGAAGAGGTTGGTGGCATTGCACTGACAAGAGGACTCCAATGGAAGGGGGCTGAAGAGCAGCTGGGGCTCTGAGGGCTCCCACAAGCACACCCTGACCCTGCCGAGCTTCTGGCATCATGGGCCAGAGCCCCAGGCCCTAGACACGGGGCAGCTGTCTGCAAAGCAATACTCTCAACTCTTCCCCACCGGCTGGGAATTTCAGGGGCATGCTCTCCAAGTATCCGCATGGCTGTGTCTCACGGTGGTACCAGGGCCATTGATAACTCACACGACAGAGAACGAGGACTCTGCAAGCACCCAGAACATGAGGTACTCTGCCCTTGTGCGGCTATTGGCGACTTGTTGGGAATGAGCGCCATCGCCTGGACACAGTAAGAAATACATTCAAATGACCTCAAATTTATGATATCTCATATGTCTAAGCCAATGTTCATTAAATGTCTTTCTCCAGCCCTCCAATAAGGAGGGAAAAAAGGATGAGTATCTACCCCAATTTATTTTTAATGTATTTTATATACATTATAGCATCAGTAGTGTATTATGCACTTTATATGAAATACAGCCATTCATTCAATCCCTCTTTCCAATGTATATTGAGTATATTGAGATCCTGTTATGTGCCAGGCACTGTCCGGAGCATTTGGGATATTTCCATGAATAAAAAAAGACAAAAATACCATCCCTCCTGTAGTCACATAATAATTGATAAACTAAATCAGTAAGAAAATTATACAGTATGTTAGAAGGCAGTAAGTGCTATGGGAAAGAAAACGAAATGTGTAAGGGGATTTGAGGGTGAGGAGTAATGGGGCAGGTTGAGAAGACGAGATTTAAACATGAATTGAAGGAGGTGAAGGGCATGTTGGTGTCTGAGTTTCAGGCATTCTGGTCAGAGGGAACAGCCAGTGCAAAGGTCCTGAGGCAGGAGTGTGCCTCCACGTTTGGGGCACAGAGGGGGTCTGTATGGCTGGAGTGGAGTAAGCTGTGGAGGGTTAGAGGAGAAGAAATTAGAGCGGAAACTCATGATGGGCCTCAAGGACTTCGGCTTTTGGTGAGATGGAAATTCATCGGAAGATTTTGAGAGAGGTGTGACTCGATCTGACATTTTAAAAGTATCCTTCCGGCCGCTGAGCAGAGACTGGTATTGTGGGGCAGGAGGCAATGGCAGAGGCAGAGCCTAAGGAAAGGGCTATTGCATTTTTCCAGGTGAGAAACTAGCGTGGCTCAGAGCAAGGGGATTGTTGCGGTGATATTGCACCATCTTTTTTTAAGTAAGCCATGAGAGTAAAACATGTAATTAGAAGCTCTAATATTTTATTTCCACACCTCAGTGGGCCAAGAAAGCATGCTGCATTAGAGATCACACCCCTGGGCAAGATTAAGTCCTGAAGATCAGAGGCTGCAGAAGAAATCTACAAAGTGTTACACAAGAAAAAGGTTTTGTAGAAGGCTAGTTTTTAATGTTGATAAGACTGGCGCATTTCACAAGGAGGTTGGCAAACAAACCTATATAACACAGATGGCATTTGAAGTGTTCAAACCACTCCACCAATCTGTAGATTCCTGAGTAATAATAACTGGGTGTCATTTTAAGACATTGACCTTTGGGGTGGTTTGTTACACAGCATTATTGTGGCAATAGATTACTGACATAGATGCTGGAAAACTCTACTGGATCTCCTTGGTGTTTTGTCTCAGCTGTAACCTAAGACTATACTCTAGGGAGACTAGCAGGGGGACTTCAGACAAGAGTGAACTTCAATTCCCAACTATTTTATGTCCCAAGGTTTTGTACATGTCAGATCTGGCCTCCTGGAATCATCCCTGATGCTAAGGCCTCTTTTACAGCTAAGACGCCAGGTAACCCACTACTTTCCAGAGGTGGATTACGGTGGCTTCATCCTAATAAATGGACAATCAGCTTCTTCGTTTTGAGCAGCTAATACCTGCTGTGCACATGGTCCCAGAGTAGGCTGATCACTTAGATCAATAACACACAGGTTTCTTTAACAGTAATGCCTGTTCAACAGTTCATATGTGTGCAACCCCAGGGCACTTTCATCCCCGACAACAGTAAGCTAAAGGCATCCAGTTTTGTTGTATGAATATATGCCATGATTTTAACATTAATTATTCACGCTTGCCTTCTGCCAGAAATCCTGCAAATGACCCAGTTTTCACGATGTAATTTTTAGTGAAATTAGACTTGAACATTTTAAAGTTGTGTAATTAATTATATTCAGCTTCAATAAAGATCACTAATTGATTCAAACCACCAACAGGACGCCTGGCAGTGTCCGTTACACATCACAGGTGGCCTCACGGGGCCTGAGTATGATAGCTAATTCAATTCCCACACTTTAAAAAAAATTAAATTCTCTGTTTGGTTAGGGTCAGACAGTTTACATCTAGTCCACCACTGAATGTTTCATGTCTGATTCCAAGTTAATACTCATTGGAAGACTTCTGGTTTTGTAAAGTTAAATGTAATTAAGAGCTAAAATGTATTAAGTGTATTTCCAACCTGTGGTAATAAGGCAAAGTGGTAATGGCCTGACCTTTCAATGTCATCTCAGAGCATTTTATAACAAGCCTGCCTGAGGGTCACGTCCCTATCTTAGGGATCATAACTGCCTTTGACTCATGCACTAGTCACAACTGACTGGGGCTCAGACATCTTACAAAGTCAGAGGTTAGCTCTTAGAAAGTTGATAACATTGGGCTTGGATATGTGCTTGCTTCTGATGTCCCTGACATTTGGAGAAGGACGGGCACCAGGGGGCTGGGCTGAAGAAAGAGGACTTCGTAGGGAACATGGGGTTTTGAAAAATGAGTAAAATTTGGAAAGTCAGAATGAAGAGGGAAGGGGCTTCCAGACAGGAGGCAGGACCTGAGTGAGGACACAGGCAGCAGGGATCTTCTTGGGCGGGGTGAGAAGGGTGAGCTTGCTGGAGTGTCTCTGACTGTTTTTGCTCTGGAAGCTCCTGCTTACTGGTCTATTCAGTGATGGATAAAGACTATGCCTATGGCTCAGTCCCTGAGACACCCTAACAATTATGGGTGCTGCCCCCACCCACTGAGAGCTCCCCAGCACAGAGCAGGACAGCGCAGGCCTGTATGTAGAACTCCCAACCCACTTACTACCACTAGGTACGCCTCGTCTCAGACATCACCCGTTCTGGAAAGCTTCGTTTGACTCCAGGAGAAGTTTGGAATTAACGTACACATGCTACTATATTCAAAATAGATAAACAACAAGGACCTGCTGTACAGCACAGGGAACTATATATATATATTTTTTAACGTCTTTATTGGAGTATAACTGCTTTACAACGGTGTGTTAGTTGCTGCTGTATAACAAAGTGAATCAGCTATATGTATACGTGTAGCCCCATATCCCCTCCCTCTTACATCTCCCTCCCACCCTCCCTATCCCACCCCTCTAGGTGGTCACAAAGCACCGAGCTGATCTCCCTGTGCTAAGCGGCTGCTTCCCACTAGCTGTCTATTTTACGTTTGGTAGTGTATATGTGTCCATGCCACTCTCTCACTTCTTCCCAGCTTACCCTTCCCCCTCCCCATGTCCTCAAGTCCATTCTCTGCATCTGCATCTTTATACCCGTCCTGCCCCGAGGTTCTTCATGACCTTTTTTTTTTTTTTTTTTTTTTTAGATTCCATATATATGTGTTAGCATACGGTATTTGTTTTGCTCTTTCTGACTTACTTCACTCTGTATGACAGACTCTAGGTCCATCCACCTCACTACAGATAGATCAATTTTGTTTCTTTTTATGGCTGAGTAATATTCCATTGTATATATGTGCCACATCTTCTTTATCCATTCATCTGATGATGGACACTTAGGTTGCTTCCATGTCTTGGCTATTGTAAATAGAGCTGCAGTGAACATTGTGGTATATGACTCTTTTTGAGTTATGGTTTTCTCAGGGTATATGTGCAGTAGTGGGATTGCTGGGTTGTATGGTAGTTCTATTTGCAGTTTTTTAAGGCACCTCCATAGTGTTCTCCATAGTGGCTGTATCAACTTACATTCCCACCAACAGTGCAGGAGGGTTACAGGGCACTATATTGAGGAGTGGGTCTTTTTTTTTTTTTTTTTTTTTTGCGGTACGCGGGCCTCTCACTGTTGTGGCCTCTCCCATTACGGAGCACAGGCTCCAGACGTGCAGGCTCAGCGGCCATGGCTCACGGGCCCAGCCGCTCCGCGGCATGTGGGATCTTCCCGGACCGAGGCACGAACCCGTGTCCCCTGCATCGGCAGGCGGACTCTCAACCACTGAGCCACCAGGGAAGCTCTATAAGCAAGTTTTAATGTGAACTTCATAAGGGAAAACTTGACTGACTAAACTATCATGTGAATGTCAGTTTTCAATTGGCTTCTGAACATTACCTCCATTCAGGGGACAGGGCCCAAAGGATAACATCATAATTCTGTCTTTACAGTGTTGCCACCTAGAGCAGAAAATTCACACCTGTGCACCCAGAAGACTAGTCCCACACGGGGAAACTAAGCCTCTCATGAACAAGGAAGACAGAGGCGATGGTAGGATTCAGACACCAGCATGATCATTTAGGGCAATAAATTTGCTCATGAATAAGGCCAGCTGCCACCCATGCAGGATGCCATTTGGTTAAAAATCAATACAAAATAAACAAGCAAAACTAAAAAGAACAATGTGGGATTTTAGAGTCAAGTCAACTTGTATATGAATCCTGGATTCAACACTTGCTCCCTAGATCACCTTGCAAATGACCCTCTCAGCCCTCCTATAAAATGAAGGTAACCATCCTCACCCCCTAGGTCTGCTGAGAAGTGAGCTTAAAAGTTTACTGTTGGGCTTCCCTGGTGGCGCAGTGGTTGAGAGTCCGCCGGCCAATGCAGGGGACACGGGTTCGTGCCCCGGTCCGGGAGGATCCCACATGCCGCGGAGCGGCTAGGCCCGTGAGCCATGGCTGCTGAGCCTGCGCGTCTGGAGCCTGTGCTCCGCAACGGGAGAGGCCACAACAGTGAGAGGCCCGAGTACCGCAAAAAAAAAAAAAAAAAAAAGTTCACTGTTGACTCAACTCCTCTAACTCTTTCTTCCAAGGCCAGGAAGTGGGTGTGCCAGAATAGCCTGCCCTGCACAGCTCTGTGCCAGAATTGCCAGTGACAGGAATGCCCACGAGATTTGCAGTGTGGATGTGGAGTGTTTCCATCATATGGGGAGGTTGTGGTGTTGAGACACGTGGCTTCGCGAGCCTGTCCACGGGCTTCCACTTTGGTCCCACTCTGGTCACTAGACCTGGCGGCTCCTCAGATGCCCCAGGGAGCGCTGGTGTCTCCACTTACCTCACTGCTTCAGGCTGAAGTCATTCGTGACTTTGTCCCATCCTCTGCCCGCAGCCTTCCAGACCTCTCTCCCTCAACTCCTCTCACGTTCGTAGAAGCCCTGATTCCTGTCAAACTTGCAGTGGCTCTTTTCCTGACTGAGTTCAGGCTGGATGCATGAGGCTCAAATATTAGATAATACATGCGGGAAGTGGTTGGCATCAAGAAAGGGGTATGGATCACATGCTGTCGTGACCACAGAGAGGACCACTGAGGTAGGGATGTGTAGCAGCGCTTCTCTCCTGTCTCGGATGTCAGAAGACACTAGCTACTCATCAGATTCCAAAGGTTGAAGAGTTTCCCAGAGAAGATGTGTGTGTTTGAAGCCTGACTCCAGACCTTTCTAGCTGTGTGGATTGACTGAGTGACTGACCCTCTTAGAGCCTCAGTTAACTCCTCTAAGCTTGTCTAATTAATACAGTTAAAATAATAATGCTTATTTCAAGGATATAAGCATGAAACGCCGTGCACAGACCTGGGATACGGTAAGTAGTGAACAACTGTTAGTGACCATCTCCTCACCTCCTAAGCAGTAAAGTGAAGGGTGTGTTCACAGAACAGGGAGCTGTTTGTTGGTGGGAGGCTGGAGCATCAGGTGTGAAGTGGGGAGAGTCAGAGAGGTGAATGTGAGTCCAGGTTAGAGAGAGCCATGACTCTCCAGCTTCATCTTTCTCCTGTGAAGGATGAGGAGTCTTTGAGACGAGTTAAGTAGAACGGAACATTTTCGTTTTGCAAAGATCCTTTCGGCAGCGATGTGAAATATGACCTGCAGAGAACTAGGCTGAAAATCAAGAGACCAGGGGTTCTCCAATTATGGGGGTGGCAGCAGTGGTAGAGAGGAAGCAAGAGGTTGGTTAGATACTTAGGTGGTGAATCAACTGGAGTTAGTGTCCACGACCCATAAGTGGCACCTAAACTCCGAGGCATAGGCAGACTTCCTGAACGGAATTCAGGATCCAGGCTGCTAGAAAGGGATGTATTTCCTCTCTAAATGGTTCAGAATTTGATGTGTCCAAGGTGATGTAGGTATTAGGCTTGGGCTTGCAAGCTAAGCTGGTTACAGTATACTCAGCCCCCAGGGAAATCAGAGAGAGAGGCGAGGTGGGCACACAGCCTGGCACAGTGTGGCCTCAGAGATGAACAGGCAGAGGAACCTGACGGGTTACCACTCCTTTCCTCTTATTATAACATGAGGCCCCTCGGCAGCCCTCTGAGACAATCAATACAGAGGACACTGTGGCCATTTTGCAGATGGATAGCCCGAGGGGCTGAAAGATGCCAGGGCATTTTGTCTCGTTCACCCACGCTGGCTAACAGAATGATCAAGTCAACAAATCATTCTTTGTTCTTCATTCTTACTTCTGCCAGCCTAGTCCTCGCCCCTCACTTCTTGAACCTCTGACTGGACCCCCTCCCTCCAAAGGCCCGTCACCCCACAAGTAATGCGCACCTCTGCCAGAGACCCTAAGAGATGCTGGGCCCGACCTTCTTTGTGTGAGCCCTGAGGAAACGCCCAGGAGCCATATCTATGACTTACAGAGTGGTTACTTGGCGCCTGCCATTGTTATGACGTATTTTACGCATATTGTTTAATTATACCGACAATTCCATGCAGTATGTGCTATTTATTATTCTCATTTTGCAGACGAGGAAACTGAGGCATAAGGCAGTGATTAAATCGCCTAAAGCCAGGCTGCCACTGAAGGGTAGGGCGAGTCTTTGCACCAAAGCCGCGTTCCAGATCTGGACTCTTTACCCCTGTCTCCCTACATCAGGAATTTACTTCCTAGTAAAGTAGAAAGACCCATAAATCATTCCTTCTAAACAAGGGGGGAGGTACAGTGACAGCGACATGAAGATGTTGACTCTAGGGCCCAGACGGGGAGGGGCACCTACTCCAACTTGGCAGGTGAGGAAAGACTTCCTGCAGGTGATGAGGGGGTGTCAGAGCCGGAGTCCTCAGGTGCTAAGACACGAGGGAGTTGCCTGTGGTGTAAATAAGATTGCGGCACTTTCTTGCTTAAACCCTCTCGTGATTTCCATTGCGAGCAGCGTACAAACCAGCTCACCCCGAGGTCTAGTCTCTGCGCACTTCCCTGGTATCATCACCCTCTATTCTGCCCCTGGTCTACTAGTATCCCCCTCTCTGATCTTCTCTGTGCCTGGACAGGACCAGGTAATCTTATCCCAGACTCAGGGCCTTTGCACTTCCTGTTCCTCTTGCTTGGAATTCTCTTCCCTCCTCATCCTGCTTTGCAGCTGAGCCCTTTCCAGAACACCTTCCCTGATCACTCTTTTTTTTTTTTTTTTTTTTTTTTGCGGTATGCAGGCCTCTCACTGTTGTGGCCTCTCCTGTTGCAGAGCACAGGCTTCGGATGCACAGGCTCAGCGGCCATGGCTCACGGGCCCAGCCGCTCCACAGCATGTGGGATCTTCCCAGACCGGGGCACGAACCCGTGTCCCCTGCATTGGCAGGCGGGCTCTCAACCACTGCACCACCAGGGAAGCCCTCCCTGATCACTCTTGCTAAAGACGTTCAAAGTCCTTCCTTATCATGTTGCTTTATTTGTCATCTTCAAAGCACTTACTAGTACCTGAAATTATTTATCCATCATCTATGTATCTATGTATCTATCTGTGTATCTGTGTAACTATGTATGTACGTATGTATGTATGTATGTATCTATCTATCTATCATCTACTATCTATCCATCCATCTATCCATCGCTTGTCTCCCCCCACTGGAATGTAAGCTCCTTGAGCACAGGACTTTGTCTTGTGAACATTGAATCCCAGTGCCTACATCAGGCCCTCTGTACGTATGGGCTGAATGACTGGCTGCCTGTGGGGCTTCAGAAGGGAGATTTCCAGTTGCTCAGGGAAGACTTCCTGGAGGAAGGAGGTCTTCCTTCCCATAGGGTTGGACCCAATTGGTAGACATTTGGAAAAGAGGAAGAAGTTTCCTATTGGAGTAGAGGTTGACTCTTTCTTTTCCTGTAAAATAGAAACTCAGAGAAATATCACACATCACAATGAGCTGTCCTAAAGTACTAGAATGGGTGCGTGTCAGTCAAGGAGCCCAGAAGCCTGTGCTCTTGTCCTCCCTCTTTAACTACTTTATCACAAGACTTCGCCTCCCTGGACTCCTGTTTGCCCATCTGCGAAAGGAGTGGTTGGGACTTGACTGGTCTCTAAACCACCCTTCAGTTCTCAGATTCCAGGAGGATGACATTATCAGCATCCTTGCCCCGTCACTGCTCACATGAAGCCTTGGGGTGCTCCTTCTACTGTGGCCAGACACACGCAGCCCTGCCACCATTGCACAGATGACTCGGGGGCAGCAGGGCTTATTCTGAGCCTCAACCAGGGCCGCAGAGACCCTGCTGTCACACAGCCTGTGCGCTGGCCGGTGGGCCTGGTACTGGGCTTCCTCCGGACTGAGAATTCGGATGTTAACTCACTGTGGCCACCAGGTGGCACCACTCTCCAAGACATAGCGCTTCCCCGCTAGAAGGTCATTTGAACGCCCTTGGAGGTGGATGATATGCAAAATTTAACCAAGGTTGATGTTTGGTAAATATGTTCAGGTGCTGGTGCTGGTTCCCATGGGATGAGAAGGGCCTGACACATAACCGGCGACGGGGAAGAAGTGAAGCGTGGGCAGGGGGCTGAGGAGAGCAGCCTCCTCTGAGCGCCGGTGCAGCCTGTTGGTGGGGGGGTGGGGCGGGGGGACGCTGGCCTGGGGCTGGGCTGGGCGGTCCCTCAGGGCTCACTCTGGCCGGTGATCCCACGTCCCCGCCCACAGGCCCCCGCCTCCACCATTACCCCATGCAGCGTCCCCCCCCCGCCCCCCCCCCACCAACAACCCTGAGCTTCAGGCCACCAGAATGTTGCAATCTTCATTTCTGGAGAGAACACAAGACAGTTGTTTCTCTGACCCAGGGGCTCTGGCCTGAGGGCCCTGCAGCTGTCTCTACACGAGGCAAAGGCGGGCTGGGGCCAGGGAGAGCCCTGAACGGAGCATCTCATCTGAGGCCCATGCTCATTCTCTGACACATTCAACAAGCACCCACCGAAACCTTAATCTGTGCCGAGCCTCCCGGAGATGGAGCTGACCCAGCCTTCAGGAACCTCTGACCGGCGGGCAGACAGACAAGCGCATAGAAGGGGTGACAGAGCCCTGCAAGAAGTGAGATGAATGGTCTACACGGGAGAGTGGCTCACACTCATTCTGATGGGGATCTGGCTGGCCAGGAGAGTCCCCTGGAGGAGGTGACACAGGGGCCGGAAGCAAGGGAGGAGAAGAGAAGGACAGGGTTCCAGGCAGAGGGAGCTGTGGGAAAAAAGACCTCGGCTCATACAGGAGAGCCTGGAGTCTGGGGCGCTGGAAGCATTTGACAAAGCTGGGCTTCGATTTGCAGTGAAGAGGCAGCTAGCGCAGAGGCAGGGAGCAGACTGGAGAAGCAGGCAGGAGATGGAGCCTGTGTGTGCCCTGGTAAGGAGCCCAGCATTATCTGAAAGCAGTGGATGATCATCGAGGGGTTTTAAGTGGGAGAGTGACGTGGTCGGACCATCTAGAGAATGAGTGCGGCTGTGGCCTGGTGCTGGGTTTAACTGGAGGCTGCGGGGGGCAGACCTGAGCCAGGCTGGCAGATGGCAGCTTTGCAGCAAGATCATGACGCCCGACTTAGGGTAGAAAGGAGGCAGAGAAGGGGGTGCCTCAGGAAAAGGAGGGTCTCCACCTGGCAGCAATATTAGCCAAAGAAAAATAAGCCCCATTGGTTGGGCTTATTGGTTGGGCAAAAGTCATCCTTTTGGTAAAACCATGAGAGAGAGAAATCTTCAAGATGTAATTTATGGGTACATCAGCCTGCAGTTTCACCAGCTAACAACAGAGGATATTTGAAGATCTTAGCATCCTCTTTCTTTGTTCACTGATTTTTCTCTGATGAAATCATTTGAAAATCGCAAGTTTAGTATGAGTCGAGATTGTCCAAACGTCAGCTGTATGCACGGTGTCATTTCCCATTTCTCAGGAGGAGCTGGTCTCAATGAAGCATCAAAAACAAACAGATGAGATGGAGCCAGAATCAAATGGCAGGAAAAAATGTGAGGATGAAGCCGCGTGGGTCCGGGATCTAGTTCCTTTGCAGTTGTTTTTACTTACCGTTTGCATCAATCCTCCAAGCCGCGTCCATCGCCCCCTCTCCCCACCCACGCTCGCCGGGACAAGAGGCAGCCTGGACTTGGGGACAGGCACCAACCGCTGGACACTTGAGAAGGGCTTCTTCCGAGGCCCACGGCTCCGCGTCTGCTGGGTCCTGAATTCTTTACAAGACCAGTGCGGGGTCCCTTCCAGCAGCAGAGTCCCCCATGGAGGAGAGGCAGTGTCCAGCCTGAAGAATGGGTCTGCAGGGCCCACCTGTCTCTGCAGCACCATCATCCATGACCACATCTACAGCAAGGACACAAAGCAACAAGCCTGGCCCCTAACACGGGGCTCTGTCCTTGACAGGATCTCAGTGGTACCCACGAGCAACCCCGCACTGACAGAAGTCCCCAAAACACTAGGGACAAGAAAAGGAGAACACAGTCTTTGAAAGGCTCAATTAAGGAGCCATTCTGAGGTGCAGTGGTATTCTCTGTCACCAGCCAGGAGTCAAGCCTGTTGGCTGATAGCCCGAATGCATTGCCAAACAGCTAGGCAAACTTCAACCAAGTTGAACTTCAACTTGAAGTGACTTAAATTCTCTGAGCCCAACACATTTTTCCCCAAATGATAAATGAGAAGGTTTAACTGCTGGCCTCTACATTCCTTCCAACTGTGGAGTCTCTGATTCCATCGCAGTATCTTTACTTACTTATTCAGTGTCACTATTGGGTTGAGCAGAGAAGATTCAAACCAGAACCAATCAGACTCTTTACAGGGGCTCACGATCCAGAAAGGAGATAGATGTTCAGATAGACGAAGGTGAGGCTGTGAGCTGTGAAGAATGATGTAAAGCAGGGCTTCCCTGGTGGCGCAGTGGTTGAGAGTCCGCCTGCCGATGCAGGGGACACAGGTTCTTGCCCCGGTCCGGGAAGATCCCACATGCCGCGGAGCGCCTGGGCCCGTGAGCCATGCCGCTGAGCCTGCGTGTCTGGAGCCTGTGCTCCGCAACGGGAGAGGCCACAACAGTGAGAGGCCTGCGTGCCACAAAAAAAAAAAAGAAAAAAGAAAAAAAAAAGAAAAAGAATGCTGTAACGCAGAAGGACAAAGGACAGGGGAAGTAGAGGAGGGTCAGGGAAGGCGCTTTGGAAGCATCGGGCTGCCTGCACTGCTTAGGAGGATGAGGAGGGCTCTGATGGGCGCCAGGGGAGACCGGGCCTGGGCTGCTGAGGACGCAGGTGTGCAAGGACAGGGCTACGTGGAAGGGTCCAGCGTGGGAGGACTGATGAATTATCCACTCAGGCCACGAGGAGGGGAAGGGAAAGTGAGGTGGAAATTGAACCTGAAGTTTCCACATCAGAGTCCACATCACGAAGGCCTTGAATGCCGTACTGGGAATGTCAGCATCAGTAGCCAGTTCTGCCAGAAACAAGCAGAGGACGTGAATTCCAAGGGCCCCTTCACATGCAAGTGCAGCTCTGCATGCAGGAGAAAACTTAGTCACTGAGCTAAGATTCTATCTCATTTCGGAAGTTCGTTTTCATAAGATGGGCAGCCATAGCTCCAGGTTAGGTACTGACTCAGAACAGCAGTGAACCTCCAAGGTCCTATCACAATAGCTACTGCCATTCCCTTCCAGGGAAACCGAGGGGCAGGACAGTCCTGAGTGAGTTGAGGGGTGAGTTGACCGATGGTCATGTGGCTGGGTTCCAGAACCCTGGAGAAAGTTCCAGCAAAAGCCAGGATGGCTTGATGTTCACCATGGCCAAAGTTGACCGGGGGCTGGCATTAGTCTCTGGTGGACCAGAGGACAGGGCCAGACCAGAGCAGGAGAGAATGTCCCGCAGCCTTGGTAAACTGTGTGCCCAGTGGAGACACGAAGGCATGGAGGAAACAGCGTGGACTGAGTTACACGCACCTGGGTCTCAGTATTGAGAGACTTGGAATGAGTCCTTTCACATCTCTTGGCCTCAGTTTTACCTTCCTTGCAGGGTTACAGCGAGGGTTAAATGGAACCATGGATGTACGGCAGGGATGCTGGCTTCCCTCCAGCGCCCCAGTGGCTGCCCAGCCGGGGTACGCTTTCCAGCCCCCTTTACGTTGCCACAGGGCCGTGACACCGAGTTCCAGCCTCAGAATAAGGGTGGGAGCAAGGTCACATGTTGAAGCCTGGCCTGTAAAGCCCTCTCACATCATCATCCTCTCCTCTCCCTTTCCCACCTGCCAACCAGAGGCTGGTGGCCAGAGAGGCCTTGGAAACCAGGTTTTAAAGATGGCAGAACATCCATCAGCCTGGTTCCCTGAAAATTTCATGGACTGGAGCTCTTCCACCCCCATCCCTAGTCTCCCACCAGTGACTTTCATAAGAACAGAAAACAACCTTCCCCTGCACGAAGTCACTGAGATTTCAGATGGATGTGTTTTAGCAGTAACGTTACCTTATCAATCCAGTGTTTGAGGACCTAGCACTGAGTCGGACTTAAAGGAAGTGTTCAAGAAATGAATTCTTCTAACAGATAGTCCCCAGGTGTCTAAGTGTATGCCAGGTGGTGAGCTAGCCGTTAGAAAAGATCTGTGAGCGAGAAGCACCCCCATCTTCAAGGAGCTTACAGCGTGTGGGAAACCCAGATGAGTAACTGGGCAATCATCGCATCGTGTGATTAGGGTGCTGGAAGGGTGGGCTCAGAATGGCCTAACCCATGGAGGGGGTGTCTCTCCCAGTGCAGGAGAGTCAGGGGAGCGTGCTGTCCCAGTTTCACTTCTGCTTTCTTAGGGGGAGCCCTCCCTGGCTTCTCCATACACGCATGGGAGGGAGAGTGAAGAGGAGAAGATAGGAGAGCGCCTCCAGGTAAGAGGGCGCGGTGCGGGCAGCTGAGGGCTCACAGTGGCTGAAGCACAAGACACGAGCGTGAGACGTGATCCTCGAGAGAGAAGCAGCAGCCAGATCATGAAGAACCTGCACCCCACATGGAGAAGCATGGAATTTATCCCCAAACAATGGGATGCGATGGAAGAAACAGAGGTGGGAGAGAGACAGGGAAATATTTGCTCTTCAGATGCATTTCTCCAGCTGAATGTGGCCCACACGTCAGTGCGTGAGTACCAGGAGGATGAGAGATCCAACACTGGCTCCTGTCCTAATCCATAGACAGTGGCTGGTAGTGACATCAGCTAAAGCATTTGACCACTTACTGGGCTAAAAGAACCATCGAAACTCTTTAGCACCTATTACCTATTTTAACCTCTTAACAACCTATACCAGTACAATTATTTACCCAGTTTAAAGGTGAGGAAACTAAATATTACAACCTTAAATAAATTGCTAGAGGTAACAGAGACCACCCAGGATCTCTAACTCCAGAATCCACATCTAGGTCGTTTTTTTGTTTGTCTGTTTTTGTTTTTGATTTTGTTTTTAATGTACAGCCTGTAATCCTTTTTTTTTTTTTAAGAGGATGTTGGGGGTAGGAGTTTATTAATTAATTAATTAATTTTTGCTGTGTTGGGTCTTCGTTTCTGTGTGAGTGCTTTCTCCAGCTGTGGCAAGCGGGGGCCACTCTTCATCGCGGTGCGCGGGCCCTTCACTCTCGCGGCCTCTCTTATTGCGGAGCACAGGCTCCAGACGCGCAGGCTCAGTAGTTGTGGCTCACGGGCCTAGTTGCTCCGCGGCATGTGGGATCCTCCCAAACGAGGGCTCGAACCCATGTCCCCTGCATTAGCAGGCAGATTCTCAACCACTGCGCCACCAGGGAAGCCCCCACATCTAGGTCCTTAAGCTCGGTACTCGGTACTCGGCTAGGGAACTGAGAGAGCCCAGAGGGAGAGAGGCAGTAAAGTGCGAAAAAGCAAAATATCCCACAAGACTTGGTGGAGCCTGATCAGGAGTCAGAGCGATGCACAGCCTCTAGGTCCCGGCAGCCAGGTGGGAGGTGGCACCACCCACTGTCTTAGCTTCCTAGGACTCATCACAACATGGGTGGCTTAAAACAGCAGAAATGTATTCTCTTACAGTTCTGGAGGCCAGAAGTCCAACATCAAGATGATATCAGGGTTGGTTCCTTCTGGAGCTCCTGAAGGAATGTCTGTTTGCTGCCTCTGTTCTAAGTGTCGGTGGCTGCCGGCAGCCCCCGGCAGCCCTGCCTTGTGGTCACCTCACTCCAATCTCTGCCTGCATTTTCCCTTCCTGTGGCCTCCTCCTCTTCCCTTCACTTACAAGGACACTTGTCATTGGATGTAGGGCCTACCCTAGTCCAGGCTGACCTCATCTTGAGATTTTTTAAGTAACTTACATCTGCAAAAACTTTTCTCCAAATAAGGTCCCATTCACAGGTTCAGAATGACATATGTTTGGGGAAAACACCATTGAATGCACTGTGCCCACCAAGATTGGGAACCCAGAAGGAGAAAGATGTCCTGGGTAAACCATGATGCGTTCCCTTTTTAATATGCTGGGATTGAGGGGTATGTGGGATTTCTGAATAGCAATATCTGCTAGGTAGTTAGATAAATGAATGGAAAGCCCTATGTGAGCCATCAGTGCTGGGGACTCAGAAATCTTCAGTGAGGGTGTGGAGGCAATGCCCCTGGGAATACACGTTGGGGCAAAGAGAAGAGGGTTAGGGCAAAAGAGAGGGGACATTTTAGGGTCAGAGAAGAATGAAAGAGCTTGTATAAGAGCCTGAGAAGAAGTGGCCCAAGTGGCTTGAGCCTGGCTGGGGACTCACAGAACAGAAGAGAGGGTTGAGGTAGGAGGGGGTGGGCTTGAGGGTAAAAGCCCCAGAGACGTGACAGGAGATCCCGGTAAGTGGCGGTAGGTTTAGCTTCATGGAGATGTTTGGGGGCCTCAGTGAACACAGCTTCAGAGGAGGGTTGGGGGTAAACTCCAGATACATAGATGACGCTTTCATCCTGATTGTGAAAGGCAAGAGAGAGAGACGGGGCGGGGCTCAGAGGTGGACACAAGACGGAAGCAACTCAGGTGACAGAGGAAGATCCAGGGAGGGAAAGACCGAAAGGCAAGGCAAGGAGAGGACAATCACCGGGGAGGAAGTGCAAGAGCGCAGGAGTCCGAGCTGAGACAAGACGAGAAGAGCAGGGCTTTCTTTTTGGCTGTAGAGAAGGGGTTTTTAAGGATGGGAATGGATATAAGCAGTCGGTAGGTGTGAAGCCAGGAAGTAGAGGAAGATGTATTCTCGCCACCTGTTTTCTCTGCAAAGTAGACCATCAGGTTATCTTCAGGGAAGGAGTGGGAAGTGGTGGGTGGGCAGTTTGAGAACCGTCAAGAAGATTTTAAATAGCTACGATGGGAAACAAACTTGACTCAGGAACAGAAGGATTTCTTGGCAGCCTCACGTTGGAGACCATGAACGTTCTCGGGCAGCAGTCTGCACGGCTGTGTGACTTTCCCCAGAGGTCCCTGTGAGGCTCAGGCAGTTTCACGGGTACAGAGTTAGGGACACCCGAGGAAAATGCAACAACAACAATAGCAGGACAGGACTGAAGGGTGTTGGCAAAGAAGATTGAAGAGACAGACCCTAAAGCCCACGCTGGAGAAGAGAGGGAGGAGAGAATGGATTTGGCAGCAGAGGAGAGGGGCCAGGGCACTGGCGATTTTGATGGACAGGAGGGTGAGGGGTAGAGGAGAAGTGGGCAGACACAAGCACGGGAGGCTGTGAGTCGTCAACTGTATGTTGAAGACTCTGAGGGTCAGCAGCTCCAGAAGATGCAGTAGACTGTGTGACCGACTGCGGCCCCCAGGAGCAGGGAGGATGCTGTCTTCGGTCAAGTTCCAGAGAAGCAGAGCCTGAGGCAGGGATTCTCATGAAAGTCATCGATTGAGGGGGTGCTCTCAGGAGAAGGGAAGTGAGGGAAGCAGGATAAAGCTGGCAAGAAAGCCAAGCAAGGATGCGGTCTTGCCTGGAGACTTGGAACTAGTCTCCGGAGCTAGGGAGCTCTGGGAGCCCAGATTGCACCATCGAATTGGCTCCAATGTGAGGCCAGAGGCCAGCCTTTTGTACCCTGTGCCACTCAACCATTGCCCCCCAGCACAAGGTGGCCCCATTTGGGGCAGCTATGAGCAGTTGGCCACTCACACGTATAGCACTTCGGAGACTGTTGCCCAGTATGAATAAGGGAGTCTAGACAAGACACCAAGAGCATCCACCACAGTTGCAATCCCACTGCCAGAGCTGCCATGGAAGGAAGCAGGTGGGGAAGCTGTGTCCTCAGGGGTAATCAGACTTTGACACTTCAGGATCTGGAATATTTGGTAGAGTCCTAAGAGGTGTGGGAGACTGTTTCCCACAGATCAGTAGTCTCAGGAGGCAAAGGAACAAAGTGTAGTGAGAGAGGGAAGTGGGCGGGGGGGGGTGTTGAGCAGCACAGAGTAGGTGATACATCTGAGAAAGGACAGGTGACCCAGAAGCGCTGAGATTAGGTAAGAAACCTAGAGACAGAAGGGCCTGTCGGTATAGCTGCTGCAAGGTCTTTAGCTGAATTCACCCCAGCCAGCGCCAGTGCGAGAGGAGAACCAGGCCTCTCTGAAGAGATCACCTCCAGCCCAGATGGATCCTGCTCTGACGGAGCCCCCATCCTCATGAGCAAGGCAGCAGGTCAGTGACTGGTCCCAGAACTGCTGCCCAGAATTCCTCCTTCCCAAGAACCACCCTGGAGCCTGACACTCCAACCTGGACCAACACCATCTTCGTGTCTGGAGACCAGTCCTTTGGAGGGATGCACAGGCAGCTCTGGCCACAGAAAGGAAGCTACCACTCCCATCTCCATCTGTCCAACTTTCTAGCCCATCTCTCAGGAGCTCAGGCAGCACCTGTCTTCCTGGGGTCAGTTTAGGCAGCAGAAGATCTGTGTTCTAGTCTTGGCAATCAGAGGTGGCAGGAAATCAACCCGAGGATCCCACAGTGCAAGAAATGACAAGAAAGCCATTGGGTGTGTCCATCCAGTGAGCTTTACATCCTGAAGACCAGCCAGGCACATGGAGAGAGGGGAATTCTGTTCTACTGCAACCATGGCTGTAGGGCTGGTCCTCAACGGACATCCTGATATTGGACTCAGTTTGGCGAGGTCTCAGCGCAGAACAGGAGTGGGAGACGGCACTGCCATCCCCCAGACCCTGCCTCATCAGCAGCCGCCTGGGAATGCAGATTATTTTTCCTGGAAGCTTCTTTCCCTTTAGAAGCAGTCCTTGTACCTAGAAATGAATCATTTGGGAGGGCTCCTGGAAAGGTAGAAATCCCACATATTTGCATATCTCGCCCCCTTTTTAATAGTTGATTCTAGTTTGGTAGATGAGCAAGTAAATGAATGAATGGGAATCCTGTACTAGATGTCGTGGTGATGGCCAGAGCGGGCTCTGTGGCCCCTTCTGGCTCTGGATGTCCTGGGAGGCATGAGGAGAAAACATTTCCAGAACTGGGGAGCACGTGGGGAAGGGATTTGGGGTTAGATTCAGTTTGGTTTGGGTTCTGATCACACTTGGTGGCAACAGGCCTGTCCCTCCACCCTGAGCTACCACAGCACAGGCAGCCTCGTAACTCACCAACCAGTGAACCTGCCTCAGCATTGACTTCCAGTCCCGAGAACCAGGAGAAATCCCATGAACTTCTGTGTATCTGACCCAGGGCGGAGGAGCAGCCCGGATCCCAGGAGCCGTGACTCAGGTAGATGAGAGATGACTGAAGTCAGTGCTAATTCCAGAGTGAGTTGGGGAGGAGATAGCAAAGCGGCAAAACTTCAGGTCCTTTTTCAGATTCGAGAACTCATAGCTTTGCAGAGACCTTTGGGGGTGTGGCTTGTCATCTTTTCAGGCCAATGAAGTCCCCAGATAATCACAGCCAATATCTTAGTTTGCTAGGGCTGCCATAACAAGTGTCACAGACCCGGCTGCTTAAATAACACGTTTTCTCACAGTTCTGAAGGCTAGAAATCTGAGAGCAGGGTTGTCAGCAGGGTTGGTTTCTCCCGAGGCCTCTCTCCTTGGCTTGTAGACGGCCGCCTTCCCCCTGTGTCTTCACATGGCCTTTTCTCTCCGTGTGCCTGTGTCCTAACTACGTTTTCCTATGAGGAGACCGATCATATTGGATTAGGTTCCATCCATATAACCTCATTTTAACTTAATTACCTCTTTAAAGACCCTGTCTCCAAATGCAGTTGCATTCGAGGTACTGGCAGTGAGGACTTCAATACGTGAATCTGGGGGGGACACGATTCAGCCCATAAAAACCCATAACCAGTTTACTGAGTGAGCTGGCACAGCAGGGCACAAACAGAAAACCGCTTCATTTTTTCTCGTTGTTCCTCATTAAATGCTCTCAGTGGGTGTCCCCTCCCACCACATCCCCTGGATGAAGTCTCAGCCTGGTGTCCGCTTCTCCAGTCTCCCTCAATAAATAAACCAAGTAGAAAGTCTATTTCGGTCTACAGTAAAAAATCCCAGACTCCTTGTGCAACCTAAGCTTCTCTCCTCCTCTGCACTTTTCTTCTCCTGCCATTATTCCCGGAACTCACCGTCTTTCTCACCGTGCTCCCACTGCAGACTGTAGCACTCAGCCATGGCCCCCTTTCTGGGTTACGTACAAGCCTCTATGTTCCCCCCGATTCCAGAGGGTCATGGGTCAAGCTTTCCAGGTGGGTCTACTGATGCTCCCTCCCTGGATGTCGGGTGGGAGGCAGACAGAATGACCCACCGTCCTCTCTCCCAGGAGCTGGGACTGATCCTCAGCAAACTGAAACTCTCTCCAAAAAAATCTTCCCTGTCTACTCTTCAACGTTCTTTTTGGCTAAGGACTGAAAAACACATTTTGCAATTTTACACATGCCCTGCATAGTTGTTTGTCACCTATTTTATTGGTGTCAGCCTGTGGGAATCTCAGCAGAAACTGACACCAAAAGTCTCAGTTTAACATCCAGTAAGATTTTTTTTCACATAACTTCAAAGTCAACAGACATCTTAAGAGCACCTTGGAGATACAAACCCAGTCCCCGGGAGAAGGCACCGGCCCAAGGCTGCCCGGGGCGTGAGGGGGGTGTGAGTAACTGAACCTGCCTTACAACCTAGATTTCATACCTCCTGGGCTGTGGTCCTCTCGACACTCCATCATCATACTGAATCTAAATGGACACGATTTCAGACCCTTGTTCTCTTAAGTGAATGATACATCAGTAAACATATATTCATGCAATACGTTTGAATGTGGTTAAAAAACGCCTCTGCCTCTGCAGGGTGCAGAAATCTTTTGTCTCCAGTTCCCTAGGAATGCTATTGTCTAGAAGGACCTGACAACAAGGGGAAGGGAGGGGGCATAAATCATTATCGAGGTCAAGGAGAAGAGCTTGGCTCAGCAACAAAAAATCACGCCTTCTGGTTTGTTCCCAGCGCGGCAATCCATTCCTGGGTTAAAATACTGTAACTTCTCCTCCCTCCCTTACCCTTCTCTCTCCCGCGCCTCATTCCTGCACACTTCCCCCAACATGAGGACTTTAAATTCTGGAAGTACAGCTCCCATCTGCTCACATCTTCTCCTATCACCATGGTTACTGGGCCCAGAGTAGTCTCTGTGGAGACGGAGGCAGAACAGTAACCAGGGACAACTCCACTGCAAGAGGCTGGAAAAGGGAGGACCATTGTTTAACCCCCAGTGAAACTGGTGTGCCCGTACGCACGTGCTCTTGTTTTAGTAACACGTCAGATTTGAAAGGCCTTTGATCCGCAACAAAAAAAATATGATGATCTGGGTAATTCCCTACCACTACATTCGAAAAGTCTACCTTCAGGGTGTGCTACATGTGAAATGCTGGACCGAGTGGTGTGGACCGTGGGAAGGTGGTGGCCAGGTCTCAGCCTGACTCAGCCGGCACCCCCTGAATAGTCCAGGGTCCAGGCCCACGTGGGGGCAGGGAGTGGGAAGTGGGGAGCAGGGGGGAAGGGGTGACTGACTAAATCCAGCACAAAGGACATTGGGAATTACAATTGCTTACAATTCCTGAGCCCCCATGATTTGATTCGTCCCCAGAATAGCCTCACTGCACTGACATCTCACGTCCTGTGCCCAGCTGCCTTTTTTTTTTTTTTGCCACCCAGGTGGGATTTGTATTTATTGTGCTCTGGGCTCAAAGGCCATGGGGAGGTGGAGAATGCTGATGCCAGAAGAGGTCAGGGAAGCTTCGCATTCAGTAAGGGAGAGAGTGAGAATCAGAAAGGCTTAGTTTCCAGGCTAGGCTTTGCTGTTCTCCGAGGACTCCCATCGGTCATCTCTCTTTCACTGAGATAGTGGAGCAGCCGGAAGTTGGCCGAGCGGAGCATCTCAGGCCTGGCTGCACACTGGAACCACCTGGGAATCTATCCAAAGTACTGCTGTCTGGCCCAGCCCTGGACCGTTCAAGCAGAGTCCTTGAGAGCTGAGCTCAACAGTGTTTTAAAACTTTCCCAGACAACACTGATGGGAGGTCATTCAAAAGCCACTGGACCAGAGGTGCCCCAAGATGCTTGCCTGGGTTTACCTGTTTGGGTCACGCGCAACCCCAGTAATCTCACCAGCTTATTAAAACACATGGTTATGTCACAGTCACAGGTGGATAAGTCAGCTATGACACTGCCAGCGTCTCCCAGCTCAGCCGGGGTTGGCTGAGCTTGGCCCTAGAGGATGGGTTGGGCTAAGGTCTGCCCCTACAATGTCCACTCATTCTGGGACCAGCAGCTATAGGGCGTTTCTCTCCTCATGGTAAAGTGGCAGGATGGAGACACTGGTGGTGCCTTGCCCTGACTCTTAAAGCTTCAGATCAAAACACACACCCGTCGCTTCCACCCACTTTCCATTAACCAGTGCAAACCATGTGGCCAAGGTCGGGTCAGGATGACACACAACATTCTACCAGCAGGGATTGAGAAGAGGGGAGGGATGAATGGCCATCACATGACCTCAGCTACCCCAGGTGAGGATGACAAGTGAGCTGAACAGGCACCAACCAGAAGCGTATCTGCTGTGCTCACTCACCGAGCCCAGCCTGTATTCTGTCTCCTCCAGACTCTTTCCCAGGCTCCCCCGGTTGGGAGAGCCTGTCTGCTTCTCTGACCTTCCCCAGGCTTGACTTGCGTCCCTCCCACTTAGCTGTCTGCAGTGAGATTGCGGGAGCTCAGGCACGGGGTTTCCCTCGCTGCCCAGTACAGGCAGGCGCATCGTGACTGTAGTCACTGTGCAGTAGCCACTGCTTGATGTACGGATGGAGGAAGTGCCAGGAAACATCCTGGGGTGGGGCTTGAGGCAGGACGATAAGCTCAGGGCTCGTACGACCCTTCCTTTTCAACCACCAAGAGCTGCCTTGAAACATGGCTGTGGGATGGGAAGAACAAAGACTTTGGAGTCAGAGAGACTCAGGTTCAAATGACAGGAGCGCCGTTCACTAGTTCTGTGACCCTGGGCAGCTCTCTCTGCCCCACGATGCCTGGGATGGCTTCCCCGTAACGTGGGAGTAATAGTAATTTGCAGGATGATTATAATTTTTCAAGCCTGCTACACACAGGCTCCGGGCCTTCAAACACTGTCCCCCATTTCACGTCACCCAGCTCTCTGCCAAGCCTCATCTCGTCAGAGGCCTTCTTACATATGTACCTGCTATTGCCCTCCATCTCTTTGCCCTGTTTACTTTCCTGTTGTGCTATTGACACTCAGTTTGTTTGTTTATACATTTAATTATTGCTGTGTACTTTCCCGAACATAATGCAGATGCAGTGAGGAACTGGAACTTTGCTGTTTTAAACATTTTAAAAATCCCTGTATCTCCAGTGGGCATCATGGTCCCCAGAGGCAGTTTATTAAACACTTCTGGAATGAAGGAACTGTGAGGACTGAATGAGAGAGTCCGTGTCTGAAAAGCCCTCACACAGTGCCTGGTGCACAGCGCATGCTCAGTAAAGGGCAGCAATGCCCGTGTCCAGCCTGCCCCCGCTCTGAACCCAGCCTGCGTCTCTCTGCTCTGGGTCCGGGGACACAGCCGGCCAGAGAGAGCAATGAGCCTCTGGGGCACCAGCCCGCGGGCAGACTCAGGCACACAGTGAAGAATTTTCAAGCCCTTTGCCCTCTTCCTCCATCCGCAGCAAACAGAAGAAACTGGATCTTGAGGGGCCAGGGAGTCCTCCATCATCTTTATTTCTTCTGCGAACCCAGGACCCATCATCACCCAGATTCAATCTGTGAATCACACACTTTCAGCTCCTTCCTAAATGTCTTCCTCTGTGGAAAGCAGAAAAATTTAAGTTGGAAAACTGAACTCTAAACACACGCGTGATTCCATTTTGTCCCACTAGAAAAGCCTCTCTCATAGAATGCATCAACACAAATTGGGAGCTTGAAACTAGTTTATTAAATAAATAAACAAACAAACAAACCCACAGTGGTGACTTTGGCACCTATAGTCTGAGACTTACAACCTAATGCTGACAAAGTGAGGGATTAAAGCAGAGACAGTTCTGTACAAGAAATTTCAGTACTTTGGCTTAAAGTTCAAAAACCCTGCATCATGGGTGTTTTTCAGATTTGGGACACTTTGCTTAAAATCAAGAGTCATGATCCCACCTTACTAAAGTGAAGTGAGCTTCAAAGTTTCACGATTAAAAGGTCTATTGATCCGAGGTTAGCCCAGCTCTTGTGTGCTGGGCAGTGGCTCAAACCTTGGAGAGACACTTAAACCTAGTCCCTGCCCTCAGGGACCTGCCTTTGTGGTGGAGCTCCAGCCGTGTTCACACATGGGGTACCCAGTGAGGGTGCTCTGGTGGAGAAGACATGCCTGGTGCCAGACCAAAGGAGGGAGGGAGGGACCTTGGGGGCAGGAGCGCAGAGCAGGAAACCTGCTTGGGAGGCGCTTGAACTACGTCTTAAAGGCAGCAGGTGTTCAGCAAGCAATCCAAGAAGGGGAAGGTGTGTAGGGCAAAGGAATGGTTTGCACGAAGTCTCACGGGGGTGATGGGAGCAGAACCGGCTCTGGGGACAGTGTGCTGTTTCTAGGATGGGAAAGAGGAGGGTTTCCATGAGGGACTGTTCTCTCTCTGTCTCTATTGAAAACAGTACCAAACATTGTCACATGTGATATCACAGGACAAAAATTTTTAACTCTATTTTTTTCACAGGAGTTTTCAGAGACTGTACTGTGCAGCCTGTCTTCCTAAAACTGACTTTGTCAGAGGCTGTGCCTTTCAGACCAGTGGAACATCCAAGAAAGAAAGTCTGCTGGCTTTCAGAGAGGCCCCAGTGGAGCAGAATATGCCCTCTAGCTGCTCCTGGAATGAGCGTGCACAGGCGAACACACACACACACACACACACACACACACACCCCTCGCTTCCTCGCCTAGTTCAATTTGTACATGTAATTCCAAGTCTTTCCCATCTGACATCTGAGCATGCTGTTCTCCTTTTGAAGTCCAGCCGTTCACCCAGGACAAAGTTCGTGCTACTAAATGGACCCATGAGATTTGTCACCATCTGAACCCTCTGCTTCTCCAGCCCCAGCCCTGACCACCCGTTTGGTATCTTCCGCTCCAGCAGCTTCCAGCTCCCTGGACACTCGTCCCCATTTCTTACTTTTTCATCTCTCGCATCATCTGTTCTTCCCCAAAGACCTTCCTATCTCTCTCCTCAGCCTCAACATTTATTCAGGCCTCACATTGAACTGTCCGGCTCCTTGAAGGGCCCACGCCTTGTTGAGTTAGAAGGCCCTGCCCCGGGGTCCCAGAGATCAGTGGGCTTCCCACTGCACTGCCTCTGCCTGCTTACTTGCCGCCTCTGTTTATACAACCCTTTTCCCCGTGTCCAGGGCTGACTTTCCCATTAGGAGTGGTGCCTGGGGCCCATGCTGTTTTTTTTTTTTGTTTGTTTGTTTGTTTGCTGTACGTGGGCCTCCCACTGCTGTGGTCTCTCCCGTTGCGGAGCACAGGCTCCAGACGCGCAGGCTCAGCGGCCATGGCTCACGGGCCCAGCCGCTCCACGGCATGTGGGATCTTCCCGGACCGGGCCACAAACCCGTGTCCCCTGCATCGGCAGGCGGACTCTCAACCACTGCACCACCAGGGAAGCCCACCCATGCTGTTTTTAGGGGCAGATCATAAGGTTTTCATTTCTTTTAAAATCAGGAGAAAAACTGAACCCAATAATAATGAACATGCAATAATGAATTCAGCCCAAACTGTATTCATCTTTATACCAATGCAGTCAAAAAACATAAATTAAATTTTTAAAAGTTTTTAACAGGGGAAGGGGCCCATGAAGGCAGAAGTTCCTGGGGCCTTGAAAGTCATAAAGCAACCTGCCTTCCCCTCCCTACTAGGCACTTCAGACCCTGGTCTTGAAGCTTTGTATCCCTTGGTGCCCACCTGAACACTTGGGTGTGTGTTCATTAAAGGTGTGTTGAAAAAACGGGGCAATCTGGAATTGGGGGAGGCAGGGAAGGCTGCCGTCAGTGTGTCTGTGTGACAGCAGGGACACTGAATCCTAGGACATCAATCCCTGTGACCCTAAAACTCTGTTTAATTGGGTGAGGGAAGGGGATTGAGGACAATCTGAATTGTTGGGGGAAAGCTAAATACAACAGGTGTTCAGGCCTAGTGCATTCCTGAGTCTCAGCATCAGTGAAATGGTTCTCTGTTGCGATTTTATGGAAGAATCAGTTCTGGCTGGGTCTCCAAAAACAATCATGCGAGAATGCAGGATTCCCGAGGCAAGCCTCAAGATCGAAGGAACTAGGCAAGCTTGATAAATCCACAGGAAGAATGAGTACAGTTTCATTTTGAGGTGATTTTTCAGATGTCTGGCTCCTGGAATACTTATCACCAGTAATGAAAGCTCTCCTCATGTCCATAGGCAAACTGCTTAAAAACAGACTCTAAAAATGCACCTACATTATTTTTACTGAGGGACTGGGGATTCTGAAGGTCTTACTGGAAACTATTGGTCGGTTTCCAAAGTAGGAGATAAACTGTGGCCTATAATAAAATCAGGAAGTAAAAAGTGCTCAGTCCTAGAATTCTAGACTCAGTAGGCTAGCAAGGCCCTTAAAGAGCATTCTGTGCCCTCCCCACCGTATGGATGAGAAAACCGAGGTCCCCAGTCAGGGGGTGACTGGTCCCAGGTTTCCTAAAAAGGGATCGCAGCAGTGACAGGGCTGAGAGTGAACACGTGGCTTCAGTCCCTAATCATCTAACCATACAATGGGAATAACAGAAGGGGCCATGCAAATATTCATTCCCCTTTGAAGTTTTAAGCTATTCAGAGTTCTTTGGTTGAGGATAGGGGTAGCTATCGAGTATAGAGGGCTGCTTCTGATTATTACAGTTGTGAAATCAGATGGAGGGGGCTTGCTCTGTGTTACATTGGGATCCTTCTGTGTCCAATAGTTCTTGGGTTAATGCCACCAGAAGAGTCTCAGCCACAGCTGCTCTACAATGGACAAATCAGTAGTGTCTGCCAGCCTGGAGTCTGCTGGTGGGTCTGTGCAGAAGAGGAGGCTACTGGCAGCAAAAGAGTTACACTTCTCCCCTTCGGACAATGCTGACAAGCATGAGCAGGACCCATGAGGGCTCCCCTTTGCTCTGATTTACACTGAGTGCCGTCTCCCTGGAGGCTCCCAGCCCCTGTGAGAACCACTCCAGCAGGTTGGAAGCAGCTGCTTGGCCAGGCCTCCCTGCCTGTCCACCTTGTTGCCCCTTGGGCTCAGCCCTCCCCGCACGTACTGCCACAGTCCCTCAGCGTATTCAATATTCGAGCTAATTAACTCTCAACTTGGTTTCAGACCTCATGAATCTGCTACTGGCTCAGAATTTCTGAAAAGACTATGATCGCTTTAAAAATCCAATTTATAATCAGTCATCCTGGAATATGGGTAACCAAATTTAATAAGCTGATTCTGTTTGGTACCCGGAAATCTCTGGTTATAGCATTATTCGTTTTAAAATGTATTATTTCATTCATCCAACCAACTTTCACTGAGCCCCCTACTTTATGTCAGGACCTGGAATTAGAGATGAAGGGATCATGGTTTTTACCTTTAAGAAGCTCTCAGAAAAAGTCAGAGAAATAAACTGACCATGACAATTGTTGTCACAGTGTTAAGACTGAAGAATTATCAGGGTGGGGATTCCATTTCTGACAATATGATAGACTAGATATTTATTTTAAAATCTTCAATCTGCAATTTAAATGCAGTTAAAGTATTAAAAATTATTTTGAGGCACGTGGCTGAGGTGGAAGGAAAGGAAACTCCCCAGAAGCCAGAAATGACAAGGAAGCAGAAGCATGAATCCACAGGCTAAATCAGAACAGGATCCAGAATGCTCTGGGAATGTATGCTGATTTCTGAGTGCTCAGAACTTGAGTTTTAATGAGCAAACTTGGGTTATATGACATAGGAGAGAAATCTGGGCCTTCAGCAGAGTTGACTAAATCAAAGATACCCACAAAATCCAGACCACGTTGAGGAACAACATTTTGAGAAAGAGAATAAGGAGATAAAGTCCACCCTACAAAAGTATACAGTGAGGCCATGTTCTGACAAGGAAGGAAGGAAAGAAGGAAAGAAGGAAGGAGGGAGGAAGGAGGGAAGGAAAAAGAGAGAGAGAGAGAAAAATTAAAGACAGACATCTCTCATAATACCTAAGCTTAAGCCTGCCCTCCTGTGGGTTTGTGATCATAATTAAATTTATTTCTGTAAATAAGAAAAAGCTCTCTAGGCTTTATCTTTTAATAGTCTAGATTGCTACTGCTCTGGACAAGCAAAATTTTCTCTGGATAAATATTTTTTTTTCATTTTTATTGGAGTATAGTTGCTTTACAATATTGTGTTAGTTTCTACTGTACAGCAAAGTGAATCAGCTATACATATACATATATCCCCTCGTTTTTGGATTTCCTTCCCATTTAGGTCACCACAGAGCAGTGAATAGAGTTCCCTGTGCTATATACAGTAGGTTCTCATTAGTTATCTATTTTATACATAGTATCAATAGTTCATATATGTCAATCCCAGTCTACCAGTTCATCCCACCCCCCATTCCCTCCTAGGTATCCATACGTTTGTTCTTTATGTCCGCGTCTCTATTTCTGCTTTGTAAATAAGATCATCTATACCATTTTTTTCAGATTCCACATACATGAGTTAATACACAATATTTGTTTTTCTCTTTCTGACTTACTTCAGTCTGTATGACAGTCTCTAGGTCCATCCATGTCTCTACAAATGATCCAGTTTCATTCCTTTTTATGGCTGAGTAATATTCCATTGTATATATGCACCACATCTTTATCCATTCCTCTGTTGATGGACATTGAAGTTGCTTCCATGTCCTGGCTATTGTAAATAGTGCTGCAATGAACATTGGGGTGCATGTGTCTTTTGAATTATGGTTTTCTCTCAGTATATGCCCAGTAGTGGGATTGCTAGGTCATAAAGTAGTTCCATTTTTAGTTTTCTAAGGAACCTCCATACTGTTCTCCATAGTGGCTGTATCAATTTACATTCCCACCAACAATGTGTGAGGGTTCCCTTTTCTCCATGCCCTCTCCAGCATTTAGTGTTCATAGATTTTTTTGATGATGGTCATTCTGACTGGTGTGAGGTGATACCTCATAGTTTTGATTTGCATTTCCCTAATAATTAGTGACGTTGAGCATCTTTTTATGTGTTTGTTGGCCATCTGTATGTCTTCTTTGGAGAAATGTCTATTTAGGTCTTCCACCCACTTTTTGATTGGGTTGTTTGTTTTTTTGATATTGAGCTGCATAAGCTGCTCCCTGGCCATCCAGTGGTTAAGACTCCATGCTTCTAAGGCAGGGGGTGCAGGTTCGATCCCTGGTCGGGGAGCAAAGATCCTACATGCTGCGCGGCATGGCCAAAAACAAAAAACAAACAAACAAAAAAAGTGGATAAATATATTTTAAACCAAAGCCTCAAAAAACTCCCAAATAAAGATCTAAAGATTATGAGTTCACAATCAAAACTCACTAATAGACAAGGAAAAATGTTATTTGATTCAATAACATTCAAATACAGGCAAAACTATGTAATTTGTTGTTTAAGTGTACATACAAATGTGGTCAAACTCTAGAAATAAAAAAGATAATTTAAAAATTCAGGAAAGTGGTGACCTCTGGGAGAAGGGAAGGAAATGGAATTAGGGAAAGACACAAAAAAGGTTTCCAAAAAGTTGGTAATCAAGCCAGATGATTGGTATCTGGGTGTTCATTTTCCTGTTATTCTTAAAAGTATATGTGTATATTATGTACACTCATCTTTAAGTTTTAAAAAGATTTTAAAATAATTAAATGAGAAGAGTGAGAGAAAAATGAATATCAAAAATGCTGATGGAGGGCTTCCCTGGTGGTGCAGTTGTTGAGAGTCCGCCTGCCGATGCAGGGGACACGGCTTCGTGCCCTGGTCCGGGAAGATCCCACATGCCGCGGAGTGGCTGGGCCCTTGAGCCACGGCTGCTGAGCCTGCACGTCTGGAGCCTGTGCTCCACAACGGGAGAGGCCACAACAGTGAGAGGCCCGCATACCACAAAAAAAAAAAAAAAAAGAAAAATGCTGATGGAGAAAATAATGGAACCTCTCTTTTAAAGTAGCAAAGTGGTATGTAGGTTTCTTGGGGGAGAGGGTGCTGTTTTTGAAGGATGAGTGGAAGCTCTTCAGATGAAGTGGAGACCAGTGTATACAAGTTCAGAGGCCATTCTGAACATGGACAATGGAAAACTACAAGTCCCTGTGTGTCTGAAGCAGGAGGGGAAACTATGGGGGCAGCTGGGCTAGGTGGGTCTAGAAAACGAGGCAGGAGCCAGAGCCTGTTTGGAGCCTTGCTTGTGCTCCTGTGTCATGAGCAGGAAGGCATTTAGCAGACTTGGAATTTCCTCTTGGTGATAACCTGAGATGTACTATTTTATGTGGGTGACAGGGATGAGATTCATTTGAAGTGAGGCACAAGTAAATCTTTATTCTGAACAGCCTTACAGCACTCTCTTGCTGGAGGATAGGATGTGAACCTCAACCCAGAGAGGATGGGAAGAGCCTCACGGGTACAAAGGAGACTAATGTCTCAGTAGACACAGGCGGTCGACATTTCAGCAGAAACAAACATAGAAAACCCTTTTCCCTGTGGTTGGAAAATCATCACCATAATATTAAATCCTTTCATTTGAGTTTTGCTTGCTGCTTTCAAGTACAGCATCAAATAAGATTCCTTAAAATTCAGATGGAGAAATCATGGCCAAGAGAGAAAGAAATAGCCCAGGATCACTCACAGTAACTGAGTGTCAGGGCAGTGATTAGAACCCAGGACTCCTAGAAGCTCAAAGAAGAGATTATGAACCTGGAAAACTGAAGTCAAGAAATGTTGAGTGTGAGCATTAGGACCAACCCTCGCCACACTGAGGTCTCAGACAGAGACAGCTTCCATTCTGTGGTCACTGGCACTTGTCAGATGAGATGTGAAGTCCATCTTATATGATGACCTCAGAGGAGGAAGGAGAACAGAATCCAGTGAGAAGGGAGGATAGGAAAAGTGTATGCCATGGCCCATAGTCTTTCTAAAATGATGGAGATTGTCATACTGAGTGAAGTACGTCAGACAGAGAAAGACAAATATCGTGTGATATCACTTATATGTGGAATCTAAAAAAAGGCTACAAATGAACTTATCTACAAAACAGAAATAGAGTTACAGGTGTAGAAAATAAACTTATGGTTACTGGGGGGTAAGGGGGGAGGGATAAATTGGAAGATTGAGATTGACACATACACACTACAATATATAAAATAAATAACTAATGAGGACCTACTGTATAGCACAGGGAATTCTACTTAATATTCTGTAATGGCCTATATGGGCAAAGAATCTAAAAAAGAGTGGATATATGTATATGTATAACAGATTCACTTTGCTGTACACCTGAAACTAACACAACATTGTAAATCACCTATACCCCAATAAAAAAACTTTTTTAAAGTACACAAAAATAAATAAATTGCATAAATAAATAAATAAATAAATAAATAAATAAAATGATGGCATTCCAATCTCTTAAAGGGTTAGGGCACCCACTGTTTTAAAGAGAGTCTGAGATCTCTGTGCAGGAAATGTGGAGGCCAGTGCCTATGAATACAAATTCCTACAGTTTGCCAGTCTTGCCAGCCCCTGGTCAGCTCTCAACTGACAACTTGGTAATGAGTGAATTTCAATACTGAATGCTCCTTCACTCTATAGGCAAACGAAAAAGTAACCCCTGTTTAATTTTCTTTTAGACATTCTGTTCAGGAATTATATTTGCTTGTGTCCAAATTAAGGATGTCCTTGGTCAAATTTCTCTGCATATTTGGGCCATAGGTGGTCTCAAATCTGCTGTTTTTGGATGGAATATCCTATAAATGTCAATTAAATCTGTCTGGTCTATTCTGTCATTTAAAGCTTATGTTCCCTTATTAATTTTCTGTCTGGCCTGTCCATTGGTGTAAGTGAGGTGTTAAAGTCCCCCACTATTATTGTGTTACTGTCGATTTCCTCTTTTATAGCTGTTAGCATTTGCCTTATGTATTGAGGTGCTCCTATGTTGGGTGCATATATATTTATAACTGTTACATCTTCTTCTTGGATTGATCCCTTGATCATTATGTAGTGTCCTTCCTTGTCTCTTGTAACATTCTGTATTTTGAAGTCTATTTTATCTGATATGAGTATTGCTACGCCAGCTTTCTTTTGGTTTCCATTTGCATGGAATATCTTTTTCCATTCCCTCTCTTTCAGTCTGTATGTGTCCCTAGGTCTGAAGTAGGTCTCTTGTAGACTGCATATATATGGGTCTTGTTTTGTATTTATTCAGCGAGGCTGTTTCTTTTGGTTGGAGCATTTAATCCATTCACATTTAAGGTTATTATCAATATGTATGTACTTATTACCATTTTCTTAATTGTTTCGGGTTTGTTTCTGTAGGTCCTTTTCTTCTCTTGTGTTTCCCACTTAGAGAAGTTCCTTTAGCATTTGTTGTAGAGCTGGTTTAATGGTGCTGAATTCTCTTAGCTTTTGCTTGTCTGTAAAGCTTTTGATTTCTCCATCAAATCTGAATGAGATCCTTGCCAGGTAGAGTAATCTTGCTTGTAGATTCTTCCCTTTCATCACTTTCAATATATCGGGCCACTCCCTTCTGGCTTGTAGAGTTTCTGCTGAGAAATCAGCTGTTAACCTTATGAGAGTTTCCTTGTATGTTATTTGTTGTTTTTCCCTTGCTGCTTTTGATCATTTTTCTTTGTCTTTAATTTTTGTCAGTTTGATTACTATGTGTCTTGGCGTGTTTCTCCTTGGGTTTATCCTGCCTGGGAATCTCTGCACTTCCTGGACTTGGGTGGCTATTTCCTTTCCCATGTTAGGGAAGTTTTTGACTATAATCTCTTCAGTATTTTCTCGGGTCCTTTCTCTCTCTCTTCTCCTTCTGGGATCCCTATAATGTGAATGCTGTTGTGTTTAATGTTGTCCCAGAGGTCTCTTAGGCTGTCTTCATTTTTTTTTTTACTCTTTTTTCTTTATTCTGTTCTGCAGCAATGAATTCCACCATTCTGTCTTCCAGGTCACTTATCCGTTCTTCTGCCTCAGTTATTCTGCTATTGATTTCCTTCTAGTGTATTTTTCATTTCAGTTATTGTATTGTTCATCTCTGTTTGGTTTTTCTTTAATTCTTCTAGGTCTTTGTTAAACATTTCTTGCATCTTCTTGATCTTTGCCTCCATTCTTTTTCCACGGTCCTGGATCATCTTCACCATCATTATTCTGAATTCTTTTTCTGGAAAGTTGCCTATCTCCACTTCATTTAGTTGTTTTTCTGGGGTTTTCTTGTTCCTTCATCTGGTACATAGTCCTCTGCCTTTTCATTTTGTCTATCTTTCTGTGAGTGTGGTTTTTGTTCCACAGGCTGCAGAATTGTAGTTCTTCTTGCTTCTGCTGTCTGCCCTCTTGTGGATGAGTCTATCTCAGAGGTTTCTGCAAGATTCCTGATTGGAGGGACTCTGCTCAATAATTTAAAAGCACGAGATACAACAAACGAATCCTAGGAGAGCACTCAACTCAGGAGATTGGCAAGGGTACTGGGAAGATAGGAAAGTATTTTTACCAATGGGGAGAGGAGAGTGGAATACACTTTATAAGAATAAGAATGCATCATACATCATGTTCTTTTGGCAGAGTAATTTCAACATCAAATTGATTTTCCAGATACTACAAATCATTAAATTTATGTAAGAAAATATTTAGTCTGAAAAAGTACAGATTGTCAGCCATCTTTGATATCTTTATGTATTCCTAGGCTCTCCCACTAACAATTTTCTTGGGATTCAGCTGCTCTCTGTTCACTGACTTTTAAATGCTTTTCCCATTGGAGGCTGGAAGATACACACCTTCATCCTTATACAGGGATTTAGGGAACACTTCACAACTCAGCTACGTTTCACACTCTCAAAGCACTCCTGTTCTGTTTTGATCATTTTCCCTTATGGAACAGGGTAAATAAAACAACAAAAAACAAAAACCATGCAATTCCTTTGAGCTTCACACCTTATAAGTGTCATAAAACAGCAAATGCTTTCTTGGAGCATCCAGGTAACTTTCCCATAAAATCTCAGGTTTTGTTAGTTTTCCTTAAACTTCAGAAGCAGATTCTTTCCTGACATGATCTTTGGATGTCTGAGATAACATAGGGGGGTCTGTTCTTGTGTTTACTTATCACCTGTTTCTGCACACAGAGCCCCTTTCATTTTCCTGATTGGGTCTCACCAGGATTTTATTCTGAGTAGATGCTCTGCTTCAAGGGTCATTATTTGACTCTGTTGTATATGAGGACCTGCAAAAATAAATAAATAATGTTCTACAACAGTGTTGCAAGGGGCATCTGTTTTGCACACGTAACCTCCTTTCTCATAACATAAATGAATACAGATCTCTTGCATTCCTATACCCTAACAATGAAAGATCAGCAAGACAAATTAAGGAAACAATCCCATTCACCATTGCAACAACAAGAATAAAATACCTAGGAATAAACCTACCTAAGGAGGTAAAAGACCTGTACTCAGAAAACTATAAGATACTGATGAAACAAATCAAAGATGACACAAACAGATGGAGATATATACCATGTTCTTGGATTGGAAGAATCAGTATTGTGAAAATGACTATACAACCCAAAGCAATCTACAGATTCAGTGCAATCCCTATCAAATTACCAATGGCATTTTTTACAGAACTAGAACAAAATATCTTAAGATTTGTATGGAGACACAAAAGACCCTGAATAGCCAAAGCAATCTTGAGGGGGAAAAAATGGAGCTGGACGAATCAGACTCCCTGTCTTCAGACTATACTACAAAGCTACAGTAATCAAGACAGTATGGTACTGGCACAAAAACAGAAATATAGATCAGTGGAACTGGATAGAAAGCCCAGAGATAAACCCACACGTCTATGGTCAACTAATCTATGACAAAGGAGGCAAGGATATACAATGGAGAAAAGACAGTCTCTTCAATAAGTGGTGCTGGGAAAACTGGACATCTACATGTAAAAGAATGAAATTAGAACACTCCCTAACACCATACACAAAAAATAAACTCAAAATGGATTAAAGACCTAAATATAAGACCAGACACTATAAAACTCTTAGAGGAAGACATAGGAAGAACACTCTTTGACATAAATCACAGTAAGATCTTTTTTGACCCACCTTCTAGAGTAATGGAAATAAGAATAAAAATAAGCAAATGGGACCTAATGAAACTGAAAAGCTTTTGCACAGCAAAGGAAACCATAAGCAAGATGAAAAGACAGCCCTCAGAATGGGAGAAAATATTTTCAAATGAATCAATGGACAAAGGATTAATCTCCAAAATATATAAACAGCTCATGCAGCTCAATATCAAAAAAACCCAAACAACCTAATCAAAGAATGGGCAGAAAACTTAAATAGGCATCTCTCCAAAGAAGACATACAGATGGGCAAGAGACACATGAAAAGCTGCTCAACATGACTAATTATTAGAGAAATGCAAATAAAAAGTACAATGAGGTATCACCTCACACCAGTTAGAATGGGCATCATCAGAGAATCTACAAACAACAAATGCTGGAGAGGGTGTGGAGAAAAGGGAACCCTCTTGCACTGTTGGTTGGAATGTAAATTGATACAGCCACTATGGAGAACAGTATGGAGGTTCCTTAAAAAACTAAAAATAGAATTACCGTATGACCCAGCAATCCCACTACTGGGTATATACCCAGAGAAAACCATAATTCATAAAGACACATGAACCCCAATGTTCATTGCAGCACTGTTTATAATAGCCAGGTCATGGAAGCAACCTAAATGCCTATCGACAAATGAATGGATAAAGAAGATGTGGTACATATATACAATGGAGTATTGCTCAGCCATAAACAGGAATGAAATTGGATCATTTGTAGAGACATGGATGGACTTAGAGACTGTCATACAGAGTGAAGTAAGTCAGAAAGAGAAAAACAAATATCGTATATTAACGCATATATGTGGAACCTAGAAAAATGGTACAGATGAACTGGTTTGCAAGGCAGAAATAGAGACACAGATGTAGAGAACAAACGTATGGACATCAAGGGGAGAAAGTAGGGGGTGGTGGTGGTGGGATGAACTGGGAGATTGGGATTGACATATATACACTGATATGTATAAAAGAGATAAGTAATAAGAACCTGCTGTAAAAAAAGTAAAGTAAATAAAAAACTGTAAAAAACAGTAAACAAAGCATCCAAATTAAAAAAATTAGAAAAATGACAAAATCAACCAAATAAACATTTTAAAAGAAAATAAATAAATAAATAAATAAATAAATTTTTGAGCAGGATTGCCTTTTCCATAATGTCTTGGTCCCAATTATACTATTCACATGTGTTTACTCTATGCCATTCCTTACCTTCATATATATTTCACAGTCTTTCTGTTGGAAACAGTTCCTATCTTCTGGGTGTTCCTTGTCACCAGCCCAATAATCCTTTGTACTAATATTTTTGTTTTCTGGCCGTTTTTAGCTTTCCCCTCAGCAATGATGATATAAAGCAGTACCCAAACAAACACATCCTAGTATGCCTCTAATTCCCCAGAAAACAGCATGATATACTCAACAACCTGTGTGCATTTCTGTGTTCTCCAAAGCCCAGCTAGCAAATTTCACTGTTCTCTGTCCTCTTGGAAATTTAAATGTCACCCTAAAATAGAGGTAACTTTCGTTAGGTCACCTAACGAGTTAGAAGAACTCCTGAGTCCCAGCTGTTGCTGCACCGTGGCGCTGAGATCGTGAGCATTTGACTAGGGAAGTTGAGTTGGCATCATCTGGTCATGGCAGAGATGATTTGAAATGATCCGCTCTTTGGTCAGGGTTTTTGTCACTCATGGCTCCTTCTCTTGTTCTATGCCAACAAGTGTGTCCTCCATTCAGAAGAAACACCACATGTGCACTCCTGTACACACACACACACAAACACACACACACAAACATCACACCTTCTCCTTTGACCCTGCTACTTTTCCTCTCAAACATAAAGGGAAGCATCAAGTAGATGAGCAGGACTTCTTGATGTCCCTTTTCTGCAGTTAATTGCTTCCCATCCTCTCTCTGGCATTCGGTGCTCCACTGAATTCAACCAACATCTGCTGGAAACTGTACTAAGTGTTGAGAATACAAACTGGAACAAAATATTGCTCCGCCTGCTGGTTGTTCACAGTCTGGTAGGGGAGGCAATCATATAAGTAAATAACTGAGAAGGAATGTGATCCGTGAAAGAACTGAAAGATTATGTGACTTCTCTGGAGTCACAAAGCCCATGACTAAGACAAGATGACCAGACGACGGGTTGATCGTGCTCTAGCCAGGGATTTTAGCAAACTTTTGCAGAAAGAAAACTATGCATTCATTTTCATTATGATGAAGCAAAGGATGACTTGGTGAACACATTTAATTGCCTATATCTGTGATGAGCTTGAAAATGCTTCAAAGAATAGACAGGCGAGGAGGAGGAGAAAAAACTGTAAAAAATAGAACAAAGTATATTCTAGCATTCTATTTTAAGAAGATGGATACCAAACAGTGCTCGCCAATCAATCTTGCTCCAAGCCTCTGAAGGAGGCTCCAAAGTCCTCTGGGTCAGCCTGGCTTCCGGAATCGAACTGGGAAACGTGAGCCTTGAGAGGTCAGATGTCGGACATCTCAGAAATAAGAGTTCCTGTTGGATTTTCCTGTCAGGGAAAGCAGGGTCCTTTCAAAAGAATCAGAAGAGGCAGGGGTCAGGCACTAATAGATAAATATTGGACAAATCCCAAAAACCAGAAAGAAAATGGAACCTGATGGGAAAAGATCAAATGTGACAAAGTGGAAAAAACCCAAAGCTTTGAGTCGGTCGGGGTCCCTGTCCTAATTCTCCCTCCTCCACCTCTGCTAATGGCCAACTGCAGACAGGTCACTTCACTCTCAAGTCCCTTAGTTGCTTGTGCAGAACAGAGGATAATGATGCTTTCCCAGGATGTCAGGGAGCTGATGATAAGATAAAGGACGTGCTGGTCGGGGAATGCTGAAATGCTCTGCACACGTGAGCAGTTACTGAAAAGCTACCATGGCGTGCCACACTCATGTGTGACCCTGAACCTGCAGAGACGGAAAGATGGTTTTATCCAACCTCTCCTGAGGAATGTAGCCCTGACGTGGAGGATGGAGGAGGGAGCAGGAGCTTCCCCTAAGAAGAGGAGACTCCAGGGCAAGGGGCCGAGGCCAGGGCCCCACAGAGGTTTGGAAACAAGTCAAGAAATGGCAGAGAGACTGAAGGCTGCAGACGTGTATTTTTCGAGGCATCCATCCATGCATTTGATCTGTAAGCTTTCACGGTAGATCTCCCCTGTGCTAGGTGCTAGGCTTCAGAGACATGAAACATGGCACCTGTTCTCCAGGATCCCACTGTCTCTGGGGGGTAAACAGACACTCGGATGATCAAATACTGACTGAAGGGCAAGAATAGCACATCAAAGAGATGACCTGTGACCTGTGCTGCGTGAGGCAGGAGTGATTTCTCAGATGAGAAAACTACAAGTGGGCCATGAAGGGTCTTGAACCCTTATAGGGTTGAGGCTAGGTTTAGGATTAGAAGGGCAGGGGGCAGGGCAGAAAATTCAGTTCAGGCTGAAGCATGAGCCCAGATTGTGCTTGAACTCGAGGCCGGTGAGTCCTCATGGGGACCAGCCTCCTGGGGGCTCCATCAGAACCACCTGCAGGGCTTTGCTCTCTTTCCCCCAGATTCTGACTCAAGCACTTAGGAACATGGGTCCTTCCATTCTCTCCCACTGAAATTGGACACATATGAATTGACTCTCTGTTTTGGATCTGGGAGTACCGTGCCCCTCAGGAGTGCTGGGATGGCAAAAGTATTTTAAAAGCCACTGAGCTTAAGTGATTCCTGTGTAAAACATCTGCGAATGTGTTTGTCTGTGCTGTGAATGGTTGCACTGTTATCTACATACAAAGCTAAGTAGCATCATCACCCAAAAGAAAGAGTATGGAAACCATGTGGACACATGTTGAAAAGTCAAGCATCAAATTCCCTACCAAGTTCCAAACATGGGCCATGTTTGTAAAGACTGTGGTGAAGGAAGAGCTTCTGGAATGGCTTGCTTCCCTGATCCCAGTGTCTTCATCCAGAGACAGACCTGCAGTTTCCATGTTGCGTTATTGATGCTCTGGGAAGTCAGGGCCCCCATGAGCTGCAAAGAATGGTTCAGGTGGTATGTCTGAAACCAAGCTGTGTTCAAAGGCAAGGGCATTACTCCCTACTTCTGACTGCCTCTGTGTTCTTCTCTGCTTCAGTTTCCTCTTCTCACACCAAAACTCTGTGCCCCCTACACACGCACATGCACGCACGCTCACGCACACACACACACACTCCTCATTAATAGGGCTTTAACAAATCATACCCCTTTGGGTCAATTTCTCCAGCCCCTACCACCACGACCACCACTCTCTTGGCCAAGAGCCAAACCTTGCCGTCCTCAATATTGCATCCTTCTCCTGTCTTGCTATCCAGATCAGTGTCCCCTCAAACCTACATCTCCTTCTCCTGTGCCCACATCAAGTTGTGCTCCCCTCAAGGTCTCAATGGGACAGCCTCTCATCCCCACCCAATCCGTCTCCCATCAGCTGCCACACTGACCTTCTCAAACACAAACATCTTAATGTCCCTCTGTTTTCTAAAAAGTTACTGGTTTCATGTAGTCTGATGTCAAACTCCACTGGCTGGCATCTAAATTCTCCCCCATCTTCACCCTTCCATCCACATCCCTGGCTCCACTCCAGAGCAGACAGGCTGCCCCAGGGAGATCGTCAGGGTCCTCATCTCCCTCAGTCTCATGTCTTGCTTGTTCCCATGTGGTTCTGTGAAGTTGATGCTGCCCTAATTTAGGATGTCCTCCTCCTGGCATCAGAAACACTGTGTCCTATTCTCCCCGCAAGGCTCACATCCTGGAGGCACTGCCCCAGCTCCTGGTGAATCCCCCGCGGTATGAATTCCTGCTGGTTTGCTATGTGACTGGCATTATTTCCCGGATTTAGATGTCAGTTTTTTAGCAAGAAAATAAATTTCTCAAGGATAGGGATAATAAATTCTAGGTGTGGCCCACTAGGCCTGGCACATAGAAGACATTTAGCAAATGTTTTTGAATCATGGAATTTTTATGACAACCAACCTAAAATAGATTTTAAAATTTAAAAAGGGCATACATATTATCCTACAAAATAGCTGATTTTGCCATTAAAAATAATTATAAGTGATAAAAGATTCAAAAACTTTAGGCCCTAAAGCTTACGGTTGTGAACACTTTATATTACAGACACATAAAAGGGGGTCCAGAAAGAGAGCAATGACTTTCAGAGTTATAATAAAGTATTTACAAGTCTGATGGAGAAGGAGGGTGGGGTGATTATGTCTGTATGTGCTGGTCAGAGAGGATTTCACAGAAGTGGTGATGGACAAACACAGAAGGGTAGTCTCAGCAGAGGGACCCGCATGTACAAAATATGGGCGTCTGAAAAAAGACTGCATGTTTGGGGACAGCTTTTCAAACTTCATCTAATCAAACACTCCGTTTAAACTCCCATGCACCTGCTCACATCCTTTGCTTTGCCCTATTAAGGAGACTCTAAAGAAGGCACTGACATCCCAGGAGTTTCCTAAGGTGTTTCTGCCCAGGTCCAGGGAGAGAGCTTCACGCAGCCTTTCCTCCTGCCCACCACACAGGGAGCTGAGTTTTTGTTGCTACGAGCTTGTCTTTCACCCTCATTTGGTTTCTTCTCATGCCTGTTAGTTGAGTGTGTGGGAATGTATGTTAAAGGAAAAAGAGTCCAGAGTTTTCAACCTGGTCAGTCTACTGCAGAGAGGCTAGTTGCCTGTGTCTTCAGATAAAAGCTCTCTCATTAAGGTATCATAACTGTGTGTGATCCATGTGTTTTTCTTGGTCATTGAGTAACCCCTCTGGGAAATCTAGGACCAGGTGTAGGAGTAGAAGATGCCGCTTGAGAAGGAAACTCACGCAGAATCTGTGCCACAGATGCCACGCTGACTGCCCGCATCCCTTTGGCCAGCTCTGTGGACAGTTCATCACACGGCAATGACTTCTACCTCGAGCAGATGTACCTCTGCATCTGAGGGCCCACTCTCCTCCCAGGAGTGTGCTGGCCATGTGAGGAGCAGACAGACGTCTTGGGAAGTTAATATCCCCCAAAGCAAGCCTTCACCAACGAGCAACAAGCATTGATGGGTGAATGCCTCAGCTGTCCTACTTGCACTGGACAGCCTTTGAAACCCAAATCCTGTCTCAGGGTCTGCTTTGGGGGCAACCTAAGCTAAGCGAACCCCGTAAGCCACACTGAAGAGTTTAGATTCTACCTTGTGGAGCTAGGAAACCAATGAAGTATTTTAATTGGGGAAGTAGCATGGTTACACACACACACATTTATTTTTAAAATAAATCTCACCGAGATGGCGGGAGGAGGAGGGATTGTAGAAGCAAAAGAGAAGAAGGAATCCCAGTTAAGGATCTGTGGCCAAAGTTGGGGGCAGGTTCAATGCGGTCACGACATAAAACATAAAGTTCTTGACCTTCTCTGGCCCCCAGCCATGTAGCCACAGCTGTTCATCTGTGCCTCCTGGAAGTGATTTATATTTCCAAGGAGCTGTCCACCCACTTTTACTGGAACCTCTAATTGCAGAATTACACCCATGTTTTCCAAGGAGAAGAGGCTGCCTCCTCACTGACTCATGTTCATTTATTAAATAACTTCTTATCCCAGGCAGAACAAGATCTATTTTAGCCCTCTTTCCACTATTCTCATCCCAGAATTTATCTTGGGCCTCTCACCAAGCATGCCATGTGAGGCATTGTGGTTTATTAGGAACGTTCATTATCTGGGGTTGGAAGAGTTTATTTCTAGTCCTGGCTCTGCCACTTACCAGCCTTCTCTGAGCCTCAGTTTCCTCATCAGGAAAATGGGTATGAAAATCCTCACAGAGGCTGTTGTATGGATGAAAGGGTGCTCATCGTGGGCATGGCTCTAGTTACAATATGACTCTCCACGTCCTCAGCTCAGCCATGAGCTAGTCAGGGTTCCTCAGGCCTGGTAGGGATTCATTCATTAAGAACTTTCCAAGATCCACGAGAGCCAGGACCGTGCCCACTCATGCCTGAGTTACCCACAGTGCCCCCCTGGGGTCTAAAAATGGGGCCATCCTTGTTGAATGGCCTGAATACGCCTGTGAAGGAGACTGGTGACATCACGGCTGAGGCTGAGGCTCCATCCCGCCCAGCCCAGCCCACCGTACCACGGAAAACTCTGAAGATGACAAGAAGAGGGGACGCTCCATGGATTGCAAAGTCAGCCAGTCTCCAGCCAAAAACGGCTCCAAACCTGTCCACAGCAGCCAGCACCCTCGGTCCCCAGCTGTACCACCAAGCTACCCCTTGGGCCCCCCGCCTGCCACTTCTGTCCCGAGCACCCCCCGGCAACAAAGGGGGCCCCTGCCCCGCAGCACCCCCAAGTGCCCTGGGCCCCAAGGCCAGCCCAGCTCCCAGGGGGCACAGCCTCGCCCAGCCCCGGCCCTCCAGCGTGCAGCCTGCTGGGGGAGGTGGCCGTGGCAGCAGACGTGACAGAGGAGACAGCGGTAGTGGTAACAGCAGCCGAGGTGGAGGTGGAGGCAGACGCGGGGAGAGGAGCCCAGGGGAGGGAGGTGTCTGTGCGTCCGAGCGAGCCTGACCGGGCAAAGCACTGCAGGAGGGCAGCGTTGGGCGGGTCCCGAGCTCCTGCAATGTGCCAGGCCAGTGCTGACCACATGCCTCCGAGGAGAAAACAGGGAAACAGGCATCTCTGGGCTCTCTCAGGGACCTGTCCCAGGGCTGGGGGCGGGGCTCACAGATGTGAGGAAACCAGTGGTCCGTTGGGCTGAGGGGTGTCCCAGAGGAAGTTCTGGGACCGGGCGGGGTGGGGATGGGCGTCTCCTCCAAGAGACACTAACAGATGACTTCCGCCTTCTCTGCTCTCTCCCATCCCCGTGTCCTGTGCTGCAGATTCTAGCTTTCTTCCCAGAAGCTGTCATCTGGTCCCACTCATACCCTTCCGCCTCAGCTGCGTGTGTCTGGCACTGGACCATGAACAGAGCATCCATGGGCCTCTGCTCAGCCCAGCTTCAAACATTTTGATGCCCAATATGATACCCGATGGTTACAATAACTGGCAAGACTGGCAGGAAAAGCGTTTTCGTGATCCCCAGTTTACAGCTGACATAGATGTACAGAGAGGGCTGAAGAGCCGGCCCGAGGTTATGCAGCTTAGATGGGGGGGGCGGGGTTGGACTTGAACCCCTGCTTCCAGTTCCTATCAAGGGGTTTTCAAGTTGCTGATAGATTCCACCGTGAGATCAGATCAGATTAGGACACAAGAAAGCCCACTGACCACTGTGTAGATTCCAGATGGTAAATGAGGCAGCTGGATGCCCCTTGTCAGGGAAGCTGAGAGGGGAGCCCTGCTCCAAGTTGACAGAGGGAAGCGTGATCTCAGAGCACCGTGGTCTCTCTGATCTATGGGCCGCCTGAGCTCACAGCTGCCCGCTTAGCTTGGTTCACGGGAATCCTGAACCTAGGATGTGGAGAAGGCAGCTCGTGCATCCTGATAATCTGGTGACGCTTTGCTTTGTAGTTTTACACTCGAAATGTCTGTGAGCCCCTTACACGCAGCCCCAGGACACCCCTGCGTTGATGAAGGATTCAGAACGCTCTTGACACCCCACTTCAGAGATTATTTTCTGTGACAGAGACTCATCTGGAAACAATGAAGTAAAATAAATAACACACACACCCCATCCTCCCAGGAGCGCGCTTGCTGCGTGGCAGACATATTCTATTTCTGTTCTTGAGAACACCCGGCGCAGTCAGCAAGGACAGGCCAAGAAGCAGCAGCGCAGGGAGGGAAGGGGCGTGTGTTTGCAGCAGGAGCGGCTTTGGGGGAGGGGCTTGGCACCCCTGGGTGCCAGTCATTTCTGATGAGGTGACACTTCACAAACGCTATTTCTTTCTGATTCTGGAAAGCTTGTATAGCTACAGATGTCCTTATGGCAGGCTCAAGAGTGCGGAAGTAAGCGTGGGTTTTGTGAACAATAGATCCATAGAGGGTCAGAATTGGAAGGCACTTTTCAGTTTATGATTCCGCGAAGGGAGACCCAGAGAGGGCGAGGCGCTTGCCCAAGGACACGAGGGCGGCGAGCTCAGGAAGCCGCTGGGAAGCAAACACAGGCCTGGCCCCAGCCCAAGGCCCTCCCCTGCAGGCTACAGCCTGCTCTCGGTTTTCTTGGAGAAAGAAAAATAAGTGCTTCTGTCGAGGAATCATAACCTTGGAGGCCATGTCTGCCCTCTGTCCATCCCTAGGAGATTTCTGACTGCAGACATAAAAAAAGGAGGAGCTTTATAAATCAAAATTGTCTTTTACTTTCAAAGAACATCTTCATGTTTGTCTTTGTATACGTTCTATGTCTTTGCCATAGTATTTCTCTTCTCCTTTTTAACTTTCTATTTTTTACTGAAGTAAAGTTGATCTACAAAATTGTGTTAGCTTCAAGTGTGCAGCATAGTGATTCAGTATTTTTGCAGATTATATTCCATCATAGGTTACTACAAGATATTGGGTAAAATTCCGTGTGCTATATAGTAACTCTTTGTTGCTTATCTGTTTTATGGATAGTAGTTTGTATCTGTTAACCCCATACCCCTAATTTGTCCCTCTCGCCTTCCCTCTCCCCTTTCATAACCACAAGTTTGTATTCTACATCTGTGACTCTGTTTCTGTTTTGTATATGCATTCATTTGCATATTTTTGAGATCCCACATATGTGATGTCATATAGTGTTTGTCTTTCTCTGACTTACTTTACTTAGTATAATATTCTCTAGATCCATCCACATTGCTGCAAATGGCCATATTTCATTCTTTTTATGGCCGAGTAGTATCGCATTTTGTGTGTGTGTGTGTGTATGTATGTATGTGTGTGTGTATGTACACATATATATATGCATGTATATACACCATACCTTCTTCGTCTATTCATATGTTGATGGGCATTTGATTTGCTTCCGTGTCTTGGCTATTGTAAATAGTGCTGCTATGAACATTGGGCTGCATGTATCTTTTGGAATTAGAGTTTTCACTTTTTCCAGATATATGCCCAGGGGTGGGACTCCTGGAGTTTCTCTGACTGTTTTTGCTCTGGAAGCTCCTGCTTACTGATCTATTCAGTGATGGATGAAGACTATGTCTATGGCTCAACCCCTGAGACACCCTAACAATTATGGGTGCTGCCCCCTCCCACCGAGAGCCCCCCAGCACAGAGCAGGACAGCAAAGGAGTTTGCAGAGCTCCCAACCCACTAGGGAAGCCCCGTCTCAGACGTCACCCGCTCTGGAAAGCTTCGTTTGACTCCAGGAGAGGTGAGCCATTTTACAAATGAAATTGTATTTCTGAGCCAGCTTCCAGAAAACAGAACCGGCGGTGGAGGCCAATCCACCTCCCAGCTTTGCCATGAGACAAGGTGACATGCAGCCTGGGGACCCATGGTCGATGCCAAGTCCACACTTGAGCCTGTCTGATAAACTCTTGACAATATTCTCTCTGTTTGACCTTCCCAAGGTCACATTCCAACCGCATTGAGACGGTGCCGACAGATCGGCAAACTCGGTAGCCTTGGTTTAGAGCCGTTCCCAGCTTCTGGCTCTATCTTCTTCCAGAGCCTTCTCCATGTCAGGTTCCCACGCCCCTCCTCACTCATTTCCTCCCCACCACTGGCACATTCGGCTCCAGGAAGGACTACATCTCTGACCTGGGCCCCAAGGTGAAGGTCAGACACCCTTCCTCACCCCACTTCAAAAATGTTCTCCGGGGCTTCCCTGGTGGCGCAGTGGTTGAGAATCCGCCCGCCGATGCAGGGGACACGGGTTCGTGCCCCGGTCCGGTAGGATCCCACATGCCGCGGAGCGGCTGGGCCCGTGAGCCATGGCCGCTGAGCCCGCGCTTCCGGAGCCTGTGCTCCGCAACGGGAGAGGCCACAACAGTGAGAGGCCCGCGTACTGAAAAAAAAAAAAAAAAAAAAAATTGTTCTCCACGTCTGCGCTGTCCTTGAAAAATGCTGTCATCTGCTGAAGGGGAATTCTGGTATCAACCAGCAGGGATTTCATGGCAAAAACCAGAGAGTCTTTCTGGAGATCCTGAGATTTTGCCCCAGGACAGAGCAAGCCCTCCTCCTCCCACTGACCGACCTGGAAGGTGGCCCCAGCGAGTGGCCGGATTGCACCCACTTACAGTCTGGCCGGATTAGAGAGCCGGACCACTCGATTGGAAAATATGAAGTGCGGGCTGTGGGCGAGGATGGACCCCTGGGCGAAGAAAGACCTTTCACATCAGGCCCTCCGCGTGACCTCTGGAACTTGGGAGAAATCTGTCCAATGACAGAACTCTCTGGGGGCCAGGGGTCATGCTCCATGGCTCAGTTAATCAAGAGTCTGAATTCAGGGGCTCAGACAGAGTCCAAGTGAACTCGCCGCAGGGTGACTGCTGACCCTCTGCAGAGAATGGAGCCCCTGTTCCAGAGCAGGCCCCAGCCTCTCAGCATCTGCCCTCTGAATCCCTCACTGCCCTAGCAGGGCCCTCCCCTGTGAGAGGTCCCAGAGGGCACAGGAGGCCTCAAACCTGCCGAACCCAGAGTCATTCTTCCTTGGGTGGCAGCTCTGCTCTTGTGTCAGGCCAGCTTCCCAAGATCATAGATGCTGTGAGCGCAGAAACAGAGTGAAGCCAGGCCTGGACTGTGTCACTTCTATCCCATTTTTGTATGGCGGTCAGGGCTGCTAGGAAACACAGAGTTCCCAGCCTGAGAAAGCAACACAGAAAGGAGCCTTAGTAGATGTTGGTGAGAAGCACACACACAAAAGCACACACAGGCACGCCTGCATGTACACACATACACACTGAGGCAATATCCAGAACACGATCTCTGGAGGAAGGGGGCAGAGAAGCCAGCAGTGTTTTAACGTCTAGGGCAGCCAGTGCGGAAAAAACCAAACGTGCTTCAGGAGAAGCCACTCTCAGAGGACAGGGAAGCGGGTTGTAGAGAAAATCAGTTTCACAGCCCCTTCCTGACTGCTCTGTGGTGTGTCCCCCAGATCCCCGCGAAGAGCTGAGTCGCTCATTCCCCTGGCGTCTGTTCATCAGAGCAGATGGCTCCAAGCTGAGTTCCCCTCCTTGAATCCCTGAACGGCACTCCCTTAAAGGGAGCCACTTTGTCCAAGGTCACACCCTTCCTACAGGCAGCCCTCCTCCAGTGACGGTCGATATCAGGGCTCCTTTCTTCTACTTAAAACAACCGGAGGACCATCCCAGATCCAGAGCTGCCTGTGGCATCGGCTGAGGCCTTTCTTGCAAGCACACTGCACTGCACCCTCTCCCCGTGCCCAGTCCTACTGCCTTCATGGCTCTCAGGTATTGATCCAGAGGAGACTCTCCAATCAGCTTCCTGCACAACAAGCTCAGACCCTGGACACCCAACCCTAGACTCCAAGCCAGGCTGGAGCTCAGTGGGGAGGATTCCCAGCCCCAAGTAACTCCTCACCTGTGGGGCACGCAGTCTCGTGAAATGTGAACCATGTGCAAGTCAGGGAGACCTGGATGTGAACCTTCAGATCCTGTTTTGCCACTCACTGGCCTCCTCTTGGAGCCTCCATTTCTACATCTTTATTTTATTTTACTTTTTAAAAATTGACATATAGGGCTTTCCTGGTGGCGCAGTGGTTGAGAGTCCGCCTGCCGATGCAGGGCACACGGGTTCGTGCCCCGGTCCGGGAGGATCCCACATGCCGCAAGAGCGGCTGGGCCCGTGAGCCATGGCCGCTGAGCCTGCGCGTCCGGAGCCTGTGCTCCGCAACGGGAGAGGCCACAGCAGTGAGAGGCCCGCGTACCGCAAAAAAAAAAAAGAAAAAAAAGAAAAAAAATTGACATATAGTTGACTTACAATATTATATTAGCTTCAGGTGTACAGCATAGTGATCTGATACTCTTCCAGCGTCTGCACCATATACACACGTGTTGTATCATTGACTCTATTCCCTCTGCTGTTACGTCCCTGTGACTTACTATTTTATAGCTGGAAGATTGTACTTAACCGCCTTCACCCATTTTGCCTCTCCCCTCCACCTCCCACCCCTCTGACAACCACTAGTTTGTTCTCTATATCTATGAGTCTGTTTTGTTGTATTTGTTCATTTGTTTTGTTTTTTTAGGTTCCACGTATAAGTAAAATCATACAGTATTTGTTTTTCTCTGACTTATTTCACTTAGCATAATACCCTCTAGGTCCTTCCATGTTGTGGCTAATGGTAAGATTTCATTCTTTTTTGTGGGGGAGTGATATTCCATTGTGTATGTGTACCATGTCTCTTCTTTATCCATTCATCTGGTTCTAGTAACCCATCTCACATGGGGTACGTGAAGATCACACTGAGTAAGCACTGGCCCAAGTGCCTTGGGAGCTGTAAAGTACTGCACAATGAGGGCATTAAACTCGAAGTGGTCTAGGAACTCAGCCCAGGAGGTGTTCAAACAGCCTGGAGTCTTTTGGGAAAAGAGGGATCAGAGTGAGTGTTAGGGTTCTCCAGGGAAACAGAACCAATAGGGTAGATGTATATATAGATAGGAAGATTTATTATGAGGAATTGGCTATGAGGTGTCCCACTACCTGCCATCTGCAAGCTGGAGCTTGCAGCTCCAGGAAGCTGGAGGTGTAATTCCAGTCCGAGCCTCAAGGCCTGAGAACCAGGAGACCCAAATGTATAAATCCCAGTCCAAGGGTAAGAGAAGACTGATGTCCCAGCTCAGCGGTCAGGCAGAAAGGAAAGGGGTGAGTTTCTCCCCACCCACCACCTTGCATTCTATTCAGGCCTGGGGAGGACAATCTGCTTTACTGAGTTCACTGATTCCAATGCTAATCTCATTCAGAAATGCGCTCCCGGACTCACCCAGAAATAATGTTTAATCTGGAAACCCCGTGGCCCAGTCAAGATGACACATAATATTAACCATCACATGGAGGCTTCACAGAGGAGGGGGGTTTGAAAGATCCTGAACTAGGAGATCTGGGTCCCCTAACAGTTCACCCCTGAGGCCCATGGCTGGGGCATGTCTTCCTTCTGGGCTGTTCTCCTTTCTCCTGTCAAAATAAATATGAAGGGATCAATTCTGCCTAATCCTGTAACTGATGCAAGTGGAAATAATGAGCTTTTTTCTGTTGCCTAGAACACTCAAAAATACTACTTTGATGACAGTTGGGATACCAGCAATCTTCCTAAGTGAGTTCTATAACTATAAACACACAATGTGCAGTGAATTAGGCTATCTGCTGCAATGAATTAGACTATCTCCTAAGCCCAATTGGCCAGGGACGTGCCATCTTGAACTACACCAGCGGGAGCGCACATCTAATTAGGGAAGAGGAGGGCCTACCAAAAGGGACACGGGGAACAGGGCAGAAGACAGGAAAGAAAAGACAGGACCTGCTACAGCTTGATGCATATGACCTTGGAAATTGTTCAAGGGCTTCACTGAGCCCCAGAGCTGCCGCCGGCACATCCATGAGCAGAGAATTTTGCCACTGCACTGCTCAAAGCACACCAGCCAAGCCAGCATTTCTTCATCTCTGTTTGGCATGATTCTTCCATTGGCTGAACCCGTGACCTCACAGATTCCAAGTCTGGCTTGTTCATGCCCTCAGTGAATATTTCTTGAATGAATAAATAAGTGACGCCTCATCTTCAGCTGCTCCCTTCCTCTTACACAACAACAAACGTACAGAAACCACGCATGCATACATTTACTAACACCACATATGAACTAAAGACACACCGTATGAACACACAGACCTCCATACATGCCCACAGACCCTCGTCCATAAGGTCACAGACACAGATTCTTGAACTTCGAGACATAAATACACGTACACACAGGACCACCCACGTTCATATTCAGACACACAGGCACATAGAGATACTTACATACAACTCACATTTCCACTTTTGAGCTCTCTGATCCAGTCCATGATTTATCCATGGATTTAACCAAGTGTGACCCAATGACTGGGTGAGTCGCAATGACAGATTGCAATGGAATCAATCATGTAATCACTTATTCCAGCATGCAACAGATAAACAAGATCGAAGAGCAGCTGGTCATGGCAGTGGCAGGCAAAAGTCTGAGAAACTAGTGCTGGAGGAGCTTCAACTATTAAAGTAAGACTGGCAAAGCCCTCTGTTACTCAGGCTTTTTTGTTGCTTTGCTTTTGGTGGAAAAGGAGAATTTCTTGTTCTTCCACATATACAAACCATTCCACACATGTCCATCTTTGAATTGCTCAGCAAGCAATACAAGCCAAGTGTTAATTACAGGAGGTGGAGGGGGAGTGGGCAGTCTTCAGAGAGACCCATCTTGTCGATCTCCATTTCCACCCCTATAAAGGAAACATTGGTCCAAGTCAGCATCACCAATCTTATATGCTAAACATCATGGAGGGTAGCAAATTGTAAGAGCATGCCTTCAAACTGACATCCCTCTTACCTTTTTAAAATTAAATTTGAAATATTATATGTTAGCACAACTTTACAAAGGAGGAACTATCAAATTAATGGTCGCCTCAGTTTTATAGAAGACACTGTCTTGGAGATGGTGGGTAAGAGCCCTCAATAGTTCAGAAGAAGCAAAAACACATTTTTAATTCTCTGTTGAAATGTGACACCTAAGGTCTTTCCACATTGATGTACACTTTCCCCCATACTTAGACCATTTATAATAAGAGAGACAGTTAAATGTGACTTAAAAGGAAGTCAACAAGAAAAGTTAATGCTCTAAACTAACTTCAGTTTGGACCATACTGATTCATGCCAGTGACAGGAAATTAGAATCTTGCTGGGATGACAAGGGACTTGGAGGCCTCAGACACATGAATTGGTCACGTTGAATTCTGTCATCAGATTACGGGTGTATCAGTGGTGCTTCATTTACATCAAATGAAAAGGAGTCCAAAAATACACACTGTTGCTAAGGTTACATCTTGCTGGATGCAAATGAAGATGTGTTCCTTCAGACCAGTTAAAAATATCTTGGCACTAGCTACTTTTCCCATTGGCATAAAGAGAATTATCAGTAGTCTATTGAACTAAGAGGTTAGGTTTACCTTACTCAGCATTAGGGGTCGGGAAAGAGCATTATTTCTGAGTGATATTTTTAGAACTTGCAGAAACTACTCTTCTTTATTCATTCAAGTCTGATTTTAATAGGTTTTTTTTTTAGAATATAAATATCACCCAATCACAGGACCTACTATTGCAAATATGTAGATATTTCCCCAAGTTCTGAAAGAGCCATCTGCACTGATATTTTTGGAATCTGGGAGGAAATGAGAACAAGGAAGCATAAGGATTGCAGTCCAGTGGGATCGGTAGAAAAGGAAAGCATAATTTTCACCTTGTTGAGTTTTTTATGTACATTATTTTCCTTAATTCTCAAGACCACCCTGCGAGCAAATATTATTGTTTCTTTTTGGGGGAAACTATGGCTCAGAGACATTCAGCCACTCTGTCGTAAGTAGAGGGGCTGAGATTTAGAATTAGCTCTGAACCCATGATCTTTTCTCTATATCATTCTGCTTCTATTGCTAAAGATAAATTATCAAAGAAAAATTTTAAACCTAAATAGGACACATGAAGCCAGAAAAGCAGTTGAAGTTTTGACATTTGAGAAGAAAACGCATTGTTCAAAACCGAAGTGGTTTTGACATTTTAACCCCAATTCACAGCTTTTCCTGAATGTGCTCCAGATGCTTACTGTGAAGCAAGGATCAACGCTTCTGCTTTCTCCACCTCTGGACATAGCCCACCCCCTAAAAAAACACGGAGTGTCACTAGTTATCAAATCCCAAAATGTCAAAGTCAAAGGGAACTGGGAAGTCAACCCACACCTGCTTCATGAGGCATGAATCTCTGGTAACACATCGTGGAAGGGAGGTCATCCAGCCACTGGCATGAGATCCTGAATATAGATGGTAATTCACATGTAGTGAATGCTTACTCACTATCAAGCACAAGGCACTCTTCTAAGTACTTTACCCATTTTAATTTGTGTAATCCTTATAACAACCCTGCGAGACTGGTACTACTCCCCCCGTTTTGCAAATGAGGAAAATGACACAAAGAAAGTTTATGTAGCTTGTCCAAGTTCACATAGCTTCTAAGTGGTAGAAATGGAATTAAATCCCATACGATATGCCTCAAGAAACTGAATTCTTAACCTCTGCACTTTACTTCCCCAAAGTAGCTCCCAACTTCACAAAATAGCCCCTGCCATTGTGATCATAGAAAAAGGTATTACCTACATGGGTGATATTTCCTGTTTGCTTTAGAATTCTTTGAGATCTGGAAAACTGGCCAGGTATGGGAAGAGGAAGCCAAAGGAAGGAGAAGAGAACAGGATGAGAGAGAAATGATATCTTAGAAAATCTTGGGTGCAAAAGACCATGGGGGTAATCGTCAACTCTTTCTAGGGCTATCGTAGGGGAAAGGGGACCAAGCTAATAATTACTTCAATGTATTGGGCATATGTCTCAGGCTAGGTGTGTGATGTGCATTGTCATCAAACTCCACCACAGCCCTGCAAAGTAGTTCTCACTCTCTCCATTCCAGGGATGAGGAAAATGAAGCTCACAGGGGCCAGGTCAGTTGTCCATGGTTGCACAGCTCAACAACGGTGGTCTGGTCTCAGGCTTCAAACAAGAGTAGGGTAACTATGAAATGCCTTGTGTTCCTATAATGAAACGCTTTAAAAATTTCCTTTGAGGGCTTCCCTGGTGGTGCAGTGGTTGAGAGTCCGCCTGCCGATGCAGGGGACACGGGTTCGTGCCCCGGTCTGGGAAGATCCCACATGCTGTGGAGCGGCTGGGCCCACGAGCCATGGCCGCTGGGCCTGCGCGTCCGGAGCCTGTGCTCCGCAACGGGAGAGGCCACAGTGGTGAGAGGCCCGCGTACTGCAAAAAACAAAAAAAAAAGAAAAGAAAAAAAATTTCCTTTGACTTTTTTGGTGTGTTGTCCAGAATGAAGATGAGAGACCAATGTGTGAGTAATATGGAGTCAGACTTCATGTTAGTCATGAGAAAGAATTTCTACAGCTATTGTAACTTCCTTCTGAAAACTTCACCACGCATCTCAGTTTTCTTCCTGTTTCCTTGGTGTTTCTTTTCCAGTCTGTTTTCCTGGTTCTTCTCCCTGCTCTTTATGTCCTCTAAGCATAGGAACACCCTGTGCTCTCTCAGAGGTGTATTTGTTCCTTTAGCCACTTTTCCCTCCTATGTAATCCCTCGTCCTCTCATAGTTTTGTGTATCTAATACCTAAAAGTTGACTCACACATTTATATCACCAGTCCTGACGGCTGAGCTCTCCAATGGTCTATTCAACATCTTCACTTAAATGACTAATAAACACTTAAAATATAATGAATGAATAAGTAATAAGTCCTGTGATTCTCCTCTTCCGCCAAAACCCTGTCATTCAATCCTAGTCCTCCCCAAACACCACTCTTTCCCTCTGAGTCAATGTCACCACAATCCACCCAGTGGCCCTAATCCAAAACCTGCACTTGTCCCTGGATTTCACTCTTTCCCTTGGCCCCCACGCCTGATCTATCAGCAAGTCTTAATGGTTCCATCCTTGAAAGACATCTTGAATCTCTCCACTCTGCTTCATTTAAGCTACTACCACCCTGGCCCAAGCCATGACCATGAGTTGCCCAGATAACTTCGAAGGCTCATAATTGTTCTCTTTCCACTCTTGTTCTTCAGAGAAATCAGAGGGATTTTTCTAAAATATAAATCAAATAATGTCATTCCATTAAAAAAAAAAAACCTCCAGGGGCTTTCAACTGAATTTAGAATAAGATCTAAACTTCTTACCTTATCTCAAGATTCCTCCCTTGCTTTTCTTTCTAACCTGATTTTGTAACACTTTCAATGTCACCCACCATTCTCCCTCACACTGACTTCTGTTTCTTCCTAGAGCACTCCAAGTGCTTTTAGTTGCTGTCCCTCCTGTCCGCAAAGCTCTCCCGCCTTCCTTTCACATCTTTTCTTATGTCTTAGGTCTCAAGCCAAATGCCCCCTTCAAGACAAGCATGTCTTCATCACTCAACATAAAGGAGTATTCTCTGTAACATTCCATTATATTATCTATTTTACTTCTCTCATAATATTTATCAAAATCTAAAACTATATTTTTACTTGTTTAATATTCATTACTGCTACATAGTGAATATGGACTGAATGTTTATCCCTTCAAAATTCATATGTTGAAGGCCTAATACCCAAGGTGATGGTTTTTGGAGATGGTGTCTTTGGGATACAATGAAGTTTAGGTCAAGTTATGAAGGTGGAGCCCCTATGATTAGTGGTGCCCTTATAAGAAGAAAAACAGACTTGAGAGCTCTTTCTCTCACCAAGAGCGTGTACTGAGGAAAGGCCATGTGAGTACATAGCAAGAAGGCCAGAAAGTAGGTTTTCATGAGACACTGCATCTGTTGGCACCTTGATCTTGGACCAGCCTCCAGAATTAGGAGAAATAAATGTCTACTGTTTAAACCACTCAGTCTCTGGTATTTTGTCATGACAGCCTGAACTGACTAAGACAAGTATCCATCTCCTTCTCCAGAATGAAGTCTCCCTAAGTTCAATTGTGTTGCTGTTGTCTGCACCGTAGTATTCTAAGCCTTGCCCCAGAACCCTTCACTGTATGGCACATAGAACTTGTTCAATAAATATTTTTTTAATGAACAAATGAATCACGATCACTATATCTTTGGAACTTTTTAAAGTAGATGCTGAATTAAAGTGCTACAGAGATTGGGTAGAGAGGTTTCCTGGATCATATGAATTCTATGAGTCTATTAGCCTGTAAGTCAATTCACTGTCTGTGTATCTTCACATGAGAAAATCAGAATAAGAGGATCTTGTTCATTGGCTCTCAATATCTGCTCCAGAAAAGGCTATAACAGTTATCCACAGGTCCAGAGGGTAGAGGCATGGGCCCAGAAGGCAGAGCACTGAACCACAGAAGATTTTTCCCAGCTTTGAAACCTAATGGAATTTGCCCTGCTGGACTTTGAAATTTGCTTGAAAGCAGTGATCCCTTCCTTCTTTGCATGTCCCTCCTTTTGAAATGGAAATGTCTATAACTGTTATTCTATGCCTGTGCCACCATTGAATTTGGAGCTTGTTTTCCAGTTCACAGGTCTGCTCCAGAATGAATCATACATCTAGTCTCAACCATACCTGATTTAGATAATGTAGATGTTGAGATTTAGGATTTTGGATTATTCTAGAATAGGATGAGACTTCTGGAGATGCTGGGGTGAGGGAACTATATTTTGCTTGTGGGATGGATGTGAATCTTGAGGAGCCAGAATGCAGACTATAGCTACTGTAGTTGGTGACAAATTACCCCAAAACTTAATGGCACCAAACAATCATTTATCATGATCACTGGTTTTATAAGGTCAAAAATGTGGACCTATCGCAGCAGAGCTTTTCTCTGCTCAATGAGGCTGGGACGTTGGCCGAAAGACTCAAAGGCTGGGGACTGCAGTCATCTGAAGGCTTGGTCACTCACATGTCTGGAGGTTGATACTGGCTGTTGGTTGGGGACCTCAGCTCCTTTTAATCTGGAAGAGTTTGGTCTTCCTATCAGTGTAGTCACTGGGTTCTCAGGATGAAGGTGCTGAGAGAGAGCAAGAGAAAGAGAAAGTCTGAAGGCCTGTTTCCTTTCCTGAGCTAGTCTCAGAAGTTGCACAATGTCACTTTGACCATATTCTAGTCAGTAGAGGTGGCCACAAAGTCCTGGCCAGATTCCAGAGGAGGAAAAACAGATTCTGCCTCTTGATGGGAGGGGCAAGGTTCTGGAAGAGCATCTGGGAAATGTTTCCCCAGGAGATTTCCGATGATTCCAGCCTTCTGCCCAGATATCAGGGAATAGGAACAAGCTGTCCCTGTTGTGCACTTCACGAATTCCTGACCCTCAGAATCAGTGAGCTTAATTAGCTTGGTGTTGTTGTCAGCTGCCGAGTGTTGTGGCAATTTTGTAAACAGCATGTTAGTAACTAGAACAGTGTTGCCAGCTGAACTATGTCCTCCCAAAATCATATGCTGAGGTCCTAACGCCCCCATACCTCAGAATAGAATTGTATTTATTGATAGGGTGTTTTTGTTTGTTTGTTTGTTTGCGGTACGTGGGCCTCTCACTGTTGCGGCCTCTCCCGTTGCGGAGCACAGGCTCCGGACGCGCGGGCTCAGCGGCCATGGTTCACGGGCCCAGCCGCTCCGCGGCACGTGGGATCTTCCCGGACCGGGGCATGAACCCATGTCCCCTGCATCGGCAGGCGGACTCTCAACCACTGCGCCACCAGGGAAGCCCCCAGTAGGGTTTTTAAAGAGATAATTAAGTTAAATGATGCCTTTAGGTTGGGCCCTAACCAATACCACTGGAGTCCTTATAGGAATAGGAGATTTAGACACAGACATGTGACCACAGAGGAAAGGCCATGGAGATGTGCGTCACCATCAACAAGCAAGGAGATATGCCTTGGGAGAAACCAGCCCTGCCGACACCTTGATCTTGGACTTCTGGCCTCCAGACCTGTGAGAAAATTAATTTCTGTTATTTAAGCTCCCCAGTCTGTGGTATTTGTTATGTCAGCCCTAGCAAACTAATACGAACAGTATCACAGAAAAAAACATAATTACCCAAAAAATGTATATGTCCTTTGAAGCATTATTTGCCAGAGTTGACATTTGGAAACAGACTTATTTTTTCCTCAAAAGGGAATTATTTACATAAACCATGGGTGATATATCTATATTATGGAATAAAAGTAACATATAAAAAGATTTAGATATCTATTTGCATTAACATGAAAAAATCAATTTATTAAATCATAAAAGCAAGTTACAAAATACTACATATACTATAACCACATTATATGGTTTATTTTTTCATTTGGATTTTGGCTTTTTTTTTTTGATTGGAGTATAGTTGCTTTACAATGTTGTGTTCGTTTCTGCTGTACAGCGAAGTGAATCAGCTATATGTATACATATATCCCTCTTTCTTGGATTTCCTTCCCATTTAGGTCACCACAGAGCATTGAGTCGAGTCCCCTGTGCTATACCGCAAGTTCTCATTAGTTATCTATTTTATACATAGTAATGTATATATATCAATCCCTATCTCCCAATTCATCCCCCTCCCACTTTGCCCTCCTTGGTGTCCATACATTTGTTCTCTACGTCACATGCATATGTTTTTAATATGAACATATCTGTGTACGGATATGTAAATGCACAGCAGAAGTTCTGGAAGGATACCACAAAGAGTTAACTGTGGTTACCACTGGGAAACGGAGTGAGTTGTATATATTTATGAGTGTGTGTTGGCCCTTTAACTCTGTACACTTCTATACTGTGGAAATTTTTACATTGGCTATGCATTCCTGTACTAATAATGTAAAAAAAAATGATTTCCTAATTTACTCACTAAATCTTAATTAACTCTTGATGCCAATTTCCTGTTCCTTCTGGCTTAGCCTGTTCTGTACTGCCCTGCAGTGTGCTCTGATGCAACCTTTAATATCCCTCAGCTATGTGGGAAGCACAGCTCAGGTCTTATAAGTCTTAGTATGAGTAAAAATGCTGGGACAGCAGAACTATGATGGAAATTTCATTAGTGAACTGCATTACCGTGACCAAGATTGTTAGGTTTGGAAACGTCCATGTTTCTACTTGGGAACAAGGGGTGTAAGGTTGCTGCAGTGGCTTGAATAGCTGTTTCCATCTTGGATGCCGCTCAAGACAAAGGAAAGAGAAAGATAGTCTTGAAAAATTAATTCTCTGAATTTGAAATATATATATATTTACCAAGTGCCTACTCTATGCCTGGCCTTACATTAGAAAATAGACATACACAAGCCCATTTAAGGCTGATAACACCATGCAAAAGTAGTAGTATTGTTCCTATTTTACAAAAGAAGAACTGGAGCTAAGATAATTTGCTTAACTGGATGGATTCTGAGATCCTTTGACGAAGCACTGTATTCTCATAGGAGACAGAAGAAAGTAAAACGTATGCTACTCCCTTCATTTTCCCCGGTGCTGATTCATATCTTCTACTTTATGCCTAATTCTCCCCAAAGTGCAACTGATGAAGCAAGTGAGAAGTGGCTTTGAGGTCCCGTCCAAATCTTTCTTCCATGAAGGTTTCCAGTCATTCCTTCCTGTCACCACACTCCAGAGCCTCACTCTCTTGGCGCTGCTGGTACAGGAGAGGGAGGGACCGGGAGGGAGTCAGTAGAGGGAAATCCAGGGATGCTCACTTCCCAGAGAGTGTCAGCTGGAGCAGATGTCAGAAACAGAACCGTTTGCTTCAGAGCAAGAAAAAAAGAAGCTGGAATGAAGTTCAAAGTTTAGGGGAGGATGGGCAGAAGAGTCAGAAGTATGGATATTGGTGCATTGACTATATTTTCTTATTTTCTGTATTCTGGATGCTCTGGCATCTGGTGACTCACTGACTGGAGAGAAATTCTATCCCCCATCCTCCCAGGGCTAGCTAATTCTTCGAGAGCAAAAGACTTATCTGGAAGTGCATCTTTCCTGTGCAAACTCACCAATCCAGAGTCCACACTCCCAGCCACCTCCTCTATCTGGCTCCTACATTCCAGGGGGCAATAGCCCTCTGCCCTACTCATGCTAAGATCAGGTTCTAGACAATTAGGGACAGTCTCTATGACCCAGAACCTGCTGAAATTATTCAAACCACTCAATTCTATGTCTGCTTACCCTGCCTTACCTTACCTTTCCTCCAGAAACCACAATAAAGGCTCTGGCCCATGTTTCTCCCCTTGCTCTTTCTGCATCCTCACTGACCCTGGTGCTTCCCTCTGTGGTCCTGCAGGGCATGCCATGCCTTCTGTTTCTAGGGAACTTGGAATAAAAACATCTTCCTTCATGACAGTCATTTCTGTCTCCATGTGTCTTACCATACCTGATTAAAACCAAAGCCAGGGTTTATTTTAAAATAGTTTGTCAGGACAGAAAATAAATATCAAGGGCTTCCCTGGTGGCGCAGTGGTTGAGAGTCCGCCTGCCGATGCAGGGGACACGGGTTCGTGCCCCGGTCCGGGAAGATCCCACATGCCGCGGAGCGGCTGGGCCCGTGAGCCATGGCCGCTGAGCCTGCGCGTCTGGAGCCTGTGCTCCGCAACGGGAGAGGCCACAATAGTGAGAGGCCCGTGTACCGCAAAAAAAAAAAAAAAAAAAAAAAAAAAAAAAGATCAAGATGTTTAAGCCACATGGGACTGTGAGGCATGGCCTGTAATTGCTCCACTCTGCCACAGAGCAGTACCGTTGGCCACTCAAGAGCGCTAAGACCCTCTCCCCCTTTCCTTGATCAAAATTGTTTTAGAAGTCAGCATTTCCTCTCTTATCTTGATAGACTGTACTAGGAATGTGGAAACTTTTGTCCTCTGAGAGATGATCTGGAGACCTTAGTCTAGAATATACAGGTGATCTGGAAAACCCTGAACCCATACCCCAAGGGCACAACCGATATTAACACAAGGGAGCTGCTGCTTTTAACTTGGTCTCCTTGCGAGGCGAGGGGGTCATAGTGAGGGTTAGCTTTTCTTTCTCTGGGTGAGTGGTGAGAAGAGGAGGTGACTGAGACACAAAGAGAGAAGTCCAAAAGAGTCTTTCCGGTTGCTGTGTTCCTTATCAGGCTTCCAGAGTCAGATCTAAATGCTCCAGAAGACACTCTCTTGTCTTCTCTTTCAGAGCAACCAAACTTAGATGTTGGTCCCTTGAGACCTGTAGTTCTTTGGCCTCTCTTTTCTCCGGTTCCCCATCCATATGATGCGATTGATAAATATGTTGATCTCTTGGGTCATCTCCAGTTGGAAAAGCCCATGAAGCTCAGCTGAAGCCTTTCAAGACAGGCTAAGTAAGCCTTGAGTGTATCAGAGTATTAACTAGAATGAGAGTCCCAGTTGGACCAAGTTCTAATTTTATTGCAGATGCCAGTTCCCTTAATGGTGCATGATTGCTGTGCATGTGGGCATACACATACACACACAAACACACATATGCATATGAGAAAGGAAAAGCCTGATTTACCTATTGATTCTGGTTTCTCTGCATTAATACTTCAGAGTTCAGGCAACTCTTCCTGGGTTGTAGACCATCCAGATGGCTCCCCAGACCCTGATTAGACCCACTAATTACTAGTAAGGCATGCCCCTCATCCTAAGTAATGCAGGAAGCACATGAATATTCCATAGGGAACAAAGACTTTGGGCCCAGGATATTCTAACCCACACAGGTACAAAATGCATTTCAGAAGGAGATGCTAAGTGAAGAAAAACTGCTTCTATTCCTTCAATTTATGGATTTTTTTCTTGGAACATTTGATTTTAAATATCCAGAACCAAACAAAATCACCATTAATTTTCACTTCAAAGGCCTTTTCTATGAGCTGTAATGGGACTTCGGAAAGCATTGATGATTGTGAGTTTGCTTTTTATTCTTTTAACGCTGTGCATCTGATGTGCTAAATGCACTAAGTACCTAAAAAGCTATAAATTGAATTGAGAACAATTTCATTATCTTGTTCAGGGACTGTGCTATCCATTAGTTCATTCACCCATTGCAAAATAAGCAATAAACATATTATACAAATGGGATAAATATATTTTTTAAATAACGTTTATTAATTCATACTCCTGACATTCGGGCAAGATAATCAGCCCCATCATATTCCCATGCTTTTCCCAACATAAGGAGGAAAAAAGAAAGAATTCATACATGCAGTTTTTTGAATCATACTTCAACAAACTGGAAAAAAGGAAAAAGAAAAAGAAGAAAGAATTCAAATTTTCACAGCTGTGAGTAAGACAATAAGTCAAACTAACTTCCTATGAATATTTGTATTGGATATATGACTCAGAAACAAAGATTTGAATACCTGTGGAAAAACTGAAAAGATATGGTTATGTGTTTCCAGGGGATCTGGCCTCATAAAGCCCAGAGCCATACAAACTGTCCTGCCTGTGGACTGAGGCTAGCAATATTCTAACAGTGGACAGGAAGTAGGATGACTTAACCAAGGAAGAAACAGAGGCAGAGTTGGCACAGAGAAATTAAAGCTCTCAGGCTACAAAGGATACTATCATGAGACCCTAAGAAACACTTTTTAGAACATGTGGAAAGTCCTGAGTTGGGAAACTTGTAAGAAGTGACGTGGTTTTGGTTAGTCCCACAGGTCTCTGCATGGCTGCCTTCACAAATCAGTCCACAGCAGGAGCCCACCAAAAGGAGCCCTAACGAAAAACCACATGAAGAAACTGCCCTGTGATGTCATCTGAGGTTGCAGCAAACGAGGGAATGTATTCAAGAGGAGGCTTTACTCAAGACTGTTTAAAATGTCCTCAGAGACAGATTGAGGGAAAGCAAATACAAACCAAGAACAGGATGGACTGAAACATAATGGGCAAATTTCAAAAGGAAAATATAGATTCTTGAAAAGAACAATAAAGGGATGAAAATCAGAGGGGGAAGGAAACTCAATGAATTGGCTTAATAATCGATTAACCAAAACCAAGAGAGAAAATCCTCCAGAATGCAGAAGAGAGATGGAAAATAGGTAATAGAGTCTAAGGAAATGGAAGCTAAACTATGAAATTCCAACATGCACAGGACAGGTGTTCAAAGGATTGCCCCATGTTTACTGTCTTGAACAATCTGTAACCAATTTTGGTTTCAAGGTCGTAACAGCCTCATAAAAGGTGTTGGTCAGTTTTACTTCTTTTTCTATTCCCTGGGATATTTTCTATAAATTAGGGGTTATTTGTTCCTTGTTCCTTGACAGTTGGTAAATTGTCTATCTTTAGCTAAATGGGCATGGAAGATATAGGGAATTGTAGGTGGTTGGGCGTTTCAACTATAAATTAAAGTTATTTGATGGTAATTTTATAGGGTTTTCATTTCTTCTTTTCTTGGTGGGTTTTTTTGAGATATAATTAACATATAACATGATATTAGTTGCAATACACAACGATTCGACATTTGTATATACAGACGCCCCTCAGGATCCTTGGAGGATTGGTTCCAGTACCCCCTGCAGATACCAAAATCCACAGATGTTCAATCCATTATGTAAAATGGCATAGTATTTGCGAATGAGCTACAAACATATCCTTCCTTATACTTTTTCATCTCTAGGTTACTTATAATACCTAATACAATGTAAATGCTATGTAAATAGCTGCAAATACAGCGTAAATGTCATGAAAATAGTTACTGACATGCAGCAAATTCAAGTTTTGCTTTTTGGAACTTTCAAGAATTTTTTTTTAATATTTCGACACACAGTTGGTTGAATCTGTGAATACAGAGGGCCAACTGTATTGTGAAATGATCACTACTGTAAGTCTAGTTGACATCCATCATGGTACATAGTCACAAAAATTTTCTTATGATGAAAACTTTCAAGATCTCTTAGCAACCTTCAAATATACAATGCTGTATTCTTAACTATAGTCATCATGCAGTACATTTTAACCCCATGACATTTATTTTATAACTGTAAGTTTATACCTTTTAATTCCCTTTATTTCTTCTTGAGTCAATTTTTATATTTATATTTTGCTTTAAAATTATTTATTTTGGTTACTAGCATAAAATTAATATATTTTTAATGTGCATTTGATAAAATTGCATACTCATTAATGATATTTTTGCAATGTGAGTAATCAGCCTTCATCTTATAAAGGCATTCAACTAAAATACACTAGCAAGCAACCCATTTAATACAGAAATTTAGAACAATTTCCCTAGAGGGTGGGAATGAGACACCGATGCCAATTTATTTAACATTGTTGGAGTTCCTGGCCAATACTTCTAAGCAAGAAAAAGAAACAATAAAAGGTTTGAAAAAGTAAAATAAAACTTTTATTATTTGCAGCTTATGAGAATGTGTAGATAAAGAACAGTCAAAAGAATCTACATACAAACTAATAGAATCAGTAAATTATTTTAGCTAGTTAGGTCTCTGGTCTCTGATAAAGTTTAACTTATAAATTAGTCACCGTAAGAGATTAAGAATAGCTAATAATAAAATAAAACAATTATAGCAGTATACTGTAATAAAAGTATGTAAATGTGCTCTCTCTCAAAATATTTTATTGTACAAATTTAATGCCTTTTCCATCTTAACTAAGCACTTATCACACACTGTGGCCTTAATTTTGCAGGTTGAGCCGTGACAGCAAAACTAGCATGAATTTCTTTTTCCTTCTTCACAATTTCAAGGATATAAGGTTTGTTCCTCCCAGATCTCAGGAACCTCAGCATACAACTGTTTCCTTTTTTTATTAAACAAAGCTTTCACCTTTGCACTTAAAGGAAGAACTTTACAGCTTCTCTCTGGCATATGTGAATCGGCAGCCTCACTACTCTTGCACTTTGCGGCCATTAAGTAAACTAAGGGTTCCTTGAACACAAGCACTGTGATACTGTGACAGTCGATTTGACAACTAAGACGACTACTAAGTGAATAACAGGTGGGACGGAGCAGGAGGGCATGAGATTTCATCACGCTACTCAGAAAGGCACACACTCTAAAACTTACGAATTGTTTACTTCTGGAATTTTTCATTTAATATTTTCAGACTGTGGTTCACCATAAAGGAAAGGAAAGGAAACTATGGAAAGCAAAACCAGGGTAAAGGGGGACTACTGTGTCTAACAAGCGATATATAAACACTCTATATAGAAATTTGCAAAACATTATTGAGATAAATGAAAGAAGACATTAATAAAGGGATATAGTATATTGTGAACTGGAAGACCCAATATTATAAAGATGTCAATTATCCCCAGTTTGATATTAAGATTCATTGCAAACAAAATCATAATACCAGCAGATTTTTTTTTTGGTTTCCTTTCTTCGTATTAGTTTTTTGAGAAAACTGATGAACTGATACTAAAATTAAAGTGGAAATGCAAAGGACCGAAAATAGCCATAATGATCATGAAGAATAAAACACAATTGGAGAATTGCACCGCCAGATATCAAGACTTATTAGAAAGTTGCAATAATTAAGAGTGTATGGAATTGGCTTAGGAACAGACAGAAGTTAGTGGAGCATAACAGAAGGTTCAGGAACAGATTCAAATATATATGGAAAATTTATGATCAAGTGGCTCTGCAAAGTCATGGGAAAAGAACAGCCTTTTCAATTATTTTTTTCTAGTTCAGATTGACTTTCATATTGGAAATCATGAATGTTGACCCTTATTTTGTATCATGTACATCATACACAAACATCAGATTAATTGTTTATCTAAATGTGAAAGGTAAAACAACACAGTTTTTAAATTATAACATATACCAAATGATACATATACTTAGGGATGTAATTCAACAAAAAGAAAAGGTCAGAAGAAAAGCAACAGAGTTAAGAAGTTGTTAAAAGTATACTAGTAAGTCTAAATTTTATTGATGGTAAATAGTAAAACATAAATTAAAGATAAAATGTATATAAAATTGGACACTATTAACACATTTTTAAGTAATTCATGATTAAAAAATTAAAATGGAAATTACTTAATATTTATAAATGAACAGAACATTCTACACCTTAAAATTGGGAGATGTAGTTAAAGAGGTACTTAGAAATATGAAGCCAGATGTATTAATAAGAAAACAAGAAAAATTGAAAACAAATGAGAAAGGGCAAAATAACAATACCGAAAAAACAAAGTAAAAGAACTTTAAATAATGAACAAATAAAATACTAATAGAAAACAAGTACATAAAATATTGGGAATAGTTATTCTTTTCAAAGGTTTTCTTTTCAAAAGCCTAATAAAATATGAAAAATGCATCAAGCAAAAAATAAAATTAAAGGCTAAAGATAATATTATAAGTAATGGAGGCATATTGTAGATATTGCAGAGATTTTTAATTATAGGAGAGCAGGAATAACTATCTACCAATAAATTTGAAAGCATATAAAATGAAAAAATTTTTAGAAAAATATAAGTGATAGAAAGAGACTCAGTAAGGATATTGTCAAGATCACTGTCCATTTTTTAAAATACTATTGATTTTGGCTTTCTGTTATTGTATTTGCTAATTTTACACCTATAACTTAAAAGTGAAAGAGGTCTATGGTTTCCTGTCTTGGTATTACCTCTGTCAGGTTTTCTTTTTAAAAAATCCGGATTATAACAGCTACATAAATTATTAAAAGACTTTCAGCATTCATCTCAATAGTTTTTGAGTGTTTATTTTAATCTCCCTAAATAACCTGATGTCCGTTCAGGTTGGAGAAGCATTGCCATCTACAGAGTGACCTCTTCCCATTCCCTCTACACAAACCTTCTCCAGCCCAGCCCCCGGTAACTTCAAAATCCCACAAGTTAAATTGATATGCTTTTCAACCATTTTATTCCCCTTGCCGATTGGAATTGAATAAAACTGTATATTATTATCATATATTTTATTAATTACATTTTACAATATATTTCATGCTCTACACATTTTGCTTTTTTCTAAGAGAAGAAACAGGAAGATGCTGATTAAATAAAGTTCCAGACCTGGGGCTCTTTGTAGACAAATCTGATTACCAGGTTGTGTGGATATTGATTTCCATTAAGTCCCAGGCATTTTCCTTTTCTTTTTAAACTCTTCTTATTTTAAAAACGTTCAAACATTTACAGAGGTAGACACAATAGTATATCTAATGGTTACAAATCCATTATCCAGCTTCAACATTAATCAGGTCGTAGCCAATCTTGTTTCATCTACATACACTCTCTCTTATTCTTCCTCCCCATAATATTTTGTATGTAAATTTTAATTATTTATTTTTAAACATTTTTCCAGCTTTATTGATATGTGATTGAAATGTAATATTATTAAAGTACACAATATGATGATTTGAGATACATACATATTGTGAAAGGGGTATCACAATAAGGTTAGTTAATACATTCATCACCTCACATAATTCTGATTTTCTTGTGTGTGGTGAGACCTTTTAAGATCTACCCTCTTAGCAACTTTCAAGTATATAACACTGTATTGTTAACTAGTCACTTTGCTGTGCATTATCACCACAAGTTATTCATCTTATAACTGGCAGTTTGTATCCTTTGGCCAACACCTCCCCAATTCCCTCACCCCCCAGCCCCTGAGGGCCACTATTCAACTCTCTTTTTCTGTGAATACAGCCTTTTCAAATTCCACATACAAATGAGATTATGCAGTATTTGTCTTTCATTGCCTGATATTTAATTTAGCATAATTCCCTCCAAGTCCATCTATATTGTTACAAATGGCAGGATTTCCTTCTTTTTATGGTTGAAAAATATTACATTGAATATATGTATACACCACATTTTCTTTATTAATTCATCCATCCATGGACACTTAGGTTGTTTCCATGTCTTGGCTATTGTGAGTAAGGTGAATAATACTGCTGTGAATATGAGAGTGCAGATATCTATTTGAAATAGTGATTTCATTTCCTTTGAATATATACTCAGAAGTGGGATTTCTGGATCCTAAAAATCATATGGAACCACAAAAGACCCCAAATAGCCAAACCAATCCTGAGAAAGAGAAACAAAGATGGAGGCATCACACTTTCCAATGTCAAACCATATTACAAAGCTATAATAATAAAAGCAGTATGTTATTGGCATTAAAAACAGACACATAGACAAATGGAACACCACTGAGAACCCAGAAATAAACCAACGCATTTACAGTCAACTAATATCTTACAAGGGAAGCAAAAATACTCAATGAGGAAAGGATAAATGGTGTTGGCAAAACTGGATATCCACATGCAAAGAGTAAAGGTGTACCCCTATCTCACACTACTCACAAAAATAAACTAGAAATTGATTAAAAACTTAAATGTAAGACCTGAAACTATAAAAGTCCTAGAAGAAAACATAGGGAAAAACCTCCTTGACATTAGTCTTGGCAATAATTCTCTTGGATATGACACCAGAAGCTCAATCAACAAAAGAAAAATGAACAAGTGGACTACATTAAACTAAAAACGTCTGCACTATCAAAATAAACTATCAACAAAATTAAAAGGCAACCTCTGGAGTAGGAAAAAATACTTGCAAACTATCTATCTGATAAAGGGTTAATATTCAAAATAGGTAAGAAATTCATACAACTCAATAGCAAAAACGCAATTCGAAAATGAGCAAAGGACCTGAATAGACATTTTTCCAAAGAAGACATAAAAAAGGCAAACTGGTAAATGAAAAGGTGCTCAACCTCACTAATCATCAGGAAAGTGCAAATAAGAGCCACAGTGACTTATCACCTCACACCTGTTTGAATGGCTACTATCAAAAAGACAAGAGATAAATGTTGGTGAGGATGTGGAGAAAAGGGAGGTGTGGTGGGGATGTAAATGGTTGCAACCACTATGGAAAACAGTATAGACATTCCTCAAAAAATTAAAAAAGAACTGCCAGGCATTTTCAAAAGTGAGTTTGTCAGGTGAAAGCCCATGCAAAGCCTAAGTCAGAAGGAAGCTGTGGATGCAGAGCCTGACCCTTAGTAAAGCTGTTGCTTTTTGTAACACCCAGATGTCTCCATGAGAAAGTGATAGTGGCAGGTGGCCATCAGGAGTCCCCAAATAGTCTTCCAGAAGGAAAGACCCAGTGTGAGCGTTTTCCACACTGGATCCAGCATCCATCAGTAACAGAAAGGTGAGTTTTGTCCCTTTGCTAAAATGACCATATTGGCCTCTGTTTATAGAAAACACATTGCCTCACATTGGTCTAGTGGACACATTGACATAACAAAGGACACCCAAGAAAGCAATGACTTAAGAAAATAAAATCAAAACAAGTTTTCTCTGGCAGACACTATTTGTGCTCCACCCAGATCCCCTCAGGTCCTTGAACTATTTGGGGGTATCTATTTCTCCCTCTTTCTTTGCTTTATAGCAAAGTCTCACCTGAGACTCTCCTTGAGCTTCTGGAGCTGCTTTGCCTGATATCACACAAGTCATAGAACCTGGGGGTTTACATTCTTCCTCATCCCTTTCCACACCTCAGCTCCCTGAGGCCTGGAGCCAAGTGACTGGTGTGAGAGTATGTGATACCACAAAACTCAAGGGAGATCAACTTGGAGGCATAATTTACACCCCAGATCCCCCCTGTGGAATCAGGCTGAGGCTGGAGCTTGGCTTGTAATTTCGTCTTGCTTGGGTTCTTCCTCCTTCCTCTTTCCTGTTCTGCTTCTGTCATCCCCTTACTGGTTTTTCCTGGTAATCTACATAAATCATTTGCATAAATTTTCCTCTCACAGTCTGTTTCTGGGGGACTCAGGCTAGGAAAATTCCCCAAAGAAGCTTACAACTGTATAAAAATGGATATGAATACAATAATGTTAACTCTTATCCAGTCCACTGATAGTAATGGGCATCTATTAAGTGAAAGCCCTGTGCTCTGCATTACAGGGATGCAGTGCTGACTCAACATCCCCTCAAGGAACTTTTAGGGTAGTGAAGAGCACAGGACAGGAACACAGATCATTACACCCTAAAACACCAAGTAGGATTCCAGGGTCTTGATGGTCTGGATATGCCACATCCTTCCACAACCCCATTTCCCTTTCCAAATTCCCATTGATGTGAATCGGCTGGGGAATAAGATAAAAACTATATAACAACAATGGAAAATAGTGGAGGTTCATACCACAGGCTTGAAGCTACAGATGAGAGTGGAGGAGAGCAACCATTTGCCACAAGAAAGGTCAAGTCTTCCTAGACAGTACGTAAATGGAGTCAATTCCACACCCATCCCTCCTAGCTTCTCACCAGGATCACGTCTCATGGATAATTTTCCAGTATAGGAAACAAGGACAGAAGAGGAATAAAGTCCTGTGTTAGAACTCACCAAGACAAGGGTCTTCTCACACAGGTTTAAACACACATGCACAGACAGCCAGGGACACATCATGGCTTTGATTGACAGGATGGACACGGAGGAGAATATATTTATAGAAGGAATTGCAGGATTTCCTCCACAGTCTCTGTGGGGACCCATCTTCATTGTTGACATCTAACAAGCTTGACCTCCTTCTATGAAGATGATTAGCTAGAGAAATATCACTGAGTGTATGACAATTTTCTGGTGGTTAATATAGGTATCCAAGCTGAACACTCAGAGCAAATGGGACACAGGGAGACAGAATCTCTGGCAAGAAAAGGAGAACACATTTAAAAAACAGAACTGAATAAGCAGAACCCCTCCTTTGTGTTCTGAAGGCTCAAGTTTTCATCTTGCTTGGGTTGAAGGTACTAAATATTCTGCTTCATTCTTGACATTCATGGAGAAATACAGTTTTGTTTTTTAAGGTAAAACAATCATAAGAAGGCTTGAAATAGGATTCATCACTTCCAAATCAATATAGTAAAAGCCATAAAGGAAATAATAAGAAAACGTGATCACTGCAACACTATTTACAATAGCCAAGACCTGGAAGCAACCTAAATGAATGGATGAATGGACAAAGAGGTGGTATGTGTATACAATGGAATATTACTCTGCCATAAAAAAGAATGAAATAATGCCATTTGCAGCAACATGAATGGACCTAGAGATTATCATATTAACTGAAGTAAGCCAGACAAAGACAAATATCATATGACATCACTTATATGTGGAATCTAAACAAAAGTTATACAAATGAACTTATACACAAAACAGAAATAGATCCACAGACATAAAAAACAAATTTATGGTTACCAAAGGGGAAAGGGGGCAAGATAAATTAGGAGTTTGGGATTAACATATACACACTACTATATACAAAACAGATAACCAACAAGGACCTACTGTCTAGCACAGGGAACTATATTCAATATTTTGTAATGACCTATAAGAGAAAAGGTTCTGAAAAATAATATATATGTGATACGTATAAACAAATCACTTTGCTGTACACCTGAGACTAACACATTGTAGATCAACTATACTTCAAGTTTTTTTAAAAAAGAAAGAAAACACAATCAACAGAAATCTTAAAATAACACAGCAAGAATGAGGTCAGTGTATCCATTATCCATAATAAAAGTGAATGTGTTATGAGAATGAAATATATCATAAATTTAAAATAAAACAACAGATTAGATTATACCAGAAAAATGCAAACAAAATGCACATTATAGTGGCCATATTATCATAATGAAATGGAATTCAAAGTAAAAAGCAGTAAGTTGAGACATTACAGATTCCTGAAATGCATATTTCAAAATGAATGTAGAATACTTATGAACTCTTAGATTTTTTAACAAAGGCCCCTCAGAATTTGCTGTAATAAGGAGGCAATAAACAATAACATAAGACTAAAGTGTACATCAAGCAAGCTTAATTACATAATCATTTTTTCTACTATACACAGAATATTGATCATGTAAAATTCAGCCAAAAAAGAGTTCCCTAAATAGAGATCTATAGGCCATAGTCACTAATAAAATAGGAAATTACCAGCAAAAAAAAAAAAAAAACTTAAATTTAAAAAAATTAAAACATCACTCTTTTAAATAACTTCTGTTTCTAAGGGAAAATCAAATTTGACATAAAAATTATTAGTAACTTCATAATTAACTACAATAAAAACACAGCATAGCAAAACCTATAATTTATATAGCTAAAGGAAATCCCTCATTTTAAAGGTCTTTCAATATTAACTAAGAATGACTGAGAATAAATGAAATAAGCAACAAGCTCAAAAAGTTAAATGAAGGAAAACAAAAACTAAGGATAAATTCATAAAGATAAAACCATTATATTGAGAATTAGAAAACAACAAAAATTGTATTTAGAAATGTTTTAAAAAGCAGAATTGATAGAAGAAACCAATAAAATGACAATTTTCTAAAAAATTATATCAGAGATAAAAAGAGAGACAGCAGAATTAAAAAGCAACAAAAAGCAGAACTTTAAAGGATATTTTAAAATTATAAGACAATTCTATGTATAGTGGATACTGATAAATTTGAAAGTCTCCTTGATTTTAATGAAAAACAAAATCTGAGTGAACCAATAACTGAAAAACACTTAAAACTCAGTCACTTAAAACTGGTCCCATAAAATGGCACTAGTGTAAAATATTTTTAAAAACAGACCTTTAAGGATTAAATAAATCATACGCTATTACATTTTTTAGAGCACAGAAAGAGATGGAATATTTCCTGATTATTTTATAGTTGAATACTAATATCAAAATGTTATAAGGCACTCAAAATAAAATTACAGATCTAATAAATTTGAAAAAAGTATGTATCTAAATAAATTACATATTAGCAAACCAAACCCTACATTTCATGATTGAAAAACAAGACTGTGCTTTAAGGTTATATTTATTTTAAATTCCATATAAATATTTGAATCCACTTGTCAGGTATTATTTTTAAAAAATCTTGTTGGTATTCTAAATAGGGCTTCATTTAATTTTTAAATTGATCTGTGGCAAAGTCAAAGTGATTTTTTTTAAATAATGTGAGGTCTACTCTCTTCAGGTGTTCTTTTTATATCCTTCAGTATCCTTTTCTAATTTACTTCACATAGGCTATGCATGTTTTTGTTAGAATTTTCCCCAGGTATTTTAAATTCATTTTCATAGCTATAGAAAGTGCTTGTTTTTCCCTTATGATTTTCAAGTAATAGTTACTATTATTGGAATTTATTGGGATTTTTATGTTGGTCTTGAGTTCAGTCACCTAACAAAATTTGTTGTTCTTGTATGTTAGTTTTATCATTTCAATAATTTAATGGCCTGCAAATATCTACTTTTGTTTTCTAATATTTATTCCTCTTATTATTTGATTTCATTGAGTGAATTGTGTAACTACATAGATTCACTTTATAGGAGTCAGGATGTTTCCTTCTATTTTTAGCTTACTGAGGAGAGCATGTGTGCGTGTGATCAAAAATGTCTCTGGCTCCTCTTAAAATAATCCCCGTGGCTCTTGTCCTTCTATGTGCTAAATAGTGAATTTCATTGTTTTCCTGATGGGGAGCCATTATTATATAGCAAGGGTAGGAAAGGAGAGGCCTTACTTATCATAATGCATTATTCTTTTAATTCAATGAAAAATTCAATTTTGTAAGTGTGCTGTTTCTGAGTTCTGAATATATTTGTGAGATTGCCCAAGATGAGTGAATGTGTGTGTATATGTGTGTGCAAGTGTGTGAGTGTGTGTGTGTGCACTAGCCTAGTTCAAGTTTTAGTATCAGGATATCATTAAACTGGCTGTGAAGTGTCCATCTTTTTCTGCTCCAGAACAGTTAGTACAACACAAGGAATTACCTCATTTATAAAAGCAACCTGGATGGGACTATTTTATAGGGTGAGATCTTGGCTACTTTCTCCATTTCTCTCATGTTAATAGACAGGTGTGTGAACTTTTATTGATTCAATTTTGCTAAATTGTATGTTACTAGGAAAATTACCCATGTTTTCTAGTTTTTCAGTTTCCATTGAAACAAATTAGTATTATTATATCATTTCAATCATTCTCATTTTCTAATATCCACGTGTTCCTTTCCATTTTTTCCTTTTTTGTTGTTGTTTTTTTGCATTAATTTGTCAGTGATTTTCTATTTTATTGATGTTTTCAAAGAACCATCACTTCATTTAATTGTTCATCTTTTCGTCACTTTTTTCTAATGTCCATATTTTTGCTTCTATATTTGTTAAAATATTCTTCTATTTTATTTTTATTTGTTTTGATGTTTTTTCTTACTTTCCTTAACTGTATGCATACTTCTTTTATTCTAAATATTTCCTTTTTCTCTTATATGAAAGTAAGATTATATATTTTCCTGTGAATACTACTAAACCAACATTCTACAGTTTTAAAATGTAATACACTCAAATTTTAGAATAGATATTTTTATTTTCTCTTTAATTCAAAACATTTAAAATCTTTTAAGTAGCTTTTTTATTGAAATATAACATTAAAAAATGCACAAAACGTACCAGGATGGTATGTAAATTTTTTTTAAATTTAAAATTAATGTATTTTTAGTGTAAGCCAACCTTTTGATGTATTTTCTGATTTTATTACATCATAGCCAGAGAATAAGATCTAAAGGAATTTTTTAATATATTTTATTAAGATTTTCTTCTAGATATAATACATTGTCAATTTTTGTTTTTATGTTCTTGAAAAAAAATGTGTTCTTCCTCTTTACTGGTACAGTTTCACATAAGTTACATGTAAATACATAGAATACAAATATATGTAATATATCATACACATGTGTCCCATCATATCATGTATCAGATCCTAGTTAATTATTCTCCATCTTTCCCAAATTTGTTCAGGTCAGAGCACAGATAACACAGAAATTCGTTTGGATGGCACCTTTGGAAAATGAACAAAGCTGCCTGAAATTGGAGGTAGTTGATTGGAGGCTGTGTCTGCCTCGGGTCCCACCAGGCCACTCCATGGCCGGGGGGATCAGTATCTCAGCACTTCAGTGACCCATCTGCATCCGACGCTGTGGGTAGGCTTGGGAAGCTGGCTCTCAATCCTTTTTTATGGTTTACTTAATCTGCAAATTTCAGAACAATGGGTATTAAAATGTCCTACATGAATGTGGATTTCCCTTACAATTTGTCAGTTTTGCTCCTAATATTTTGAAGCAAGATTGTTAGAGGGCTAAAAATCCATGGTTCATAACTACTTAAGGATTATAATTTTATTAAATATTTTATCTCTCTGTTGTCTTGCTTAGAAATCTTCACTTTGAACTCTCTCTTACCTAAAATTAACATTTCTATTTTGGCATTCGTACCACAACCATGTGCCTGTTATAGATAAGAGTCATTTTACATGGAAGCAACCTAAGTGTCCATCGACAGATGAATGGATAAAGAAGAGGTGGCACATATATACAATGGAATATTACTCAGACATAAAAAGAAATGAAATTAAGTTCTTTGTAGTGAGGTGGATGGAACTAGAGTCTGTCAAACAGAGTGAAGTAAGTCAGAAAGAGAAAAACAGATACCATACACTAACACATATATATGGAATCTAAAAAAAAACAAAAAACAAAAAAAAGAAATGGTTCTGACAAACCTAGGAGCAGGACAGGAATAAAGATGCAGATGTCGAGAATGGACTTGAGGACACGGGGAGGGGGAAGGGTAAACTGGGACGAAGTGAGAGAGTAGCATTGACATATGTACACTACCAAATGTAAAATAGATAGCTAGTGGGAAGCAGCCGCATAACATAGGGAGATCAGCTCGGTGCTTTGTGACCAACTAGAGGGGTGGGATAGGGAGGGTGGGAGAGAGACACAAGAGGGAGGAGATATGGGGATATATGTATATATATATAGCTGATTCACTTTGTTATAAAGCAGAAACTAACACAACATTGTAAAGCAATTATACTCCAATAAAGACGTTAAATTAAAAAAAGGAGTCACTATAAGTTTTGCCTTTTATGTTTCTTTCCGTTTTAGGTGTGCTGCTTGAAAGCAGTACAGAGCTGGCACCCTATCTAAGGATCTTTTCCTTTCATATTCATTGAAATTACGTCTGCTGGAATTATTTTTGTACTCATATTTTCTATTTAGTGTCTCTTTTTATTTCTCTGTCCTATTTTTATCTTAATCTATTGAGTTTCCCTTGTTCATTTTGTTTCCTAGTATTTTTTTTTGTAGTTGACTTACAATATTACATTAGTTTCAGGTGTACAACATAGTGATTCAATAAAATGTTGATTATATTCCCTGTGCTGTATACCCTGTGACTTATTTATTTTGTAACTGGTAGTTTACATATCTTAATCCCCTCGACCCATTTTGCCCCTCCCCTCCCCTCTGACCATGAATTTATTCTTTGTATTATCTGTGAGTCTGTTTCTGTTTTGTTATATTTGTTCATTTGTTTTGTTTATCTCATATTTTAATATTTGTTCTTCCTATTTAACTTTTGGTAATGAAACTCTTATATCATTGCCCTTCAGATCAACCCCTGAGCCTGTTGGTATCCATATCCTTTATGTTAACAGTATAAAAACCTTAGTAAAGTTTCATTCTCCTCCTCTCTCTAACCCTAGCTTTCTTCTATCTTAAGATCCATATTGGTGCTAAAATATTTTTTAAATTATGCAAAAGCAATCACTTCAACTATAAGTTTTATTGGTTGCTGATGTTTGTGTGGTATAGTTTTGTTTGTCATAGGTTATTTATTTATTGCAAGGCCACTTTTTAAAACTCTTTCTTGAATTTATTACTTCTTTTGCCAGAATCTATGCTGTGTGTTTCTCTGAGTGGTAAATTTTATGAGTCCTTGCATTGCCGCAAACATCTTTACTTTGTCCTCTCATTTGAATTTTAGTTTGAATCAGTTCTACGATTCTAGTTTCAAAATAATTTTTTATCTTGTAACTTTGAAGCACTGTGTTCTGTTGTTTTTTTGCATCCAACCTTGCCAAGGAGAAGTTAGGTGATTATCTAATCTTCAAGCCCCTGAAGATATCCTGATTACTATTTTTCTATCTTTGGAAACTTTGAAGGATTTCTCTTTTCTTTTATTCTGAGCTTTTACCAGCATGGGTCTGATTGTCCATCACTATTTATTTATTTATCTATCTATCTATCTACCTATCTATCTATTTATTTATTTATTTATTCATCCCAAGCAGCACATTTTGGATCTTCAGATTTAAAGATTCTATCCCTCTTTAACTTGTGGAGAGTAAGAATGCTGCTGCTAACGTAGCCCAGACAGGCTGACCTGCCTCTTGGACATTTCTGCTGTCAGTGGCTTGGAGAGGGGTGGCTTCTTAGGCTGGGACCCAGTGCAACTCTGAGGACCAGAATAATGCCAGGGGCTTCAGCCCTGCCAATATCAGAGACCTCAGTAATTTCCCCCGCATGTCCAGGCTCTGTCCCACGCAGAGGAGCATGAAGCGCGGCGGGGTGGGGGGGTGTCCCCAAAAGATGGAGCAGTTTTTATCCAAGACATCGAATAATGCCTCAAGAGATAATTTAAATTTTAAGATCAGACTAAGCTTTACACCAGACTGAAATTTCGGTCTGACTAGTTTTTATTTTGTTCTGTAAAGTGTGTGTATATATGCATGTGTTCGACATGTGTGTGGGTGTGGTTTCTTTTATTCTAGCTAACCAGCATGTAAAGATTTGGGAGGAAGGCCATTTAGTTATCCACAAATTAAAAAGAAATACAATTTTCTCTGCAAATCCAAGTTGCTGTGAGAATTAAACTTGTGACCTCCTCCTACAATAGTCTTTCAATAAATTGTACTGAGGAGAAAGATGAGTAGGAAGAAGAGGAAAATGAGATAGAATCTCAGGAAATTACTTAACCTGACTTTTTTTTAAACATCTTTATTGGAGTATAATTGCTTTACAATGTTGTGTTAGTTTCTGCTGTATAACAGAGTGAATCAGCTACACATATACATACATCCCCATATCCCCTCCCTCTTGTACCTCCCTCCCACCTCCCCACCCCATCCCACTCATCTAGGTCATCACAGAGTGCTGAGCTGATCTCCCTGTGCTATGCAGCTGCTTCCCATTACCTATCTATTTTACATTCGGTAGTGTATATAAGTCCATGCCACTCTCTCACTTCTTCCCAGCATACCCTTCCCCCCTTCCCGTGTCCTCAAGTCCATTCTCTATGTCTGCGTCTTTATTCCTGTCCTGCCCCTAGGTTCTTCAGAACCTTTTTTATTTTTTAGATTTCATATATATGTGTTAGTATACGAAATTTCTTTTTCTCTTTCTGACTTACTTCACTCTGTATGACAGACTCTAGGTCCATCCACCTCACTACAAATAACTCAATTTCGTTTCTTTTTATGGCTGAATAATATTCCATTGTATAGACCTACCACATCTTTATCCATTCATCTGTCAGTGGACACTTAGGTTGCTTCCATGTCCTGGCTATTGTAAATAGTCCTGAAATGAATATTGTGGTACATGACTCTTTTTGAATTATGGTTTTCTCAGGGTATATGCCCAGTAGTGGGATTGCTGGGTTGTATGGTAGTTCTATTTTTAGTTTTTTAAGGAACCTCCATACTGTTCTCCAGAGTGGCTGTATCAATTTACATTCCCACCAACAGTGCAAGCGTGTTCCCTTTTCTCCACACCCTCTCCAGCATTTATTGTTTCTAGATTTTTTGATGATGGCCACTCTGACTGGTATGAGATGATACCTCACTGTAGTTTTGATTTGCATTTCTCTAATGATTAGTGATGTTGAGCATCCTTTCATGTGTTTGTTGGCAATCTGTATATCTTCTTTGGAGAAATGTCTATTTAGGTCTTCTGCCCATTTTTGGATTGGATTGTTTGTTTTTTTGATATTGAGCTGCATGAGCTGTTTGTAAATTTTGGAGATTAATCCTTTGTCACTTGCTTCATTTGCAAATATTTTCTCCCATGCTGAGGGCTGTCTTTTCGTCTTGTTTATGGTTTCCTTTGCTGTGCAAAAGCTTTTCAGTTTCATTAGGTCCCATTTGTTTATTTTTGTTTTTATTTCCATTTCTCTAGGAAGTGGGTCAAAAAGGATCTTGCTGTGATTTTTGTCAGAGAGTGTTCTGATGTTTTCCTCTAAGAGTTTTATAGTGTCTGACCTTACATTTAGGTCTCTAATCCATTTTGAGTGTATTTTTGTATATGTTAACCTGACATTTCACTGACTCCCTGATCTGTCCCAACCTACCTTCAAGTATTATTTCTCATTTCTTCCTTTAATCGGCCCAGTCCCTTTCCAAGGATAACTTTTTCCAAAATTAGAGTCTCTCAGAAGATGTAGCACAGCTTCCTAATTAAAAAATGGCTCTTTTATTTGAAGCAGAGGCCTCCTCCTCCTCCCATCTGTCCTAATGCCTCTCTCCAGCCCATTTTTCTTCCCCTCTTTGTTCTGAGTTCTTAGACTCTGAGTATCGAGGGCTGAGCCTCAGTGGACACAGTGAATGTGAATTGAAAGTGGAGATGAGGAGAAACTGGGGCATCAGCCTAGCCAAGACATGAGATCAGATAAGAACCAGCAGGCAGAAGCAACGAGAAGGGTCTCTATACAAGTGGCACAAAATGGCCTTTGTGTAGGACCATCGTTGCCGGGAGTTGAGGAAGTAGCCCCAGCCGGGCCATTTTCAGGAATTCCAGAACACCCCATCTGTGGCCTCTGGCCTTGTTGGCCGGTCAGCTTTCTCTATCAGCAGGTGTCAGGCTCCAGGCTCGCACGGACTTGGCTGGGGGGCAGCGCTCAGCACAGTGCCCACGAAGCAGGAAGAAATCTGGTTATAAAGCAAGTGTCTTTATGAAAACAATTTGAGAAACCTCCAAAGCTTCATCGAGTGCTGGCTGCTGTGTGCCTGGCTGTCCTGGGAGAGTCAGCTGCAAGGGGGTTTCATGGGAAGACACTTGTGCCAGTGGGACTGTGTGTGGCTGGGTTGGAGTGTGAATATGCATATGCACAGATCAGAATAAATTGGCAAGGACATGGGTGCCACTATAGAAACAGAAAATTCCTACCCAGAGATGAGTTTCCATGAACTCTCTTCTAAAGTATTATTATTATCATTATTATTATTATTATTATTATTATTATTATTATTATTATTAAGGTGAGCCTACCTGGGCTAATACTTTGCTCAAACCACCCCCTCTTTCTCTTTCCTCTGTGCCCCCATAGAAGCCTTTTCATTCCTCTCCTGTGTCTGTGTTATTTTGTCACAAGGATGACAGGGCAATTCTTGAGATCTCTAAATATTAATGTGGTTGCTCTAACACAGCTATTTGGAAAACTATCGAGATTTAAGTTGTTTTCCTTACCAAGTAAAAACAGAACATTTTCACCCAATCCCCGGTTTCATGTCTCCCAGATGACTACCCATCCTTGAGTCTCCAGGGAAAATCTGAGGGTTGGCATTGGGATCAAGGCACAGATTTTAAGGCTTCCAGGTTTACAGGACAAATCAAATTGGCTGCATTGACATATCCTGCTTCCGTCTTCAGTTTGGGCCTGTTCTTGACTGCCTGTGTTCCAGCTCTGAGTACACGGCTATATTTCCTTAGAGGGCTGGGCTCTACGTGTCACGACTGGGTGGGCTGTGTCTGTGCCCTCCCAGTGATGCCCTGGACAGCTTTCACAGGCAAAGATGCATGAAATAGAATCATAAACCAAAGTTCCCATCCCACCGCCCAGTGAACTTGGCAGGGACGGAAGCACTCGTTCATCTCCCCTGGGTTGTGTTCGCCCACGTGGAGCCTCTCCTCCCGTTCTGGGACTGGCCCTGCCATCCTCTCCTTTCCCCTCTACATGCGAACTCTCGGCCAGTTGACTCTGGCCTTCCATCAGAGCCTCACCAGAATCCACCTTCCTCCATCCCTCATCCCTGCCAGCTCAGGCCGCTGCAGCCTTCTCTCAGATACCTTTGGCCTCACAGGTCCTCATGTTGCTGCCAACAGTGCATTTCCAGACCTGCGCTCAAGTTCAGGATGATCCAACTCCTCTCCCAGCCAGGTCTCCCCGCTCTCTCTGATGGTTCCTAGAACCCAGAGAATCTCAACGGCAGAAGGAGCTGACCCAGTGTAGAAATTACCTCCCCGCAACAAGCAGCCTTGCCAGGTGGCCAAGCAGCCCAGCCTGAATGTGTCCAGTGAAAGTGAAATCCCTGCTACACTAACTATTCCTCTGCAATTTGTGCTGCTCTAGCAGAAAGTTCTTCCTCAAAATCAAAGAGAAATAAAAAGGACCTTGAAAATTCCTGGAACGCACATCTATTGTGGTACATGCGTGAAACAGGGCCAGAAAGCTACAATGAGCTGCCCGATCACTCAGCCAGTTGGTGCAATTTCAGGGCTGGAACAGCTACACTGCCTTCCAGGCACTGAGCGTGTCCCTCGGGCCTGCTGAGCTCTGTCTCCTTCTAATGTCACCTAGCCATACTGCTGTCCTCTGGGGCCACAAGGAACCCAGCTTCCTTCCCTCCCTGGCAGACCTTGCACAACTGTTCTTTATGGAAATTATCGTCATGGGTTCCTAGCGCCTTCCCTTCCCCAGGATCAGCACCCCATGGTTGATCCCTAAGTTGACACCAGCCCCACCCAGGCTTTTCTCATGCCTTCACCCAACTTGGATTCCTGTTTCCACTGGTTCATAGATTGCCCTTCTTTTCAGATACGTTTTCCAGTACCTCCCTCTGGAAGTTGTACCTGGTGGCCCACCTTCTCCAATTCCTGCTTTATCCTGAAGCTACTCGGTAATGTCAGCCAGAAATCCTTCTACTGTTGTCATTGTCTTGACTATGTCACTTCTGGTTTATCATTTTTCTTGAATATACAGGTCTTCTGGGAGGCAGGGACTCATATTGTATTGCTTATGTGTAAAGAAACCAGATGTGACTTTTCCATCAATAATTGTTGTCTAGCTTCTGAATTTTGTCCAACTTCACGTGAGGAAAGTGAAGCCCAGGGAGGCTGGGTAATTCCTAAGTTCTCTCAGCTGAGTGATATCAAAATGGATTACAACCCAGTTCTCCTGACTCTCATTCCAGTGTTTTTTCCAACACATCCCTTTGGCCTACACTGAATTTCAACATACCAGGTCTTTATGTAAATGATTTACCTGTTCAGGTACCTGAATGTCCTTCAGGTAACATGATCATCCCCCTTTAATAACATCAATAAGTTCTAACATCATCGTTAATTGAGCCTTTGTTTATTTCCAGCCTCTGTAAAGAACTCTGCACAGATGGTCACTTAATAACTGCTTTTTTGATGACAATAGTGATTTTTACCAAAAGTCTTCATTTAGGATAAGTGTGCAATTCTAGGGAACAAGGCTACAGTTCTTACGCATAGTCCCACATTTACTATAAGCAACTTCAAAATAGTTCTACAGTTGGAGAAATGCCCCTGTATTGCAATTTAAGCTTTCTCCAGTCAGTTCTCTGCAACCACACTCAATTTTTCAATTCCCCAAATAGAAAAATGAACTGAATAGACATTAACAAAGTAATCTCTCCACTTCTTTGAAAATTGCAAACTCGTTGAATTTTTCTCTTACGGTTGATAATAGCCATGAAGAAACCAATCATAATTCCTTCTCCTCAGACTCTGAAATACATCATTTGGAAAATCTTTCCTTACTGGCAAATAAAATGAGGAGAAAAATCATATTAGAGACTAACGAACTCACATGGCATTATTTTCATTACTCAGTAACCTCAGGGTATGGATAATTTTCTTTAAACAAATATTTTAAATGTGAACTGAAAAACACATTTCCTAAAAATCCTGAAGACATTTTGCTAGAGTGATAACTCTTTTCTTTTGGAGTTTATGAATTTAGGGACAGAAAAAGTCTTTTTTATTTTCAGGTATCTTTAGCTTCCATTAGATATGTTAGCTAAAGCTTTAAGCCCAGGGACTGACCCAGATTGAGAAAAAGAGGACACGTGTTCTAAAGGCATGAACATCTGGGACAACCAATGTGGCTGCAGCTCAAAGTGGAGACATCATGTCTTCTTGTGGGGATGGACAGAGGGTTTCCCAGGGGGCTGAGCACACACCACAGGAGGAGGTGTCTACTGGGAGTTAAATTTGGCACCATGCACAGCAGGCATTAGCTGAACGGGTCCTGGGGACTCAGGTGTGGTATTCAGTGACTTCAGAAGCCAAAGGAAAGCTGCAGTGGAAGGCTTAGCTGTAGCACCAGGCAGGGCTGACTTTTGACTAAATAGGTGGCATGATTTGAGAGTCAAGAATAAGCCAGCTTCAGACCAATGTTTCCAGTGCCCCTACAGGCTGTCCAGCTGCCCACAGCAGAGCCTTCCTTAAGGATCTGCTCACAGGTTTGTGTGTTCCTTTCAGAATATATATGTCTCTCATCCTCAGAAAAGTAAGGCAGGCTGAGCTGAAGTGGGAGACACTCCCCTTACTCAAAACACAATAGAAATGTTGGATTTAAGATGGAAAAATAGGGCTTCCCTGGTGGCACAGTGGTTGAGAGTTCGCCTGCCGATGCAGGGGACGTGGGTTCGTGCCCCAGTCCAGGAAGATCCCACATGCCACGGAGCGGCTCGGCCCATGAGCCATGGCCGCTGGGCCTGCGCATCTGGAGCCTGTGCTCCGCAGTGGGAGAGGCCACAGCAGTGAGAGGCCCGCGTACTGCAAAAGAAAAAAAAAAAAAAAAAAAAAGATGGAAAAATAAATTACCTAGCAACTGTAAATTCATAGCCTGAGACCAAAAAAGGAAAATTCCAAATTCCGAAAAAAATTAAGAAAGAAATCTCAAAATTGGTAAGTGATAGTTAAAGCTGAAAAGTGTTATAGGGAAATTGGAGCCTCTTATAGGCCTTAACATTTGGCACTAGAGATTAATGTCCACACAGAGAGGGAAATTCAGCCAGCAACCCAATGTGGGTGGGAGTGACGTGAATTGATCCTGCAGCCATTAGCATTGCCGTCTGTAAGAAAATCACTGCCCACCTAACCCAAGAAAGAGGTAATAAAGCTTCCTATTCACCTAGGCCAGTGGGTGGAAATAGACACACTGCAAGTAATCAGAACACAGGAGGGGTCCAAATTTAAGCCACCTGATTAGTTCAGGACCCAAAAGAAATGTTAACATAAACATTAGTCCAGTTCACTTAAATCCATAAAGTCCCAGCAAATGCAGCTGAGAAACTGTCACCTAAAGCAAGTCACATGGTTTCCCTATGGAAAATATCCTCACCGACAACAAGATCATAGCCAAAATCGTAAACCATATGGGAAAATGAATAACCAGGAAGAAGAGGCAAGAGGAGCAACAAATTATCCTAGAGATAATGGGACAATTTTTAAGACTATAAAGTAAGTATTTTAAATCTTTGCAGAAATAGAGAAGTAAATAGAAATCACACTGTAAAGAAAAAGTCAATATGAGAAAAGAAAAATAAATTCTAGAAATATAAGCCAATGAAAAAACTCATGACACCCCAAACATGGAGACTATGAATTTTTTCAGGTACACAAGAACTGTTTCTAAAAATTGACTATGTATTAGGACACAAGTGAAAACGTGTTCTTTGACCAAAATGCAAGTAAAAACTAAAATAAACAAATATATATGTGTACACACACACACACATGCTAAAAATTCAAAGGTGGAGACTTCCAGTTTACAGTTCAATATGTAAAAATTTGAAAGTCTTCACTCCCATCCTCACAACAACAACAGCAAAAATGGACAAACTGAAAATCAACCATTCATAGATCCACCAGAGAACTGAGGTCACAGGGCCTGAAAATGGGAGAGACAGGCAGATGCAGAGAATCACAGCTTACTAGAAGCAGAAGTCACATGTGGAGCCTGGTAGAAACACTTAAAAAGTTATTGACTAGCTGATGGAGGCTAAGTGAGCACTTGCTCAAGAGAGAAAAACTCCTAGAGACCTAGCCTTACACAGACACCCTCACTTACAGGAGTAAGATTTAATTACATGATTATAGAATACTTCCTCTTCGCCAGCATCTTACCACAGCGTCAACAAGGCTATTGTATAATAGCCAGAGATTATAGCCAAAAGAACTGCAAGCCTCAGACCCTGTTTAAGAAGGAGTCTCTAAGGAAACCCAAAGATAACAGGAGAGACAAAACAAGGACTCTAGAAGAAATTTTAGCCTATGATATCAAAGCTACAGAAAAGGATAACACAGTCTAACGTCTAGCCAGATAAATATAAAACCTCACATCTCAGTTCCTTTTACCTGACACATCGTGCAGGTTTTCAACAACAAATTTTACAGGAAATTCTAAAAAGTGAAATACAAATAAAACACACACACAAAACAAACAAAACACTGTGGAAGAGACAAAGCAAGTGTCAGAGTCAGACTCAGATGTGGCAGAGATTTTGGAATTATCAGACCAGGAATTTAAATAACTATGATTAATATACTAAAAATTCTAATGGAAAAAATGGACAATGTAGAAGAATAGATGGGAAACTCTAAGAAATAATTTTTAAAATGCTAGACATTAAAAACACTGTCAAAGAAATGAAGAATGCTCTTGATGGATTCATCAGTAGACTGGACATGGCTGAGGAAAGAATCAGTGAGCTTGAAGGTAGGTTGATAGAAACTTCCCAAACTGAAAATCTTCCAAGCTAAAAAATACACTCCAAATGCTTTTAAAAGAAAACCAAATTTAGTACCTAATACCAAAGAAAGATCTACATTGTATAACGTTAATGTTATTCACATATCACAGTTGCTGGGATATAACTAAAGCAGCAGTTAGAAGATAATTTGAACTGTTAAATCCATTCACTCAGAAATTAAAAAAATACAGAATAAAAGTGAGCTGAGTTTTCTTTTCAAGAAACTAGAAAAAAAAAAAAAAAAAACAGAGACAGAATACACTCCCCAAAAGTAGAAGCTGAGAAATGATAAAGATGAGAGTTAGATTAATTGAAAATGGAACATAGGGGTCATAAAGTATGACTAGCTCAACTCAATATCTGAGGCATAAATGAAAAAAACAAACAGATGTAGAAAATTCATTCATGATAATCAGTAAAATCAAAATCTTGCATTCTAAAAAACCTAACAAAATATTTAACCCCCTACTATGACTGATTAAGACAAAAGAAAGAAAATGAATTACAGTTGACTCTTAAACAACATGGGTTTGAACTGCATGGGTCAATTTATATATGGGTTTTTTGAATAAATATGTACTACATATGGTTGGGTGAACCCATAGATGCAGAACCATGGATAAAGACAGCTAACCATAAATTCATATGTGGATTTTTGACTGCTCGGGGATGGGAGGGGGTGATGTCAGTGCCCCACCCCCATGTTGTTCAAGGGTCAACTGTATATCAAGTATTTTTAGATTTTATCCATATGTTGTAGTTTGCCGACCCTTGGTCTATATAGAAAAGCCAAACAGAAAGACAAATACTTAGAAATAATAAAGAATTTCATCAGGACATATATTCAATAGTCCATAGCAAAGAGACAAGTCCAAACATAGCCAAGAAATTTCTTTAAAATCAGGAGAAAATGGGCACATTATTTATCAGATATCAAGGTGTATTATAAAAATAGATTAATCACAACAGTGTAGAGTGTGAAAAGAGATAAGTGTGAACTTGATCCATGTAAGGAGAGGTATTGGAAAACAAAGCAGGAAGAACATTGTTGAGACCACTGGCTTTTCCTGTAAGAAAATAATTAGATTCCTTTCTCACATCATTCTCCCAAATATATTTCATACATATCAAAGATGTAAACAAAAGTGAAAAACTACATTTAACACTATTAGATGAAAATATTAGAAAACATCTCTTTGCTCTTTAGTTGGAAAAAGCTTTCTTAAAGAAGAAACCAAAAAAACAGATATCATAAAAGAATATATGTTAACAGCTTCAAAATTAAGTCCTTCTATATGATAAAAGACACCACAAACAAAGTTAAGAGGCAAGTCACAGATTAAATGAAGAAATTAGTAATGCATATAATAGGCAAAGGATTAGTATTCAGAATATAATTTTTTAACTCTTTCAAATCGACAACAAAATAATAGCTGAACTATGAATTTATAAGTTATAAATGGCACAATAGATAAAATTGCAAAGGATATGAACAGCTTTCTCTTTTTGAAGAGAAAACCTGAAAAAATCAATAAACATGTGAAAAGAGCCTGTCCCAGTAATCAAGAAAATGTCCATGAAAACAATAAAATTACATTTCACAAATAAAAACACACCAGAAAGTTTGACGATAGAAAAGTTGGGAAATATGTGGAGATGTAAGCACACTTTTACATTGGTCCTCTGAGTAATAAAATAATAGAACCATTCTGAAGAAGAATTAGTCACTATTGGGTAAAACTCCACAGGTACATAGTCTATAGAATTATGTAGCTATCATGATGGATAGTTTTAATAATCCACACAACTGAGTGAATAAAACTAAGAACCAGAATACCATTTGATAGCATTTATGGAAACTTTAAAATGATACAGTATAATACAATATAGTAAGTATACATCCTTATTTAGAAAATTTAGAAAGTGTGAGTGGAAGGATTCCCAACAACTTTATGAAAGCGTTTGCTCTGGATGGGGAGGAAGGGGAATTGGGCTGGAAGATGGATCAGATGGGCTAGGTGAGGTAATGCTGTAGTAATAAACAAGTCCAAAATCTCAGTGGCTTGAACAACAAGGATGTATCTACAACTCCATGATGTGTCCGTCATGCATTGGTGCTAGTGGCGGGGTAGCTTCTCAATGTCCTTCTTACTCCAGGACCCAGGATGATGAGCATCGTATTTTGCAACAGGAGGATGAACGTTGTTGAAAGGTCTCACCCTGGTCATTAAGTGTTCCAACCCAGAAGTGACATGTCTGCCCACCAACCATTGGCCAGAACTGATGATATGGTCCTACAAAGGAGGAAGAGTGTAATCCACGCCATGATCATATATGTCTCTTAGGAAGATCGCTGGACGGTGAACTGGATGAGCTGAATATGAAGGCAGAGGGACCAATCAGAATGCTGTCAAAATAACTCAGGCAAGAGCTGATAAGGAGTTGATCTGGGCAATGGTTCAGGGGAGGCTAAAAAAAGAAGATAAGTATGAGATCTAAATATATCAAGGTCCCTGCTAGCATCACTATTCTAAGGCATTTCTCAAGTGATTAGAGAGTCCAAAGGCAAACACAGTAGGATGAAAACCATTAAAGTGGCCATTTATGTGATTGTCATAATGGGCATTTAAACATAAAGCATTCATATATTGCTATCAGGGCTTGTAAAGAAACTCTGTAGGGTCAACCGTTCTGTTTGGTGTTTTTGTTGTGTTTTTTTTTGTTTATTTGTTTTTTTTTGCGGTATGCGGGCCTCTCACTGTTGTGGCCTCTCCCATTGCGGAGCACAGGCTCCGGACGCGCAGGCTCAGCGGCCATGGCTCACGGGCCCAGCCGCTCCGCGGCATGTGGGATCCTCCCGGGCCGGGGCACGAACCCGCGTCCCCTGCATCGGCAGGCGGACTCTCAACCACTGCGCCACCAGGGTAGCCCTGTTTGGTGGGAATTTTAACACGGTCCTAGTACCCAGCTGTGTTTTTAGCTCCCTACCTTTGACACGATCTCTGATAGCAAGAGAGAGAATCCTGGTCTATGTCTGAATCAACCTGTCTACTTGCTCACTGATATATTTCCTGCAAAGAAAAGAAACTATTTGTAAAGAAAAGGGAAATCTGGTTGTCCAAGGAATTCAAGGCTTGGTCCTAAACTGTAATCCATGACACCTATGTTTTATTTTCACGGCTGTGGCCAGGACTCAGCTGATGCCTTGAACAAGTTCCATCAAGCTTTAATTTCCCTGGCTATAAAATGAGTATAGTCAGAAGTGACCCCTACTTAACTGTTTGTGATGCTGCACAGATGACTAGGCTATGCCTATAAAATGCTCTCAGCCTTTGCTCAAAGGCCCTCTTACACGTGTCATTACTTTGTTTGTGGTGATTTTGGAGGTGGTGTGAGCTTTGCAGGGTGAGGTTGAGTCCCCTAGACGGGCTGACTCATTTGGTCAGAGGCGCCAAAAGCTGATGCAATCAGCAATTTCTGGATTTACCTGGTCAGTTAAAGGTAGAGATCAACTGACCTATGGAAGAGTATCAAAGGGTTTGGACTTAGAAGAGAATGGAAGTCATATATTCTTGCAAATCAGAGAGAGAAGTAAAAGAGAATGAAAGCAGAAATAAGTTTATAATGCAAATAATTAAAATCACTTTTAAAATTTGCTAGCTGGGTTAACCAGGCACTGTGTTAGGTACTCATTCATTGTCTGCACATTCATTATCTCATTCATGTTTCTATCTGGCACCCAGTAGACACTCAGTAAGGATCAGTTGCATAAACAATCCTTTATGGTAAGTCCTATCATCCCCCCCCATGTTATATACGTGAGGAACAAGGAAGAGGGAAGTTCTGCCCAAAGTCATGGCGCCATAAGTGGAGGAGAAGAGTGCAGATTGAAACCTGACCTCCCTGCAAAACTCCTGCATGGCCCTCATGCCTCCCTGCCTCCAGGTGTCCATTTTCTTTCCCTATTATCACTCTGTACTTCATCTCTTTGCTCCCTTTCAGTTGCTGAACTATGTAATTTTTCTCCATTCTTGACCATCATTTGACACTATTTTTCCAGACCCTGAGAATGTATTGTTCCTTCTCATTTTGTGGGGGATGGATGGATGGTGGTGTTTATAACACTTTACCCATCTTAGAAGTCAATATCCGTATCATCCAAATATGCCACACATGAGGGATCCACTTCATCTGGAATGTTCCTTACATTTGAAGGCAGGGCTGTCCTCAAGTAATTGACAGGAACCTAATCAGGTCCTTGACATTCATATGGGAGGAGACTCGAGACATTTTGCTGCTTTATTAATCTAAGTTTATAAATGGTTGGGAAAATCTCTAAAGAAATCGATTGAATGTTTCATTTGTTCAACTGGCATTTATTATGCATCAATTTTTTTATGTATCAGGAGCTCTTTGAGGTGCTGGAAAGATACAAAGACCAATAAGACAGAGATTCTGGATGCAGGGTTTATAGTGTAGTCTGGAGACACATACAGCCTACCTTCATTATTTGTGGATTCTGTATCTGTGAATTTCCCAACTTGCTGATCTCAAAATCACTACTCTTGGTACTTCTGTGTCATTTGTCAACATGCACCAAGCAGCGAAAGTTTGAGTCACCAAGGGGCGTGTTCCTAGCTGAGGTTGACTAAGGCAAGGTTCTGCCTTCTTATTTCAGCTCTCATCCTGTAAACAAGTGCTCTTTTTGTGGTCTATGTAGTACCATGTTTTTCACATTTTTGTGCTTTTTGTTGGTGATTTCACTGTCTAAAATGGTCCCCAAGCATAGTGCTCAAGTGCTGTCTAGTGTTCCTAAGTGTGAGGCTGTGATGTGCCTTGCAGAGAAAATATGTGTGTTAGACCAGCTTCATTCAAGCATGAGTTACAGTGCTGTTGGCTGTGAGTTCAATGAATGAATCAACAATATATATTAAATAGATGTTTTTAAGCAGAAACACACATAAAACAAGGTTATATACCGATGAGTTGATGAAAATGTTATCACCAGAAGCTCACAGGAACCTAACCTTGAATTTCCCCTAGGAGCAATGGTTCAGTATTTGCTAGGTCAGAGTTTGTGGTGACTTCATAGAACATAGTTACTGGGAATAACAAAAATCAACCACGTATAAATTTATCAGATCCACACAGCTTTATGAGTGATATGATAAAGGTATGAATGCAGTACCATGAAAGCCCACAAGAAAGAACATTTGACTTGGCCTTGGAGAGTTGAAGGAGGCATTATAGAGGGGTTGCTTTAGAACCAGGATTGTAACACTGAATAGAAACTCAGTGAATGATCCAGGATGGAAGGTCATTTAAGGCAGAGGAGAACCATGTGCAAAGAAAGGGAGGTCTGAAAGAGCCTGACACACTCAGTGATTTAAAAAGTGATGAATTCAACTGTGTTAAGTCATAGGCTCCAATTCAGCCACAGGCAAGGATTTTCAGCCATTACCAGGTTTCTCTACATAGTTCGGGCTGTGATGTTTTGCAACAAGGAAGCGTGCAGTGCATCAGCCATGAAAATTCGCTCAATATTCATAATCAAATTCATTATGCTCCCTCTGAAGTCTGGGCCATGTTTCCGTAGAAACCCTTAGTTACATAAAGGAACCCTGGCCTGTAATTGGCAAGAAAACCCACCACCTTTGGAAGCCATTATAGTAATGCCAGAGGGAAAGCACTATATAATTCCTGGGGAGCCAAGTGAAGTGGGAGGGCAAAAATAAAGACTCCTTCCCGTAGAGTAGCAAGCAGAGAGCACTGTAGGGGTTCCGCCTCCACTCCAAGTCCTCATCTATGAATCAACCCACCAACCACCAAGTCTGAAATGAGCACTTACTGTATGGCCAGCATTATTGAAGACACTAGGAGGCAACACACACACACACGTACGCACACAACTATTCTTTCTTTCACAGCTACAAAGAGTTGGCATCAGCCCTCACATCAACCTTCTGAGGTTTTATGATTATAATTTTAGAGATGAGAAAACTGAAACTCTAAAGGCCTAAGTAACTTGGATTCACACAGCTAGTGAGTGACAGAATCAGAATTTATGCTCAGCTTTGACTCCAAATAAAATGGGGGTTTTATCTCTGTCTCAGATAAGGTCCTTGTCCTCAAGAAACTTGCACATGTGATGAATTGAGGAGTAAGTGGCTCAGATTGTCAACTTTATAGGAATTCAGAAGAAAGATGTGTGAGCCTATAGTCCACCACTGTGCTGAAGGCATCTTTAGCATTGGAACCAGGGGTCTTTAACAGCTGGAGATGGAGGAGGGAGACATCCGAGGTACGTATATATTTATACACGTGAGCAAAGGTTCAGAAGCAGAAATGTCTTTCGAAGGAGGAAGAGGAGCTGTGCCGAGAAAGGGAAATCTAATTTGTCCAGGGATTTAGAAGGAATGTTCCACCTGTCGTAGGATGGATCTCCGTGGATGGAGAGGAGCCCTGGATGGGATCAGCCCTTGTTGTTGTGTCTCCAGAGGGGATGCCCGTCATCTGCAACCTTACTGTTCATTCAGTAAATATCATTGTGTACCAGTTTGTGACAAGTATCATTCTCAGCACTGCAGATGCTTCAGAGAATGTGTTTCCAAATGTGAAGGAGCGGAACCTGGTGCACGGAGGGCAGCGCTCAGCCCCTGGTTCATGATGGCAGTTCTCTCCTGATCATTCTCACTGCTGCCTCCTTTTCTTCCTCCAGCCCCCTGTCAGTCTCCTTATTTGTGGCTCCAGTCAAGGCTGCCCGGTCCCCGGGAGCTCCCAGGATCAAGTGCAGCCTTCTCAGGCTGCTATTCAGGGTCTCTACTCTCAGCCTCACTTTGTCCAGCCCTTGGTACTGTGACCACACCGGACCTCTTCCCACCTGAGCGCCTCCTTTGTCCCCCTACCTGGAGTGCCCTTGACCCCATTTCCTGCCTACTGAAGTCTAATCATCCCTCAAGGTTCAGCTTAAAAGGATCTGAACCCAGTTTTCCCCAATCACAACGAACTCCTTCTGGTCCTGAGCCCACAGATCAAATACCTCTATCTTAGCCTGTTTCCTATTCTGCCCTGTCATAAACTGGGCTGGCAACCAGTCTGTCTACTCCTCAGGCCAGGGACATGTGTCCTGATTCCATCATTTAGCACTGTGCCTGGCACTTTATCCAAGCTCAAGACATCTCTTTAAAAAAATAAATACATGACAAGGATGTCCTTGAAATTAGAACAGTTTGGTTTAAATTTAGTTTAATTAAGACATTAAGGTTCATTTTTAAAAATGTATATTGTGAATAAAAACCGCTGAAATTTAGTCTCAACCTACTTGCCCCCTCATGGACAGTTTAATTTCACTGTAATCTTTATCGTGTATGGTGGTGTAGCAAGAAGGATTTTTCCGTAGAGCCACCCAAGGAAAAAATGGATCGTCTTTGCGGGGATTGACAACAGGGTCTGGTCCAGGTACCGGCACCTTGATTGACACAAATAAAAAATGGGGACGTGTACATTCTGACCCGAAAGACCCCTACCCATTGGGAGACTATTTCATTCTAACTAGACCATGCCCTCCTGGCCCTTGTCTGAATTCTTGCCAAAACTCAGAGCATGAACTGTGCTGAGCAGCCCATGGAAGCTCTTCAGACTGATTGTCAGAGTCTGGAGGAGGCTGGGATGGCATCAAGTCCTGCATGGGGACCCTGGAACTCAGAAAGTAAAAGGACTTGGCCAAGGTCTCCTGAAGCTTTCTGCACTCCAGAACCTGGGCGCCTTACGTGGCAACCCGCACATTCCTGCAGCAACTGACACAGCCCCCAGCATATGGCTTGGCCCATTGTAGGGGTTTGATAAAGTTTCATGATTGACTGGGAAAGGAAGCAGGAGAGGCCTGGGCCTGCAGAAGGGCCCCCTCAACAGGAGCTCTGACTCACAACCTGTTTGGCACTGCGCAGCCCTCTCTGGTTTCCTGAATCTCTCTCTCTAATGGCAGATGTTTTAAAACAATGATCATGACAATGACACTGTAATCCCCTACTTTCCCTTGCATCATAGAATTTTTTCAAGTGTTTTTGCAGACTTGCTCTTAAGGGTAATTACATTTTTTGGACTAAGTATTTGCAAAAACTTTTTTTGGTGGTCCCATCAGATAACAGCGGCCCCCAGGGCTGGGAATCTGTTAATAGTACGTGCGGACAGGGCTGAAAGCTGGGATCAGGAGTCAGACTAATTAGGGAGTGGGGTGGAGTTTGGGACGGCCTGACTGGTGCATGAGCAGTAATGTGAGGGCGGGTGTGCGTCCAGGGGTGGATCAAAGGGCCTGTCTCCCGTCTTTATTTCATTTTTTTAGAGGAAGAGCGGGTACGGAGGGATTCCGTGTGTAGAAGCAGCAGGGGCACATCCGGGCTTCCTCCTGGAGGGCAAAGCCAGCGGCCAAGGCCTAGAAAAGGGCAGGGGTTTCTGCGTGCGGAGATGGTCAGCACGAGGGATCTGGCGCGAGTCTGGGGACCTTGCCTGGTGACGGCGGGGGTGGGGCTCCCCGGGGGCCGGGGCGGGGCGGCCGCAGCCGGCGGGGCTGGAGGCGGGGCGGGGCGAGGCGGGGCGGGGCGGGGCTCCGGGACCGTCTCGCAGGCTGCGGCGGCCGCGGGAGAGGCGTCCACAGCGGTGGCGGCTGGGGCAGCGGCGGACCGGCGGCCGAGCAGGGCGGCGGCGGCTCGGGGTGAGCGGGGCGCGGGCCCGGCGGGGGCGCGGCGGGGAGCGCGGCCGGGGGCCTGCAGGCAAGCGGGCTCGGGAGGCGCCCGGCGAGCACTGCCATCCTTCCGCAGCTCCGGACGCAGCCTTCGGGGGAGGGCGGGAGGGAGAGCCGAGGACCCAGTCCCTTAGCCCTTCTCCAGCGATCGCCGTCCAGATGTCCGACTAGGCGCCCCACTGACCCTTCTCCCGAGGACAGCCTCCTGCTTGTGTTCCAGGTCACCTCCCTCGCCCCTCAGCCACTCGACCTCCTGCCCCAACCCCCAACGCCAGGTATCTTCAGCTCCAAAGCCATTCTTCCAGAAGACCCCCGACTCTGCTTCCCCATGCCCACCACCAGAGGCCCGGCTCCCCAGCACTCTCTACAGCCCCAGAGGCAGAGATGCCCCCCGTCCCTAGGGCCTGCACACCTGGACAGTTCTGCTGCCACCTGCCAGGGACTCTTCTCAGCCAGCCAGCCAGCTGCTGTGCACCGCACCCAGGCTTCCTTGCCACCACTCTCCTCCATCTCAGAATCCCAGTCTGAAGAAAGGGACTTGACGGATCCTGAGCTTTGGGAACAATTTGACCCACTTCCCGAAAGGCTGATTCCGGGCCAGCCAGGCTATTTGGTGGAGACACCTGTCTTGCCTGCCAGCCGAAGGACCGACAGGTCTCTGGCAAAACGGGCCAGCGGGTCCCCGGGTCCTCCTCCAAGCTGCCCTGACTTGCTGACCAGTGCCCCCAGAGACCAGGACCAAGAGCTTTGTCATTTAAGACCTCCAAATCTCTTTGCTGACCCCACCCCCAGTTCCCCAGAATTCCGCCCCTGCTGGGTGGGAGTGCAGGGTCCAGCACTGATGGGCCACCATCCTGGCCCTGGCCTCCCCTCCCCTGCCCTTGTTTCCCGGCTGCCTGCTCCCCGGGGAACCCAGGGCAGAGTAGTGGAGCTGGGATTCAGGGCCGCGACCTCCCCCCCAGCCCTTTGGGCTTCCTCCCTTTCCCCGTTAGAAACTTTTCCCCTCTTTCGCTGGTCACCATCACTCTGGTTGGGCCTGGGCCATCTGCACAGTGCTGTGTCCCCAGGGCACAGAAAGCTGGGCTGGGACCACGAAGGGCCGGGACGTGTGCTGGGCCAGCATGAGGAGGGTGGCTGCTAGCCAGGTCAGGCTGGGCGTCTGGGCCCGGGGGCCAGAGCTTTAGGGTGGGTCGTTGGCTTTCCCTGAGCCCCGAAGGGGGTCCGAGGGCTTGCTTTGCTGTGAAGGGAGGCGGGCAGAGCAGGGGCTGTTTTTCCTGCCTGCTTCTGACTGTCTTGTGTTGCTATGGTGACAGTTTTGCCTCTCTTCCTTCTTCTGACTCTTCTGGGAGCTCGTTTTTATTGGTCTGTTGTTGTGTCTTTTATGGCTCTAATTTCTCCTTTCTATTTGCTCTGAAATAAACAGTCATAAACATGGGCGCTGGGCCCAGGCTGGGGGCTGGCAGAGCTTCACCTCTTCCTGGCCCCAGGCTCCTGTGAGAGGAGAGTAGGGAAGAGAGGTGGGAACAGACCTGGCCACACTCCCTCCTGCCCCCAGCTCTGGGAGGGCGGCCGAGGCATCACAGTCTCAGGCGCACAGTGGGTAGCACGCTGCCTCGGTGCTAATAATAGACCCAAGTGTGATGGAGAAGCCGGCTAATGTTATTTCCTTTCATCTTCAAGGCAGCTCTGTGGGGTAGGGGCCGTCCCTACTTTGCAGATGACAAAACTAAGCTCAGAGTGAGCCATTTCCCTCAGGTCACTCTGCTTTTAGCAAGTAGTCGGCGCTGAGATTTTGTTGAATGGATGGAAAAGTGATGGAGCTGGCGAGCAGAAGCCCAGCTCGCTGCCTGGCCACCCCGAGGGCTTCCGGGTCCTGCTCCCAGAGGACCAACAGAGCCCCCTAAACCCATATGCTGGGAGACTCACTGAAGGGTTTTCCCCCATTTCCCCGCTGGACTCCCATGGAGGCCACTGCCAGAGAGCAGCCTGTCAGGCCCCTCGCGCACCCTTGGCCCCACTATTGGGGACTCAGGTTGGGAGGAGAGTCAAGGCACTTGTGACTTCCTGTTTTTGCTCAGCACCCAGAAGCGTTCAGTTTGCTTTTACTCTCAGGGCTTAGATGCAGCCGGGTGAGTCAGGGACACCGAGAACCCAGGAGACCTTCCCAAGTCAGCCCTGGACTAGGAGTTCAGAGCTGGCCGGCCCTGGGTCACCGACGGTCAGCTGTCAGCGACACTCTCCAGAGAAGCTGCCCCCCTTTTCCCTTTCATTTTTCCCTTCACTACACACTCTTTTCTTTCCCATCCCTCCCCTTTCTCCCTTCACACTGCCAGTGCTCTAGGCCTGTTAGTAATGAGCTGGAAAGGCACCATGGTAGGGTGAAAAAACCAGGGAGTCAGCAGCCTCATTGTCAAATTCCAGCCCTGGGGCAGTCAGTTCGCTCACACGGGCCTCAGTTTCAACCTTTCAAATGGGGTTGATAGCATCTGTCCCAATGGTTACATTTGCTTGTTTTTGTAGGATGGAATGGAGTAGCTTACAGGGGTTGCTTTACAAAGTTGAAAGCCTGAAGGGCCCATAATGTTCTCCTCCTGTTGGGAGGTGTCAGTGTTAAAGAGACCCCAGACCACTGCCCAGAGATCAAGAACTGACTTAGGAATAATTAAGCTGTAAAATCTCAGGAGGAGAGGCATTCTCTAGTCATCTTGTCCAGAGTTGGTGCTGAATCAATCCATTTCTTTCTTTATGCGCCTTCCATTAACTGAGCACCTACTCTGTTCCAAATACACTTTGGGGAACTGGGGATTTAAAAACATGAACACTATTCCTGTTTTCAAAGAATGTAGTCTGGGGGTAAAGACAGTCATGAAAAGAGATCCTTGTGCTACCATCGAAGAAGTGGTGTGATCGGGGAAAAGGCAGGGAGATGTGGAGCCCAGAGATGGTGACTTGACTAGCCACCCACCCCTTTATGGTTGAATGAGGCAGCCTGTGCTTTGCGGCTGAAATACAGCTCTCTTAGCACCGCCCACCTGGCAAGCCCTTGGTCAGGCCCTCGCAGCAATGGGTGATGACCCCCGAGCCCCTCACTCAGCTCTGTGAGCAGTGTCGGGAGAGAGGCATGTGGCAGGAGCCAGCCCTGCCTTCCTTCCTGAGCCTTTTTTTTTTTTTTTTTTTAATTTATTGGCTGCGTCGGGTCTTCGTTGCTGCGCATGGGCTTTCTCTAGTTGCAGAGAGCAGGGTCTGCTCTTCGTTGCGGTGCGCGGGCTTCTCATTGAAGTGGCTTCTCTGGTTGCGGAGCACGGGCTCTAGGCGCAGGGGCTTCAGTAGTTGTGGCGTGCGGGCTCTAGAGCGCAGGCTCAGTAGTTGTGGCGCATGGGCTTCGTTGCTCCGCGGCACGTGGGATCTTCCCGGACCAGAGCTCGTACCCATGTCCCCTTCATTGGCAGGTGGGTTCCCATCCACTGCGCCACCAGGGAAGCCCCCTTGCTGAGTCTTCACTCATCCACTCATAGTAGCCTCTGACTCCTATTTCATCTTGGTCAGAATCCTTTCGCAAAGGCTACATGAATTACCTGACAAGGCAACATGGTGATTGGGAAGAAAGCAGACTTTGGGAACCAGCCATGAGCTCAAACTGTACTACTACTGTGTCCTAAGTGTGGGATCCTGAGGGAGTGTCTAACCTCTCTGAGCCTCAGTTCTTGTACCTGTAAAATGGCAATAATGAGACTTGCCTTCTAGGAAGTGAATGATCTTATGTATTTATAGGGTCTGGCATGGTGCCCACCTCACACTTGCTGTTATTTAGTTATATTGATTAGAAAAGAATTCTCAGTTACTGGGCCTCTGGGTCCTCTTAGAACCACTTTGGACTAATTCTGGCCTTCAGAGATCCATTCATTATCTTGGAAGGTTAAAAATTGCCCATGCTTAGGTTCTAAGCACTGCTGATTAATCTTTGAGTTATCTCTCACCAGATAAAACAATATTCTACAACATGGATGATACTGCAAATCAGCAACACTTTGGTTTCCTCAAAGGGGAACAAATTTGAAATAGCAACAAACACCCTGAGTTTCAAAAACATGTTCCTCTGAGAATACTTACATTTGATGTAGTCCCACTTGCTTAGTTTTGCTTTTGTTTCCTTTGCTTTTGGTGTCAAATCCAAAAAAATCATTGCCAAGACCTACATCAAGGAGATTACCACCTGTGTTTTCTTCTAGAAGTTTTATGGTTTTAGGTCTTGCATTCAATCTATTTTTTGAGTTACTTTTTGTGTATGGTGTAAGACAGTGGCGCAGTTTGGTTCTTTTGCACGTGGCTGTCGTTTTCCCAACACCATTTATTGAAGAGACTGACCTTTCCCCATCGCATGTTCTGGCTCCTCTGTCAGACAGTACTTTTAAATGAATGCTTCACATTTTTTATTCCGGGCATGTTTAGCTTCCCGTTATTTTTTTTTAAGTTACCCTATCTATGGATAGACATTTTCTCAAATCATCACTGTAACTCTGTGCCATCAGTATTATCATGCCCTTTTGACAGTAAAGGAAACTGGGAAAGGTCCCTTGCACAGAGTCCAGCAGCTAGTAAGTGGCAGGGCCAGAATTTAAAACTGGGCCCGACTTGCTCTTCATGCTAGCATCCACAGCCTTGTCATCTCCTTGGCTGGCATGTCAATGACTTAAAATAATTGTGTTTGGAGTATGCAAGCAGATTTTAACGGGGGTGGAACCGGTCAGGGCTGTAACTCGGACCCATAGTAAATATTTAGAGACTCTATTAGGGTTTTGTTCTCAGCACAGCATGAACGAGGCTTTCGGCAGTTGGCTGAGGCTTCGTTCCTAGAAGTGGTGAAGAGAGGAGGAGTTTGGCGTGTCCGAGTTCAGAAGAAATGTTTGGTGATGCTCAAAGTAGCTTCCTTTGCCCAAGAATGGGTTGCTAGTTTGTCGCTGAAATAAATTCAGTTGATTTTAGAACTGAACGTATGAACGGAAAACATGACAGGTGCACCCCAGGGATCTAGGAACAGACGCAAGAAGGTCAGGAAATGTGGGTCAGTGGCCCTACAGATGCAGGGGTGGTTGGGATTCCGTCTGTCAGTGTAAGGCATGTCTAGGAAGATGGAGGTAGAAAAGCGATTACAGAATGGCTCACTCCTAGCCTTTCCTGGGTAATTTAGAAGCCGAATTTCCCTGGTCTGAGAACCCCATTGTCTTGAAAATGGTGCCATGTTTGCCAGCAACATGCTTACCTGGTCCAGCTTAGCTCTGCAGAAAGGTCCGTTTCTATTTGCAATTATCTCAGGGCCTGAGTCTGCTTATTTAATGACTTCACTTTCTAATAAAAATTCTGTATGGCATGGATAATTAAATCTTTAAAATGAAACTGGGGATATGGGGATATATGTATACATATAGCTGATTCACTTTGTTATACAGCAGAAACTAACACAACATTGTAAAGCAATTATACTCCACTAAAGATGTTAAAAAAAAAAGAAAGAAACTGGGGAAATGGGATGCCCCCAAAGAGTTCAATTGTAGTTTTATGATGGCTCAAGCATAAAAATGAGATCATTCACTCACTTGCTTAGCAGATGTGTACGGGACAGGCTCTTGCCTTGTGCTGAGCTAGATGGAACACAGTGATGGAGATGGCTTTGTCCCTGGCCTCAGGGAGCTCTCACTCCAGGCAGGAAACACACACCTAGTGTGGAGCTTGGAGAGTGTCAGAGAGAGTGCGGCGGGCGGGGAGGAAGGGGGGAAGTCATTGTTTCACCTCTTAGGGCCACACCGCCCCCTCCCTCCCCATGGGTGTTGTCTGTGGTGCACCTGAATCGCACCTGACACGTTGCAGGGAGAGGAAGCCTGGACGGCGAACAGCCCGGCTCTGCTCTCAGCCCCGTCCTCCCTGTCTGCGTGGAGGAGGAGGGGCAGGCACGGTAGTCCCCCCACCGCCGTGGTTTCAGGTACCCACGGTCAACTTCGGTCTGAAAATATTAAGTGGAAAATTCCCAAAATAAACAACTCATCGGTTGTTTTCTTGTTTTGTTTTTTTTGCGGTACGCGGGCCTCTCACTGCTGTGGCCTCTCCCGTTGCGGAGCACAGGCTCCGGACGCGCAGGCTCAGCGGCCATGGCTCACGGGCCCAGCCGCTCTTGCGGCATGTGGGATCCTCCCGGACCGGGGCACGAACCCGTGTCCCCTGCATCGGCAGGCGGACTCTCAACCACTGCGCCACCAGGGAAGCCCAATTCATCAGTTTTAAATTGTGCACCGTTTTGAGGAGCGTGATGAAATCGAGCACCTTCCCGCTGCGTCCCCCCTGGGATGTGAATCATCCCTTTGTCCAGCGCCCTCCTGTGAGTCGCTTAGTACCCATCCTGGTTATCAGATAGACTGCGGCAGTATCACATTGCTTGGGTTCAAGGAACCCTTGTTTTAGTTAATAATGGGCAAGAGTAGGGATGCTGGCAATTCGGATGCGCCGAAGAGAAGCAGTCAAGTGCTCCCTTTCAGCGAAAAGGTGAAAATCCTCAACTTAATAAAGAAAGAAGAAAAATCTGTGCTGAGGTTGGTAAGATCTAGAGTAAGAAATTCATGCTGATTTTGCTGTCGCACCTCATACGGCAAAAGTCACGGCTACATAAGGAGTGTTTAGTGAAGATGGAAAAGGCATTAAATTTATACAATGAGATACTTTGAGAGAGAGGCCACGTTTACATAACTTTTATTACAGCATATTGTTATAATGGGTCTATTTTTTTACTAGTTACTGGTGTTATCTCTGACTGTGCCTAATTTATAAATTAAACTTCATCATAGGCATGTGTGTATAAGAAAAACCATCGTGTATGTAAGTTTCAGTACTAGCTGTAGTTTCCACTGGTGGTCTTGGAACACATGCCCTGAGGATAAGAGGAGACCACTGTACTTTGCTTTCACTGTGGGTAATATGGGAAGGTTGGATTTGGTGACTTTGAAGGGTGCTTCCAACACCTAGCCGATGATTCTAATAAACCCTTGGGCTTCTGTCTCAAAGTGACAGGTGAAGAAGCAAAACCTGGCAGCCTTAGTCAGCAAGGTTTCAGAGACACAGCTGGGATGGGAAGAACCGAGGGTGTTTTCTTTTTTTTTTTTTGCGGTACGCGGGCCTCTCACTGTTGCGGCCCCTCCCGCTGCGGAGCACAGGCTCCGGACGCGCAAGCTCAGCGGCCATGGCTCACGGGCCCAGCCGCTCCGCGGCATGCGGGATCCTCCCGGACCGGGGCACGAACCCGCGTCGCCCCCATCGGCAGGCGGACTGTCAATCACTGCGCCACCATGGAAGCCCCCCGAGGGTGTTTTCAAAAAACAGAGAAACCTTGCGCCCCCTCGTAGAAAGGGAGCCAAGTCTGATTGAGCCTCCAAATAAATAGTTGAAAGTCAAGGCTGTTGACAGAAGGAAGAGCCAGGAGGGATGCAGGAGCTCAGCAGCGGTGGGAAGGACCGTCACCAGCTCACTCCCATGTTCCAGGCTCTCCGCCGCCTGGGATGTGGAGGGTTGACCTCAGAGATGCTTTGGTCACTGCAGAATGCCCTTCTGTTTTAAGTTAATGTCTGTTTTAAAAAATCATTCGGTTTGATGGTTTCTGGGTTTTAGAAGAAATTAAAATGCATAATCGTTTTAGGACCGTGAGGAACAGTGCCAGACACACAACTATCTCAACACACCGTCAAGCTCTCTCATTCCCAGTGGCATCCAAACTCAGGCTCTTCCAGGAGCAACGGTGAGGCCAGATGCCTGGCACCTGGAGTAGAGAGACAGAGAAAACCCACTCGAAGCAGCCTGGGCTTTCGCAAGTTATGCCATCTCTTTGAGTCTTGTGTTTCCTTGTGTAAAATGTGGGTGGCAGCAAAACCTTCTGAATAATGAGCATGTAATATCCACTTTTAGCAATCCCCTAAAGAGCTTTAAAAAACAGATATCCCCATTCTGTGGATGGGGAAACTGAGGTCCACAGGTGTTAAGAAACTTGCATAATGTCACATCATTAGGAAGGTTGCACAGCTGGCAGCTGAAACCATGTCTGTGTGCTTTCAAAGCGTGGTCTCTCCTTACCACCCACCCTAGGAAAGAGAGGATGCCAACTCTTTGAGATCCAGAGAGGTGAAATGTGCACCTAGAAGTTCCCTGAGAACATCCCAGGGCTGCAGGGTGAGTGTGCATCTGAAGCCCACAGACCTGGGTGGAACCCTGGCTTTTCCCTTGGGCAGATGTCTTAGGCTTACTGAGTTTTCTAATTTTTGAACTGAAGTTCAGAATATGTGTGGCCCAGGAATATTGCAAAGAATACAGGCATACCTCGTTTTACTGCACTTCCCAGATATTGCGTTTCTTTACAAATTGAAAGTTTGTGGCAAGCCTCGGTCGATCAAGTCTGAGCCATTTTTCCAACAGAATTTGCTCACTTCCTGTCTCCGTGTCACACTTTGGTAATTCTGGCAATATTTCAGGCTTTTTCATTTTTATTATATTTGTTTTGGTCATCTGTGATCAGTGATCTTTGATATGACTGCTGTAACTTGCTGAAGGCTCAGGTGATGGTTAGCATTTTTTAGCAATAAAATTTAAATTTTAAAAATTAAGGTATGTACATTTTTAGACACAGTGCTCTTGCACACTTAATAGTCTACAGTTTAGTGTAAACATAACTTTTATATGCACTGGGAAACCAATTCATGTGACTCGCTTTATTGCGGTGATCTGAAACCGAGCCCACATTATCTGCGAGGTGTGCCTGTAAATGAATTAAACATTGTCAGTCTCCCTTTTTGCCTGATCTTTTTAAGAAAATGTGTTTGAAAAGTTCTCGATCTGCTTCCTTGAGGCTCCTTTTTATTTGTTGTTTTAAGTTGGAAACAACAGGGAACTTCTTTCTCTGACAGACGCATTCTGGAATTGCCCCGACAAAGCCCCCCAAATCCACTATTCTGGACCTATACTTCTAGCTCGTAAGCCTTCATTTTAAACTTGAAATGAACCTGGCCGTGTTGCTTACTGGAGTGTAATAAGGATAAGAATTCCAGTCGGCATCCAGCATTGCACCTACTGTATGATCAGTCTCCCATCCTGTCTTTCCTATATTCTGTAAATGCACGTGTATGTTTTTTTCCCCTGAACCGTTGAGGTTTGAAATCTGCGCCCTTGAGTACCTTCAGAAGTAATCAATGGAGCCGTAAGCTATGTTCTGACATTCCCTTATTTGCAAGTCCAAAATCCAAAATGCTCTGAAAATGCAGTTTGTTTGGTTTTTTTTCATAACTCATTTGGAGGCAAAAGCTGGCCTGATGGTACGTGAGACTATTTTTAGTTTTTATTTATCCCACTCAGGATGAACAAGTTTTTCATCAGAAGGATGAGTGCTCCAGACCCTGCTGGGGGTACATATAACATGCTATCTGTACCATATTACCTTTCTAAAATCTGAAAAATTCTGAATTTGGAAGCACATGTGAGCAAGGAGTTTCAAAGAAGCATTTGTGAATCTCCCTTTCTAAAAGCCCAAAGGAACTCACAGCACCCCTGGGATTGGGGCGGCACCAGAGGGACCCCCCCAATGTCTACCTGATACCAAATGCTGTGGTGACATGATTCATCGTGTGCTCATCAGAAGCCTTCGTGACCAGTTTTCTATTTCCTCAATTTAAATCATAGGAAATAAATTAAATGAGCAGGCTTGGCACAAAAACAAAACAAAAACAACAATAACAAAACCTTTTAAAAGCACGGGTTCCAAAGTTTCATTGGGACAAAGTATTTTTTTAAAAATTCCATAGAACTAAAAATAAGCTGGGAATTTTTGATGTAGCGTGGCTTACAATCAAGTTTCACAACTGGCCTTTTGGGGGAAGGTAGAAGGGAATTTTTAAATCCTACTCGTCATTTTAGCCTTGTGAGGAGGAAACAGGGCTTGGAGAGCGAGCATGAGGAAGTCAAAAGGCCCGCGTAGGAGTGAGAAGGTCTTGGTTCTTATCTTGGGTCTGTTCTTGACTTGTTGAGGGATTTGGGCATGTTGCCTCCCTTCTCTGGGCTCTAGGAACTCCGTTTTGAAGTCATTTAATTCTTTCTCTCCCTCTCTCTGTCTCTGAGAGTCTAGGAGTAGAGGCTGGGTCCTCCAAGGCGAGTGAAAAGCACTGAGCTGCCCCCCTGGCTGCATTCTCGCAGCTTCCATCCATCTGGCCTCCAGCCAGACTGGAGGGAGGCGAACAGCGTCCTGTGCTCTTCATTGGTCTCCCCCAGGTCTTTCCTTTCTCCTGCTCTCACAGCCCGACCCTCTGGCACTGTAGGCTGGTTTGTGTGGGATTCACTTTGGCCCCAGCACCTCCCCTGATGCCCAGGGAGGGCTCACGGGATGTTTAACCAAGCACTGCAGGTGAAACTGCCCTGCTGGTGATGGCCAGCGCCGAGGGTTGCACTGGCGCTATGGTCAAGGCCATGCTAGGCACTGCTGAGGGGGTGTTGGGAAGGAGAGTGGCAGTTCCCAGTTGTAGAACATAGGACCAGTGCAAGTTCTGCCCAAGGAGACGGAATAGGTCCCCGCCATGGCCTGTGTGGGTGAGAGGTTGGCATGTAGCGCATTTAGGTAAAGGGCATTGGGGGCCCACCTACCTACCTCCGTCTCATTCTCTCCCTCCCTCCCTCCCTTCCTTCGTTCCTTCCTTCCTCCCTCCCGCCCTCCCTCCCTCCCTCCTCTCTCTCTCTCTCTCTTTCTTTCTCTTTGGAATTTACTCTTAACCTATCATCATTCTGACTTTTGCCAGGTTGAAAGTTTCTGGAGAATCTAACGAGGTTTAAAAAGTTGGTGATTCTGTCTCTCTCAGAGCCCCTGCCCTGCCCACCCAGGAGATGCTCACTTAGCAGTAACCCATGATGGGAACCGGGCCCCTGACCTTGGACGGGGGTTTCCACGGTGGAGAAGTGACCTTGACTTTGAGGGTCCCGAAGTCCTTCCGTTCGCACAGACTGTGGGATCCACCGGGCAGCTGTAGATCTGGTTGACATCAGGGCACACTGAGAGGAGGGCACCTCTGGGGGTGGCTGGTCCTTATAAATTAGTAAGGCCTGGACTCCTGTGTGTGCGCGTGTGCATGTGAGTGTATGCCTGCTATGTGGGTGCGTGGGCGTGCACGGTGTGTCGGTGTGTGCACGGTGTGTGGTGTGTGCGCGGCATAGGTGTGTGTGTGAGTGTGAGCAGGTGTGAGTGCGTGGATTCCCGGGTCCTTTCAGATCCTGGGAGGCGCTACCAAGGCCTGGGCCTGGCGTTGTCCGGTCGAGGCTCCCCTCAGCCCGACCCCCGGCCTTTGTGTGGCTCCAAATGGAACTGACCACCTAGCGGCTCCCGCGGGGCTGAAGGACCTTTAATCTTTCAGAGACCAGTGACCACCGACAAAGGCAACTCGGAGGTTAACTGGCAGGAAACAACTAAATTATGTTTTCTTAGGGAGAAATATCTAATCCTTCTGCCTTGGAAACCCAGAACTCTGTCAAAGCTGATTTTATACATATGTGAAAAGACACAAGTCATTTGAGCATAAGACTTCAAAAGTAAAGATAAACAAGAGAAAAGCCTAATATGGGTTTTAAAAAATAAAGGACTAGGGATACGGTCAGTTTCATCTGACAAGCGGGTGGAGGAAGGTAGGAAAGGATTATGAAAGCAAAAAGGAATGGAAGGAGAAAGAGAAACACAGAAGAGAAACCGTTTGAGCTGCCTTCGCCCTGTGACAGGCGCCGGGCCAGTCTCCTCATCCGGACTCTTCCAGGCCAAACCCAGGCCGGGCTTAGCAGAGTCGGGAGGCTGGAGGGGAGGGAGGAGGAGGGATAGAAGAAGGGGGCTGAGGATCCTCGCACAGTTTGCTTACTAAGCTCCCGAGGATCAAGAAGACCTCTCGGGGTGGTGGACGGCACCCTGTCCAGGGAGTCCCCTGGGAGCTGAGGTCTCTCACTGACCCACCTAACCTTCTGTAATCCTGTCCCTCTCTGCGCCTCAGTTTCTTGGCCTGTGGTTGCTGTGGCCGAGAACTCTCTTGTCCATGTGTGCAAATCGGGGGCTTCCTCCCACGTGACTGGGGGCGAGCGTGCAAGTTCCTGCTGGTGGGGACGAAATGCTCTGTGCATCTCCCCTATTGTTTCCTCCTTTTAAACCACCTGTGTGTGAAGGCCCCTTTCAGGCTGTCCACTCAGTAATCCGCTAGTAAGGCTGTGGGTTGTGCCGATATATCTGTTCCACCTCAAATTCAGGAAATGATTTGAGTAGCTGCTATCAGCTAAAATAGAAACAGTGTGCTCGCAATTTCGTAGTATATGCGCTTGAGTTATTTTTTTCTACATAGTTATTTACAGGTTCCCCAATACCAACATGGCCCCTAATTTTTCAAAGTATACCACATTTTCAGTCGTGTTCATGACAATGAATTGTGATCTTCAGCGTGCCTTTAACACCTATCAATTCTCTTTTGCTAGTCTGTTTGTATACATCCCTCACCCTACAGACAACCTTGCAAGGCAGATATATTTCTTTCTCTTTTGCAGATAAAGACTGAAGCTAAGACAGTTTTAAAAACTTGCTTTAAGGACATAGGATTGAAAATGGGGCACCAGGATTTTGAGTCAAGTCTGTCTGGCTCTCAAAGCCCTACAGTTTCCCACACCACATAGTTCACACTGCTTCCAGGCCACAGTTTTATATTTTTTAGGAAAATCAAATCTTTTTTTTTCCTGCCATGATTCTACTTTAGCCTTAGAAAATGCAATCATAGCTGGAGTTCTTTGCCTCCTTCCAGAGTGGAGTCCTATGTTTCTCCCTCCCATAATGTAAACTTCATGCAAATAATATATTCCACATAACAAACTTTTGCCATGCACTCCTGAAGTGCCACAGACTGTTCTAGAAACTTTCATGTTTCATTGAATGGGAGATGTTGTGGACTTTATTTTATAGAGGTCAAAACTAAGTCTCAGAGAGATGTAATTTTTTACCTGAAGACAGCACATGGAAGGTTGTGGCTTGCTTTGTGAATTAACAATTCAGAGTACGGTTCTTTTGGGGGCTTGGGATTTTGCCTTTGGCTGAGGACCGAAGCACCCCTTGTTGAATCATGAAATGGAGTCCAACTGACCCACCCAGCTCTCAGCCTCATTGTCTCTGTCTGCTGCCGTCAGAACCCGATCTGGTGGTTGTGGAGAAAAGCATGGTTCCTCTTGTCTTTTCCCATCTTGCATCAGCCTGTACCATCCTTGGCTTATTTGAGCTGGCCCCAACTCCTGTTCTACTTCTATGGCTCAGCACAGACTTACCAATGTTATGCATTAGCTTCATATTACAGAAGAGACCGCGGTAATGTGATTTACCCAGGATCACACACGAGCTAGGCGTGCTCTTTCCAAGATGCTCTTTCCTTACCCAGACAGATTCTCTGAGATTTACTTCTGGTGTTACATTCTCTTGGAAACCTCCCCCAACCCCCCATCAGATTCATCCATCCATCCATTTGTTCGTCCATCCATCCATCATCCAGCCACTTATTCAACAAATATTTATTGAGCACCCACAATGAGTCAGGCACTTCTCTGGGTCAGTATCTGGAGAGTCAGCCATGAACCAAGCAGACAAACCCCCTGCCCCCATGGAGTTTATAATCTATCAGGGAAAGATGGACCATAGACATAGAAGCAAGTAAAATGGAGATGATGTTAGACAGTCACATGTTGATGAAGGAAGATGAGGCAGAGATGGGTGCACAGGGTGAGGGGTGTGGGGACAGAGTCTGGGGGAAAGAGTTGCTCCTTTAGGTTGGGTGGTCAGGGAAGTCCTCAGATTGGATGACAACGGGGGGGGAAGGCCTGCAGGGAGTGAGAGGGTGAACCGCACAGCTCGCCAGGGGAAACGTGTTCCAGGCTGAGAGTCGGCAAGTGCAAAACCTCAAAACCCAGCCCGGGGAGGAGCAGCACGGAGGCCAGGGCTGTGGTTGAGCGGACAGGTGGCAGGTGGGGAGGTCGGGGACACAGCCAAGGGCTGGCCAGGGACTTCCGTGCCCTCCTGCTGCTCCTTCCGACTGAGAACCTTTGCTGTACGTCTGCAGCCTCCTTTTCCACTGCTCTGTCCTCACACTGGCCTGTGCCCCCTGGAGGGAAGGCCTCACATCCCCTTAGTTTTCACACCCCCAGCACCTCGCGCCAGGCGAGTGCAGCATTTATGATAACTCGGCTCCTTTTCTTTTTTTTTTCTTTTTTGTTCAGTTTAAACCTTTTTTTTATTGAAGTGCAGTTGATTTGCAATGTTATGTTATTTGCTGCTGTACGGCAAAGTGATTCAATTACACATATATATATACATTCTTTTTTTAATATATTCTTTTCCATTTTCTTTTTTTTTTAAGCCAAGAATGTTAATGAAAGTTAATTTGTGATTCTTTTGATAACATGGGGAGTTGGAAGGCATGCCCCTTCTAAAGTCCAATTAGCAAGTTCCTTTTTGGACAACCTTCAAAGGGTTGCTAGGGAAAGAATGAGGGGCCAGGAAAAAGCTGGAAGTGGAAGCTGTGGCGAGGAGGGTGTTGGAGTCGGGAGCAAGAGGGCTTCACCAGAAAGCGCGGGGTTAGGGGGGCTGCGGGGATCCCTGCTGGGGACCAGTGTTTACAAAGTGTGGCCACAGGCTGGAGCAGGGAGCTTTCGGGAAACCCTCAGAGTGTGTCGGGAGCCCAGCCAGGACTTTCCACTCACCACTTTGCTGACTCAGAGGGACCTGGAAGGCCTTGTCTCTAGAGACCTTTCAGGAAAGAAAAGAGCGTTCTCCCTGGCGTGAGGGGAGTTTCCCTCGCAGAGCTGAATACTGGTCTCAGAGGACTGGGCTGCTTCTGCGGCAGGGAAATGCAGATCAGCTAAAGCAGGGGTGAGAAGAGGGCTGAGCAGACACACTTGACCTCCCGTGTGACTTGTCAAGGTCAGGCACCTCCTCTGGCTGTCAGCTCCCACCTTCATATCTGCTCCCAATCCTGCATCCTCAGGACAAATGGAGGCTCACACCTTCTATCCCAACTCAGAGCACTTGGTCCAAGTAGCTCAGTAGGGTTGGAGCCCTGGGGGTAGGGGTAGCAATTAGTGGATATTGAGGCTGGAAAACATTCTGAAGTCCTTGGGAAGCCATTAGGGCATTTCAACGAGGCAGTGATGAAACTGGGTTCCCAGCCAGAGGTATGTGTGTGTCAAAGTGTGTATGACACAGTTATAAAATGATGGAGTGTCCATTAAGGAGAGATGGGAGGGAAGCGATTCCTTTTCCACTGGTGTGTCAGGTGATGGGTTGGTTTAAAAATTAAAAAAGGAAAAAGCAAAGATATGTCTTGCCATTATTCAACAACTCTCTTGACGATGGGCTGTGCACAGGCACCGAGCTGGATGCTTGTATAGACACAGCAGATCAACACAGCCCTTATGAAAAACCATACTTCAAAGCACATGGGATAAGATCCCTTGAATGACCTGGCTGCAAATGCATGTTGCAAAGATTTAAAGGTGGGGAAATAAAAAGTCACAGTACCTGATTTTTAAAGGATGGAGAGTTACTTCTGTACCCGCCAATGATCTGTGTAAAGCAAGTGACAGTCTTTCTGGGCCTTCATCTCCTCACCCACCAATGGACTTGATCTTCAGCCCTCCCAGGGATATTAGAACACAACAAGCTTTGCCAACAAGTCAAAAGCTCTGTACGAATTACAAGGTGTTACTTGCATGGCCGTGAGGGACCTCTGTTAGCAATGTGGTACCGGTGAGAGGTTTGGATGAAGTCTAACATTCATTCACAACTTAATTTTTCTAAACTTTGCTTCTCCTGGTATGTCCCTGACTGCCTGTTTGGGCTTTCCTCCAGCTTTCAGAATTGCTTTTCCTGATTTTTTTATTCGTGTCTGGTTTCTGCAGTTCAGTGCAATGCTTTAAAAATGTATACATGTATGTGTTTACCTAAACACTATGGGGCCGATTGTTTTTTTTGGCTGATATTACACTAATGGAAGAAAAAGGCCAGGATAGTTGCTCAGGATATGAAAGGCCTTGGGTGCTGTATGAAAACAGCATCTGTGGGTAAAATAGGAGGAGGGTGTCAGAAGTTGGCCTTGCATGGGTCAGGGTAGGAAACCAGCAGTGTGAATACCATGAAAAAGCACGCAGGGTGCCAGCTCTGCCAGACCCCCCCCACACAAAAAATAGCTGTTGAAAATTGAGCTGTCTCGTGAAAAGATCAGCTGCTGCAGAATGTAGAATGCTTTCCTTATATGTCAACAAGCTGGGACAGAGCTTTGAGCCAGCCTGAAATGTGTCTAAATAAATGATTAAGGTGACTCACTCATTCGCATTGAAAGGAGCTTTCTTAAAAAGTGAAAGTAAGAGGGAAAGAAGGGAATAAAGCAGAGGCAAAGAACAATAGGATTTGAATTTAAAACAATAGGAACAAGAAAATTGAATTAGTCACTTATGTCAGATCCTGTGAGCCTCTGTCCTGAATGAATACCTCCCCATAAAGGTTTTAAGGTCAGGGTCTCTTTATGTTTGAATTTCCTGGTGAAATAACACACCATTCCCTGGGCAGGTCCCAGGCCTGTGATGGGCATTCTGGGGATATTTGTCACGTAGCTGCTGCAGAGCTACACTGTCCAGCTCAGGAAGCCTTCCTACAGCCAGGGAACACCTGGCTCTCAGCCACCAGCAGAAGGTCTGAGGCTAGGAGCCCTGTCCACTCAACGGAGATGGAAGCCCTGTCCTTCAGTTCTGCATTTATTTTATTAAGTTTCTCAAGGACTTTTGCTACATCATCCCTGATACCAGGAACTGACCCAGAGACCAATGAAATCTTTATGATAGGCTAGTGTTTGAATTGATCTGTAGTTTGCAAAGAAAAAAGAGAGATTTTTACACTAAAGATGAGCCAGTCTTGTTTTTAATTATAATCAGCTATGATAAAGTACATAGTTTTGTTTCCATGGCTTTCATCTCTTTGCTGTTTGACTCTGGACCATCACTTAACCACTCTTAGGTCTTTGGGACCTTAGTCATGGAATGGATACGATTCCTTCTTTGCTGACCTCAACATAATACCTGTGAATAAGAAATGACTTAATATGGCATCAGGTGGTGTATTAGTCAGTTTTGCCGCAGTAAGAAATAACCCCCAAATTTCAGTGGTTGGTAGCAATAAGCCTCTCACTTAATGTCCCATGTCAGGGGCTGCTGGTTGGCTTCGTGGTACTACCCCACATTTCTTCTGAGACCTGGGCTGAAGAGGCAGCTGCTTCTTGGCAAGTGTCCTCCTCGTGACAGGGAAGAGAGTGACCGAGGTGGCAGAAACTTGAGATGCTTCTTGAGACTTCTGCTTTATTCTCACTCACATTCCATTTGCTAAACAGGGTCAATGGCCAAGTCCTCTATCAATTGTGACCGCCTGCCACGGGAGGGGAGGAGGTACATACAAGTCACATGGCAGCCAGAAAGGCTGTATATTCTTGTTACAACCCGTACACTGTAAACCTGTTAAACAGGATGCGAATGTTATGTTCTTAGTAAAATAATATTTGATGGCCTAGTGGGAACTGAGCTCATATCTGATGTTGATATTGAAGTCAACTAGACTACACTGCACCAGCCAACATTCAATGACATTCGAACGTAGCTCCTCCAGGATGGAAGAAATTTGGGGTCATTTACCTACGCTAGGGGTAAAACCTAGCAGTGTACCTGGCAAATAGTAGGTATTGGACCCAAACTAGCTGTTCTGAATAACTCCATGAGGTCACAGCTGCTCCAGGACTCTGGGAGCCCAAGAGTCAAATAGAATTAAGGTTTCCAGTCTATTGAAGATGAGAACATTTGGCAAAGCTTGTATTTTAACTGTATGCTAGGTAAACAGGTTTATCAATTTAGTTCTTAAATTCAAATATAATCACATTTCTGAAGGCTTTTTGCCCCTCACACTGGAACTCATATCATGACATCAAAGAACCCTCGGGGTGCAAACGTAACTCAGGGTCCCCAGTATTGTGATGGTCACTGTCCTTGTGAGGGACAGTAATAACCGCACTTTTAACTGTTGTTGTGTCTCGCTTTGGAGGTTTCCAAAACATTTATTTTGTTGTTATTGTACCTTCCTGTCTTGCTGGGAGCAATGGTAGTCTCTTAAATTTAAAGAAACAAAAACCAAGGCAGGAAGATGTGAGGGCGGGGCCAAAGGCCAAGCAGGAGGCGTGGACCACCACTCCTCCCCTCCGCAGCTGTGTGACCTTGAGCTAGTTACTCAGCCTCTCTGTGCCTCGTTCACATCTGCAAAATACGGATGGTAATAACTCCATCTTCCTCCTGGAGGTGCCGTAACAATTTAATGGGGTGATGCCTGTGGAGCGTTCGGAGCCACGCTTGGCACATAGTGGGTGCTCAGGATCCGTTTTCGTTTTTAGCTCTGGGCACAGGAGGGAGAGCGACAAGCAAAGAGCAGCCGTCTGCTCCTCGGGCACCGTCCTCCGTGTCACTGGTCTTTGAGAAGGGAGAGCACAGGTAGCGGGGAGGCCTTGGATTGAGGCCGGGGTGTGGAACTCCAGGGATGGTGAGAAGGAAGGGACATGGCCGCGCTCCTGTCCTGACGTGGTGCAGAGAGTGGAAAAGTCTTCAGGGCCCTCGCCCCTGCTGTACCTGAGCCTGGGTGGTCAGGGGCCCGCTGGGCTTCCTGGTGGGCAGGACTTCTCATCAGTTACAGTCAGGGGCCTCAGCCTGCTGCAGTGGTGGCTCAGGCAGGAACTTCCCAAAGCAATACTCACTGGAGGCACAAGGGACATTCATAGGGACGTTTGTCTGGGGCCCCTGATCGTGTCTCGCTGACGCCGTGCCAGGCCAGCCTGTCGAAGGCATGGGGTCTCTATGCCTGAAATGCAGCTCAAGAAACACACTGCAAGCCAATCGCAGGCAAGGGGGGACCCACCGGACCCCAGGAGGTGGTTAAAACACAGATGAGTGCCCACACAGCAGGAGGCGCTTCTCACGCGTATGACATTCTCTGGGGGTCCTGGCAAACCATCATCGTCTATTTTCCCCTCAGACCTTGAGAAGGCACCTTCTGAGAGGCCAGTGTAAACTGCATTTTTTTTTTTTTTTTTTTTTTTGCGGTTCACGGGCCTCTCACTGTCGTGGCCTCTCCCGTTGCGGAGCACAGGCTCCCGACGCGCAGGCTCAGCGGCCATGGCTCACGGGCCCAGCCTCTCCGCGGCATGTGAGATCTTCCCGGACCGGGGCACGAACCCGTGTCCGCGGCATCGGCAGGCGGACTCTCAAAGAGTGCGCCACCAGGGAAGCCCTAAACTGCATTTTTAACTTGCAAATAATGAAACGTCGTTTTGCTTTTTATTCTGTAATTGAAATTTACCTTTTCTCTAACACCTTTAATGTAAATAATTTCATCCTGAGTGTCCAGGAATTTCAAAATCCACTTCAGCATCTCACCCTTTCGTCACCAGCATTAACAGGTTTTCGCAAGACAAAACAGCTCATTTCGAATGCTGTGTTTTAGTAATAATGGGGAAAATATAGGCCTTATTGACATCTTCATCATTTTCCTTTCTGCGGGTGTTAGTGGGGGAAGACGTTCCGTGTGCAGCTCCGATATGTGTCGTTCAAGTTAAAGGACATGGATTTTCGGTTTCCCACCCGCGTGGTCTCCCTTACTCTTCCTAGAAAGCACACCTTATTACTTATGCCCATTTTATGGAAGAGGAAACTAAGGCTCAAGGCCTCATAGGAGCACTTGGCTCAGGTTATAATAACTGGTAAATGGAGCGGCCAGGACTTGAACCCAGGTGTGTCTGACTCCGAGCGTGTGTTTTTGGCACCACATAGGATAGTGGTCAGTTGTGTGATGACTGGACCAAGCTTTCTGAGGGCACATTATCTCCCTGGCTGCTTAGGCCAAGGAGGGTGAGGATGTGTGTTTATGAAAACCTTTCCAGTGTGGCTCCAAGTGCTTGTGTGTGGTTGGTCCTCGTGGTCAGGAGAGGTGGTCCCCTGTACAGAGGCCCTCTCCACCCAGCCGTGGAGAGCAAGGAGAGCTCAGGGTTAATTAAGCCACTGGGGCTCCCCGGGGGTGAGTTCCTCCCATCCATACCCTGTCATCAGCTTCTATCCAAGACTGAACGCCTTGCTTTTGTACTTCTGCACATGTGCGGTGGCAGCGGGGCTGTGATGACTGAGCCTGACTCCTTCATTCCCTCATCCCATTCTGTCAACAGACATTTATTGAGCACCTACTATGTTGCTGGACTGAACAGTGCAAAGGTCCTGCTGTTAGCTTTTATGCATGCATACACACACACACACACACACACACACACACACACACTGTGAGGCAGTGGTGAGAGTTATGAGGAGAAGTAAATCTGGGTAAAGGGGGTAGAGAGTGAAGAGGTTCATGGTGACATGGGTGGTTCAGAGAAGGCAGTCTGATTAGCAGACGCCTGAGAGACGTGGGAGGGCAGGCACGTCCACATCTGCAGGAAGAGCGTGGATTGTACAGGCAGAAGAAAGGGAAAGGGGGGCCACCCCGAGGTGAGAGTGTGCTTTGCCTAGTCAGAGAAAAGAGAGCCTGCGGTGTCTGTCTGGGAGAATAAGTGAAGCGGGCAGTGGGGAGGGGCGAGGTGGAGGCCAGACTGCATCCGTAGGGCCTTGTAGGATGATGGGTTTTTATGGGAGACCGGAAGCTGACATTTACTGAACACCCATTGTGCACTAAGCTCAGAGCTGCCTCTAAGCTTTATGATAACTTGACAAGAGTATCTGGTACTGGTGTTACAGGTGAGAAAACCGAGATGCTTACTTATCTGCAATCAGGCAGCTCACAAATGTCAAAACCAGCATTTAGACAAGATCTTTTGGATTTCAGAGCACATCCCAGACCTACTTCAAATTTAGACATTTGTTAATGATTTATGACATTTGACATTTATTTAGACATTTGTTAATGTATTTGAATATATGTGTTCATTTCTCTGCTTCATATCAACTGTGATGACACAGGAAGGCTCGATGTCTAGTCACTAATTTATATTAATACATTTAATAACTATAAAACATCTTTTTGGAAGGGAAGTTGTACCAGATGTGATTTCATTTCTTGAGCAAATTAGCATCCCCTGTTACCTGGTATGTGTTAGTGTGAGTTCTCCAGAAAAACAGGACCAACAGATGTATATTATATATAAATATATAATATATATCTCCAAGAAGTCTGAGACCTGCAGTCTAAGGGCTGGAGACCCAGAAGAGCCGATGGTATAGTTTTAGTCTGAGTCCAAAGGCCTGAGAACCAGGGGAGTTGATGATGCAAGTCAGAAGGCAGGAGAAAAGCAGTGTACAGCTCAAAGACAGAGAGTGAATTCTCCTGTACTCAGCCTCCTGCTCTATCCAGGTGGCCCACGCACATTGGAGAGGGCAATCTGCTTTACTCAGCCTATGGATTCAGATGTTCATCTCAGCCAGAAACGTCCTCAAAGACACACCCAGAATAATGTTTAACCAAATATTTGGGCGCCCTGTCATCCAGCACGTTGACACACAGTATTAACCATCACAGAGACCATTTTTAAAAATATAAAACCAATTAAAGAAAACGGAACATTACAGTGAGGAGGCTTCAACATTTTATGTGCCTTCGTTGGTCTTGCAGGGAGGCCAGAGCTCACCTGCCAGGGCTATGGCCAGAGCCCTAGCTCCCCTCGCATGGACCAGTTTGGCTTCTGCTTTTAGCCATTTCAAAACCTCTCCATTTTCAGGGCCATACTCAGGCTCTGCTTGATAGGTTGACCAAACAAGCAGGATTCTTTGACGTCATCTAGACTAGGGATTTTCAAAATGTTCTGTTTCATAGCCACATGGGAATGATAATATTTGTACAGCACACAGAGGAAATGGATGAAGCTGCTTGTGGCCCCAGGGGCGTGGCCTGGCCACCCTGACCCCATCAGCTGTCCCCCTAGACTAAGGACGTAAATTAGCACGTGTTTGCCACATGGTTGGATCTGTTTTACAGATGGGAATACTGGCACCCAGGAAGGGAGAAACCAGAGCTCCCCGGTTACTACTTGAGACCTTCTTGCACACTAGTGACTGCACTCCATGGCCTGCCTTGCCATTTCAGTCACTCCAGATTTCTGAATTATCCATCAGCCATTTGTTACAAATTGTCAGGGACAGCTGCCTTGTGTATGTGTGTATGTGTATATACACGACTTCTTCCCAACTGGGTTATTAATTATCTAGGGACAGGGTTTTTGTCACGTTCTCTTTCTTTTCTTATACCTTCCAAATAACCAAGCATAATGGCTTGGACTTTTCTATGTATCAAAGTATAAATAAACCACTCTCCATCCTTATCCTTTAAAATAAACTGTGACATCCTCTTCCATCGAGTATCCGTTCTTCCAGAAAGCATTCCCGAATGCCCCTGGCTGTAAATAATCTCTGCCTTCTCTGACCCTCCAGAACATTTTCTTTGCGGTGTCGTAGAGCTTTCACTAGTTTCTCTCTCCCGAGTTGTCGGCGTGTGTATTCCTATCTCCCTTTCCAATAATATGACCACTTTGAAGTCAGAGTACATGTGGTTCAAGTAACAGAGTAGCATTTACTTAACAGGCATTCAATTCAGATTCAGTGTTGCTCCAGGGCCTGTTACATATCAGATGCTGTGCTAGGTCTGTCAGACAGGAGCTCGTGTAAATTTCAGCAGCCATGTGACATGGGGGTGGCGCTTAGCTTCATTTTACTATATGAAGAAACTGAGACTCCAAGAGAGGAGGTGCCTGTTTTAAGGCTGTTTAAGTTGAAGCCAAGGCCCCTGGGCTCCAAATCCCACACCCTTTGCACCACCCAGGACATGTCCTTGCTCACCTCAGCTAATGTTTGTTGAATAGATATACGAGCCAAGAAGAGGGAAGTTCATTAGTTTAGAGGCTCATAAATGCCGGGCATAAGGCGTGTGTGATTTTCCTTAGTGGCCGTAAGAGTACCCTCGTATTGGAAAACAAATGAAAGGAATGTTGGTTCTCATGAGTGCGTTCCACTGTCCTGCCAGTGGCCCCCAGAACATTTGCAAGTTCAGTTGAAATATGACTTTCAGATGAAAGAATGTTCTGACCCAGGTCTTTCTCCCTTGATTTCTACCACAATGAAAATGGGAATTTATACTTTTTCATTTTGCTGTTCATCAGTTTCCTTGATAATCAGTTTGATAGATGAGGTGAATCTGATCCGCAGCGACCTCCAGGAGGCTTCGTGGCTCTGTGTGTGTGTGTGTGTGTGTGTGTGTGTGTGTGTACGGGTAGCAGGGCTGTGAACATCCTGCTTTATTTTTCTGCTCTACTTTCCCCTTATTTCCCATGGCAATCATTGACCCCCTTCCATGTTCAAGACCCCCCCCCAAAGGCAGAGGAAAGCTTGCACAGCGATGCTGGATTCATCTTCCATGTGATTATCTAAGTGTGGTCTCCAAGGAAGTGACTTCTTCAGCCCCATTAATTCCTGACTCTATTCAGAGTCCAGAAGCCCCTAATCATGCTTCTGAGTTTGGTAATGGTAAGTGTCTTCACAAACATTTGCGAAGAAAACATGCCAAGAGGAAGCTTCTGTTGGACAACAGTAGTTAAGCCACAGCATCTGCTGGACAGAGGCACCTTGAATAGCACAAAAAGCCCCATCTCCCTGGGGGGACATGGCAGGGAGCCCCCAGAGAAGAAATGGTCATCCAAGGCTACAACTCAGTGAGGTCAATCTTCCAAGGGGCTTACCAATCCTCACGTGACCCGCTGGTGTGATAATTCCCTTTTTACAGATGCAAACACTGAGGCTTCTGTGACTCAGCCCATCCACTAAAAGGACTCACAGTAGAGTAGAGCCTTTCTGATTCCAGCCATAACCTCCCTGGATGGCAGGGTGGACACCACGTCCAAGTGCTTCACACCAGCTCTCTACCCTGGATCAAATCCCAGCAACAGAGTAGAGATGCTGAGATGCTACCACAGGGTCAAGAAGATGGATGTACATTAGCGCCCTTTCCCACTTCCAGGTCTGCATGTACAGTAAGTCCCCTACATGCAAAGGAGTTCCATTCTGAGAGCACGTTCCTAGTCCAATTTGTTCGTAAGTCCAACAAAGTTAGCCTAGGTACCCAACTCACACAATCGGCTATAGAGTACTGTACTGTAATAGGTTTATAACACTTTTCACACAAATAATACATGAAAACAAACACAAAAAATAAAGAAAACAGTTTTAATCTTACAGTACAGTACCTTGAAAAGTACAGTAGTACCAGCTACATCACTGCTGCTATAATGCTTGTTTGCAGACATCCTGGGCTTAAAATAAAGATACTGTACTACTGTACTCTATCCAGTACTATACAGTAAAGTACACAAAAACACAACCACTTGTAGAGGATGTACTTACGTGATTGGACATGTGAACGCACATTCGCATCTTTGAAAGTTTAAAACTGGAAGGTTCATATGTAGGGGACTTACTGTAGATGAACTTGACTTCTAGGCGCTGAATCCTTCTCGAATGTCTGCTGGAAACCAGGCGCAGGGTAAGGCGCTGGGTGGAAGTGAGGGCTGATGTATTTTCTGCCTTGAGGACAAGTCTCAAGGCGCGTTCCCTTCTTTCTCAGAATATATTCTTACATCGTGGAACTGGTCCTGGCAGGAGACAGTCAGAAGGCGTTTATTCATGTCTTCATTCATTGAACAAATAATTTTAAAACACTTAACTATGCCTGGGTGGGTACAGAGGGTATGACAGGGAGCAGAACTGACATGGGCCTGGCCCTGAACATGTACTTACAGGATGTCTAATTATGGGTGAAAATGGATAGAACCAGAGCTGATGCCTTTGTAATATTTTAGGGGGAAAAAAGTGAGAAATAACGTGTAATGTAAATAAAATTGTACAGGGGGTGTTTCTACACGATTATTTACCAACTTTTGTGTCTTTCATTTCCATTTTGATTGTATGTCTTTTTCACACACAATAAAAACATAGCTGTCCATTGAAGTCCCTTGAAAACGTTCTTGGCTCGTACAGACAAGCTGAAAACTGCTCAAGTCCGGCTTCTTTCATGGTTTTGTATCCCACAGGCAGGCTTTCACGACACCGTTGCATCTGAAAAGGTTGAAGAAGGTTCTATCTCTAGGGCCTGGCTCCTCCAGTCGCGCTACCTACAGACGCCTTTCAGCTGTGGTTGCCTTTCTTTGAGGCTAAATGCTACTTATTGTTTAAGCTACGGTTCAGAGGTCATCAACTAAAGTCATTCGTTCATGCATTTGACAAATATTTGTTGAATGCCTACTTTGTGCCATGCATTGCTCTAGGCACTGGGCATATGAGACATGAGTGAGAAAAAGCAGATAATAAAGCTATTATAACTCAGGCAAAGGTAATAAAATAATGTTTATTGCTTTCTAGTTTATCAGAAGGTCAAAAGAGCATGGAACAAAATGAAGCAGAGTAAGGGGATACCTTTGGATGTGTGCTGGATATATTTTAAGGGTAAGGCCAAAAGAATTTCCTGAAGGATTTGAAGTGGGATATGAAATGAAGAGGAGGCTAAGATGACTCAATATTTTGTGCTAAGAAACTGGAAGGATGGAATTGTCATTAGCTGAGATGAGAAAGACTGTGGATGAAGTAGCATTGGCAGCAGAGACGAGGGAGGAGTTCAGTTTGGGGCCACTTTAAGTTTGAGTTCGGCCTCTGAGTGTGGATTTTGAGCAGGCCGTGATTAGTGCAAGCAAGGGAGAGTTCAGAGCTGGAAATAGGCATTTGAGATTTATCAAAATATAGGTGATATTACAACCATGAAACCGGGTGAGATCACCACAGGTGTACGTCCTGATAGGGAAGAGAGAGACTGAAGATCTGAGCCCTAAGGAATGCCAATGTCAAGAGTTTGGGAAAAAAAGAAAAGGAACCAGCTCAGGAGACTGGGAAGGAGCAGACATTAACTAGGAGGAAAAATAAGAGACTGTGCTCTCCTAAGACTCTGTAGAAGGGATGAGGATTCAATTGTGCAGAATTGCTGATGGTCTAGTAAAGACGGAGACTGAGAATTGATCGTTGGATTTATCATGATGGAGGTCATGAACATCATCCACCTCTGACCCCAGCCCACCCAGCTTGCCTCCCCTGCGAACCTCAGGGTCCTTTAATGATGCGCGTCTACACTGCACTCATTTGATCTCTTTAGATAGCTGTGCTCCCACAAAAGAGCTGCACATCTGCAATCGTGCAGCCTTCCTCACCATGTGTGAGTCACTTATTTAACATAAATGAGCACCTCCTATGTGCCAGGACCCATCGAGATAGGACAAACCTGCTAAGTCAATCGAGCCGTCCTCTGCCCTCATCTTACAGCCTAAGGAGCGAAGCAACACTTACAGAATCTGTTTTCTTCTCAATACGATTGAGATGGTAAAATTATGAGAGGTCAGAGGACAGAGACATTTTCCCTGGGGGTCGAGTTTGAGACCATGGTGGAAGTAGCCTTTGAATTTGGTCCTGGAGGATGAATAGGAGTCAGGAGATGGAGGAGAGAGAAAACTATTTTAGGCAGAGGGAAGTGTAAGAGCAAGGGCGTGCAGGTGGGACAGCTGGAAAGGTGACACTGAGCTGGAGGGTAGGGTGTGGGAAGGAGAAAAAGCAGGTGAGGCTCGAATTTTGGCCGGGACCTACTGAAGAAGGCCTTCAAAGTTAGAAGCTGGCCTTTGTTTCTTAGTCAACGGAGAAATCGTTAGAGGTTTTTGAGCCATGGAGTGACGCAATGATAGCTGTGCAGCTTCAGGAAGGGCCATCTGGCTGCATGTGCAAAACCATCCAGGAGAAAGATAATAAGCACCTAAATTAGGGCAGCAGCAGGGGGAAGAGCGGGCAGGGGGCGATGTGAGACACCACAGAAGCGGAATCCCCAGGACCTGGCGTTGGAGACTGCAGGGTGCATGGACTGTGGCTTGGGCTCTGGGCCCTCCCTAGAGACCATGTAAGCCTCTGCAATTGCAGTGGCCTAGGCGATTGCTGGTGCTTATCACCTCCACCCCCATCCTCTTCCGAACTGTGAGTGCTCAAGCTCCACCTCGTTAATGAAACGAAGCTTGCTTATTTTTGGACCTCTGTGATTCACACGGTTTCTGCGTTTAAGAAACCAAAGAACTCTGTGCATTTCAGGACTCTCCACTGCACGGTGCCCACTTGAAAGAGGTGATTGTGGACATATGAGCAATGCCAGCTTTGGTGAGGGCCCATCCAGGTCACCTCCAACCTCCAATCTCTGATCTGTTGCATCTGATCTGATCAGTTGCATACAGCGTTCTCAGGAATTGTTGAGCAGAAGCAGTTTTCAAAGCCTCGAGAGGGTGGGACTTCCCTGGCAGTCCAGTGGTTAAGCACTCTGCGCTCCCACTGCAGGGGCCAGGCGAGGGTTCGATCCCTGGTCTGGGAACTAAGATCCCCACATACAGTGCGGCGCAACCAAAAATTAAATAAAGATTAAAAAAGAAAAGCCTAGAGAGGGTAATCCACAGTGCCACCCTCACCAGCAGTGCCCTAGGAAATGCCAAGTGACCAGATGGGGTCCAGGCAGCCTGCCTGCTCCTTTGCCCCAGAAAATCCAGCCACGGGAGCATGGCCTTTGCACCAGAGGGTGGAAACCCTCCCTCTGCCCTGCGATTCTTTAGCATCAGCTCGAATGCACTGAGACATGGCAGGTAATGGTGCCCAGGGGGATCGTCGCTGAGTTTGATGAGTTTGGAACCCCAGGCTATAGGGGAAGGGCCTGGCCCGCAGCCAGTCCCAGGATCCCAATTCATGTGGCAGCGTAGGGGGAGCAGCCTTTGTGGCGAGGCTGGCTTCCTCCTGAATCTGCCCATAAAAGGATAAAAGTGCCGCTATCTAGTCGGCATTGGGTAGCATTACTGATGATAATTATTTTTTAAGTGTGGATTTTTTCTCCCTTTTTGCAAGGATTGTGTGTGTGTGTGTGTGTGTGCTCTTTCACACAGTTTGCAGCCTGTCTGTATGTCTTAACAGATGGATTCAGCCTCATCTTTATCTAGTGTTACAGAAGATAAAACTGAAACTGGATGATATGCTGCCTCTTCTATTTAAGAGAAGAAAAAAAAAGCTCTTTAAGGGAAGCCCTTATGGTAGAAAAGAGTCGTCCAAAATATGGTCTGGCTTTACTCAAAAGGCGAAGCACAGCAGAAGCATTTAAAAGTGATTTTTCTCTTTCTCCCTGCCCCCCCACCTGACTTCTCCAAAATATATGATCTCTGTGTCAGAAGTAGGCCAAGCTTTAAGGCTATCATGAATTATATATCAAGAGACATCATTACCCAGGAGTCTTGAACGAATGCCCCATGGTTTAAATTTTATAGACTTTTTTCCCCCAGTAGCAGCCATTTCTCTTGCTGCATTCTTCCTGAGATGGAAAAAGAAAGCGTTTTACAAAACGCAGGACATTGACGTTATGCTAATAAAGGTAATTGTGGAACGGTTGGAAACAACTCCCCTCTGAAGGAAGATTTTATCCCCCTACGCACTGGCCCTGGCTCCAGGTACTGGGGCGGGCAGTCTGCTTTGGCTTTGTCTTGCCTGATTTCAGCAGCAGTCACACATCCCAAGAGCCAGGGCTGATGGAGAGCAGAAACAAATCAACTGGGCAGTTCTCTGCCCACCTTTTATGGCAAGGACTTGCCATTTCATCTGAATAGCAAATATGCTCTACCCACCTATGTATTCTCTAGGATTCAAGCAGGGCTTTGTGAAAATAATTATTTTATCTCAAAATGGGAACATTAACTGGATAAATAAGAAAGGTGGGTGTTTGGTGTTTAGTTTTTTGCCTCCTTATATCTGTCCTGCGAATCGGAAAGTGAGTCCTGAACACAGGCGCCCAGGGCAAGCTGCTCCCTGGATGCGGCATGGGGCAGGGCCTTCCAGATGAGAATACCTACGGCTGCAGGAAGTGATCTCCTCTGTTCTGTGTGCCGTGATCTCCTCCCAGGTCATTCTTCTGGGGTGCGTATTTTCATATTAGAGTGCCTGGCGAGAAGCCAGCGATCATTCTTCATATAGGCTTCTCATCCTTTTTTAATCTTTAATAAACCTTTTATTAAATATCTCATCCGTATAACACTTTTGGGATATGGAGCACATCATGTTTTCCCCATTTTAGAGATAAAATAATTGACAGCCAGGATGGAATAGTATGTATGCTCACACACACACACACACACACACACACAGAGATATGACATAAGATATAAACCTGACAACATCACCCTGTCCCTGCCAAATAGTGAAAGGTGAACACTGTGATCCAGCTCCCGTTTGGAGGATGGGTTCGTTTACGAGGCTTTGCTGGCCGCCTGTGGTCCAGCTCAGCCCCGGCCTCCACGTTCAGTCCAGGCTTCCCTCCCACCTGACCCATCACTTTCTCACAGTCCAGCCATACCCAACTAACATAGTTCCTGACATCAGGAACGCCATCACTGCTGTCCATTTTTATTGCCTTGTGACCTCTGCCCTCCTTCCCCACTGTCCTTCTCATACCCCCCGTTGGCCTGGCTAAGTCCTGTGTGGATTCCAGACTTAGCTCAGACATTGACCCCTCCACGAAGCCTTAACCGACCAGATCCCCACCACGTGGGTGGAGTTAGATCCTCACCACGTGGGTGGTTAGATGCCCACCACGTGGGTGGAGTTAGATCCCCACCACGTGGGTGGAGTTAGATGCCCGTCGTTGGTGCTTCCACCTCAGCCTATGCTTCCCGTTACAGCAACTGCCAAACTGTATTCTAATTGTTGTTTCATGTGTTTATCTTTTCTGGTAGCTCAGGAGCTACCAGAAAACACAAGGGAGGTGCCGCACTGTATTCTCAGAATCTTCGTCCCCAAAATGGAAGAAATACAGGAAGCTAGTGATAGGCTGCAGGGTGGGCCTCAGTGGGATCCTTCCTCCTTATTGCTGTCCGTCTGTCTAGATGCACCCCAAACAAGGGTTCAACCCACCAGGTAGGGCTTTATCCTACCTGGTTTTGTCCTGTGTGTCATTCAGGTGTGTGACTGCATTCAGACCCGAAGATGAGGTCACGATGGCCATCTTACTTATCACCTCCACTGACCCAGGCCCTTGACACCACATCTAGAAATATTGACCATTTTAGTATGAGAGACAGTCAAGCTTGCCATCCAATAATTCTGGAGATTATTAATAATAATAATAATTATTATTATAAAGTATAATATAATATATTTATATTATGTGTTACTATTATTAAAACATAATAATAATATATATAAATAATGTAGCAAAATGATTTTGCCATTCCTGAAGAAGTTATCATATTGTTGCTTTCCATATTAGGACTTTATAATGAAAAAGAAAAGAATTTGTTTAAGGCAAGAGCATCAGAATCAAAGGGATTCGCTAGCTGCTTGGGCTTCGGCACTTTCTTTACTTCTCTTAGCCTGGGTCCCCTTATCTCCGTTGTGGGCAGAATAAGACCCATGTTTCCGGGTCATGGACATGAAGAATGAATGAGAGATGAGGATGGAAGGGGCCAAGTTCATCCAATGATGGAGCCAAGTTCTCACCAAGTAGTTACTTTTGAAATTTCTTCCCCTGAAGCTGTCTTACTTCCATCCTGTGGCCCCAGGTCCTACCTGGATTGTAACTAGCTTATTTATTTATTTATTGTTTTATTTATTTATTTATTTTTATTAGTTTCTGCTTTATAACAACGTGAATCAGTCATACATATACATCTGTTCCCACATCCCTTCCCTCTTGCGTCTCCCTCCCTCCCACCCTCCCTATCCCACCCCTCCACGCGGTCACAAAGCACCAAGCTGATCTCCCTGTGCTATGCAGCTGCTTCCCACTATCTATCTACCTTACATTTGGTACTGTATACATGTCCATGCCTCTCTCTCGCTTTGTCACAGCTTACCCTTCCCCCTCCCCATATCCTCAAGTCCATTCTCAAGTAGGTCTGTGTCTTTATTCCCGTTTTACCCCGAGGTTCTTCATGACATTTTTTTTCTTAAATTCCATATATATGTGTTACATACGGTATTTGTCTTTCTCTTTCTGACTTACTTCACTCTGTATGACAGACTCTAGGTCTATCCACCTCATTACAAATAGCTCAGTTTCATTTCTTTTTATGGCTGAGTAGTATTCCGAAGTTTTAGCCACAGCAATCAGAGAAGAAAAGGAAATAAAAGGAATCCAAATTGGAAAAGAAGAAGTAAAGCTGTCACTGTTTGCAGATGACATGATACTATACATAGAGAATCCTAAAGATGCTACCAGAAAACTACTAGAGCTAATCAATGAATTTGGTAAAGTAGCAGGATACAAAATTAATGCACAGAAATCTCTGGCATTCCTGTACACTCATGATGAAAAATCTGAAAGTGAAATCAAGAAAACGCTCCCATTTACCATTGCAACAAAAAGAATAAAATAGCTAGGAGTAACTAGCTTATTCCTGAGCTCCAAATAAGCTTTAAGGTTTAGAGTTCAGAGACCTGAACAAAAAAGAGTCACTGAGCACTCAGAAAACTACACTCGACTAAGAGTCAGTAAGAAACTCCACAGCAGGTCTGGGCAGGCTGCCCCCTCCCCTGGCCCAGGGGCCCACATCCCTAAAGTGGAATAGGGGAGGAGAGGCAGGTGCTCAGGTGGCTTCCAGCTCTGGCATCCTGAGAGTCTAATTTGTAGTTGAATGCGTTGTCATCATTCATAGACCAGGAGGGGCAAAATTACCCTCATTATCCTGCTCACAGTTCTGGTGCCAGAGAAGCTGCTGGCTTCTGCTACATCTAGAATTAGCTCTGAACCCTTGGGCTTTTAACTAAAGGGCTTTGTGAGTCAGATGGTTTATGGTCAGGGAGACACGGAGGGAGGTCCTGTCCTGCCATCTACTCCCTGAGAAATGGACTGCCTCTCCCAGTCCAGCGCAGGGCCGGGGGGCTGAGAGTCTCACGGGGTGTCTTCCAGGAAGGGCTTGTGGCGAAGCTTCGCCCCACAGCCCTGCTGACTCCAGGCCCCAGAGGCGTGGGACAGTCAGTGGGTGGCGTGTCATCGCTTTTTCCTCGTGTCTGGGCCGTGCCAACCTGGTTCCCTGTGATTGCCGCAGTGCCTGGAGTGTTTCTTAACCAACACCATTTCCACTTCGGGTGGTTTGTGCTAAATGCATTTGCAGTCCCAAGTGGTACAGGGAGAAAAGGATTGTCTAAAAAAAACTGGTTTCTGAATGTGTGGAAAGCAAGACTGCCTGCTCTGTGTTTTTAACAATTGACTCCCCAGAGAGGGTTTGAAAACCTCACCTTTCAAGATGTTTCAACGCTTATTAGAAAGTGACTTAAATAAAATTGCTCTTCTGACCACTGCTGCTGATTGCCAGGCTAGTGATTATTTGTCTGACCCGAGTCCCCAGGGCTGGGATTTCACACCATTTCTTCACATCTCCCTCCCAGAGGAGGTGAAATCCCTCTTGTCAGTTTCTTCTACCTGGAGTCACTGTGAGGGGGAGTGTGCCCACACTGGAGTGTGGATCTGCTAGAGAGAGTACACTGTGGTTCCAGCTAGGCTCATTGCTTTTCCCACAAACCATTATTGAGCACCTGCTGTGTGCCAGGCACCGTGTTAGTGCAGGAACTCTGTTGCATCCCTGTGCTGTTGCCCTGCAGCACATATCACAGTGTTCTGTACCCACTGACCGTCCAGGGTTCCTGTGAATTGACCCAAGTTGCCTTTATTTTTCTCCTGGATGCTGATGTGTTGAGGGAACTTGAACAGGCCACCATGTTTCAATATCTTTGGATCAGGCCTTCTCAACCTTGGCACTGCTGACATTTGCGGCAAAATAAGTCTTTGTTGTGGGGCTTCTCCTGTGCGTTGTAAGATGTTTAGCAGCATCCCTGGCCTCTACACATGAGATGCTAGGAGCACCACACACACTCCAGTTGTGACAGCCAAAACTGCAGACATTGCCAAATATGTCCTCATAGCTTTACATTTACCAAAATGCCCTTAGGTCCACTGTCCTACTTTATAAACTTGTGTGTCAGGAAAGCAAGGATTTTTTGCCCCCCTTTTACAGTTAAGGTCATTGAGGGCCAGGAAGGGAAGATACTTGCCCAAGTCAAACAGTGAGTTGGGGGCACAGCTATGGCTACAGTTTACATCCCCTATCATCCCAACTCAGTGGCTTCTCATGGATCCATTGAGTGGTGGCTGGTAAATGTTTAATAACTGATTCTCTGGGAAAAACAAAAACAAAACAAACCTGACTAGGAGTGTTTGCCAATTTCCATGGTGTAAACGTTCCCACGTGGCTGGTTTCTAATTTTAAGACCTCACTGAATATGAAGTTGGGAAGACATACGTATAATTGGCTCTGGTGGGCTGGTGCCAGCTGGCTCCAGGCTCCCATTGGTTCCATGCGTGCTTCTGTGCAAATACTAGTCTTGCTCTCTTCTGGACCTTGTCTTTCTACCCTTTCCGCCATAAACACACACAATTCTTACTAGGAAATGTGATGGAGGAAGCATTAGCCTGGTCAGGGTTTCTGATCACATCTTTGGATAAGTATAGAAAAGAGTGGAATTTTCTCCCTCTTCTGTTAAATGAACATCCGGTTTTCACAGTCTTTCCATCTAAGGAGTTGCAGGAGCTCATCAGTAGGGTCGCCAGGACAGAATGAACTCTTTGGAGCTAAGTGCTGTTGTTCGGCATCAGACATGTCGAGTGTAAGGTGCTTAGAGGTACAATGTAGTGATGGCCACTGGGCTATGGGATATACCATTCTGGAACATCAAAGTCGGATCTTGGCTGGCGTTTTAGTCCAGATACAAGCTGTGACTTCTGTAAGCCTCAGTGCCCACAGCTTTGAAAATTTCCTCATCACTGTTGTTGTAAAGAACAAATGAACTATCTTAGGTCTGAGTCGCAGGTGCCTACTCTCCCACTTGGTTGGTTGGTGGATTGGCTGACTGCCATAATATTGTAAGCTTATCAAGACTAAGGACTTAGTTGGTCTTGATTTCTTTCACCTTGACCATGGTTCGATGCCATTTGCTCCTAACCATCTTCTCTGTGGTCCAGCATTAGACCTGGGAGAACCTGGGACTGTGGGAAGAACCCTCAGCTGAGTTCTTGTCCCACTTTTGGTACCCCCTCATTATATAACCTCAGGAGTACTTTGGTGTGACTTGAGTGTGGGCAGCCTCAGGGGAGGGGTGGGAGTATGCTGTGGCGTTTGGATTTGACCTCAGAAGTGGTGGGAAGTGCTTGCAGAGTTCTAAGCAGGGAAGACACATCATCAGATATGCCTTAGAGAGCTCTTCCTGCGGAGCATGGGGACAGAGTCCAGGCAGCATGAAGCCAGTTAGGAGGTTGATGTAAGAGTCCAGTCAAAAAGTGATGAAGCAACCCACTGGCACTAAATGCTGAGTGGTGCAGACAGAAAGTGCTCTGAGAGTTCAGACAAAAGAGAGATCAGTGTAGCCTGGGTATCAGAAGAGTATCAGAGAAGACTTCATGGAGGAGGTGAGGCCACTGCTGCTTGGGTGGATCGTAGAAAGGATGGAGGTATATGAAGGGGTAAGTCTAGGCTGCGGAACAGGGCAAGAAAACACAAAGCTGCAGTAAATCACACTGGGCTTAAACTGAGAGCTTATATAAGGATGGTTCTCAATCAGTATGGACATGTTTGTGGAGAGACCTGAACACTAGGCTTAGGAATATGGGTTTTGTTAGATATTAGTGGGTCTCACAGAGAAAGTGCATTTTTCTGTAGTCGGCTTCTATGAGGATCTCATCCCAGGCATTCTTCTGTCTGCAGTTCCCACTTCTCTTTTCCCCATTGCAAGATATAGGGACCCCAGGACCCTGATGGGTGTGTGTGTGCATTTGCCCCCTGCATCCCTGTGCCACTGGAAAAGGCAGAATCCCTTTGCATGTTGACGATGAATGTTGATCAAATGACTCCTAATTTGCCTCGCAGCAGGGGGCCCAGGAACCAGAGCAGCTGTGCTATTGTCTGAGGATCCCCAGTGTTTGTCTGCCTGGGCCAGAGTGACCCTCGTCTTGTCATCAGTGCAGATAAGCCGGCTCCCAGCTGTCACCACAGGTAGTTCTCAGTCACTCTTCCCCACGGTGACTGGGCCCCTCTCCTCTTACTGAGAATAATGGAAGGCGCTTGTTTTCTCCCATCGCTGCTTCGTGAAGGTGTGTCTGGCTCTGTCCTGGAAGGTAAAGGCTGACTAGCCTTGTCGCGTCCGAGAGAAATGAGATTTGTACTTTCTGTGACGTTTTAGAAAACAGAGTTTGCTGGGAAGTGGCATGAGCTAAATATCATTATCTCTGAGGCTCACATGAGGAAACTGAGGCTCAGAGGGGTAAAATGACTCACCCAAGATTGCACAGCAGGAATCGGTGGGGTGAGAACTAGAACCTGCTGGATTTGACCTGGGGTGTCTGCAGGAGGGCCTCCACTTGCACGGTGCTTTTAGCAGAGGCCTGGCTTGTCGGAAAATCACTCTCTCAAAGGGCAGTATATATCACAGGCTAAGCTCTTCCAGAAACACTCCACTGAAGGGCTGTTCTAGACGTTGAGAGCCCTAAGTTCCAAAGACCATTTCATTCATGATACGGGTGGCGGTGAGTGATGTGCCCCGGGTCTGAGAGACATTTAGGGTCAGAGCGGAAACTGGAGCCCAGATCTCCTGCTTCTTCACCCCAGTGCCTCGCCTCCCCTCGAGCCTTGTGGCATGAGCAGGGTCTCTAGAACACCCAACACAAGCCACTTAACACCCAGCACAAGCCGATGGCCAGGGGCTGCTGGGAGTTCACAGGTGGTTTGTGGTCCTTGGGTGGTATTTGCCATGTGAGATCCTCGTGGCTTTGGGGGTGTATGAGTTCTGCCACTATTTGCACCAGGTGCTGAAGTGCACCAGAGTCGTCGGGAACTTGGACAACAAGTCCCCCCAGCCAGACTTCCTCTCAGGCTGTGCTCAGTGCAATCTGGCCATGGTACCATTTCTTAGTTACATCCAGGCAGCACTGACCTTGAACTTCCATAACAATCATTGACTCTGACAGCCCAGGTCAGTTTTGTCCCACTTATTTAGGGGGCCAGTTGTATTGGCTGAAGTTCAGTTAGGTGCCAGGTACTGCACCGGTCACTTTTCATCTTGGGTCACCCAGATACCTGAAAGGGAGTGATCATCCCCATTGTAGAGACAGGGCAGCCAAGGCTCCAAGAAGTTACAGTTCACGACTGTGGGCACGAGACCCCAGGCTCTTTCCACAGCCCCATCCTCCTACTGACACTTACAAAAGCATCTGATAGACTAGCTTGCTGTCTGACGTCACAAAAAACATGGACGCAGGTAAAGTCCACCGTAGCCTGACACCAGCCTATTTCTGCTGTATCTCTGCTGCCTCTTCCTCCCTCCCCAGCCACACTGAGCCGTTCGCTGCCCTCAGGGAAGCTGACTCATACCAATTCAACCATCAGTATTTGTCATTTGTGCAGGGCTTCGAGCCTATTACAGTAGCTTGTGAAAATCAGTAAGACGTGGGCCCTTCCTCTTAAGGACCTTTCCATCCAATGGCAGAGATAATGCATGAACATAAATAGCTATGGTACTGTAGAAGCAAAGGCTCCTTTGATCTTCAGAGTAGCCCAAAGAGGCTTGCTGGTGCATATGGCTGTTAAGTCTGCATTGAGCGGACTTTGCATCTGAAGATCAGAGAGAAGTAGTGAGGGACTAAAGGTCACACAGCCCAGCCAAGGCCAAGTTCAGCGTACACCAAGGTTTCCTTGACCCACCATAAAGCATTCATGCTACATCAAGGCTTCCAGGCTTGTGTCACCTGTGATGGTCATGCACGCAAACCTGTCACGTTGTGCCCTTTTCCCTCTGGAAAAGCGACACTCCTGTAGTTGTGATGGTCCCATCACCCTCATCCTCTGTTGCCCCCTGACAGTCTAGGATTGCCTGAGCCCAGGCTCAGTCACTGTCTGCCTGTAGGCTGCTTCCTGCTCCGTTCTTGGCTTTGCACCCTGGGCCCCTAGCATGAGAGGCCACATGCTGAGGAAGAAGAAACAGGAGTCAGTTGGGAGAAGTATGTTCTAGTCCTAGCTTTTCCACCTACTTGCTGGGTGGCGGTGCCTGACCACCCCCAGGTTTCAGGGATCCCCCAAATAGCATTCATAATAATATTAATAATAGGAATAACAATAATAATGACAGCAGTAGTGGGTTGAATAGTGGTCCCCAAAAAGATAAGTCCATGCCCTAACCCCCAACAACCTGTGAATGTGGCCTAATTTGGAAAAAAAAAAAAAAAAAAAAAAAGGTCTTCCTCATTACCAAAAACTATCACTGGCAAAATCTTCTATGCAAAACAAGTAAAGAGGCTGGCTGGCTGTGTTATTGCAGGGTCAGAGCCCTGAGCCCCTTCAGGGGTCTCTGGGCTCCCCAGCATGACGAAGCCTCCCTGAGCTGTCAGAAAATTGCAGGACCAGAAGTCCTGGGATGCCACTGATTAAATAAATGCAGGAAACACCTCTTCAGAGTGGACTCATGCCTGTTGCTTTCTTGTTAGCATTTCACTTTACTTGTATTGATGTGTGAGTTTGATTCAAGACTGATTTCCTGGTTTCAAAAGAACAGCAGATTCTTTTTCCTCTCGACCAGAGATTCTTAAGAAGGCAGATTCTTAAGAAACAAAAAGCAAGCTTTAAGTGCAGCCTTCGTCCTCCCCAGGCCTGTGGGATCAAACGGGAGATCCCTGGCCAGAGGGCTACACCCCCACACCCTCCGGGGGTTGGGAAGGTCAGTGCCTGCTGGGAATGGAGACAGACCACCTGTCCCAGCCGTGCGCTGCCCCCTGAGGAAGCGGGGTCTTGCGTCCTGTCAGTGGACGACAGTTTCTCCAGAGGGCTGGGCAGCCCAGCTCACGCTGGTTGCCCGTCCCATTACCTTAGGCCACAGGAGATGGGGGAGCCACCAGGCCCTCAGGTTTGGGGGAGTGGCTGATTATCAGAACAGCTGCACATTCAAGTTCTGGGTGCAAGGGCACAGGACACCCAACATTCCTTTCAAAATATATTGCCAAACTAGTCACACCCTTGCTTCCCGAATCATAGCATGACTGCTTTATGATCAGCTTTCATAAGGCCTGCCAGTCCAATGGACTTAGAAGACCTTCTCGTGAGCAGAGGGAGAGTGAATTGTGGCCAAGGAGTGTTTGGGTGGATTGAAAAGCAGGGAATCGTTCAGGAGATTTTCCCACCAACACAGCGAGACTTAAAAGAACTCACCCCGGGACTGTGGGTTATAGCAGGATGACCATATGTCCTCGTGTGCCTGGGACAGGTCTGGTTTATGCCTTGTCCCAGCAACGTTATTAATAGACCCTTTCACTCTCAGAAGTACCCAGGTTTGGATGATAAATCACACGGTCACCTTAACTGTATGTAACCATGTATGTGCACTTAGTATAGCTGGAGTGTGGATAATATATTTAAAGACCTGTACCTATGTGCTTTAACAGCTCAGAAGTTGGCTGTGGGTTAGCACCATCAGTCATGGGCAGAACCTGTCACCATTTCATGGCACATGTGGCTTAGAGGTGACACCATGGGCCAAAATGTCAGACAGCAGTTCAAATCCTTCCTCCTAGACAACTAGCTTTTTGACCTTTAGGACATTATTTAGCTTATCTCAACTATAAATTAGGAATAATGTTACGGCCCTCACAGAGTTGATGTTTACTGAGTAACCCATGTAAAGCATCTAGTTCATTTCCTGATGCATGACTGGCTCCAACAAATGGTGGCTGCCATGACGATGACGGTGATAATGATGATGATGACGGTGATGTCATGACTGTTATTATTGCAGCTCTAGTCTCCCTGTCTGCGAAGTGGTGAGGGATGATCCCTGTCCTGCCCTGCTCTCCGGGTCTTTGTGAGGCTGAACTCACCCAGCATCCCCGGAACCGGGTGGCCCTGGGAGTGTGTGCACTCACCATTTGAGGTGGGGACTCTGGGCAGAGTCTTGCTAGCCAGCCTGCCCAGTGGGTCCCACCCTCTGTGACACGGGAGCTGGGTTCCCAAAACATCATCCCTTCCACCCACCCCGATGACTCTCCCATCTTGGGCCCTCCCTCCATCCCCTCCCCAGCCCACTCCACTTACCCCTCCCACGGGTGGTGCTGTGTCAGCACCAAGGCCAGGAAGTCATTGACTGGTGCTGGCTAACACCAGGGAGCTGCCACCCAAAAAGGGCTGGGGACCAGAATCCGAGTCCTGCCTGTTCAGCACCTTTCAATCAATATTTCCCGCCTGGAGAGTTCCCTCCATTCCTCTGCCTTTGGAATGAAGGTGTTATCTGTTCCTAGTGCCCTTCCTTTATCCCTGTTTCTTTCCACTAATTGACTGTTCTGCATGCCTCTCCCTTTCTTTCCTTTTTTCTTTTGTTTTAATGTAACTGCTTTGAGATGGAGGATTAACCACACAGTGGTTAAGAGCAGGAATTGGAGCCAGACTGCAGGAATTCAGATCTTGGCTTTGCCACTCAAAAGCCAGATCCCTTGGGCAAGTGCCTCAGTTTCCTCGTCTGTAGAAGTGGGCAAGAATAACGCCTATCTATCTAGTGTGGCTGCTGAGAGGTTTCAGGGAGTCACCAGGTGTCCAGCATTAAATGACGCCTGATGCACCACAGGTCCCTAATGAACAGGAGTCATATTTGTTATCTAAAAACCTACCCTTTTGGGAGAGACCTTCAAGATGGTGGAGGAGTGAGATGTGGAGATCACCTTCCTCCCCACAAATACATCAGAAATACATCTATATGTGGAACAACTCCTACAGAACACCTACTGAGTGCTGGCATAAGACTTCAGACTTCCCAAAAGATATATATTTTTTTCCTTTTTCTCTTTTTGTGAGTGTGAATGTGTATGCTTCTTTGTGTGATTTTGTCTGTATAGCTTTGCTTTTACCATTTGTCCTAGGGTTCTGTCTGTCCCCACCCCCCTTTTTTTTAGTATAGTTTTTAGCGCTTGTTATCACTGGTGGATTTGTTTTTTGGTTTGGTTGCTCTCTTCTTTCTTTCTTTTTATTACTTTTAAATTGTTTTATTTTTAATAATTTTTAAAAAATTTTTATTTTAACAACTTGAAAATTTTCTTTTCTTTCTTTCTCTCTCTCTCACTCACTATCTTTCTTTCATTCATTCGTTCTTTCTTTTTTTCTCATTTTCTTCTGAGCCATGTGGCTGACGGGGTCTTGGTGCTCCAGCCGGGTGTCAGGCCTGTGCCTCTGAGGTGGGAGAGCCGAAGTTAGGACATTGGTCCACCAGAGACCCCCTGGCCCCATGTAATATCAAACAGCGAAAGCTCTCCCAGAGATCTCCATCTCAGTGCTAAGACCCAGCTCCACTCAACGACCAGCAAGCTACAGTGCTGGACACCCTGTGCCAAACAACTAGGAAGACAGGAACACAACCCCACCCATTAGCAGAGAGGCTGCCTAAAATCATAATAAGGTCACAGACACCCCAAAACACACCACTGGACGTGGTCCTGCCCACCAGAAAGACAAGATCCAGCTTCATCTACCAGAACACAGGCACCAGTCCCCTCCACCAGGAAGCTACACAACCCACTGAACCAACCTTAGCCACTGGGGGCAGACACCAAAAACAATGGGAACTACGAACCTGCAGCCTGCAAAAAGAAGACCCCAAACACAGTAAGTTAAGCAAATTGAGAAGACAGAGAAATACACAGCAGATGAAGGAGCAAGGTAAAAACCCACCAGACCAAACAAATGAAGAGGAAGTAGGCAGTCTACCTGAAAAAGAATTCAGAGTAATGAGAGTAAAGATGATCCAAAATCTTGAAAATAGAATGGAGAAAATAAAAGAAACGTTTAATAAGGACCTAGAAGAAATAAAGAGCAAACAAACAATGATGAACAACCAATAAATGCAATTAAAAGTTCTCTAGAAGGAATCAATAGCAGAAGAACGAATAAGTCACCTGGAAGATAAAGTAGTGGAAATAACTACTGCAGAGCAGAATAAAGAAAAAAGAATGAAAAGAACTGAGGACAGTCTTATAGACCTCTGGAACAACATTAAATGCACCAACATTCGAATTATAAGGGTCCCAGAAGAAGAATAGAAAAAGAAAGGGACTGAGAAAATATTTGAAGAGATTTCCCTAATATGGGAAAAGAAATAGTCAATCAAGTCCAGATAGCACAGAGAGTCCCATACAGGATAAATACAAGGAGAAACACACCAAGACACATATTAATCAAACTATCAAAATTTAAATACAAAGAAAAAATATTAAAAGCAGCAAGGGAAAAAAAAAAACAAATAACATACAAGGGAATCCCCATAACGTTAACAGCTGATCTTTCAGCAGAAATTCTGCAAGACAGAAGGGAGTGGCAGGACATATTTAAAGTAATGAAAGGGAAAAACCTACAGCCAATATTACTTTACGCAGCAAGGATCTCATTCAGATTCAGCGGAGAAATTAAAACCTTTGCAGACAAGCAAAAGTTAACAGAATTCAGCACCACCAAACCAGCTTTACAACAACAGCTAAAGGAAACACAAGAGAAGGAAAAGGCCTACAATAACAAACTCAAAACAATTAAGAAAATGGTAATAGGAACATACATATTGATAACTACCTTAAATGTAAATGGATTAAATGCTCCAATCAAAAGACAGACTGGCTGAATGGATACAAAAGGAAGACCCATAAATATGCTGTCTACAAGATACCCACTTCAGACCTAGGGACACATACAGACTGAAAGTGAGGGGATGGAAAAAGATATTCCACGCAAATGGAAATCAGAAGAAAGCTGGAGTAGCAATTCTCATATCAGACAAAATAGACTTTAAAATAAAGACTATTACAAAAGACAAAGAAGGACACTACATAGTGATCAAGGGATCAATCCAAGAAGAGGATATAACAATTGTAGATATTTATGCACCCAACAGAGGAGCACCTCAATACATAACACAAATGCTAACAGCCATAAAAGGGGAAATCAACAGTAACACAGTCATAGTAGGGAACTTTTAACACCCCACTTTCACCAATGGATAGATCATCCAAAATGAAAGTAAATAAGGAAACACAGGCTTTAAATGATACATTAAACAAGATGGACTTAATTGATATTTATAGGACATTCCATCCAAAAACAACAGAATACACTTTCTTCTCAAGTGCTCATGGAACATTCTCCAGGAGAGGTCATATCTTGGGTCACAAATCAAGCCTTGGTAAATTTAAGAAAATTGAAATCGTATCAAGTGTCTTTTCCGACCACAACGCTATGAGACTAGATATCAATTATAGGAAAAAATCTGTAAAAAATACAAACACATGGAGGCTAAACAACACACTACTTAATAACCAACAGATGACTGAAGAAATCAAAGAGGAAATCAAAAAATACGTAGAAACAAATGACAATGAAAACATGATGACCCGAAACCTATGGTATGCAGTAAAAGCAGTTCTAAGAGGGAAGTTTATAGCAATACAATCTACCTCAAGAAACAAGAAACATCTCAAATAAACAACCTAACATTACACCTAAAGCAGTTAGAGAAAGAAGAATGAAAATACTCCAAAGTTAGCAGAAGGAAAGAAATCATAAAGATCAGATCAGAAGTAAATGAAAAAGAAATGAAGGAAATGATAGCAAAGATCAATAAAAGTATAAGGTGGTTCTTTGAGAAGGTAAGCAAAATTGATAAACCATTAGCCAGACTCATCAAGAAAAAAAGGGAAAAGACTCAAATCAATAGAATTAGAAATGAAAAAGGAGAAGTAGCAACTGACATGCAGAAATACAAAGGATCATGAGAGATTATTACAAGCAACTATATGCAAATAAAATGGACAACCAGGAAGAAATGGTCAAATTCTTAGAAAAGTACAGCCTTCGGAGACTGAACTAGGAAGAAATAGAAAATATAAACAAACCAATCACAAGCACTGAAATTGAGACAGTGATTAAAAGTCTTCCACAAACAAAAGCCCAGGCAGGACCAGATGGTTTCACAGGCAAATCCTATCAAACATTTAGAGAAGAGCTAACACCTGTCCTTCTCAAACTCTTCCAAACTATAGCAGAAGGAGGAACACTACCAAACTCATTCTGTGAGGCCACCATCACCCTGATACCAAAACCAGACAAAGATGTCACAAAGAAAGAAAACTACAGGCCAATATCACTGATGAACATAGATGCAAAAATCCTCAACAAAATACTAGCAAACAGAGTCCAACAGCACATTAAAAGGATCATACACCATGATCAAGTGGGCTTATCCCAGGAATGCAAGGATTCTTCAATATACACAAAACTATCAATGTGATAAACCTTATTAACAAATTGTAGGAGAAAAACCATATGATCATCTCAAAAGATGCAGAAAAAGCTTTCGACAAAATTCAGCACCCATTTATGATAAAAACCCTCCAGAAAGTAGGTATAGAGGAAACTTACCTCAACATAATAAAGGCCATATATGACAAACCCACAGCCAACATCATTCTCAATGGTGAAAAACTGAAACCATTTCCTCTAAGATCAGGAACAAGACAAGGTTGTCCACTCTCACCACTATTACTCAACATAGTTTTGGAAGTTTTAGCCACAGCAATCAGAAAAGATCAAGAAATAAAAGGAATCTGAATCAGAAAAGAAGTAAAGCTGTCACTGTTTGCAGATGACATGATTCTATACATAGAGAATTCTAAAGATGCTACCAGATAACTACTAGAGCTAATCAATGAAGTTGGTAAAGTAGCAGGATACAAAATTAATGCACAGTAATCTCTTGCATTTCTATACACTAATGATGAAAAATCTGAAAGAGAAATTAAGGAAACACTCCCATTTACCATTGCAACCAAAAGAATAAAATACCTAGGAATAAACCTACCTAAGGAGACAAAAGACCTGTATGCAGAAAACTATAAGATACTGATGAAAGAAATTAAAGATGATACAAACAGATGGTGAGATGTACCATGTTCTTGGATTGGAAGAATCAACATTGTGAAAATGACTCTACTACCCAAAACAATCTACAGATTCAATGCAATCCCTATTAAACTACCAATGGCATTTTTCACAGAACTAGAACAAAAAATTGCACAATTTGTATGGAAACACAAAAGACCCCGAAAATAGCCAAATCAATCTTAAGAAAGAAAAACAGAGCTGGAGGAATCAGGCTCCCAGACTTCAGACTATACTACAAAGCTACAGTAATCAAGACAGTATAGTGCTGGCACAAAAACAGAAATATAGATCAGTGGAACAGGATAGAAAGCCCAGAGGTAAACCCATGCACATATGGCCATCTTATTTTTGATAAAGGAGGCAAGAATATACAATGGAGAAAAGACAGCCTCTTCAATAAGTGGTGCTGGGAAAACTGGACAGCTACATATAAAAGAATGAAATTAGAACACTCCCTGACACCATACACAAAAATAAACTAAAATGGATTAAAGACCTAAATGTAAGGCCAAACACTATAAAACTCTTAGAGGAGAGAACATAGGCAGAAAAGTCTATGACATAAATCACAGCAAGATCCTTTTTGACCCACCTCCTAGAGAAATGGAAATAAAAAAATAAAATAAACAAATTGGACCTAATGAAACTTAAAAGGTTTTGCACAGCAAAGGAAACCATAAACAAGACAAAAAGACAGCCCTCAGAATGGGAGAAAATATTTGCAAGTGAAGCAACTGACAGAGGATTAATCTCCAAAATTTACAAGCAACTCATGCAGCTCAATATCAAGAAAACAAACAACCCAATCCAAAAATGGGCAGAAGACCTAAATAGACATTTCTCCAAAGAAGGTATACAGATTGCAAACAAACACATGAAAGGATGCTCAACATCACTAATTATTAGAGAAATGCAAATCAAAACTACAGTGAGGTATCATCTCATACCGGTCAGAGTGGCCATCATCAAAAAATCTAGAAACAATAAATGCTGGAGAGGGTGTGGAGAAAAGGGAACCCTCTTGCACTGTTGGTGGGAATGTAAATTGATACAGCCACTCTGGAGAACAGTATGGAGGCTCCTTAAAAAACTAAAAATAGAACTACCATACAACCCAGCAATCCCACTACTGGGCATATACCCTGAGAAAACCATAATTCAAGAAGAGTCATGTACCACAGTGTTCATTGTGGCTCTATTTACAATAGCCAGGACATGGAAGCAACCTAAGTGTCCATTGACAGAGGAATGGATAAAGAAGATGTGGCACATATATACAATGGAATATTACTCAGCCATAAAAAGAAATGAAATTGAGTTATTTGTAGTGAGGTGGATGGACCTAGAGTCTGTCATACAGAGTGAAGTAAGTCAGAAAGAGAAAAACAAATACCGTATGCTAACACAGATTTATGGAATCTAAAAAAAAAAAAGATGGTTCTGATGAGCCTTGGGGCAGGACAGGAATAAAGTTGCAGACGTAGAGAATGGACTTGAGGACACGGGGAGGGGGAAGGGTAAGCTGGGACGAAGTGAGAGAGTGGTATGGACATATATACACTACCAAATGTAAAACTGATAGCTAGTGGGAAGCAGCTGCATAGTACTGGGAAATCAGCTTAGTGCTTTGTGTCCACCTAGAGGGGTGGGATAGGGAGGGTGGGAAGGAGACTCAAGAGGGAGGAGATACGGGGATGTATTTATATGTATAGCTGATTCACTTTGTTATGAAGAGAAACTAACACACCATAGTAAAGCAATTATACTCTAATAAAGATATTAAAAAACAAACAAAAAACCTACCCTTTTGTAATTCTTCTCGTTGGCCAGGGCTCCTGGTGCTGTGGGAGAGGCCGTAATGAGGTTCCCTGACTCGGGATAGGCCCCGCTGCTGGTTAACTTGGGGCTTGAACAAGCAGGCTCCCACCTGGGCTTAGATTCCGTGTCTGCTCAGCCTGGAGGGCAGGAGGGTGGTCTCCCAGGCCCTCCAGTCCCTTCACCATCTGTTTGCATCGCCTTCTCTCAGTTTGCCCCCCACCCAGCCCTGTCACTTCCAGAAGCATGCAAAAGCGGAAGACACACAGCTGTTGTCAGCCTCTCCCGTGAATGGGGGCATGGTGGGGGGGGTAAGGGGAGCACAGGAGGTAGTGAAAAGGTCACAGGTCACTGGACTGGAGGTCAGCAGATGGTTATTCTAGTTTCGGTTCTGTTGTGTGACCTGGGAGAAGTCATTTTGTGTCTCTAGATTTCAGCTTCCCCATTTTTAAAATGTGCTCATGACCCCATGCTTTGTCCCTCTCTTAAAATGACCAAAGAAGACAAGATGCTGAAAAGTGTTTTGCTGGCTGCCAGGTGTGCCGGAAGTGCCACCTCCTGACGGTCCCAGGTGGTGTCAGTCTCCTTCACGGAGCAGAGGGACGCTGGCAGCAGCTCTGGTCATTCATAAGCACTGGCGACGGAAGCGGACTTGTGGATATTGTGTGAGGTCGGGCTCCTGGTGGGGACCCAGACGGGGCTTGTAAGTGTCTTTCCCTACTCCATCTCTGTGCTCCCTGAGGGACCTCTGGCCTGTGAGTGACTCAGACAGGAAGCCACCAGCCATCTCTTCAAAAAGCTTGGAATCCTCTCAAAGATAGGCTTACTTTTTATTGCTCTGTGTTTATCTGGATGGTGGGGGGAGTAGTTTAGAGAGTCAAGGACAGATCCCTGGAGCGAGCTCCTCCATGGTAGGGTCTCCATGATTGAATCAGTAAGATGAGAGGAGGTGGGACCTGCTGAGGGCTGGGTTAGGATCCAAGGTATCGAAATGCTGGTCCATGGACCAGAGCCAGTTGGTGATATCAAACTCTCCAGAAGCTTGGCCTCTACTTCAGGTGGGGATGGTACTTTTTCCTTTTTAGCTTCTCCAGTTGCACAACCAGTTTGGGGAACCACCGGAGTGGGTGGAATTGGTATCTGAGGGCTTGCCTGTTAGGGGGCTCTGTGTTCCCTGCCCACCTTCTAGAAGCCATCGGGAAACTGTAGAGTATTATTAGTGTTGGTATTGCAGTGTGATTGGATTATTTTTAGGGTTGTCTATTTGTGTGGTTGTTCAGCTTACCAGGTGACTGCCAGGCTTCATGATGAACACTGGGAGTTGGGGAACTTGTGTAGCATCTATAATTAATTAGAGCAGACAAAATGGTAGGGAAAGATTCTGGAAGTATCTTATTAGAGCCATGGTCTGGAGGAGACTCTGCATTCTGCTGGTCTGACCCTCTTAGTTTTGCGGTAGAAGAAAGCGGGATTCTTCCTGGCCCACTGGGGGAATCAAGTCCTAATCAAATACACTGAAAATGGATTATAATTTTGAGGGCATTTGAGAAGGAAAACGGTGGGGATGGGATAGCGCCCCTGATGCCTGATCACCTCGAAAGCTTTTCTTGTTTCCACGTCCTTCTATGACTCATCTGGCCTCAGCTACAGCCAAGAGGTCAGAGAGGTGGTCTCACCTGGGGATTCTTCTTTAGAAATTCACCTTCTCCAGTGTCTACACTCAGGTGCCCCTGGGAAACAGCACCTGTGGCAGGCACCCTTTTCCTCAGGCTGTGCTCTGATGGGAATTCACAGACACAACCCCAAATTCAGAGGAAACAAACTCCTCTCCGCCACGGTGACCTGGTTTCCCAAAATGCAGGGCTCAGGAATCACTTTCTCATCAGGCTAAAGTCGCTGTGTTTTCTCTATTATTTCCTTCCCTTCCCCCCAACTTCCTGTTTTCTCTTCCTCTTTTCTCCATCCCCACCCCATCTCTCCAGCCCTGTCCCAGAACAGGAACAGAGGCCGAGCGTTGATCATCACGATTTCCTGACGGGCCCTCTGGTTGCTCAGAGCCAGGGCCGGCCTGGCTTCTCTGGGGCACATGAGCCCTGGCTGGCAGCATACAGGAAGCCAGGACCTTTAGAGCCTCCTGCCTGAATGAGAATCTAACGAGAATAACCCTTCACATCCTTTCAACGTTAACAGCTGCCAAAGAACTTTCTCCTGCCTTCCAGCTAACACACTGGAAAAATAAGACAACTCCTAGTGTTTTGGCCTAATAGCTCTAGTCCAGTTTAGATGGACAAAACATCGATTTGGGAGTTAGATATGAGTTCATGCCTGGTTCTGCACCGAATTCTCTTTATGACTCTTCAGGGCATTCTAGTTCTCTCTAGCTCGGTTCCCTAACCCTTTGGAAAAATGGAGTTCCTGGTACCTTTAGCAGAATTTTTGAGGACAAATGAGGAAAATGTAAGATTCACCTGATGTGCCTGTTAGATATTATTTGGTTAACAAATGTGAGATCCCTTCTTTGGTTTTGGTTTTTGGCCCAGAGGAGTGGCTGTTGAAATGTTCGGTGTTCAGAAAAATCACATAATAAAACAACAAGGTCCTACTGTGTAGCTCAGGGAACTATATTCAATATCCTGTAATAAACCATAATGGAAAAGAATCTGAAAAAGAACATATATGTGTGTGTGTGTATGTATAACTGAATCACTTTGCTGTACACCAGAAAGTAATACAACATTATAAATCAACTAGACTTTAATAGAAAAAAAAAGAAAAATCACATAATAAATGATACTCATGGGAGGAAAATCCATGTCTGTTCCTGTGTTTTCCTGAAACATGGAGAGAGAGACAAACAGACAGACAGAAAGAGACAGAGAGATAGAGACAGAGACAGAGAGAGACCAGGAGACCTAGAGGCTGGGTGCACATACATCTATCATTAAAAACCCAAGTCCACCCACTGCTGTGCCCACAGGTCCCACTGTTCCATAACAATATTTTTCTAATGAGAAAAAGGGAGAATCCTCCCAACGCCATGCCTGAGGTGGACTGTTTTACTCAGTTAGCTCCCAGGGGTAAAACTACAAAAACAGCAATGTGGAAAAAAGTGCCACCTCTCATTTTGAAAATCCATTAAAGAAAAGAAAAGGCTTCTATTCAGGGTCAGTGACCACTTGTTTGAGAAGTCAGCCCAATCATGTGGCTGCTTTTTTAAAAAATTCCAGAGACCGGAGAGTCAGAGACACATTCTAATCTGGAATCTCATCCCGAGCGGCTAAACCCTTGAATGAAGCTCTTTTCTTCTCTGAGCCTCAGTTTCCTCAACTGCAGAAGCATTAGACAAGGTTATTGCATTTCTTCCAGCCCTAGTCATCTGTGATTCTGGGACTCTCTCTGCTCTCCTTAAAATAATGTATTATGGGGCTTCCCTGGTGGCGCAATGGTTGAGAGTCTGCCTGCCGATGCCGGGGACACGGGTTCGTGCCCCGGTCCGGGAAGATCCCACATGCCGCGGAGCAACTGGGTCCGTGAGCCATGGCCGCTGAGCCTGCGCGTCTGGAGCCTGTGCTCCGCAACGGGGGAGGCCACAACAGTGAGAGGCCCGCGTACCGCAAAAAAAAAAAAAAAAAAAAAAAAAAAAGAATGCATTATGATGAGAGGAGAAGAGGAAACGGGCTCTCCTAGTAACATCACTTGCATTCCCTGTCTGCAGGATATCACTCACCAAGGACAGAGAAGCCACAGGACCCTCGGGGACCACAGCCCTGAGTTAGGGAGCCAGACTTGTGTTGGCCAAACAGCTGCTCATCTGATTCGTTCCCTCAGCCTGGATTGGTGAATCTGAGTCACAAGGGAGATCTCCAGGTAAGAATCGACTGTCTTTGCTTATAGCCAGCAGCACGGTGATGACCAGCATTGTAGTGCAGAGAATCTGTGATATGCAGGCTTACAGGACACCTGGAAGTATTGAGGATGGTCCTTCCACCAGATTTGTCATCTCTGATCGGAAGCCGTGCTTCCTAACACCACATACGTGTACAAGGAAAAAAACCAAAAAAACCCCCAAAAAAACAAGGACATAATGAAGAATGGATGTGCACTTCAAAGTAGCTGTAATTTTGAAGTGCTTAAATGTCCCTGGGTTCTATAACTGCATTCTGAGTGGGAGCTGTTGCTATCTTGAGTCTTTTTAGTGTTTAGGCAGGAAACAGAGTCTCTTGCAACTGCATGCAGGGGGTGAGCAGATTAGAGCTGTTGCTGGAGGTCGCTTTGTCCCTGCAGAATGCATTTGAGGGCTTCTTTCTGGCCATCCAGGTTGAGACCAGCAGGGAGAGAAGTAGCCCACCTGGCATGGAATTTAGGTCTCATGCCGGAAGTCTGGCTGGCATCTCACTTGGCTATCACATTTTTAGAGGTAAATGCAGCTGAATTTAGAGGTAAATTCGGCACTGCAGTGCACCAGCCTCAGATCACCCCTCCCCTTGCCCTCTTCCCTCACCGCCAGCACGTGGGTTTTCTCCCTCTTTCACCTTCTCCCAGTTATGGGCACTTTTCTTCTTATCTGGAAGGAGAGGGCCACACCTACTTGAACTTCATCATTGAACTTGGACCTGACAGGGGCTGACATCCCTCTCCAGTGACTCAAGGTCTGCTGATTTCAGCTCCTTAGACTTTGTCGTATTAGCACATCTCCTTCCAGCTGGCCCAGGGCACCCACACATCCAAGGTCAGGAGTCACGAAGGAGGTGACGGTACACTGAGGTGATCTCACACCTGTTACTCTTTCAGCGGTTGCTGCTGTGACCTTCTGCTGTCCTCTCCTAAAGCTCTTCTTTTGCATTCAGATATCCTGATTTTCCCTCAAAACTAAAACCAGAAGCATTTCATAAAGCTGAGAAGGTAAGACCAGGTGATTTCTCAGGTATTTTCCAATTCTGAGTTCCTGGGATTATTTTATCCCAGACTTGGTCCTTATACCAGGTTCTCATTCTTGGGGGGAACAGATTTATCTTGTGCTCCCTTCCTTTCTTCCTCTTACGGTTTCTTTCCCCAGAGGGGTCCCTGAGCCGTAGCGTACTTCAGAGGAAGGAGAAGAGCTTTTGAAATGAGACAGACCTGACTTCAAATCTCAGTTCTGCTATTTATTGGTTGAGTGATTTTGCCTAGATCGTTGTAAATTCCTGAGCTTCTGTTTCCCCATCCGTAAGATGGGGACAGTCCTCCCTGTGTGGGAGGCTTGTGGTGAGGCTCAAAGGACACGGTAATGCATTAGCATAGTTTCTTGCTTCTAGTAAACCTCAAAAAATGTCAGCTTAATCAGAGGTATTTCAGTACAGCTTTGAGCCCTCATTGGGTTGCATCTGAACCTGTGCCTAAAGTCTAGGGACAGATCTTGTCTATACACACAGTTAAAGAAGCCCAGAGCTGTTAATCTTTTTTTTCTTTTTTTTTATTTTTTTTTTTTTTTTTGCGGTACACGGGCCTCTCACTGCTGTGGCCTCTCCCGTTGCGGAGCACAGGATCCAGACGCACAGGCTCAGCAGCCATGGCTCACGGGCCCAGCTGCTCCGCGGCATGCGGGATCTTCCCGGACCGGGGCACGAACCCGTGTCCCCTGCATCGGCAGGCGGACCCTCAACCACTGTGCCACCAGGGAAGCCCAGAGCTGTTAATCTTGATTTCAGAGTTCCTCTTCAATAGCGGCCCGCCCTCACCTCGCCTTGGCCAGATCGCCCTCTGTGGTTCGGCCATTTGAAGGTTTGCCCTGTTACATCCAACCTCAGGTCTCACCCACCTCCGGCCTGTTGAGTCCATCCTTTGTCCCATCGGATAGTAGCTGAAAACTAACTCACCCCCAGCAGCTTTTTCACTTCAAACCAGCGTCTTCCAAGACCCAGAGAAATGTCCTCACAGGTGGAGCCAGCTGACTCGGGAGCAGGTGTCCTGGCCCCTCAGCGAGACAGTTAAGTTTCAAGCACGTGTTCATCCAGGCCCACAGCACTGGCTTTCTTCCTTGACTGTGGACTGTTAGCTCTTGTGGGGCATTCATTTATCCAGCCATCCATGCATTCCACAAATATGTATGGAGCATGTCCTGTGCAGCAGGGGTATTCTTGGTGTTAGGGACCCACACAAAACAAAACAAAACAAAACAAAAAACAAACAAAATTCCTGTTCTCTTCAAGCTTGCATTCTAGTGGGATCAGGGGAGTGTCAATAAATAAATAAGCATATATTATACCAGGTAGTATTAAGTGTTATGGAAAAAATAAAGCGAAAATAATGATAATAAAGCCAAGCCAGAGTGAGAGGAAGTTGGGGAAGAGGCATTGCTGTCTTAGGCAGGATACCAGGGAAGGCCCCCCCTGATTAGGTGTCATTGGAGCAGGACCCGAACAAAGGGAGGGAGGGAGACTTGAAGGAAAAAGGGAACAAAGGCTGTCAGGTGGGGATGTTCTTGGGCTTCAAGGCACTGCAGGTGGCCAAGAGGATTGGAGCAGAAGGAACGAGGGACAGTGGGAGGAGGTGAGGGCTGAGAGGAGTGGTCAGATTGCGCAGGCCTCACAAGCCACCCCGAAGACTTGGGCTTTTATGTTCTGGTTGGCTTTTCCAGAGAATCCTGTACCCTTCCTCCCTCCTCCCCAGAGAGTCTCAAAGGCTTCATCCCTAAAACATCCTGAAATAGAAATAAAGATGGATGTTCATGCCCAGTAGAGTATTTGCGATTCATTCCAAAACCCGTATTGGATACTAGGTACCGACACTCTGGAGGTAAATGAGACTTGGCCGCCCTGTCCTAGGAGCCCGTGGCCCGGCACTGGTTCAAGGCTGCTTGGAGAAGATGCATCGATAAATCAGGCCCAAGTGAGCAGTTGTCCTAATTTGGTCATTGTGGTACCAATTGGCTAGAGTAGGAATTTCCCCTGGGACCTCCCACAGGTCACTGGTACCAATTCTCTTGGAATTCATCCACCTAGACTATTGCCAAGTCTGGCCTTCTGGGTAGAGGGGGGACCCATCCATTCAGCGAACATGTGAGTGCCTATTCTGTGTCAGCGCCAGTGCTAGACACCGGGGAAAAGGATGCTGAGATTCAGCTCCTGCCCTCAAGCTGTTTATGGTTTCACTAGGAGGCCTGCTAGTGACTAGGCAGCACCCCAGTTATCAGTGTTCTGATCAGAGTGAGTGTGAGGGACCGAGAGGTGGGGCGCTTGAGCTAGTGAGCTCCCCGTCCTTGGAAGCATGTGAGCAGAGTGAGGGGCGGAGCTGGGGAAGCTTCCTGGGGACACGCTGTCTCCACTCTGTCCTAGAGTTGAGGGCTGGTCTGCTAGGTGAATATCGGGGTGGGGGGGGGGTGAGAAGCTTCAGGGAAGGTCTCCAGGTAGAGGAGAAGCATACACGAGGGCTGCCTCTTGGAGGGACTGTGGCACTGTCACTCGCTGTGGCTGTGCAGGTGAGGTGAGGTGAGTCTGAGAGAGAGGGACTCACTCAGAGACAGAAGCTAGGAGGATTAACCAGGAGACCTTGAATGTCGAGCTGAGAGGGTTGAGTCCATTCTGAGGACAGCTCAGAGCTGGTTACAGAGCTTTAAGCAAAGATGGGTGGTCTGATAAAGTTGCAGTCTTACAAAGCAAAGGGCCGAATTTCATTTGACCCCCTGTTCTCTAAAGTGCATATTTTATATCTACTCCTTGTAATATTATAGGATAACAGTTTCCTCAGCTGTAAAATGGGTTCATACAGATCAGCCGAATGGGAGGTTGTGAGGGTAGATACATGGCCTGTCCACCCCCAGGGCCCTGGGTAGTGGTAAGTGCTGAGAGCACGTCACGTGCATCTTGTTGCACAAATTGCTGGTGAATGGTTAGAACAGGAGCCTTTTTTCTGATGAGAGGAAGTGGCTGGCAACAGTCCATGCTATTCTAGTAGAAATTATGGCATTTAGATCTTGATCTGTTTTTTTCTGGTCAGAAAGCAAATACCCACTTCTGAAACCCTCTCTCTGTTGAACACTAAAATACGAGTGTTCTCTTTAAAAATGTGCACGTTCATTAAACAGATAAGACCTGAGCCCTCACCATGCCCCAGACACTGTGCTAGGCCTGGAAGCATCAAGACAAATCAAGCCCAGTCAGCCTCTCGAGGAGGTCATAAGCTCATGACGAAGACAGAGGAACCAACAGTCATGGGAGCAGGTGGTGGGCAAGAGCCCCAGCATGAACAACGCGATGTGGGTGCAGAGAGGGAGCCTGCCCTGTGCCCAGGCAAGTCAGGGAAGGCGTCCAACAGGGGCCATGTGAGCTGGGCACGAAAGGATGAGTAGGAGTTGGGTTCTGGGAGAGGATACAGAACAACACTCTCATAAACTCAGTTCTCTGTGATGGTGGTGGGGAGGAAATAGCCAGAGGTGGCGTCATGCACAGATAATGCCTCAGCTCTGCTTTTAAAAGTCCGTTAGTCGCCATCCTCCCACCTCGTTCCCAACAGTGACTGAAAATAATCAAATTGACTAATTTGAGTTCATCTCTCCTCTGACGCTGTGGAGGTGTTAGTGAGCAGAACAGGATAAGGGCTGGGGGGCCAGAAAAGAAGGAGAAAGAGGAGAAGGAGGAATCCATTTCCATCATCCAGAAACACTGACTGAACAGCATAGCTGTCTGGTGGCAAAATTCAACTTTACAGAGACCTGGGTCTGCTTCTTCGCAGTGAAAACTGCAAGAGATTTTTAAAACTGTATGTGTCCTTCTATCTTTCTCTTAGAAAAAATATATATAGGGGTGTATATATCCATATATATCTATATATATATCTATATTTATGTTATGTATATGCACATTCCCATGTGTATATGTGCATGATATATATGTAAGTGCATATATACATGGATATGCCCATTTATGTTATATAGAATTTATTCTAACCTAGCACAGAGCCTGGTGCCCATGACCTCCAGTCACACTTGCTGGTTGGAGATGGATGTGTGGCTTAGAACTGACCTTGCTGACCTGCACACGTCCCCAGATGTGCCAGAGTCTCTAAAGGTCATGGCCTTGGATGCTCCCCGGCACAGCAGGAGGGAGCCTCGGTGTCGGCTACAGAAGAGGAGACTGCAGCTCAGAACGACGAAGCGTTGGTCCAAGGCCCACAGCTCTGAGGCGGTCAGGATTCAAACCCTCTTCTAACTGTCCCTCTCCCACTGTATGTGCTAGGCGTCACCCTATCTATAAATAGGTGAAGCTCCCAGTCAACCAAGGAGGAGATTCTACAACTAAGACTTGCCCTTGGAAGGGTCCCTCAACTAGGGCTTCACACCGCAGGGCTGGGAGGACAAGTGGCAACTCACCAGAGTCAGGGATGCACGTGTCCGGAAACCCTCTGTGGATCCTCCCAGCACCGGCAAACACTCTGCACGTCGGTCTGCAGGGGAGGGAGAAGGGACGGAGGGAGGGAGGGAAGGGGGGAATGACTGGCATCGATCGGGGTTAACTTGGGTTCTAGTCCAGGCCCGGCACTGACTCACCTTTGACCTTGGACACCCCTTCCCTTCTCCATCATCACTAGGAGGGTGTTGGGCTTGATGGTCCAACTTCCATTTCTGAACTGGTCCCCAAGGAGAGTCCTTGAATCCTGCTGACTCCCCACGTCGTGCCGGGGGACCCCAGTGTAGGACTCGAATTCGTATCATCACCACCAGGAAGCTCTCAAAGGTGAGAAACCAAGGCCCTCACCTCCTCATGGATGGCCGGGCCTCCACCAGCCCTGGAAACAGAACAGCTGAGCCTGTACAGAGAAAAAGGTTGGCTCGGCTGTACCTCGTCCTCCCAGCCTTCTGCTGGGAGCCCCCGGTGTAGCTGCTGCCTTTGTTCAAGCCCCTCTTCCGGCCCTCCAGCCTCCTTGCACCTCTGTCGTCCAACCCACAGAAGGGTTGGAAAAGAGGAGAATCGGCTTGGAGTGTAGGGCTTCGCCCTGATGACTAGCTTCCTTTCCCTCTTGGGGACTTGAAAGCTGCCAGTCCAGAAGTCCCAGGAGGGAGACTGCACCTGACCTGGAAAGCAGGAAGGAAGCCAGGGGTCAGGAGCACGCTGCAAACTGGCAGAGAGAAGCGTCCTGCAGAATCGTTCATGTGATCGCAGGCTTGGCCATCAGTGCCCCGCAGGACCCCTTTCCCCACGTGTCAGCTCTTTCTGCCCTGACTAGGCTGCCAGCCAAGGAAGGAGGGCCATGGCAATCTACCAATTTTCTTCAGTTACCGTAATGTGGATACAAGGAGCTGGACGTGTGATGACATTCGCAAAAGCCCACGTCCCTAGTTTTAAGGGAGGCCACCTGGCACGGTGTAGAGTGGGCTTTGGGTGAGATTTGCTTTCACTGGGGTTGTCGTGAGATGCTGTGTCCTGCCGTGGTTAGTAGCACAGACTGCAGCTGGACAGCCCGGGCTAGGACCCTCCTCTGCTACTTCCAGCTGGTGAGCTCGGGCTGACGAGACATGTCATCCAGCTTGTCCTCATCTGCAGAACGAGAGCCCACAGGACCTGCCACACGAGGCTGCTCTGATCAGGGATGTGAGTTCATGCACGTGAGGGTGCGGAGTGGTACCTGGCCCATAGTCAGGGCTCAGTGAGTGTTCGCCGATTTTATTTTGATCTGAAGCCTCTAGAATTGAATATTCTATTCCGTTTCTGGGCTGTGCTGTGGGTTCAATCATTCACTGGCTGTTTATTAAGCATCTCCTGGGTGCAGAACTCGTCCTAGATGATGGCGTTTCAAAGCCGGAGTCGGCAACATGATAAACACAGTGAGACATCGCTCCTTCTTTGCCATTGGGACAAGTGAAGCCTTGTAGGAGACCAGAGGCTGGAGAGTTCCCTGAGCCAGGCGGCTGCTCAGAGGAGCTGGGGGGCCTGGAGTGAAGGGGGCGGCGAGGAGGAGCTGGAGGCCTGAGCCGAGGGCTGGACAGTGGGTTGAGAGAAGGAAGGTGGAGTTGACTAAGGATGATGAGGGCGGGGTGCCATTCTGAGTGGGAGCCCGGGGGAAGCGCTAAAGAGGGTGGAATTCTTGAGAGTGGTTTTCTGGTGTTGGTGTGGGCGGTAGGCTCTGCTTTAAGCCTTTTTGGTGCGAAGTGCCTGGGGCCGCCAGGTGGAGATCTATCCCCTTTGCCCAGCTCCGGTGTCAGTGGAGGAAGAGGGCTCAGGATGCGCCAGCCAAGGGCCCCCGTCGCACAGGATGGAGCAGGCCTCTCTGCTCCCAGCAGAGCGAGCACAGGCCCCTCTGTGTGCGGCCTGAGAGCCCTGGCCGGGCCTCCTCCTTGAAGGGCCTGACAAAGACTTGCTTGTTCTCGCCTGACATCAGACCTCGCCCTCAGGATTTCTCTGTTCTTCTGGGGCAAGATCTCACACAGTGATAATAGAGTGAACGGGAAGGGAGGAATCAAGGGAAAGCTGTCTCAGGCGTCACCATGCCAACCCGCTCCCCTGGCTGAGCGTAAGAAGAGGGCGCGCCTGCTGTGTGCGCCCTGCGCATCTTCCAGGTCACACCCTGGCAGGGACTGCCCTGAGCTGCGGGCGTTTCTGGTTGGAGCCGAACGGGAGCTGCTCGTATTGGTTCCGAGAGATGCTAGCTGCCTGGTCCGTGACGGACAAAATATTAGTGAGTCACATTACTTAATTGCTGCATACAGTGGGTGGATTGTTTTCTCTCTCTCTCTCTCTCTGTGTGTGTGTGTGTGTGTGTGTGTGTGTGTTTTAGCTTAAGTAAGTATTGCATTTAAACACCTGGGTTTTCTATGTTAACAAAGACTTATAGTGAGTTCTGCCTTGGACATTTCGTAAAAGCTTACTGTTTAGAGGCATCTGTGAGATCACCTGCTCCTGAGTCTGTCTGATCCTTTTTTCAGATGAGTGAACGGAACCCGGGAGAATGGGAGACAGGAGTAAAGCTTTTATAGGCACCCGGGATTCGGATCCTGCGTGACAAGTTCTCAGCATAAGACCCCTAGTGAGGGCTTACTCAGTGCTATCCCTGCTTACTCTCTGAGCTTTGATGTGTGCCAGATGGGGTCAATAAATGAACTCACTTGTAAAACAAAATGAATGTGAAACCAGTCCAAGGGGAGCCCCTAGTTTCATTTATCATAAAACAATCAATCCGGGCTTCCCTGGTGGCGCAGTGGTTGAGAGTCCGCCTGCCGATGCAGGGGACACGGGTTCGTGCCCCGGTCCGGGAAGATCCCACATGCCACGGAGCGGCTGGGCCCGCGAGCCATGGCCGTGGAGCCTGTGTGTCCGGAGCCTGTGCTCCACAACGGGAGAGGCCACAGCAGTGAGAGGCCCGCGTACCGCAAAAAAAAAAACAAAAAACAATCAATCCTAAAACAACCGTTTGCTTGTGAGATACAGGAAGAAAAGGAAATTTGACACGGGACCTTCACATCCTCAGTCTAGTGCAGTGGTTCTGAAGCTCACGGCCAAGGCCATAGGCTAGTAAGTGAAAGGGGAGCCCGTGTCTCCACTGTCTCTTCAGTGTGTTTCCCACACTCCATACTCCACTTCATCAAATGACCTGGGGTTACTTTGTTTAGCTGGAGTCTCAGCTGGTAGGAACTGCGGAGCAGTCCCAGACCTGGTGCTTGAGGAGCAATTTGCTGTCTTCAAGTGGAATTAGAAATAGCCTAAACAGTACTTGATCTGTCTGTGAGGGCTGGGAGCCTTCTAGCAGATGCAGGGCACAGCTTTCAAATTTAGTCATGTGTGGCCACAGACACCAGCCGGGGAACCCCGGCTGCAGGGTAAAGTTTAAAACCAGGGTAGTGCATAGTTGAGTCATCAAGAGCACGGCCGGGTTCAAATGTAAATCTGGAGATGAACTTGGTAAGGTTGTTTGTTTGGTTTAACTGTGGTCTTGCTGGATCGATCCAAACAGGGAAGTTCCACTGTGACTCTGCTGCCTTCTCTGTGTATGTTGGGTTCCCTGCAGGAGCATCCTCTGCGAAAGCGTGTCCTGCACGCCTCTCTGTCTATCAACACAGGGTGGGGTTACCGATCGCTAACAGAGGATCTCCCGCTCTCCTAATTTACACTTCCAGAGTGTCTGCCAGATCCAAAATATAATTTGAAGTGGACATTTCACCAAAATGAGCTGTCGTAATTCATTTTGATAAGCTTGGATAAGATTTCAGCATTTTCTTTCTTTCTTTTTTACTCTGTACCTTTTGCAACTGGAGTCAGGTTGATTCAGCCACCAGACAGATGTTCCCCTGGGTGGAAAACGTGATTTAAGAAATTAGGGGAAGAGGCAGGGGAAGATGATTACTAAGCCAAGTGGTTGAATCTATTAATTTTTCTTTCCCAAACGTCATGGCTCCATTTCCAGCAAAGTGGTCAAGATCAATGCTTTTGAAATGACCTTGAACAGGCATGAAGTGAGTTAGTGTGTTAAGTAAGCACTGGGTACCACAGCTGCGAATTTGAACCCTTTTTACTACTAAGAATATATTCAGGGCATTGAAATGGATCCCCCTGCTTTGTCCTTTTTCCAAACTTCTGCTTTTGTACTAAGTACCTACCCTGACCTGGTCTGGCATTTTTAACGTGAGATGAGCACGCCCCTTAGTGGAGAAAGTACTTAACTGCAAGCTCTTAACATTTGCCCAAAGAAAAGCTCTCAGTTTTTACAGAAATATATCGCTTTAGTAACTCTTAAAGCCAAACTACTTGTCCACGTTGGAGGGTTATGAGATAATTTGTGGGAAGCACTTAAAATGGCACTGAGTGCAGGAATGACAATCAGCAGCTGCTATTATCACGCTTATCTGAGATTGAGGATTCGGGAAGCAGGGGGTTGAGTGACGTCATTTTGGGCGTCTTCCGGATTTCAGCTTCAGGGCCCTCTGTGCCCACACTGTTACGTATTAGGAAAGGTGAGTGAAGAGTAGTGGACAGGACTTACCTGGGGCAGGACCCACTGCCCCGAGGCGGAAAGCAGTGACGACCACTTCAGAATACAGGCCTCCTCACCGTGCAGGAATTTGGATTGAAAAGAGCATCCACACAATGTGATTCCACCTGCACTTGATGAGGAGGCACTGTTCCTTTGCCACGCCTGTCCCTGACCTTGGACTTCTCCCAGCTCAGCCTCTGGACGCTCAGAAGTCTCCACAGGCAACCCTTTGTGAAAATGACTCCTAGTGGCAGGAGATGTCTCTTTCAGAAGTTCATGTGGGCATCGTTGAGGCCGTATTTTGCTTTTCTCATGACTCAAGTTTTCTTTCTTTTAATTGTCAAGCATAGGATGAGACCCCTATGAGTCTGTTTCTTCATATGCCTGAAGCTGGTTACATCTTTATCAAACGAGATGTGAAAGTGGGGAAACGATTTGCCTTCCCTCTCTCCTTTCTTTCTTCCTCCCTTTCTTCTTTCTTTTCTTCCTTCATCCCTTTCTTCCTTTCATTCCTCCTTCCCTCTCGCTTTTTCCTCCTCTCCCACCAGCCCCTCCTCTTTCCTTCCCTCTTGCTCTAAGTTGATGATTGGCAAGAGGTCCTTGGATATAGATTTTGGCATCCACGCCATCTCTTGTCCACTCACTTTTTCATTTATTCGGAAACATATTCCCTGAACAGCCTACTCTGGATTCAAACATAATCCAGTCCCAGTTCCGGTGCTGGGGATATTCATCCTTTAAGAGGAGAGGCAGGCAGGTAAGCAGGGGTGACAGGACCGTGGGAAGGTGCTGGAAGAGGGCTCCCGGGGCCGTGGGGACAGGAACAGAGGGCAGCCCGTCCCCCCAGGACTGGCACCGGGAGCACGGCAGGCCCCAGGCTGGTGGTGGATGTAAGTTTGCCTGGCAGAGAACCACCTTTAGAGTGGCTTTAAAAGCCACCTAGGAGGGGCTTCCCTGGTGGCGCAGTGGTTGAGAGTCTGCCTGCCGATGCAGGGGACACGGGTTCGTGCCCCGGTCCGGGAAGATCCCACATGCCGCGGAGCGGCTGGGCCCGTGAGCCATGGCCGCTGAGCCTGCGTGTCCGGAGCCTGTGCTCCACAACGGGAGAGGCCACAGCAGTGAGAGGCCCGCGTACCGCAAAAAAAAAAAAAAAAAAAGCCACCTACCGACAGGTCTCAAGGCCAGGCGTGTGACAGCTGTCCCTCCAAAGGCCTCTCAACTCCACCCACTGAGAGTGTGATCTCAGCCGTGGGGGACCTGGGGTTCCCTTCGTCCCGGCCCCAGGCCTCGCTGGCAGTTTCTCCCTGGCCTCCCTCCCACTCCACAGCCCCCTCCTGCATGAAACCCTCCACATTCTTCCAGTCAGAGGATTCCTCTCCTCTCTTCCACCCTCTTCCCAGATACCAGTCCTCACTAGAATCTTCCACTCGTTACAGCTGTCTTTAAACATAGCCTCTCACCCTCACCGGATGGTGCAGGGACCGTGTCTTAGGTAGCTCTAGTTTCTAAAAAGAGCAAATGTTCATGCAGTTGCTCCTTTGACCACGCACCCACTTTCCTGTACTCTGTCAAGGACTGTGCTGGGTGTGGAGGCTGGACCAATGATTAAGACCTGCGTTCAGGAAGCTGAGCAGACACACATGAATATTATATTTTTGTTCGAAATGCATACAGGATACACAGGGTGTATAGATTAGGGCCATAAGAAGGAAGAGGCCAGTTCTAACTTGGGAGCTAGTGGCAAGGGAGAGGAGGGGTGTTGGATTTGGGTGGAGGTGGGGATCGACTGAATCAAATCACACATAAAGTGCAGTGTAGGTGGATAGATCACCCGGCAGAGCCAACAGAGTTTTGCCAACTAAACAGAATCTTCAGTGTTACTGGTAATTTCTAGAAATGTTGAAAGAATTTATTACTTATTTCAACTGAATGCTGCCATTTCCTGGGCAAAGTAAGTAGACTTCCAAAGCCTTGGGAATTAACATCATCATTTCACCATCTCTTGGAATTGTTTTGAAAGCCAGTGGACATAGCTTTGGTGTTTGCAAATTATCCCCAACCTAGTGCCTTAATGTTACAGTTTTATTATTATCGTAACTGCAGTGAGATCTGATTTGGGCTCTGAGGGCTGGGACTGCGGCGGCTTTTCAATTGCTTCTGGAATTCCAAAGGAAGAGTCTGAATTAGAGAACGTCATATTAGACCTTTGAATACACGTGATAGATGAAAGCTGGCTGCCCAAGCATTGACTAATACAGGGACTTTGGGACTCGCTTTATCAAATACATGAAAATTAGTTGTAGTTAGCCTGTCTGCGTATTTCATGATGTTTGATGCTTCGGAAGTCCAAAAGGGCTTGAGAACAATTTCTCTTTAGTAGTTTAAGTGTTCTACCTGATTTCTGAATTACTGCTTTTTCACAGAGGTAAACTCTGGAGTACTCCCTGAGTGCAGCAGTGGCCAATTTTGAGATAGCATGGTGCTGGGAATCTATCACCACCATCCTTCCCAAATAGCTGGAAATCCAAAGGGCTTCAAGGAACAAGCCAGGGATGCTCTGTGGAAGTGCTGTCAAGGCGCAGTTCTGGTTCTTAAGTGGAAGTCTCATCCCATTTCTAATTGCCTTAGCTCCTGGTGTGGCTTTCGGTTGCCTGAATACATTTCTGGAAATTGTTGGACATTCTCATTGCATTAAGACCTCAGGATGTTGGAACGACGGGGAGTTTCCCAGGTCGTCTAGCCAGTCCTGGTGGGTTACAGATGCGATAAGGATGAGACTCAGATGGGGGGGGGCGGGGGGGGAGTGACCTTCCCCAAGGTCTTGTAGCAAACAAGTGGCTGAAAACAGGTTAGGACAAGAGCCAGTGACTCCCGTGCATTTGGTGGCATTACAGAGACCTTACAGTCGCGGTAGCTTCCATGACCTTGAGGCCCTGGGGTTACACAACAACTGTCTGACCCGCCCAAGGCACCGAACTGTATTTCTGCCCTGGAGTTTCCTTGCTTCTGCTTTGTGGATTCAAAGTTCCTATATAATCAGTCTTCAGTAGATTCTCCTGACCGTCTCTCCCTCTACTTTCCCCCCGAAACACACTTTCTATTTTAGAGGTTCCTGCTGTTCCTCATTAGGACCAGGCTCACTGACCAGGCACTTCCCCATCCCGTGAAAGGACTACTTCTCCCCTTTTCTTACCCAAATAAGAGTGTCTGACCCAAATAACAGATGGCCTGAGAGCCTCTCCTCCCACGGGCCTGGAGGAAGAATCTTACGTTTGGATGGAAGAGAAGCTCCAGGGGATCATGGGAGTCATGTTTATGAACAGATGACTTCATTCATTCCCTCTGTAGGTATGGAGCTCCTACTGTGTGTCAGGCCCTAGTCTGGGATCTGGGGGTATATATGTTCATGGCGATAGAGATCAAAAAGAAAAATAAAGACAGTGAGTGGGGAGTAGGGTGAAGTATGATGTTGGAGAGGGTGGTTAGGTTGGGCTCCGCTGGAAAGTAAACCCTGGACAGAGGCCTAAAGAAAAACCATGCAGATATATTGGGGGAAAGCATTCTAGGCCTAAGGACTAGCAACGATACTGTGGCAGAAACACACGTGATAAGTTCAAGAATGAAGAAAGGGGAGAGGCCAGAAGCCAGAGTAGCCCAGCGATGGAGGGGAGTTGTACGAGATGAACTACCTTGGGGTAACATCACCTCGGGCCTTGTTGACTGTGATAAGAATCTTTTATTTTACTCTAAGTGACACAGGAAACCATTGAAGGGGTTTAACCAGAGGAGTGACATGCTGAAACTTTTGAAACATCATTAGAGCTGCCAGATAGGTAATTGACTGAGTGATTGGGAACTGGGGAATCTGTTTAGGAAGTGAGTATGATAGTCTTGGCAAGAGATGGGATGCCCTGTGGGTTGTCTAGGCCTCCATGTCCGAGAAACGATCAAATTCAAGCTGCGTCCTAAAAGGAGAGCTGAAGGGTTTGTTAGCTTAGATATGGGGTGTGAGAGAAAGGAAAGCCGAGGATGACACTGCCGTTTTTAGTCTGAGTGTCTGGAAACATGGAATTGCCATTTACAGAAAGAAGAAAGACTGAAGAGGGGCAGATTTCTAGGGAAAAAAGCCAAAACTTTAATTTTGGATATGTGAAGTTTGAGGTGTCTATTAGAAGTCAAGCAGTCAATGGGATAAATGAGTCTGGAGTTCAAGCGAGGGGGTCAAGGTGACAGTTATAAATTTGGAAGTCATCAGCATACATCCTCTAAGATGGTATTTAATAGATATTAATAGTTGTGTCAGAAAGGGGACTCGGGGAGGGGGAAGGGTAAGCTGAGACAAAGTGAGAGAGTGGCATGGACATATATACACTACCAAAGGTAAAATAGATAGCTAGCGGGAAGCAGGCGCATAGCACAGGGAGATCAGCTCGGTGCTTTGTGTCCACCTAGAGGGGTGGGATAGGGAGGGTGGGAGGGAGACGTGAGAGGGAGGGGATAGGGGGATATTTGTATACATATAGCTGGTTCACTTTGTTACACAGCAGAAACTAACACACCATTGTAAAGCAATTATACTCCAATAAAGATGTTAAAAAATATATACTGCCTGCACTCAAGTCATGTCTGTATATTTCTGTGCGCATCTCTTGTTGATGGTTTTGAGTGTCCATGTATCTTCTTGGCCATGTTAGAAATAAAAAGTTAATTTTCAAAAAAAAGAAAGGGGACGCTTCTTCATGGCCAGGAGGACAGAACTAAGACCAGTGAGTGGAACAAGAAAAATAACGATAGTAATCGTGATTACGGCAACTACCATTTGTGCATCTGGCTACTTACATATGTTGTGTCACTGTCTCTACAAACCAGCCTTGAAGAGGTTGAATTCATCTCTGTTTTACTCGTATTGAAACTCAGACTCTGGGAGGTTAAGTAAATGTTGTTAAATACGTTGATTGAGACCACCCAGCTAATAAATAGCTAAGCTGTGATCCAAACCCAAGTTCATGTTCTTGTTGCTATACTAAACATCACAGCTCAGCTTAAGAAGTTCAGTAGGGTGGTCTTCTTTTATCTCTGAGAAAGACAACTCAGCTGAGGATTTCTGCGAGCTCACCCTCCACCTTCAACTGAGCCTGTCCTGCAGGTCGGGCGTTTCAGATGCTGGGTGAAAGACTGCATGTCGGGGCTGCCCTTGCCAACACAGAACACACACTGTAAAGCAAGAGAGAACAATTTGCAAAAAAGAGATGACACAGGAAGCTAAAGTCATACATCCGCTCTGAACACTGGCTACTGTTTAAGCCAAGACATTACCCATAGGTGCCGGTTGATTTCCTCTCCTAGTTTCAGAGGGCAGATGACAATCCCCAGCCTACTGGAGACAGGTGGAGAAGGGGAATACAGGGATTTATTCCACGCAGGCGGAGGGGCAGGCTTCGGGCGGCTTAGCTGTCATCTCCTTCAGGGCTCGCCGCAAACAAATAAGTGCTGGGGGCTCCACCTAGGAAAGTAAGACCTGAGGGGTGACATGGCTCGTCCAAGGACCTGCAGCCAACACATGTTACAGGCTTTCCAGACCCCAGAGCTCAAGCCTGTTGCACCGCTTTCCTTCAGAAGGGGAAGGAGGAGGCTGGGATGCTGAGAGCAGCTGGCGTTATCCTCCGCCCATCCCCGCCTGCGGTCTGGAGACGGCCGGCAGAGGGCGCCGCGCCCCTGGCTCTCCCAGCCCGCGGCCCGAAGCCATGTTGAATGAGCAAATGTCTGCAGCCGCCTCCGCGAGATGGAAATGTCTCCCTGGCAGGAAATCCGCGAGGAGCACCGCGGGGTTGTGCAAACAGCCTCACAATGTCCGCTTGTGTGTGTGCACTCGGCTTCGCCCGCGTCGCCCACAATGCTCTGTTTTTTTTGGATAATGGGCCTCTGTGGACCCATAGGGCTTGTCATGCAAAGGGAGTGACCTGTGTTTGTCATAAATGGGCTCTTGTATGATTAATAGCCACGCGAACGCGCCCGCAGTAGCCGCTCGGCACCGGCTTCACCTCTTCGCCCGAGGCGGTGGTCTCAGTCGCTCTCTTCCCTCGCTCCAAAGCGGCCGTGCAGAATTGATTGCTAAAAGGGAAATGACTTGTTTGCATTGTGGTTGCAGTTTTTTATATGCGAGACAGGAGGTGCAGAAAACTAGCATTTGTTGCTGGAGGCTGACTGCATGCCAGACATTATACTAGGTGCTTTCCCTGCATTATTTTATTTACTCACCAACGGCACTGCTAAGGAAGTATTACGATTCGCGTTTCACAGACAAGGAAAACCCAAATTCAGAAAAGTAGAAGACTTACCCAAGGTCTCCGCAGCCTGTGCTGTTGCCACTAAAGAACTTTTCTCCTTCAGCGTCGTCCACGGTCCACACACCTGGAAATGCCTCCCTCATCCTGCCTGGCTGTCCATACACTCAATTAGCGATTTTAAAATAAATGAGGGATTTCCATTCTTGGGTGTCAGTGTGTGTATTGTACCTCCTGGAATTATATGCAAAAACATGTGGGTCTGTGTGTGGGTGCATTTTTCTAAGAAGGCTGATATTCATCAGATTCTCAAGGTCATCTATGATCATAAAACAACAGAATATCTCTATTTTGGGAAATGTTTATTTTCTCCAACCTGTTTCTCTTCCCAATGACCCTTCCTCTGTTCGGCTTGTTTGCCGTTGACAATCTTACTGTCACTGCTGTGCGGTGACTGCTTACCGAATCTTCCATTCCATTTCAGTGGCCATCAGTGAAGAGGCTGCGTGCTGGACCTGTGCTTGGAGCTTGGCTGGGGAGGGGTGGGGGGGGTAGTTGAAATGGGCCTTTAAAGAATCCACAGCAAGGAAGAGAGGTTATTCATTCAGCCTGGGGGTCAGGGAGGAGGTTTCTGGGAGGAAGTGCAATCTGATTTGGGCCTTGAAAGATAGGCCATCCAGAGGCAGAGGAGAGGGGGAGGGCATTCCAGGCAAAGGGAGCAGAATGAACACAAAAACAGAAGCAAGAACCAGGCCAGAGCTGTTGGCACTGTCCATACTCTGGTGTGACCAAAGTACAGAGTGTTCAGAGGAGCTGAAACTTGAAAGAGAGCTTTGGGTCAGGTTTTAGGATCTGAATACCATGTGAAAAACTGCACCCATCTTAATTTGATGGCCAGCTTGGGAAGCGTTTACACTGAAACATGCCTTTTTCCTTCCACCCAGCAGCTCCACATCGCGCTGGGCCAGGGAGTTGCCTCAGAAAGCAGCTCCCTGCAGGAGAGCCGGCCTCCAGGGCACTCAGCACACTCCCCCCTCCCCCCCCTCCCCCGCCTTCCCTGTCCCAGCTTACAGTGACGGTCTTCAGTGCTTGCTTGGGGTTCAAGCTAGGGGTTTTATTTTAAAGCTGTTACTTTGGTTTGCGATTAAGCGTACTTTGAAATCGAGGCATTTGCTCCTTTCAGAAATGGAGACCAAAGCAAAGCCCCTCCTGCCTCTGAGATTTCAAGGGATGTTTTCTGCCCTTTGGCCGACCTTGACACTTGAGATGTAATGGGCCACGCCAACCTCCCTTGGCTTCAAATTCTTTAGGTTTTCAGTATGTGAAATGGCTTTTGGTGGTCTTTTTGGTACTTCTATAATTTTGACACCCCCCCCCAAATAAATTTGAACTGGGAATTAATATACCTAATGCTTTGACACCTCCATCAATTCCAAAGCCTCCTTTGGTGCACAGGTGGACCTCCGTTTAAGAAAACTCAGTGTCTGAAAACCTAGACTTACAAACCAAGTCAGTCCCTGACACTGGGGCGGATGGGGTTCTTCAGGGGGCTTTCGCTTCCCAGAAGTACTCCATCCGTGGGCACCATGCCTCCCGGTGCCTTGACCTGCGAGGTCATATTTCACCACTTGACAGTGAACTCTGGAGGCAGAGAGACCTCAGGCAGAAATGTGTGGAGCAGCTGCCAGGGACCGAGAGCCAGGCAGGGACTGGGGGAAAGCCTTTTTCTTTTCTTTCCTCTCTTTTTTTTTTTGTTTTAGGTTATATTGTGAGATAACATATAGACTAGACTTAATTCACCAGCGTTCACTTTACACAGGACATTTCCCGTAACGTGCGCTCAGAGTCTGCTGTGTGATCCGAGGTGCTTGGGGTATCTGGTGTTGGATTGGGGGAGGCGAGAGAGAGCCCAAGATAATGGCTGGAGATGATGGGGAGAGACTGCGGCCAGGAGAAGGGCTTAGAGAGAAGTCACGGCCAGGGGAGACGTGGAAGGTACCTGGAGAGAGTTTGGTGAGACACCAGGTCTAAGGGGGGCAGCAGGTGCAGAAATCTCGGGGGACACTCGGGTTTCTGGCTCATAATTTAATGGACGATGATGCCTTTCTGTGAACAAAGAAGGAGGAGGACACTTGGGAAGGGCAGAATTTAAGGTTATTAAGATCTTCCCAAAATTGCTGTGCTTGCAGGAAATTCACTTAGAGGTACCGGCCAGGAGTTGAGGAGGGAGGTCCAGTTTGGGGCTAGAGTGGGACAGGGAGACAAGGTGTGAAGACCGAACATTGGAGACGGGCACTTGAAGGTTAGATGGAGGAAGCGGAGACTTAAGAAGGACCATCCATTCAGGGCTTCCCTGGTGGCGCAGTGGTTGAGAGTCCGCCTGCCGATGCAGGGGACACGGGTTCGTGCCCCGGTCCGGGAGGATCCCACATGCCGCGGAGCGGCTGGGCCCGTGAGCCATGGCCGCTGAGCCTGCGCGTCCGGAGCCTGTGCTCCGCAACGGGAGAGGCCACAACGGTGAGAGGCCTGGGTACCGCAAAAAAAAAAAAAAAAGAAGGACCATTCATAGAGATGAGAGGGCAGCAAGGAGGCCCTCCAGCATCTCGGCAGGGGAGGGCTTGGCCAACAGCACGCAGGGCAAGATTCCCTGCATCCCCTCGCTCAGGGCTAGAGGACCCTGGCTTCTGTCGGTTGAAATACCCGAGAATCAAATTCTGGAAAAAGGAGATCTGTAATCCAGAGAAATGAGAGTCTGTTTAATCTAAATCACTGATGGTCAGAGCAGCCCAAACTTCGGGCGACTCCTCCGTGTTCCCTTTCGGGTTCTAGACTGAAGCGAGGCCATCGGAGAGAGGTGGAATAAACAGCTTTCCCAACACTACTCAGTAAGCAGAAGGCATTTCCAAGACTGCTGCCCTGCAGGGGTCACTCTCCCTTTGAAATGGGGCAGAAGTGGCCTGGGTGGGCTGTGACTGTCAGCCCTCCTTTTAGGGAAGGGGGAAGCTCATCAAGCAGTTTCCTTCTCACCGTGTTCTTGATTTCACAAGTGGAAGGGAACAAATTCACTAATGATTTCCCAGCGGTGGGCTGGTCCAGAACAAAGTCCCAGTTTGATTGTTTCCATATTCACTGGTATTGGAAATTGGGGGGCGGGGGCACATTGACTTTCATTCCCTAAAAAAGAATCTAATTTCACTCTCATTTCTTGGAGACTTTTTGCTGCTGTAATATTGATGTTTATGGGGAAATTAGCTGTGATGAGGTAATAGTCTATTTTAGAAAACTGAACTCAGATATTGAAAGGACTATTTTAAACCTGCACTTAATCGTTCAACTCTGTAATGGTCTCTCGGTATTTTTTTGAGAATTCCCATGGATTGCCTTACAACTCGACTCTAGCAGCTTGCATTCCACCGGGAACACCCAGCCCTTTTGAGGGACACCGTGGTATTAATGATGGATGAGGATATTCAAGGCATTTTCCCATTTGAGTGCCATTACTTGTTGTGTTAAGACGTTTTGAAAACACATTTTAGCCATTAACTCATTTTTATTGTCAGATGAAAGTGCTTAATAGACTCACTCTAGTTTCCCTCCTTCGTCTTGGAATGAAATCATCTGTTGGATTCTTGGCACGACTTTGGGCAACGGAACAGAGAACCTTATGACTTCATTGCAGAAACGGCAGCTGGGCAGGGAATTCCAGCCCAGCCCAACTATCTAAAATCGCTCACCTGGTTTTGCGCCCAGAATTTATAGTCTGAGCTACTTCATTCCATCAATGCATTCCCCGCCCCCTGCAAAGAAAAGCAGGTGCTTCTGTCATTTAAGGAATGTACCCTTCCTTTTGCTGAGAAGTTTGTTTTTTGTTTTTTGTTTTTTGTTTTTTTGCGGTACACGGGCCTCTCACTGTTGTGGCCTCTCCCGTTGCGGAGCACAGGCTCCGGACGCGCAGGCTCAGCGGCCATGGCTCACGGGCCCAGCCGCTCCACGGCATGCGGGATCCTCCCGGACCGGGGCACGAACCCGTGTCCCCTGCATCAGCAGGCGGACCCTCAACCACTGCGCCACCAGGGAAGCCCGAGAAGTATTTTTTTAAGCCGCCTATTTTGTATCTGATATATTACAGGCTGATGGTCAACCGGTTTTGCTTATCATTCAAAACAATCAAGGAGTATAAATGAGGTATCATGGGTTGTACGATTACTAGGAGAAAGTGTCTCTGGGTAGTGTGAATACCAGACGTATCAGGGTTGTACTCTCCCTGCTCGGACAGCTCCCTGGATGGTTCAGGGGAGGCAAGCCAGAGAGGCCACTTGCTTTGGGGGGACGGTGTGGGGAGCCTGCAAGCCTCTTTCGTCGCTGACAGCAGCTGCCAACCTGGCTGCCATCAGGATTTCTCCAAATCTGAACCTTGTTGACCAGGTTGAAGGTCAGATTGTCTTAATAGCCCTCCTAGGATCACATCCAGTCGCCAGAAACACTCCTAAAGCCAGAACTGGACTGCTTTCCTCCACTCTGTTGGGGAAATCTCAGGGCTCCATTGTAGTCAGGAGATCAGACTTATCATAAAACTAAGTGAGACAGGTCACAGCATGCAGCTGGAGGCACCAGCTTCAGAGCAGAGACCAGCAGTTCTGCTCCCAAGCTGGGCCGAGTACCTGACCAGGTTAGTGACTCCTAGACTTTGGAATTTCATAAAACGATAAAATTTCAAAATAAACTTTGGGGACTTAGGATGCAGCGATCACTATCATTTTGTAAAATAAATAAAAGACACTGTAGCATAGAGATGTTTGCATAACTTTAGCAGAAATGCAAGGCTCATGCCATAGCCTTAATTTCTCATTTTGCCTTGGACTGGTTGATGCTTTGGTACCACTGGACAAAACAATCTTAAGGATTTCTTTGCCAGTGCTAACTGGGAACCAGGCCCTGTGCTAAGTGCTGGGCATACAAGGAGGTGTAAAAACAGCCCTGCGCAAGAAGACCTTACATTCAGAGATGGCGGGAAAGTGTGTAATTATGGTCCACACTGTAGGCACTGTGACACAGTAAACACAGCAAGTTAGGTGAGCAAAGAGAAGCCGAGCTTACCCAAGGGAGTGGGTTTTGTTTTATTCGAGGTAGAGTTGAAGAGGAGGGAAGATTTACGGGGGTTCTTCTGAAGGTCCCGATTTCCAAACTCATACCTGAAAGGGGATTCTGGAGAGGCAATGGCCGAGAGCCAGTGCTTAGAGGTCAGATGGAATTGACTTCCAGACCCAGCTCTGCCCCTTGTGGGCTTGAGAAACTTTTAAAATCTCTAAGATAATTTCTTTATCTCTAAAGTTGGGATAATAAGAGTTCCTACCTCATAAGGTGGCTGTGAAAATTAAAATATGATAATACATAAAAAACTCTCATCCTTATGGCCTGCAGATCATTACAAAATGTTAGCTGTCATTATAATTGTAAACAGAAGGAGCAACATGTGCAAGGGCCCTGAGGCAACAGAGAGCAGGCTGCTTTAGGGAAGTGCAGGGTGTGATGAGTGTAGGGCCCAGGGGTGCGGAGGAAGAGAGGGGAGAGAGGAGACGGGCAGGGGCTGGAGGCCAGGTTTTCTGGATCCATTGCACACATTGGTATACGTTACATCCTGCGGGCCCTGGAGAGCCATGGAAGCATGTTAAGCAAGGAAGTAACATTGTCAGATTTGTGTTTAGAAAGCTGGAAACGAATGGGCAGGAGACGAAACTGGAGTCAGGAGGATCTGTTTGGGGGCTCTTTGCAGGATGCCGGCGAGCTCTGCTGAGGGTCTGAATTAGGATACTCAGGGTAGGGAAGGAGAGAAGTGCACACATCCCAGTGGGGATGTCCTGTTTAACAAGCTGTTTAACATGTTCTAGGAAGACCCTACTACCATGGGGCAGAAACCCTCCACTGGCAGTGATACATCGCACCTTATGGTATTTTTATTTAATAAATCTTTATTGGAGTATAATTGCTTCACAATACCATGTTAGTTTCTGTTGCACAACAAAGCAAATCAGCCATATGCATACACATGTCCCTAGATCCCCTCCCTCTTGAGCCTCCCTCCCACCCTCCCTATCCCATCCCTCTAGGTCATCGCAAAGCTCCCAGCCGATCTCCCTGTGCTATGCGGCTGCTTCCCACCAGCCGACTGTCTTACATTCCGTCGTGTGTACATGTCGATGCCGCTCTCACTTCCCCCCAGCTTCCCCCTCCCACCCCGTGTCCTCAAGTCCATTCTCTACGTCTACCTCTTTATTCCTGCCCTGCCACTAGGTTCACCAGTACCATTTTTTTTTAGATTCCATATATATGCGTTAGCATACGGTATTTGTTTTTCTCTTGCTGACCTACTTCACTCTGTATGACAGACTCTAGGTCCATCCACCTCACTACAAATATCTCAATTTCGTTTCTTTTTATGACTGAGTCATATTCCATTGTATATAGGTGCCACATCTTCTTTATACATTCATCTGTCGATGGACACTTAGGTTGCTTCCATGTCCTGGCTATTGTAAATAGTGCTGCAATGAACATTGTGGTGCATGTCTCTTTCTGAACTATGGTTTTCTCAGGGTGTATTCTTAGTAGGAGGATTGCTAGGAAAACTGGACAGCTACATGTAAAGGAATGAAATTAGAGCACTACCTAACACCATACACAAAAATAAACTCCAAATGGATTAAAGACTTAAATGTAGGACCAGACACTGTAAAACTTTTAGAGGAAAACATAGGAAAAACACTCTTTGACATAAACCACAGCAATATCTTTTTTGACCCACTTCCTAGAGTAACAGAAATAAAAACAAAAATAAATGGGACTTAATTGAACTTAAAAGCTTTTGCACAGCAAAGGAAGCCATAAACAAGACAAAAAAACAACCCTCAGAATGGGAGAAAATATTTGCAAATGAAACAACAGATAAAGGATTAATCTCCAAAATATATAAACAGCTTATGGAGCTCAATATCAAAAAAACAAACAATCCAGTTAAAAAATTGGTGGAAGACCGAAATAGACATTTCACCAAGGAAGACATACAGGTGGCCAAGAGGTACATGAAAAGATGCCCAACATCACTAATTATTAGAGAAATGCAAATCAAAACTACAATGAGGTATCACCTCACACCAGTTAGAATGGGCATCATCAGAAAATCTACAAACAACAAATGCTGGAGGGTGTGTGGAGAAAAGGGAACCCTCTTGCACTGCTGGTGGGAATGTAAATTGATACAACCACTATGGAGAACAGTATGGAGGGTCCTTAAAAAACTAAAAATAGAACTACCATATGCACCTTATGTTTTTTTTTTATTTATGTATTTTATTTATTTATTTTTGGCTGCGTTGGGTCTTCATTGCTGTGCACAGGCTTTCTCTAGCTGCGGCAAGTGGGGGCTACTCTTCGTTGTGGTGCGCAGGCTTCTCATTGCGGTGACTTCTCTTGTTGCAGAGCATGGGATCTAGGCATGCGGGACGGGCTTCAGTAGCGTGGCACGCGGGCTCGGTAGCTGTGGCTCACGGGCTCCAGAGTGCAGGCTCAGTAGTTGTGGCACACGGGCTTAGTTGCTCGGCGGCATGTGGGATCTTCCCGGACCAGGGCTCAAACCCATGTCCCCTGCATTGGCAGGCAGAATCTCAACCACTGTGCCACCAGGGAAGGCCCAACCTTATGTTTTAATGTCTGAGAAAAAATGAATTTGTCCCATTTTCTTTTTGTATTAATGGACAGAGCAAGAGATTGACAGCCAGGACACCTTCCTTCTGGCTCCTTCTTTGGCCGTAATGTATTTTGGGTCCGTGGGCAAGTGCTTTTTTGTAAATAAGAGCTTTAAAAATATCACCCCAGTTCTAATATAGAATGTATTCTGAGGACATTTGGGACTTCCATCTGGAAGACCCTGGGAAGGACACTTACTATACCTGACCCACATGTTCTGATCTTTAAAATGGGTCCAATATCACCTTCCCTACCTTTGACACATGCTCATGTTGAGGATAAATGAGGCCAGACACATCTTTGACAAAGATGTGATGTTATATAAATATACATCATTGTTGTATTCATGATTGGTCTGGGGCTTATATGCTAACTATGTTGCAGAAGAATATTAGGCTCAACCAGGACTTCTTAATCCCCAAAATACGGAGTTATAGATAAAAAATCTAAGTGTTTGATTTCTAAAGTCTTTGTACCAGGGATGTTAAACATTTTAGATTCTGAAAGGTATTGTCTCATTCAGAGTGCTAAGAAAACCCATCCCTTCTGGTAAAGGCATTGAGTATTTATCATCTTAGACCTTAAGAAAAATATTAGCAAATAGAACCATATAGGGCTGCTGTTCTATTTTTTCTCACTTTCTGTTCTGTATTGATAAAAGGTGGTATTGGCTTAGAAAGTCTCCTTTCCGATAGTTATAGCTACAAAAGAAATTTTCTAAGTGCTTGTTCTCTAATCATGAAAATTGGGCATGGAAATCTTGTTGTACACAGGCAAAGGTCAGAATTCACAATGCCCACGCCCTGAGTCCTTTGTTATGTCTTACTTAGAGTAAACAAATAAATTTCCTCACCAACTATGGCCACATCTTTTCAAAGTCACTTCTAGTTGATTTTATTTGGTTTTACACTCTGGGACTACAACTAATCTTATTATTTTTTTTCTTCCAAACAAGAACCGAGTTATAAATAGGAAAAAAAAAAAAAAATGTGCATGTGCGTGTCTGTGTCTCTGTGTGTGTGTGTGTGCGCGCGCGCACGTGCGCTTTTATCCCCTTCTCTTTTTTGGAACTGAAATGTTAGCAGAGGACGATTTCTTTAGGAGGGTCATCACTTTCTACTGAGCAGCCTTAGAGCCAGCTCCCATGGAAGTGGTTTTGAGCTCAGAGCCAAGAAAGTAGTCATAGAAAATACCATGCATACATCCCAAATCGTCACCCCTGGGAGATGAGAGCCTCCCTTGGCAGGGACATGTGGCAGTCTTTAAAGGCACTATTAACACTCCTACAGTGACTAGAGAAACGCCCTCCTTCTAGACAATTTGGAAAACAAATGTGAAAGGATCCATTTCAAACTTGTATTGCTGTACATGAACCTTGAGGAGTAAGCCTTCTGTATTGGGAAGGCTTCACCAGTCACCCAACTAGTGTCTTTTGTTCCCTTCTCACTCCTGATTCCCCAGCTGGAGGCATCCTCTCTGCCAATACAGATTCCCAGGGTCCTTCATGCCTGGGTGGAGTTCACTTCTTCTATGATGCTAATTTTTCTGGAAGATTCCACCCCACATGGTTTTCTGTCTTCTCTAAATTCCTAGAGAAATATGTCTTTCACTGTACATGCCTTGGGGGACTACTAGTGTAGAGCAGGCCACTTTGGAATCTAACAGAAACTATAGACTCTCTCCCCAGAGAAAGGAGCATATACATACAATAATACATTATCGAGCACACACTTTCCACAGACCACGGACTCACAGAGTCACCAAACAGGGGCCTCCTAGGGATCTGGAATCCCAGGTCTCCTTCTGTGGGGAAAGGAGCATGGACTTTGAGTTCCTAGATGCTCAAGCTCTATCTTTTATTTTCCTGTAGTCTTCAGAAAGATGCTTAACCAACTAAATTTCTTCTTCTTCCAATACATGAAGAGAATTATAGCTACCTGAAGGATTGCTGTAAGGTTTGAGTGAACTTAAGTGTGTGAAAGCTCCAAGCACAGTGCCAGGCACACAGTGGACCCTCAATAAAATGTGCATGTTCTTGTCCCTCTCATATATCATCATCATCTTCTTCATCATCATCATCATCATCACTCTGGTTGGTACTTACTGTGTATCAGGTACATACTACTACTTTCACATTCAGTTAACATTTCTGAGCCCTTACCATTTATCAGAAGCTTGTTATGTGCTTCCAGGTCGATTACATTCTTAATCTGAACTTGTGCTGTCTCCCTAAATAGCATGTGTATCACTTGAGCACTGCAGCCATGGCTTCTGTCATTGAAAACCCCACTCCCACAGGCCGCAGGTATTCAGGGTATTCAACCAGTGATTGACTACTTCCCTCAGGGCAATTATTCAAGGTGGTGTTTTTATTAGAAAACCAAAGGGAAAAGAAGAAACTTCCCATCAAACTGTTACCAGATTCCCTTTAGGGAGGATAGGAGTTTGATTTTTCCTTTTATTTAGATAGATCACTGTCACCAAGAGAGTCAGTGCTGAGGAAGATAAACCAGGTCTCCTGGGACCTGAGTGGGCAGTGATCCTGACCGACCCCCTCTTTTGACTGTCGGAAAGTCTGTGTTGCCCCTTTGCCCTTTGGCATTTCATTCCTTTTCAGTAGAGATATTTCATGAGTCCCTTTGGCATGGTTTTCTTCATTAGATATTTGTGTTTTCCTTGGACTTGATGCTATATTTATGAAAAGGGGTAAACACAGACACAACCATTTGGTTAAAAATTGAAGTTTTTGATGATTTTTTGAGTATTTATTAAAAGGGTGATCTCCTTACTGCTATTTTCAAAAGCATTTGTTTCTGCTTGGGATTTTCGTGTTGGGAATGGGAATTAACTTACATAGAGTTATCTGAAGACCCCAGCCTCTAACTGTCACACACTTATATAAATATCGTTCTCTTGAAAATTTAGTTTTCTTTCATAAAGATTTATATTTTTAAAATTAGCTTCTGTATTTAATTTTAATACATTTAAGTTTTCTAATCCCTAAACAACATATCTTCCTCTTAGATATATTTTGAACAGAAAGTAAGAAAAGGTATCTAAAATACAGTCTTTGGCATGTAGGAAAATCTCTCGCGGTGCTAGCTATTAATACCTTTAAATATTTACCTGATTATAGCTTGACATTAAAGCAGTTTACATAAAGAGTCATGGATTTTGGGAGACCAAACCTGAAATATCAAGAAATATGCAACTTATATGATTCTGGGGATGTAATACTTCTTTGATTCCATGAATAACTTAAACCATGAAACAAGTTGTAATGCTGAATAATTATAGCTAATATTTGTGCAGTATTTTATAGTATTTTACACAGCAGTTTTACACTCATTTCAATAGTCTTTGCAAGAATCTCATGTAGAAGAGATTATACTATTGTTGTTGTAGGTGAAGAACCGAGACTCAGAGCTACAATGACTTGCTCTAGCGTAATGGGGGGGGGGCGAGACGGTGCTTCATATTTGTGCGGCTCTTTCAAACTCTTCTCTAGGAGCTCGTCATTTACCACTTACACTATTCATCTTCTGATAATATCAGTAGGCCACATTTTTATTTTAGCCTACTCTGTGCTACAGATCCTCAAGACTGTGTCTTAATCTTTATCAGTAAGTCCCAACCTGCAATGCTCTGGGAGAACAACCCCAGCAAATAGCCAAAGCCGTCATGCCAGATGCCCACACACCTTCACTTTGGTAGAGAAGAGACAGTCCTGGAGAACCCGGTCATGGAGGAAGACAGGTGTCTCTAAGAGCAAAAGGCCATCCCGAGTGGCCACAGATGGAAAGAGGACCACCTTCCAATGCCAGTCTCCGAAGCAGGAAACATCCCCAGTAAGAGCCAGAAAGAATGTTTGCAAGGCCCATCACCTCGTAAGTGCTTATCCAACTGGCATCTCCTTCCCTCTGTCTTCATCTGAGAGACCAAATCTCGTGATCTTCCCTTGCTCTGCCCCTACCAGACCCTCCTGGAGGGAGTGAATTCAGATCTCGCAACGCTCACGGGCACCACTGCAAACTATGTCGTGTCCCAGGGAGGTTTCACTTTAAGATGATCTCTGAAGATGTCAAGGGAGACATTGTGTGTTTGTTAAAATAAGCCTAAACTTTATAGTATAGACAGCATACTAGTTTTAAATAATCAACATGCTTTATAAGTTATTGCTTGAGCTCCCTTAGGCCCGGAATCCTTAGCACCCTCCTTTATGAATTCTATTCCTAGTATTTTAGTCCTTTCACATCTGTGTTTTTTGCTGTACTTCTCTCTTCCTTCCTATTGGTTCTCCATCTCCTCCTTTATTATTGGGGAGACCTTTCTTATCCCTTGAACTTAATAAGCAGCTTCTTTACCTGTAGAAACTGCCTAGAATCATCACCTGCTGGATGGCCTTATCTCTCTGATATGAGCTCCCAATCCATAGTGGAAAGTGGCAAGGATCTGGCAAGTTCCTTGGGACTGACCCAGCAGCAGGTCATATTAGGAGTGTAGGCATGGAGTTACCAGACAGAACATGGACACCAGAGTCCCCGGCCTCCCTAAATCCAGTCCTGGACTGCCAACCAGGCTTCTCTCCCCGCCTTTTAGCTGTGAAAACACTGCTGTACCCGTGGGAACTCTAAGACTCTGCTCGTCCTCAGGTATAAGTGTCAGTCTGCTCTTAGCTGGAGGAGATTTCTCTTTGTCTCAACTCTCTCTTAGCCAGATCACTATTTCATTTCTTTTTTTTTAAAGCTGTACTTCTCCAGTGTAACCCGTTTGTCTTTATTTTCTGAACTCCAAATCTTGAAAGAGACTTTTTTCCCCTTTGCTTTGGCACTCAGAAGCTTAGATCCTAATTGATCTCCAACAGATGTGAAGATCTTCTTGCCTGGATGACCTATAGTTCATGTACTACTTGCTCTCTACCTTCATCTTACTATTCTCCTTTTATTTTCCTCTTCCCCTCACTTTCATTATGTAAGCATTTGCATTTTCTAATAGTGTATAATAACTTATCTTAAATTCTTTTATTGAACAAGATCAAATATTAAAAAATAATCCTCACAGTGATTAACTAAGCCATCTCATTAGTAACATGGTTCATAGAAATGTATTTTGTATGCACTTAGGAGCTGTTTGAAAAGATTGGAGAGGCTCTGTCATGAAGAATGTAGCTGGGGGTGTAGTAAAAGCTCTTTGGGTGAGGGTCTTCCCAAGTGGAGCCCGAGATCTAATAAAAAGCAACCATGGGGCCTCCCTGGTGGCGCAGTGGTTGAGAGTCCACCTGCCGATGCAGGGGACACGGGTTCGTGCCCCGGTCCGGGAAGATCCCACGTGCCACAGAGCGGCTGGGCCCGTGAGCCATGGCCGCTGAGCCTGCGCGTCCGGAGCCTGTGCTCCGCAACGGGAGAGGCCACAGCAGTGAGGAGCCCGCGTACCGCAAAAAACAAAACAAAACAAAACAAAACAACCGTGGTCCATACCCAGTGCCCATCTGTGTGATGCTGAGTCACTTTGCAGACCTTGAACCAGAATATACTTCCATGAATCCTTGTCCCATTGGAGGGGAGTGATAAGCATCTTTTTTTTTTTCCATGAAGGAGATGAACTATTTCTGTGTTTATTCAAGGAGCTTGTATTGAAATGCATGTTTTCTAGGTTCCATAGGACTGGATTTGACCCCTAATACTACATAATATCCCATAATTATCCATTATTGTTCCAGACAGTTCCTGTTTGGGATGTGAAACATCTAGAGTACAAATAGAATATTTCCAGTTAGTTGACCTGGGTTGTTGTTAGAATCATGCTTCAAAATATTGGACTGCATCAGCCAACCAGCTTAAGTAACGTTTTGAACAGATAGAACTCTGCAGCCAGCTAGTATCTGGATGTATTTCCACGTGTGTTTATTTCAGTCTGTTACTAATTTTAAAGGCTTAATGTATTTCCCACCCAGGCACTCTGACAGTAAAATCCTACACAAGTCAGACTTTTAGGAGGAAGCTAAATCCATTCAGGTCTCTTGTGACATGTTAATAGCACAAAGCTAGGGAAATTAAGAATATTTAACTTCCATTAAGGCATTTTATATGAAAGTCAGGGCTGCTACTAAACAGTAGAATCATCTTCCTACAAGAAGTGCCTCCGGGTCTGAGTTGGAATTGTTCATTAAATTGGAAACAGATTACTTCCTAGAGACCCAGGAGGATTTGTGAATGTTGCCCAGTGGCAGGGATGGGCTATACCAGTTCTGAGTTTTAATCTGGCAGAACCTGCCTCATACAGGGCTTTGCTCAAAAATACCTTAAAAGAAAATGTGCATAAAGGCAAGGGAGGAAGAAAATGACAGAAAGAATAGGGACGATCCTTTTGGAAGAGAGAAGCATGGTGTTTGCCTCCTGTTGTGTGTGTGTGTGTGTCTGTACGTGTGTACATGCCCAAACATTCATATATTTCAAGATAGGCAAGGTCTAAGAGGTATCTATTCCAACCTTCTGCCCAACTCATTTTTATAATATTTTTCAGGAGTAATATACCATATTTCTACTTAAACACCACCAGTGACAGGAAACACTATTTCACAGGGCAAATCACCCAATATGCCGACAACCCTAATGGTTAGAAATTTTTTCACGACACTGAATGAAGATCTTCCTCATTATTTCCTCATTGGTTCTAGTTCTCTTCCCTAGAGCCACATAAAACCTACCTCATTCGTTTTCCATAAGAGAATTCTAAGTAAGTATTTGAAGGCTGTTAAGATAAGTATCATGATGATGATGGTGGTAATTATCATGTAATGTGCCTTGAGCACTTCCTATAAGTACGGTGCTAAACACTTTATATTTTTATTCATTAATATTCATGATTGATGAAATAGATACATTTCAAAAATTCTTTTTACAGATGAGAAAACTGAAGCTTAGAGAGTAAAGTACCTTGCCTTGGATAACAGAGCTAACAGGAAACAGAGCTAGGATTTCAAACAGCCCTCCCTAAGCAGACTCTTTTCTACCTTCACGTTAGTGATTTATACCATGAATGATGTCTGCAAGTGTATGAGTTATTTTCTCAGAAGGGGGGATTATGGAGACTAGATTATACCACCTTCTGCACTTAACGGAACTGCTTGTTATGTATTTTCATGCACAACATCCTCCTTTTCATATATTCCTCTTTCACCACATCTTTCTTAGAGTGGCATATCTTTTAAAATGCCTGTAGCAACATAAATACTGTCAGAAGCCATGTGGATAGAAAATTACATCCCTGCAGTTCCCTTTTACTGGTCCAGTGATTTTTCAAGTTGATCCTTCACAAGCTGAGGTGTCTGAATCATGAGTTAGAAAAATGCCTTCCAAAGAGCACAGCACCCAGCATCAAATCACAGCTCCGTAAATATGTGTAGAATAAATGAATGGACAATGGCCTCTTGAAGAAGATGGTTTAATGTCTAGAGCTGAGAGCAGTAGAAATTTTGCTATTTACTTAAATAATAACTACATTTTCCCTATTTTTTCAGGTTGGGATTGCAGATATGTAACAAATTTGTATTTCTCTGTAGACTTGATTCACCCTTGCAAATGCCTCAGGCTGCAGTTTCATTGAGAAAACTTTATGGTTATTATACCTTTCCATTTCTACACTTCATGAAGTACCTAATTTTGTTACCATTGAAATGTCAAATTGCAAGAGCCTCTGACTTGCCTGGGAAACATGACATCCTGTACAGGCTAAGAGGGGTTCCTGAGAGTATAAACCTGTTTTCTAAACTCTTTTCCTCAGCAACTTTAAGAAACTTACCTTTTTGGATAGGTATTTTAATAATGCCCTCTCTGTTCTGCTTGTCCATTGACATGGTATGTTCCCACATCAATGGAACAGAAACAAAGTGAAGCTGAAATATTAACCGTAAAGATTCAGGGGATTAGTGAAAGGGAAAGGGAAGAACTTTGTAGAATATACCTAAACTCTGCTTCCTATAACTAAAATACCTAATTCTCTGAATAAAAAATAGTTGCTAAGTTATCACTCATCACCTGGTATAAAGGTCCTTTCTATTGGGCTTTCTGATGTAGTTATAGGGGTTCAGTGGTATTTATGCAAGTTATTAAAAAATGTCCAATCTTTTAAGAAGCTTGTTTTTTATACTGCTAATGGTATTTGGTTTTGTGTTGCTTCTCCTAGGTTTGCTGGGATGGGAAACCTGCTCAAAGTCCTTACCAGGGAAATTGAAAACTACCCACATTTTTTCCTGGATTTTGAAAGTAAGTTCCAAAAATTAAAAGATTATGATGAAAACTTTTCACTTTCTTTATAGCTTGTTGATAGGGAAGTTATAAGATAAAGATTGTGTGTGATGCTAAAACCACATCCAAATGTCACTCTGCATTTCTCTGAGTCTTCAAAGATCATTTCCTTTTTTCTTTACATACATTTTTAAAAACACCCCAAAGAATATCTTTTTAATATGCCCAGACTTTTCTTTGATTTTAGAAGCAATCAGTTATTGTAGGCCTAAAATAAATCATCAACATGTATTTTCCTAATAATTTTCAAGATTTTTTATGTCATATTCCAAAGAAAAATAGTATACATAGTAATTGACACAGATTAATATAGAACAGATATCACTAGACTTGAAAGAAAACGTGATATATACAAGAAATGAGGCTTACAGATTTTGTATTTTTGAGTCATCTCTATCTGTTCTTTTATATTATTTGATAATACAAAACTGTTTCAGGAATTTTAGATATAACTTCCACTTGAAAGGTTATTTTTCTTTTATCAAAAACTTTACATTTTTTCCTAAGGCAAAATGGCTTATGAATCATGACTAAATACATACAGAGATTCTTTCTTATCTTGTTTATTTTTTGATTGAATATACTTATAAATGAATGACACATTCATGTTTAATCAACTAGGCTCACATTTCTACACTCACTCTTGTGTTCTCCTCTTATTGAATTGCAACTCCACAATGCAAAGCATAGTTAAATGTCCTTTGTCAAGTAGTCATCTGTTACAATCTTTAATCTGCTTTAAACTGTAATGTTTCAAGTATTTTGTTTATGTTAAAAATAAGTTGGTACTTCCTTACATATACATTAAACCTTCTAACAGAGATTTTCTAAGTAAATGCTAGAAGACCCTTCTAAGATACAGCAAACCAAATGATGAAAGCTCCTTGGATGTATCTTTTTAAAATCTTTGGTATGTCTAAAATACCTACTTGAAAAGCAAAAGTGTCCCCAAAGCTCTTGCATTCTGAAAAAGATTTTTACTGTAGATTATATTCAACGAAAAGAGATCTCACTTCTGATTTAACTCGGTTTGCTGTTGTTCTTGATATTTGACTGGGTTTGGCTGGATTTGATTGGGTGTGGTTGATTTGGGTTGGGCTTGGTTGGGTTTGGTTGGATTTGGTTGGGTTTGGTTGGATTTGGTTGGGTTTGGCTGGGTTTGGTTGGGTTTGGTAATAAGAGGTGCAGCTGGGAACTCAAGAGCCAGATTGATATGATACTTCAAAAAGAATGGGCTTTGTTTACTTGTGTGACTTTTGCTACTCCTCTGTAATATACATATCTTTGTTGTTGTTGTTACAGGAAGATTTATTAATAACTTTAAAGAATTGTTACAAAATACATTACCTATTATTCCAACACCCTAATTTTACTACTTGCATTTTTAATTGACCCCTTCCACTTCTTGTCGTATGCACTTTACACTGTTTCATTCAGCATGCACAGAGGCCCAAATGGTGGTAAAACACCCCATTCACTCACAACTTCAGGGACATATAAACACCGAGGGGAGTTACATGCCTGTTCTTTTTTGGAAGCTCTAAAGTCCACATGCATGTGTGCGTGCTTCTCACAACGACTACCAGAGTGACCCCATTTGCCTATTTTGCTGTTCTTGAATTTTGGCTTTCCATGCTTCCACGTAGAATAGGGTTGAGTCCTTTGTCAAGTCTAATATCAAAATCCTTTAAAGGGATCAAAGTAAAATCTACAGGAATTTAAAGCAGTAGTTTTCAACTGATGTTCTCTGGAGCAGCAGTGTTCTGAGGCGACATCTCAGGGGATCCCCTTCCCCACCACCATAGCAAAGGGGCTTCACTTCCTCTCTGCTACAACCCAAGGACTCTGATCTGCTCAGTCTTATACTTTGGACATTTTCTTAATATGTTATTTACGGGAAGGTCATGGTGGCTGAAGAGAACATTTAAATATCTTGAATTTTGATAACAGCTTATGGTACCAAAATTCCATTTGTAGATATACTATAATTTCTTCAAGAGGGGGAAGTGTGGAATGGATTTCCATGTCTGGTGGCTCACTACTAGGACTAGAACTATAGTATTTAAGGAAAATATAAAACTATCAATTTATAGAAATATATAAAATCTTATTTATTTTCCCCTCAATACCAAGAAGAGTAACATTATTTCACTGAGACTGAGAAGATAAATCACTGGGCTGAAGTCACACAGAGAATGATTGGGGAACTGAGATGGGAACACAGATGTCTTTGGCTTTCTTCCTCCCTCTGCTTTGATTCCCTTAAGTGCTCATCACAGACAGCTTCCAGGAAGTGCTACAGCCATCATTCTGTTCCTGATTAGAGAGGGAAGTCTTAATCATCTACAAACTAAGATGTCTCATGAAAAAAAAAAAATTGGTTTCTTGATCCTGCAAATCGTATTTCCTAAAGTTGGCTTTCAAGAAAAAAGGATGATGGACTGGAAGGGTGGGGAAGGTGGGCTGTGGTCATGAATTTTCCTTGAGTATATAGATTTCAGCTCAATACGGTAACAATATATTGAGAATGGTTATGAGCCTTCATGTAAGCCAGGGTGCCATCAGGGAGACAGAGCTAAACAAGAGCAGCCTTTGCCTAATGAAGCCCCAGGCAGGTGTGGAGGACAATACAGGCACCCAGTTCAAGACAAAGTAAAATAAGGGGCTTAGGAGAGGCACGGTGTGGCCTGGGAGTAGAGGGAGAAAGCATACTTCAAGTTTCAGGAAATGGATGACTACAGAAGGAATTGGAGAAGTCTTCCTGCAAAGGTGACCTTTGGAATGGACTTAAAACAATGAGTGTTTTTTCTACAGATCTAGAAGACTTTTCCGAAGAGAATAGTTGAAATCCCTGAGGGAAAACTAGAGCAGGCAAGAGCTTGAGGGGATGGGAACTTCAGGTGTGCTTAGACTTAAAGGGAGGTTGAGTAGTTAGAGGATCTAGGAGAGAAAGGCCACACTGAGGAGGAACCTCATCTTACTCAGTTGAGATTCCTGATGGCAGGGCTTGGGCCCCACCCAGTTTGGTGACCCAGCACTCAGCCTGCATTGAGCCTGGACTATTGGACAATGAATGAGCCTGAGTAACAGATGCTGGCCGTGTGAAGAAACAGAATAGAACAGGCTAGATCAGGCAGCCAGGAGACACAGACATTCAAGTAGGAGGGAGTGTAAATGGATTCAAATGCTAAAAGTAGTCAAGAAGGAAAAAGCTTGAAAAGGGGACGACAGATTGGGCAGTGAACTGCCCAACAGATTCAGGATTTATTACTTTGAGTACAGAGGCTGGATTACAAAAGAGTTAAGGAGTAAGAAGTAGAAGGAGGAAGGAAGGCTGAACAGTATACGGCAACAGCTCAAAGGCATTTGGCACCTCTACTTTGATTGTTAACTATTCTTTTTGAAGTCACTGATGGAATATAATTGAACTGGGTCAAATAGATATAATTAGGTTGGGTCAAAATATAATACAAAATTAGACACCTCTGTCCTTAGGTTTTCCAGTTGTGTAGATCTGATTTAAATTTTTTGACCTTTGCAGCAGGTTTTACAGTTTATGGTCACATTTCTACACAATCACTTAACATCTTTTTATTGTTGTTTTTTCATCCCACTACTGTTTTCTTTCCATGAACAGAAGTTTTACATTTTGATGAAGTGTTATTTTATCATTTTTTTCCTTTTTTACTAAGTTCAGATACTAAGATACTAAGCTGTATCTTCTTTAAGAAATCATGCCTATTCCATGGTCATAAAGATATCCTACTACATTTCCTTATGAAAGTTTTAGAATTTTAAGCTTTACATTTAGGTCAACGATCAATCCTGAACTAATTTTTGTATATGTTATGAGAGAGGTGTTGGTTTTATTTTTTTTTCATGTGATATAAAATTATTCTAGCACAGGGAGATTGCTTTAATGCCCTTTTCATAATTAATTAACTATAGTATGTATCGGGCTACTTCTGGACCTTTTATTCTCTCTCATTGCTTTATTGATCCCTTTCACCAATTAATACCAAAACGTAACAACTAATAAGTCTTAAAGTCAGGAAAAGTAAGTCCTTCAACTTTGTTCTTTCTCAAGATGTATTGAGTATTCTAGCTCCTTTACTTTTCTAAATAATTTTATTTATCTTTTATAAGCCTTTAATGTCTACAGAAAATCTTGCTGGGACATTGATTATAATTACATAAAATCTAGGGATCAATTTGGAGAGAATTGACATCTAGGTAATATTGATTCTTCCCACCTATGAATATGGTCTTTTTCATTTGTTTAGATATTCTTTAATTTCATTCAGCAGCGTTTTATAGTTTTCAGAGGTCCCACATATCTTTTGTTAAATATACCTTTAAGCATGCCATATTTTGACCATAACAGCTTTCTTATGCTTAGTGTTTGCAATGGTATATATTTCCCCATTCTGTCTGCCTTTATCTTTATAGCGTGTTTCTCATAAACAACACATAGTTGGCCCAATTTTTTGCATCCAAGCTGATAATATCTACCTTTTTATTGTCATGTTTAGCCCATTTACATTTAATTACTGTATGTACATTTAATTACTGTTTGTATTTGAGTGTATCTTGGTGTTTTTTCCATTTGTTCCATTTCTGCTCTTTGTTTCTCAATGTTTTCCTGCCGTTCGATTAAATCAAATAATTTTTAGTGTTCTCTTTTGTCTTTTATGTTGACTTTTTAGTTATGCTTCTTGGTGCTTACTTTAGAGATTATTATACACATCTTTAACTTATTGCCATCTGTCTTCAAAATGTATTCTTTACTTCATGAAGAATTTAAGAGACTTATCACAGTACACATCCAATCACCACCCTTCCACCCTTTGTGCTCTTGCTATATGTTTTGCTTCTGTGTACATATGTTATAAACTCCTCATTACAATATCTTTTTTTAACTTTAAACTTGCAGTAGTCTCTTAAACGTGTATGTGTTTGTATTTGTAATCTTAACAGATCTTTTATATTTTCTCACACATTTTTTTATTCCAGTGTTCTCCACTCCTTCTGACATAACTAGGTCTCTTTGGTATTATTTCACTTCCCCGTGGAAAGGATTTGGATGGCATCTTGTGCTTATATCATACATGACTTATTCAGTATCTGGCATAGACCTGGGCATGAAGTATAAGCTTAGGAATTTTGATTTCTTCACTGATGCTAATTCAGTAACTATCTGCAGAACATCTCCTGCATCCTAGCATTAGGAAGGACCAGCAGAAGTGGGGGTGGTGTCTTAGTGGAGCAGAGAGGCATGGGGGGAAAGACATAGAGCACATAAATATAGGAACATTAGAAGAACATGAACTTTTTTTCAAGGAGTGTATAACTTTATTGGGGAGATCAGATGCAAACACACTGACAAGACAGTAGGACAGGTAGCAGAGAAGTCTGTAATAGGTAGAACAGAGAGCAAGTGATAGGCTGGCCAAAAGAAGTACAGGTTCTAGGCTGGGCCGGAGATGTGTTTCTTAGAATATAGCAACTGAAAAATGATTGTCTTATAAGAAAAACCAACCTTTATGAGCGTAATAGGAATGCCAAAAACAATAATGGTGGTTGATGGGGAAGGAGGTGGGGTTAAGAGGGAAATTCTAAAGCTTCCAAACCACTGTCCTCTCAGAAAGGCTCTGAATATTTTGACCTGTGAGGACTACAGTCTCCTACTCTTTAAAGCAAGGGAGGGGGCGCTGTCAGAGTAGGTGATCATCTGGGCTTTCTTTGTTGACTCAGGCCACTTCCTGCTGCTACTGATCTCTTCTTTCATCTCTCCCTCTCTGGTACCCTCACATCTGCTGAGGTTGTTCACAGGAGGCTAGATAATCTTAAAAGAGTAAAGGAGGAAAATAAAGAATGTTTTTGGTCACTTTACAAATGAAACAACACAAACAAAAAGCAAAGGAACAGAACAGACCTGGGTAGGAATTTGTTTATGCCATCGTAGGGATTCATTCACAAAGATTCTTTCAGTTTCTAGCACTTTTGCTTTTTAAGCGCTTTTCATCTGTCAACATCCTCATTACGATCCTACAGGTCATAGACCCCACAGGAACATACAGGGAGGAGACGGGGATCTTGTTAGCTTCCCTCCCTTTACCAAGAATTAATATGAGACCCAGAGAGATGAATAGGCTTTCCCTGAGGTCTCATGTTTAGTGAGTGGTAAAACTGATGGTAGGATCTGGGTCTCCAAAACTACACCCTTGGAACTCCCCCTTCCCCCATGACATCACAGGGATCTCACAGCATGTGAATGAAATAAACAAGCCTTCAAGTATCTTAACCCTCCCTGATCTTTGCAGTCCCTCATCTGATTGTTCCTTGGGACAGGGCTCTGGCATATGATGACTAATGCTCCTGTACAAATAAATATGTCAACCAGTCACACTTACTTACATCTTCCAATGGACCTTCACAATTTTACGTTGTTTGTGTAAGCAGTTAGTATTGTGCTATAAATCATTTCCATTTTACATGCCCAAATTTTAATATTAGATAGTTATGTTTCTTAGTTTATTCTGAAGGGGCGAGGTGTGGAGAAGTGAGGAAGTGGGTGGGGAAGAAGAGCCATAGATTTAATTTATGGCTTTGGCAAATTCTTTCTGCTGTACCTTTCTTCTGTGTTTATACAACAACCAGTGGGGCACAGAGATAGGGATGTATTCTATTGATGAAATGCCAGGGCTTCCTTCGAAGCCAAAGACATCTCCAAATAAATTGTGTCTTCTTCTCACATTATCTTTGGTTAATTTGTTTGATTCTCTGTCAGCTTTTCCACACAGTACTGAATAGGTTGTTAGGAAAAGGTGTGTGGGTTCCCGGTGCTTGTAGAGACAGGGCTCATCCTTGGCTGATTTACAGAGATAAGAACCCTTTGATTTGACAGCCCTGCTCTGGGTTGAACCCTGCTGCCTTGCCCTGGGGTATGTTCACCAAAGATGTTCATTCCTGACAAACAAAGCCCATGGCCACCTTCCTCTCCATCAGCACAGTGGAATGCCAAGCATTCTGCTTTCAGTAAATATCACAGTCCTCCACTGTGAAACCTCTACCTGACCCTGGTGACTCCAACATGCTGACAGTGAATATCCACTGTCACTAGCAAATTGAGCCAAAGGAGGATAAATAGATCCCCTGTAAACAGAATGAATACTGTTTAACTTTCTTAATTGATAAGATGGTACTTTTCCATTAAAAATTCTGGGCACTTGGAATTCAGCAAGTTCTTGACAATAAATATATGTGTTCAAGGTCACAGTGCACATGATACATTTTCATACTTTCTACAATAGCAAGTCCGGAATAGGGGGTTTAAATCATCACCCGGGGAAAAGCCTGGATAGGCTTGTTCCAGGGCTCCTACGAAGTGTTGGTTTCTGAAATTGCCTGTGTAAATCACAGGGTTTTTTAACAGCTTTATCGTTAGACAGGAACAGCCCAGCTTTCTGTAACCATCCTCCTTAATTTTGATGAAATAACTGGTGATGATTAGAAATTTAGAACATGATTCTTAGAAAAAATATCACCAAATAATTCACTGACTGCAACTGGAAATAATGACGCATTTCCATCATTAACATTATTGGTGTGCATTTGTGTGTGTGTGTGTGTGTATACCTTTGACTAAAGGTCAATTTTGTGTTAAAAATAGAAAAACAAAACCCATAATTCAGAGTTCCTGTTCACTCAGCAAATGCTTTAGGAGGTTGCTGACAGGTTAAATATAGTAACCTTTTCAATCACTAATTCTTCAAGGTCTTTTTCAAGATGTCTCTCCTTGACATCCGAAGACACAGTACATTTTAAAAACATGGTAACCAACTGAATCTGAATCTGGAGAATGCCAAAGGTATAGACCCCACAGCCTCTCAAAGGACTACTCCAAAATGATAACAGCCTTAGAATTGGGAGAATAAACATTAAATGCAGTTTTTCACTCATCCAATGTTCTATTAATGTGTTATCCACACTGAGGAAACGCTGATGCTGTAGATAAATGATGGAAGATTTAAAAACACAATGTTAATGAAGATGTGAATAGCCAATCTGATTGTAGGTGAATGCATATTATCTTCATGGTCATAGAGAGACATGCAGCACTGTTAAAGAGAGAGACAAGACAGAAGAGAGGATCTAGAAGTAATAGGATCTTCATTTATTTTGCTGCTTCCCACAGCCCACGTTCTCTGTCACCTGGTCAATTTCCTCACTTATTCATTGAGTCATGACATGTTTAGTGAGTGTCTCCAATGGGTAGGGCATATGGGAACACTAAGGCCAAGAATACAGACCCTGTCTCCAGAGATCTCAGAATTCAAAGACAAGCAGAAAAACCATCACAAAACAATGTGAGAAGTACATTTAAATCATATGTTTCAACTATTCAGCACATTTTTCTACCAGCATCTACTGCGTGCCAGGCACCGTGTTAGGTCCTGGAAATGAAACAAATAAGGCCTGAGTCTTACAGGCTAAAAGATCAGATTCTCACTAATTAGTCCTAAGTGTCTGATCATTTAGCTGGGGGATCCAAGTGGGATGAATCATGAACTTAGGGATTTGGGCCAATACCAAATGTCACTTAGGGTTACACAGTCCTTTTCCCATTTGAAAAAAGACGAAGACAGACAGACGAGGCCTTCTTCCAGTTAGTCCTCTCTACCTCAGAAATTGATGCCACTTGTGATTTGAGTCCCCTGAGGCTCTTACAGCTACCTGGCCCAGAAGACAGGGACTGTGCTGCTGGTACCAAGGGCTTAATTATTAACTGGAAGAAAAGGTGACTTCAGTTCCATGACAGAGGAGAGAGGAAAAAACCAGGGCTTGCAATAAGCCTAACAAATTATGGAAGAAAATGAGCCAACGCATTTCTAAGTCAGAATCATTCCCAAAGAAGAAATGATGGCTTGGATTTCTCCCACCCCTCCCCACCCCATCCCTGTCGAATGGGGCCACATGAGAAACATTTCCAATAGGACACTAGGATATCTGCCAAAAGAAATGTTTTCCCAGAGAGGGAGGCTGGGGACTGAGGGTCCTGTTTCACAGATCACTCTGGCTGGCAGGGGGGAGTTACTGCAGGCCGGAAGTGATTCACCAGAGCCCCCAACTCTGCCACCTCTGGGAGAAGAGTGGTATCGTCCTGCATGTCACTCATCCAGCTCTTCGTGGTCCCATCAACGTCAGTGTGAATTTGTATTAGAAAGCGTCACTTCGCCTGGGATGGAGAGATGCTTGCCTATCTGTGGCCAGTACCACTTTTAGGCCACTCTACTGGAAACTGTCTTACTTTTGAAGCACTTAAGAAAGGCCTCTGTTTCTAAAAACTGAGTTTGAAATCTTTCTCCGTTGGTGTTTCAGTAACCATCAAAAGAATGGGGGCTTTTTGTTTTTGTTTTTCCAATGCTCCTCTTCTAGACCACTTAGCTTTAATTCTGTTTTGTTTAAAACTTATCAAGTGGTGACTTGCTAAGATGGAGTCATATGACAGCCAAGATTAGGAGCCTTTTCTGTTCTCCAAGTGCCTTCCTCTCCCATACTTCTTTGTATTTATATTCAAATAGACTTACCTCTCAGAATCTTGGTCCCAGACTCTCTTTTTCTTTTCCTTCTCAAATATAAATCCGTATAGGAAATTGTCTTTGTGTTTAGCTTGTGAGTTTTCAATACATTCATCCAAAGGGGAAAGGATTAGAGTCAAAAGTATTTGATTTTTTGTTCTCTAGGATCTTTGCATTTTTGTCATATGTTTTCTTCCCTGACTTTCTTCTTACTTGGGAATTGCCAGCCTTACCCTGGAATTCTGTTCATTGAAACGTGTCCCTCAGTTACAGGCTCCCTAGCTTGGGGGTTTTAGGTTTCTGTTTAAGACGCCATATTGCTTTGAGAAAAGTTTGGGAAAACAGGAAAAGATGAAATATATAGTGTATTGTGACAAACATTTTACCTGAGACAACTTACCAAGTGTTTGGGGGAAGCAGGAGAAGGGTAGCAAAGGATAAAGGAGGAGCATGTTTCTTTCTCTCCTCTGCTTCCAGGCTGGATTCAACAATGTAACCTGGCAGGTCCCTTTCCTCTTTCAAGTCCAGCCATTCTTTGGCCACCTGCCAAGTCTTCCTCCTGCTCTTCATGGATGCCCTCCCTTGGGGCTTCCAGCCAGCCAGCTCGAGTCCCAGCCCTTACATGGAGCAGTTTCTGCTTCTCCCGGACCACACTCATCTCTCCCTTCTCTGCACCCTGGTGCACGTGTACTTTAGTTCCTCCTCATCCGCTAGCTGAAATCCCTCTCATTTGTAGAAGGAACAGGTTGCAGGGTTTCTGAGTAATCTCTGAGGGCCTATGATTTCTTTTCGTTTAAAGAGAATTACTATACACTGGTGAATTTCACCCTTCATTTCCCAGGTAACTCCACCAATTTCTTAGGCCTTAGCAGGATCTGAGAAATAAAATGATCTAAAAATCTCCATGGGCATCACTTCTCGGAGGTCTGGCCTTGCATTAGTATAGGTCCAGCAGATGGTGACTGAAGCAGGAGCAACCACATCTAGCCCACTTCTACTCTGATACTCAGCCTTTCTGAAGACCCAGTTGGCATGGTCAATGCCTCACTTAAAAACCACCTATTTTGTGAATTCTGTTTTTTCTAACCCCCACCAAGGTTAGTCAAAACTGGGATTTGATCTGGGTAATGTTAGACCAGGTATGACTCCATCCCACCTTTCATTAGTGAGGTCCGCTGGGAGAATTCAGAGCCTTAGGACTTGGATTTTTGAAAACAGATTTTTAGGAGAGGACATCTATCCCCTTCTCTGTTAGCAGTGCCTTCATTTTAGATGGAGATTAATTTCCTAACTAGCCTGGGCAAGACGCCTATTTTATAGGCATTGTGAGATAAATAAAACCCAATCTTTACCACCATTCAACTTCCACCCACTAGCCCCCCACAAAATACTCCTGCAGACAAGAGCAAACATTGGCTCCAGGAATGTAAACAAGTAGGAATTCACTGAGGGGCTAAGGGGATGTTTCTGTGGCTGTTTGAATGCGTTCTTCACTATTTAAGCTTAAATGTGTTACTTCTTTTTGTGGATAAATTTCATGGTTAATACCAAAGATGAACAGTACAGGAGCCTTTAAAATGAACTCCTGGCACTTCTTGAGTTCATGTTCAAAGAGAAACCCCAAGGCTTGCTACAAATCATTGTGTTCCGGAAAGATACATCCCTGTCATGGCTCTGAAGGATTCATTATCTAGTATTTTAAGCTTTTGTAGTATGGAGATATAAGGGAGACTATTTTCTTATCTATACTCAGATTCACAGACTTTCAATCATAACAGAAATATTCAATAGCTTCTATTAAAAGTGGATCCCAGGCTTCCCTGGTGGCGCAGTGGTTGAGGGTCCGCCTGCCGATGCAGGGGGCGCGGGTTCGTGCCCTGGTCCGGGAGGATCCCGCGTGCCGCCGAGCGGCGGGGCCTGTGGGCCGTGGCCACTGGGCCTGCACGTCCGGAGCCTGTGCTCCGCGGCGGGAGGGGCCACAACAGTGAGAGGCCCGCGTACCACAAAAAAAAAAAAAAAAGTGGATCCCAAAAGATAATGTTTATTCTTCCTATCGCCCACTGTACCACTTGGCACGTAGTAGGTATGCAAAAAATGTGACCTATACAAATAAAGGAGTGCCTGCAATGATTCCAACACGCTTTGCTTAATGTGTGTGAAATATTGATGACTGTTTTGAACTGAGTAGTGGGCAGAATTTCTGTTAGTTTTCTTTTCTTAGCACCTTGTTGTGTTAAAGAGTACATACGAAGCCTGCAGGAGTTAAAATAGGATTGTCTAGCCGGTAGAACTGAATGCCGAGCCTCTTCTCAGGTATAAACACAAGCCCTCTGTGTCTTTTGGTTTCCCATCTGCTTAGATGCCCAGCCCACAGACGGAGAGAGGGAAATATGGAACCAGATCAGCGCCGTCCTCCAGGATTCCGAGAGCATCCTCGCAGACCTGCAGGCGTACAAGGGCGCGGGGCCAGAGATCCGAGACGTATGCCAATAAGACTACTGAGCAGACAGCGCCCTTAGTGGAGAAAGGAAGCCCACGCACGCACACACACAGCAAGCTTAAGTAATAGCCCTAGTGTTTCCTAGCGTACCAGGAAGAACAAGGAGGGCGATGTGTCCTTAAAAAATGTATGAATGGTCCTTTCTATTCTAGTACGCTGATCCGAGCACACAGTGCTGTAGACTGTGTAAAGTGTTAGCCATTCTCTTCCCCAACATACATTTGATATTGCAGGACTCACATTTAAACAATAATTTGTCAGTATGTTACTTCGTATAAGGGAAACATACATATGAAATCTACGAACAACAATTGAAATATGAGTCGTAGTCTGGGTTTATATGAACTTTACAAAACTTTGTAATAAGTTTGGCAGGTTTGACTAGTATCACAAACAAGAGTCATAAAAGATCTCGCTTTAAGTAGTCTGCTCGTCTGTCATCTTGAAGTGACACATGAGATTTTAAAAATAAATGCAGGGAAAACAAAACAACAAACAAAACAAAAAAAGAAAATTGTCAGCGTGGCTTCTGAGACTCCATAATGCCTTCAAGGCAAAAAACTACACACTCCTTTTGTTTGAAATAATTAGTTTTGTGGAAGTATCAGCACACACACACATACTGCCACCACCGTTCTCTGAAAAAAAAACAAAACATAACAACAGCAACAAAAACACTGCTAGCGTCATAATCCTCAAGCTGCTGAAACCCAGACAAAACAGCATTTCGAAGACACTAACAGCCTATTAAGAGGTTATTTTTCTACTTAGGGGTCACCGTTTAATTTAGGTAACCTAGATACCATCACAGACTGGCAGGAATGTAATACATATTATAAAGAAAGGAAAGTATCCACAGAATCTGCACTTCCCAATGAGCACTAGCTCTACTTTAGAAGAATCAAACGGTGATGGAGGAGGACTGAACTGCTTCCAGTTAGACGTGCATTTTTGACGATAAGGGAAACAAGTAAGATGGCGTGGTGTCTAATTGTCGAGCCATTTACATTATGTTCAAGTGCTAAAATCGCCATCCTCATTGAGCATCTTGGACGACACTCCAATGAACTTACGTCCGTTGAGGAAATACACCTTAGCAAAGTACAGCAGGAATTGTATCTTTTGAACTCAAATTCTTTCTCAATCTTAAGTCGTTTTGATGTGGAGCTTACTGCTTCTTTTTAAACAGACAATTCCATAATGTTTTGGCAGGCCATTCAAAATCCCAATGACATTCAGCTTCAAGAAAAAGCTTGGAATGCAGTGTGTCCTTTGGTCGTGAGGCTAAAGAGATTTTATGAGTTTTCTATCAGGCTAGGTGAGTATGTGTTTACGGTTTTCATGTCTCACGTGTGAAATTCTGTTACGGCATTTGAGAAAGTATCAGGAAAGGTTCAGGGCGTTGGAAACTACCCCACGTCCGCGCTGTGCATCGTCAGAGGCCACTCGTACAAAAACACCTGCCATGTCCGTTTCTGTCAATCCACCTCAGAGTTTCTTCCCCTGCATTTATTGGTGCATTTAGAGTGTCTTTACTAGTGGGTGTCCCTTTGGTTTTGTTCTCAGCTAAGACTGACTCTTAACAGGTTTACCATGTCTGATCACATTTCTGAAGGACAGAGAAAATACAGGTTACCAGCTAACCCAAAAAGAAGTTGGTTGGCTGGAATCATGTGTTAAGTTTAATATAGTAAAATACAAGAAAGACAAACATAACATTCTATCCTAGAAAGTTCTAAGGATTCTATCCTAAAAAAAATCTGTGCAGGCACAGGATGGCTTTGCAGAAGCAAGAAGAAAATCAAGTCTGGTTGACAGTAGGCTCTATGTGACCACCGATGTGATACAACCCCTCCCCGAACGATAAAGCTGTCTGAGGTTTCCCTGGTTAACATAATAAATCTGGAACGAGGAAGCGTGTGGTCATGTTTTACTCTACTTCTGCCTTAAGTGAGTGCCACATTTTACGAGTTAAACAGAGAAACTGAAGTACGCTGGGGGAATAATAGCCATGATGTTGAGAGAACTTGAAGCTAAGACTCAAAGGAAATAGTTCAATGAACTGAACCAGTTTTTCAAGAAGAGGGAGCTTCTGAAGACCCTCAGGTTGAAGAGGAATCGATTTCTCTGTCTCTTCCAAGTGTGTGTCTAGACCCAATGAACTGAAATCCTAAGGAGCCAACTTTCAGCTCAGCAGACAGGAAAAATCCACCTATCAGAGCAGTCCAAGGTCAAGCGAGCTGCCTCAGAAGACAGTTTGTTCCCACAGACAGAAGATGCTAGCGGTGTTCTTGGAAAGAAACTGTAAAAGGACTCTAGGGATGATAGAGCAGGTGCTGGTGAATTCTTCTGTAAAGAGCCAGATATAAATATTTTAGGCTTGTGGGCCATTCTAGTTTCCTTGCAACCACTCAACCCTGCCGTTGTAGCACAAAAGTAGCCATAGTCAATCCCTAGGGGAATGAAAATAAAGCATGGCTGTGTTTCGATAAAACTTTATTTGCAAAAATTGACTGCGGGCCAGATTTAGCCTGTGGACCAGACCACAGTTTTCCTACCCCTGCTCTAGAGGACTGGTTAAATGACTCAGTGCTAGGAGAAATACATGGAAGGAAAAACTGGAAGGAAGTTTTAGAAACAGAGAAGTGGGAGTAATGAGACTCTTTTCAGGACAGTAATGGAGGTAGATATGGCAGTGGGTTTGTAGAAAAATATTCCTGGGATTTGATGAGAGTGTAAATGCAGAGAAGAGCTGGAATGGACCAGAAGTCTCTCCCTGCAAAGCAGGTTATTTAACCCATGCACTCAGGGCCACCTCATCCCATCCTGGCTTGTGAATGGTTATCTCATGCACATGATCCAAAATCACCTATTTGTGGTTTTCTAACAGTGTGAGGAATTGGGATGACAGGACATGTGAGGGTCCAGCTGAGCTTTGGGAGACATTTACAAGACTGTGTGGCCACGGGGCTCTTCTCCGGTGGAGGCGGAGCATGGGGGGCTCCTTTTCCTCCTCACCCACACAAGTCACACCTCACACAGTTCTGGGGGTTATCTCAAGCAGGTTATCTCTGAGAATGTCAACTGGGGCTGCAAACTGTGCCTTTTGAAAAGATCTCTGCGGGCTACCTCAGATATGTCTGTATCCCTTTGACTTTCAGAAAAAGCTCTTCAGAGTTTATTGGAATCTCTGACCTGTCCACCCTACACACCAACCCAACACCTGGAGCGACAGCAGGCCCTGGCAAAGGAGTTTGCGGAAATTCTGCATTTCACCCTTCGATTTGATGAACTGAAGGTTAGGCCGCGAGCGCTTGGACAATTTAACAAATTCCCACTGAGCACCTAGGTGTCCAGGTGCTCCGCAGTGCTGTGCGGCGGGGGCAAGAGAGATGAGTGAGCTGTAGCTCCTTCCCTAGAGACACGTGTCATGTGGTGAGAATTTGAACTCCTTGTGGTCCAAGTGATTGAAGATGGTGGTTTCTACATGGAAATTCAAAATCTGCCCAATGCAACCCGAAAAAAACATTTCAAATGTCTCCTCCTCTTTGGGAACAAGTAGACTTTCCCTGAAATCTAGCCTAGGGTAAAACCAGGGCATATTTTTAAATAGTGAAGCTTTGAGTATTTATTTTTTATTATTATTATTACTTTTTTGCGGTACGCGGGCCTCTCACTGTTGTGGCCTCTCCCATTGCGGAGCACAGGCTCTGGATGCGCAGGCTCAGCGGCTATGGCTCACGGGCCCAGCTGCTCCGCGGCATGTGGGATCCTCCCGGACCGGGGCACGAACCCGTGTCCCCTGCATCGGTAGGCGGACTCTCAACCACTGCACCACCAGGGAAGCCCCGAGTATTTATTTTTAACCAGAAGTTACTTTGACTCTTGGGTAACAAAGAGAAGTCCTGGTATCTGTGCAAAATCTGGTGTCTGGGCTTCTGATGCATATCCTGCACCTGATGCTGAGAGATGACCTGCTTTCCTCCCTTGTGAATTTCAGATGAGGAACCCGGCTATTCAGAATGACTTCAGCTACTACAGAAGGACCATCAGTCGTAACCGCATCAACAACATGCATGTGAGTCCCCGGAACTCCCAGGTTGACACACGCATGCTCCAGGCATCGGGAGGGGCACAGGGAGACGACAGAGCCTTTCTCTGTAATTCAATTTCCAGAGGACACTGTTTTGATATGTTGACCATCTCTTTATCAACCGCATCCTCTCGTCTTCTCTTCATCAGCTAGACATTGAGAACGAAGTCAACAATGAGATGGCCAACCGAATGTCCCTCTTCTATGCAGAAGCCACGCCAATGTTGAAAACCCTCAGCAACGCCACCATGCACTTTGTCTCCGAAGTAAGCGACGTCGAGCGGCGAGGTGCCTTTTGCCCGATTGCACGTAAAAGCTGCTAACAGGGCTAATACCCATTTGTGTCTCCCATTTAGAACAAAACGCTGCCAATAGAGAATACCACAGACTGCCTCAGCACGATGACGAGCGTTTGTAAAGTCATGCTGGAAACTCCGTAAGTTAAATCAGAGGTGTATTCATGGTCAGGAGTTCACCTATCTCTGTGATGATGGTGATGGTGGTGACAACATCTAACATTTGGGTCAGCATATTAACATTTACTTACATATTAACTGAATTAACTTCATAAAGAATTCTGGGTGAGAGGTGTAGTATCCCCATTTTACAGCTGAGGAAGATGAGGCCTAAATTGATTAACTGACTTCTTCCCAAAGATTGCATAGCTTGTTAGATGGCAGAATCAAAAGTCAAATCAAAGATGCAGGAGAAGTTGTATAAGGATCAAATGGAAGATTGGGTTAAATGACTGGGTATGTTATAGATATATTGGAGAAAAGATTTGAGAGAAGATTTAGAACCAAGAGTGGAAGTGGTAAGGCTATTGCAAAAATGATAATGAAGATGTCTCTTTCTCTCTCTCTCTCTCTCTCGTGCATGCAGCAGTTTCCTTGCACTTAAATTGCTAGATTTAAAAAATGGTTGAGGTTGTTGAGGATGAGGCAGTATGGTAATGAGAAAACCTACACTCCAGTGTCAGGGTTCCACTTATTCCACGTATGTCTGTAGCCCCTTTTGTGCCCGTAAACAAGTGGTCTAACCTGCCTGGACCTTGGTTTCCTCATCTGATGAGGTTCCCATAATAACCATCTATGATGCAGAGAGTTTGGGAGAGCCAAAGATATCAAGAGTGCCTTATAAAATTTGATGCTCTGTTCAAATGTAAGATGGTGTTAATTTCAGATAGTTCACTTACATTTAAGTTAAGATTTATTCCAAGATGGAAATAGTAATCATCATCATTGCGGGGACAAACCGTAATGAAGTAGATGTTAAGAAAGCCTCTAGAATTGGCTTGAATTATCTGAATCATCAGCAACCCTGTCAAGGTAGGTGAACAAAATTCAAACTCCACAAATACTCTCAGCCCAATGAACGGTATGTAATTTCTGGTAGGTACCTTTGCCAATGTAATTCAATCTGCAGCCTGGATCTTAACAAAGGAAGTTACCCAGACTGGAGACATGGTAGCTGCTCTATAGAAATGAACTTGATTCGTTTTCTCCATAATGAAGCCATTATTCTGTATAATCTAGGACAGCCAGAGAGACCTGCTATAAAACATTCAAGATTGATGGGCGGGGGACTTATGTGCATGATGAGCTGGCTGGCTGAGGGCAGAAGAGAATTTACTGCCCTCTAATTTACCTTGTTTTCACAATGGTCAGATAGAGTCAAGGAGAATTACCATCACTGGTTTCTTTAAGAGCTTATTAACCTGGTTCTGTAGGTCTGGAATTGTTCTCCAGGGAGGACTGGAGGAGGCTAACGTAGCCACATCTGTGGAGCCAGAGATGAACGTGCTCTGTCACGGAGGTAATATCTCTGCCACGTGTCCTCTCTTCCAGGGAGTACAGGAGTAGGTTTACAAGCGAAGAAACGCTGATGTTCTGCATGAGGGTGATGGTGGGGGTCATCATCCTCTACGACCACGTCCACCCCGTGGGAGCTTTCTGCAAGACATCCAAGATTGATGTAAGAATAGTTACGAACTGTGATTTCCCAATAAGAGCTCATAAATGTCATCAAACACACCTTGCTTCCCTCTCTCCCGCCCCTCCACACTCCCTACCCCCCGCCCCGGGAGTGGACTCTGCCAGATGCAAGCCCCATCGTGGCAGCTCTCCTCGTAGCAGGAAGTCCAGTCCTGTTCATATGCTTGCAGCAAACACATCCAACCTCAAAGACACAGCAGGAATGTGGAGGTGCTGATTCCCTCAGCCTGTAGAGGAGCTGAGAGGTCAACAGTCCCTTAGCTGCAAGCTGCCCCTTCAGCTTACCCAGTGGGCCATATAAATATATATTTTTATATATGTGTCTCATCCTAGATTACAAGACACCGCGGTCAAATCCCAAACAACGTTCCGACTTCCTCTCCCACCATCCCTGCAGATGGCTCTACCTGATTCCCATGCCTTTTCTTGTCCTTGGAATATGCTTGAGCCCTTTCCTCTGCCCAGAGTGCCCTCCCTCTTCTCCGATGGGGGGATTCTTTTAAGACACTCCTCACATGTCACCTCATTTGGAGCACATCTGTGCCCTGCATGGTGCAGAGCCTTGCTTCTCCTCCGGGCCCAGAGCGCCTACCATTTTGGATTTTCTGACTCCCTCATGGACTCTGAGTTTGTTGACAAGGGCAGAGACCAAGATCTATATACCTAACGCCTGCTTCATTGCCTGGCAGTGTCCTTGGTACATACAGCACGGCGCTCAATAGATACTCCATAGAGTTTTTGCTGAATGAATGGGTATGATTGGAAAACAAATGATTGTGGTGTGCAGGTGATTTCCTGTTGATTGTGGGATAAAACAGGCTCCTCTCAGCCCAGTGTTTGCCTGCAATGGCACCCAGTAGTGTATCCCTGTATTAATTTAAAGCCTTTTAAGTACGGAATAGGACCTCTTGGTACCAACTTATTCTGACGCGGCTAAGTCGGGGCGTGCACACTCTACGCTCGTTCATCCATACAGAACAGCATCTCTGCTGCTCTAGTTCCGTGCAGACAGAAGGTCCATGTGCCCAGAGGGGCCATGAATTTAAAAATTGTAAGAAAATTTATCAATGAATAATGCAACTTGGATTACTCATTTTGAGCTTTTGGCTCCCTAGCACAGCTAGCCATGGGTCTTCGTAGAGGCTTCATTATTTTTAATGTAATTGTTTCTATTTATCAAGAAAATAAATACTTATATAACAGTTTTGGGAAAATACAGGAAATCAAAATACAGAAAATTGGGACTTCCCTGGTGCCCCAGTGGTTAAGACTCCATGCTTCTACTGCAGGGGGAGCAGGTTCAATCCCTGGTCAGGGAACTAAGACCCTACATACTGCACAGGGCAGCCAAAAAAAACAAACAAACCCAAAACACAGAAAATTAAATTTATCAGTGGTAGCCTCACCATGGACAGATGACCACCGTCAATATGTCACATATATATGTCCCTTCATTTTGTATAGATGTTTGTGTGTGTATATACTTAACAGATTAGCGCCCTGCCATAATTTCTATTTTAAAACATTTAATTTGCATAACAGTATATTATGGAAGTTTTTTCATACCAATAAATATTTTTACTGTATTCTTTGTGAGGCTTTAACAATTTTATGCTATAGATTAAGTATAAATAGCTCTATTAATAACCCATGAATATCATTTGAATAGGGATTGAATTTATTGCCTAGTACTCATAGGACATTCTCATTTACCACAGTCTTTTGTTAACTTGTCACAGAGTCAATAATTAAAAATACACTGGGTACCATTTTGTCTTGTAGCCCTAACCTTTAAAAAGCTCGTCCTTGCTTGTTATTTACTGAGTCTTTCTGCTGAGGCTATAAACGTTATATAATATTAGATCTATCCCTACCCAGTCTTGATGAAGTCCATTTGTTCATGCATGTCTCACTAGGAAGGTTTGTTCGTAGAAGTTTGTATGCGTCTCTAGGAAAGTTTCAGGTTTACGGAGCACAACATGTACATGATGGGCCATTTTTCTTTGATGACATAAGGGTTTCTTTCCAGATACCAGTCTGCTTCTAAGCCAGCAGCTACTTGCACTGTTTTATAAATCCTTAGGGTATCCGCATCAACTGTGAAAAAGCAAATATTGAAATAGATCCTGTTACCTGCACTTACAAAGAACGTGTTCTGTAGTCCAAAATGGAGGTACTGAGCTCTAGAAACCCAGGTGAGGGAGAAACTCATTCTGCATAGAGGCAGAGACAGAGGGTGACGTTTCAAGTGGATCTTGAGGATTTTACCAAATGGACAGAGAGAAGGAAGAGTACTCCAGGCGGAGGTAATCATCAGAGCAAAGTCATCGAGGCCCAGAGGGAGACGCATCATTTAGAGAAAGAATGCTATTCGTGGGTGCCAGGAAAGCAGGCTGGAGTGAGATGACATTTTCAACTGATTTCCTTAAAATCGTATGGAATGATCCAATACAGAATCACTCCTAAACCGTGGTCCCCAGCCCAAACCCCACCCAGAATTCCAGACACCCCCTCCTTTGGACACCTGAGGCGTGGCCGGCCTCAAGTCAAAGGTTATCCTTTCCCCCACAGACCTGCTTCTCCTCCTCCTGGGTTCCTGTCTCAGGTATTTCACCTTCCTCCAACTCAGTCTCAAAGCCAGAAACCTGGGATTGTCCCTCAGAACCTAGGAACTGCCTTCTTCCCTGTTCACCTTCACGCCTTCTCCACCACCGAGTCCTGTGACCTGGACCTCAGATGCACCCTCCCGTCCTGCCCTGATCCTCCGTGCCCACTGCTGCTCTTACCCCCTCACCCCCAGGGGCTCCCACGGGCCCTCCCGTCTCCAGTCGTGCATCCTCCGATCCCTTTCAGTATGAATCACATGACTAGATTGTTTAACACCTATCATGGGTGTTTACCACAGGTAAAGGCCCCCAACCCCCGAACATGCTGTTAAACCCACATTGAATCCGGCCCTGACTACACCTCTGACTGCATCCTGTTATTCACACTCAAGGCTTTCATCAGCCTGAAATAGAACTCGAAATTCCCAAAGAGGATCCACTGCTCTTCTGCTGCTTCTCTCATCTATGTCCCCGTTCCTCCTTGGGCACTTTTTACAAGAACACGTATCACAGGATGATAATGAGCTGTTGGTCTCTCTTCTCCCACTAGACTATGAGCTGTTTTGGGAGAGGGACCAAATCTCTTCATTCTGAGCTTGACCCCATCCTGCACCCATGACAGGCATCTCTGATTGACCACGACATTCTTTATGGATGAGCCTAAACATGCCCCCAAATGATTCTCAACCCTGAGAATCTGGCTGCCCCCATCAATCCAACAGGGTTTATCAGGCCTTTAGGAAAAAACTTTCAACGTACAAGAACATTTTTATACGTGACCTTTATAAAAGAGGCCCTTAGTACAGTATACCCAAATCAGTGCATGAACATCTGAGCTTAAAATGAGTGATGGTGTTCTTTCCAGAAAGATCCTTCCTTCGCAAAAAAAAAAAAGAAAAAAAAATTTGTTAAGTTGTTGAGTTTACAGTCAAACAGCTGAAGGAGAAAAAGCATTCTGGGCAGAGAGATGACATAAAATGATCAGGTTTGCAATTCATTCAGTCAGTCTCAACTGAGCACAGGCTAGAGGAGGAGCTCTCCCCTTGGCTCTGGAGTCCAAGACAAGAAAATCAAAGTCTCAGGTCTTTGTCCCCAGAAGTCAGACACATAAAATGTTCGATTGCAGTATAATATGAAAACTGGCACAGAACCTTCTAGAAGCCCAGAGAAACAACTCACTGGCCTGAGGGGGTAGGAAGGTGTGTTGGACATTTCTGAGTTTGATTTCTATGGGAAGAAATAATGTGATATTATTATGAACAGATGTTGTTATGGACAGATACTACGATGGAATTACTGGGGTATTAACAAACTCTTGTGCATTCTTCTAGATGAAAGGCTGTATAAAGGTGTTGAAGGAACAGGCCCCAGACAGTGTGGAGGGGCTGCTGAACGCCCTCAGGTGAGCCTCAGCCCTGTGGGGCAGCCAACCCTTCTGAACCATTGCAAATGTAGGTGCTGTTTGGGTCCGAGGGCTAGAACACCAGGCTTAACCCCTTTGCATCTGTTAATACATGTCATCTTCCCAACTGCCTGTTGAGGTCAGCCCCATTTTTATCATCCCCTTTTTACAGATGGAAGAAACTGAAATTTAGAGAAGTCAACTCACTTGGCAAAAGTCACACAGCAGATGGCTGAGCCAGGATCTAAACCCAGGCCTGGGTGACCCCGCAGGTCAAAGGCCTAACTCCCAGCCACAATGCTTTGTGGTTGGTGGGGACTTGCAGAAGAAGAAGCTTCCCCGGTCTCACTTCCCCCTGCACCTGTGGTTCCCAAACCTGGCTGCACAGGAGAATTATGTGGGTAGCTTTTGAAAACACTGATGCTCAGGGTCCAATCCAGGCCAGATGAGTTCGAATCGCTGGGCTAGGGCCTCAGGCATCCATTTTGTGTTTGTGGGTTTGCTCTGAAGGTCCCTGGGTGAGTCATATGTGCAGCTGCCAAAACTGAGAGCCCTGCTCTCCCCTGTCTGGATGCCCTTGTCGTTGGCTAGTGCTCCTGACATCTCCTCAGTGCTAACGCGTCATGCCCGAGCACCTGCTCTCTTCCCAAGGACACATGCACTTAATCCACTTCAGGGGAGGTAGTCTTGTTTCTTAGCTGTGACATATCCACAGGAGTTTGTTGAATCATGCCGGTAGGGATTGCAATCTGGAAAGTTGATGGTCCTTGCTGTCTCATTTGTCTTTGATTTCCCTCAGTTCCTCTCAACTTCATGCATGTAGTAAATGTTCAATAAGTATAAGTGAGATGGAGCAGTGATTCTCTACGCACGTACAACACATATGTTTCATGCTTTCATGTAATCATCACAAGTCAAGAGTGATAAGATCTATTACCCCATCTAATAAATGAAGAAACTGAGATACACGTGAAATGAATAATTATACACTGAGGCTAATCCTTTTTCATGAAGCTGCTAAGTCATCATTCTTCAGAACAGATGTAGCTTTAACCCAGATCTGTGGGTAAACCAAGGTTTTCTCCATGGGTGCCCATTTCACAAAAGGCTGGCTTTCCACACTCAGTAAGAAGACTTTGGCTTCTGTTGTTTGTTTGTTTTGCTTTCCAGCATCATTCAGTCAAGCAGAGCTTCGAGAGCAGGGCACTGCGGTAGGCTGTGAGTTCTATCCGAATCTCAGCATTTGGCGTCTCCTGTAGACACTGTGAGGAAGTCAAAGAACACAGGTTTTTGAGGCAGGCAGACCTGGATCCAAATTAGAAATCACAAATTGTTCACAAATCATACATTGTTATATTTGTCATCTGGAATGGGTCTTTTAACGGCTCTAAATCTCAGTTTGCACATCTGTAAAATGGAGGCAATAACCTGTCCTACAAAGAGTTAGTGTGAGTGAAAAACTTCCATGGAGTGCTTGGGACGCGGTCAAGATTTTATTAACATGTTACTTCTCTTTTCCTTTCTTTTCATGAACTATTTCTACACCAGTTAATGTGAGGAGATAAATTACACCACTTTTCTTCAGTATATGGACCTGCCTTCGTGCCCCCTTGTGGTGCCAGTGAGGACAAGCATTCCCATAAAAGTAGAAAACCCTAACAGTTTAAGTATTGGGTGATGTTGTTATATGCAAACCCATATTTTAATATTTGTGACTCAGCAGGGGTGGCCTAGATGGCCAAGATCCTGCACTCAAGCACGTGAAGTCTGCCTCCCTGGAAAATGAGATTGCTTGTGTCTCCTCTGTGAAATTATTTGATTAGGTGGAAGATCTACTTGTTTAATAACCATAACATAAAACTCCTTTGGAAGGAAGGACCAAATATTAACTCTGAGACTACTCTGGGCATTGAAGTGTGGCTCTTTGTCTAAAGAACCAGTGCCAAGTTTGATTTCTAAATATCAGTTGTGTCTCCCAAGGTAAAGATGAGCTGGAGAGTCACGATCGAAGCTTTCTCAGAGTGCTGTTTGCACACTGACCGCCATCATTTTCTCTCCATCCAGGTTCACTACAAAACACTTGAATGATGAATCAACTTCCAAACAGATTCGAGCAATGCTTCAGTAAAGCTTTGCTCAGTGAAGAGGATCTTTGAACTGACCTCAGAAGATGTATATGTTTACATAATTTAATACAGATTGATGTTAATACTCGTGTACTTACATAACCGTTTCCTTCTTGTCCCTGAAATATATGGACCTTCATTTGTATCCTGACTGACTCAACCCAGCAGAGCATAAATTGACTGGAGAGCCTTATCTTCGATGTCTGAAACGAAAACCCCTTCTCCAAATGGAAAATTTTGGAGACATTGATCTTTGCTATTGGAGTTCCTTACACCTTTAACAATCAGAAATTCCTAATAGCTTGTGGTCATGTTTTAATTCTAGATGTGTAATCTCTCTAGGAAGTATAGTTATAGAAACACGAAGTATTTGATTTCCTGGGTCAGCTCAACTACAAGAAACACAACTGACAGAGAGAGTGGGATCCCAGAAAAGACAAATGCACGTGGAGACACAAAGCCAAGTGTTTGGAATTCAGCACACCCCCTCTCTTTCCTCAGACAGCGCAGCACAGGTGCAACTTTTTTTGTTGCATGTATTTTAGTTATCAGCATACTCTCTTCCTGTTTTGATTTATACCCTCTAATGTTCCCTTTCCGTTTTGCAAGAGGAAAAATCAGTGTGTTTGCATCAGTTCATGGGAGAGAAGCAAGAATAGATAGATGTGCTGTGGTGGATGGGTTGGTGGCTGTCGTGGAAGTGGGGCCCAGGTGGGGAGGAAGGGCACCCAGGCAACAGGACAGTCATCTCTCTGCTTCAACCCTCTGTCTCCAGGGACAGGGATATGGAGCTCTGGCTAAAATTGTGGGTGAGGTTGCTAACGCTCCTGTTGTCTGTGGAGCACTGGGTACACACCCCCTCCTAATAGGAGCCCTGTCCTCTGGGGGCCATCCATGTGGCAGCAGAGACCTAGACTCTTAATTAGTTACCAGAAAGCTAGAGGAACTTAGAGGGGAGATTTTCATTTTCTGGTTATCTAATATTTAAATGGCAGCTCCTTCACGACCCAACTGCTAGGTTGTTGCAATGTATAAACTCTGGCTTGAGTACCTGGATTGAGTCCTAGCCCTGTTGATTCACAGAGTGATCTTGGGAAATTCACTCAAGTTCTCTGTGTCTCACTTTTCCTCATCTATAAAATGGGCAAATAAAACAGATAATCTCCAGTAGTCCTACAAGACTATGAGCCAATAAAAAGACTGACTCTCACAGCCTTCCTTTGTAAGTAGAGTCCAGTAAGCATCACCCCACCTTGCCTTGATGCTTAGCAATATGACAAGGGTCATTGTGTCTGCAGACAGAGCTTAGAATGGAATCTTGGAAATCTCCTATTCTGGTCTCCAGTGGAAAACTGAGACAGAGGATGAAGTCTAACAGGATCACCCCCATGTAGGACTAGAACCCAGGACGCCTCGTTCCTGACTCCATGCCCTTTCTTTTTCACCACGTGGCCTATGCATACATACTCTGGGGGTGATACTGGATGCTTTTAAATAAACCCTCAGCCTGAACCATATAATTGCTTGCCTATTTCTGATGGAAGGAAAGAGTTGCCCAGGGAATGGTAATTCCCGAAGTTGGGTTTGGTTATATCAGGGTTTGGTGTCATTCACAATGTCCCAAGGATTGAGGTGTCACACCATTACTTTCCTGACTTTGGTGGCCAGCTGGCATTCCCTTGAGTCCTCCAAGAAGAGGAGAGACATACTTTGGTTTTGTTTATGTTTAATAAAGAAATCCATTCAAGTGACAGAACAGATTACCCAGTCTGTATCTAAATGTCAGTCAACAAGGAGAGGAAAGGCCCTTTTCCTTGGAGCTTTTCAAGCTGAACAAGTACAGCTGCTTGGATGAGGGTTCTCTCATCAGAACAGAAATGCACTAGATGGCTTGCAAGACCTTTCCAAACCTAGGCATTCTAAAACCCTAGAGGAAGCCAGAAATGAGGATAACACTGGGTAAACAAATTCATTAAATATTCAGCTTAAGAAATGTTCTTTTACTTGGCAGCCCCATGTTATCTTTGGGAAACAACTGTCAAGACTAGAAATATAGATGCACTCAATGTTTATCGTCACCGGGTTTACTTTCCTCCCGTATCAGGGAAGGAGATTAAGTCTTGGAGAGGGGAAAGGACTTGCAGAGTAAATAGTTGAGCACGTTTATAATTTTTAATTAGACTTTCTATCAAATGGGACCAAACATATGGGAGAGGCTGCCGGCCTGCCCCGATTTAGCCAAGCCACCTTGTTTCAAAGCCAAGATTCACTAGTACCTGGATTCTCAAAAGCCCAGGACCTGAACTATTGTCTCTGACTATCAGGGGGACGGTTAACTGAATGTCTGTGATCACTAACAGGTGATGGGCCTTGAGTCCACTCCGGAGCTATTGTGGGAGACATTCTTTTAACAGACTGTCCACCAGGCATCAGACATCCTTGAAAATTCACAGCTTTTTGTGCTGCATGCACATGTGTCCACAGCCTGTGAGTGGTTCAGGGGAAAGTGCTAGCCACAGTATCCATGTCAATGTTAACTATCCTTCATATTTGATGTCTCATTGTTTTCAAATAAAAGTGTTTTCCATTACTCAGATATTTATTTTGGGGCAAGCAACAAGGTGAAAATTACATTTCTCAGATGCACTGCTACTTTGGCATTATAACTTTGTTCTTGGAAACCTTTTATGTGCCACTAGGAATTAGTAAAACAAAGTGACAATGAACGTTTTGAATTGTGGTGGCCCATTGGGGCTGGAGTATTAATTAACAACCAGAAAGGGAATCCTGGATACTATCCTTTAACTATTAGTTAATAGTATGCTTCATCGGTGTTTGCTCCTAGCCATCACCATCGTATCAAGTTATTAATGGTAAACTGAGGTTTTTTAATACATCATCACATTTAAATAACAGTAATTTCATGCTTTCTCAAAAGAAAAATGAAGCTCTCTCAATCTTGGAATCTAATGGTGCAGTAGACATCAGAAACTTCTAACTCAATCTTGTATCCCAGACAGATACAAATTTTTCTAGATGTTAATAATAAACATTGGAATTTTATCTTAAAGAAACAAAAAACTTTGGAACCCAATTTCCCCACTACATCTATAAAGGCTGTTGTATACACAAAGCTGTTTAAAAGTTGTTGTATATTGTTTGCTGAAGTCCCTGTAATTTTTTTTTTTTGCCTGCTTTGCCTCTTTTTGTACAGAAGTTTTGAGTGTGAAATGAAAATTAAAGTTTGGTACATATATTTAAAAATACACCTCTTTTATATGATGTTCAAGGTGAAGTGGGTAATAAGCACATGATCACAGATACTTGCTAAACATAGATATTTGCTAAACACCTGCTCTGCGGACCAGGAAATCACACCAGCTGCCCGTCACCTCTCTATGCCTCAATTACTTCCTATACCCAAAATCTGAAATACCCAAAATGAACTAGTCTGGTACCAGCTGTATTTATTCATTTCAGCAGAGACCCCCATTATTTTTTTTTAAAGGCATAAAATACAGGGATACGTGACTGATATCTAGAGTCGCATGAGACCTACTTATTCAAGGATGCTGAGAAATAAAAGAGCATTTATTTGCTCTTTTATTTTTTCTCTTGAGTACAGTAGCACTTTATGGATTTGACAAAATTAGCAAATAGCCTATTCCACAAAAGTTCATTTTTCAGGCAACGTAAACTCTAAAGCAATTCTCTTAACTATTAAACACTGAAACTTTTCTAGAGCATTACTTTTAATCCCTGAACCTTTTAAGCTAATCACCTAAGACCTAACTGTGTGCACTCTCAGTGGGTTAGAGTCCCCAGTAGAGACCTTCCATGATGCCATATACAAAACACAAAGGGAAATGAATAGGAATGGTAAATTTTCTGTAAATTGACACAGACAAATTATAAACGGACAAAAGCTGGAAAGAGAGAAAATGAAAGGGGCCTTTGAACGAGAGAGAGAGAGAGAAGAAGGAGAGAGAGAGACCCTAATTAAATAAGTGATGAGAGTCAAAAGACATGAAAAAGAAATGAGTAAGCATAAGTGTAATTGTCAAGAGGAGCGCAGCTGGTGAGGAACTGAATATCCTTCATACCAACCAGAAATTTGGTTGTTAATCAGAGTTCTCTTGGAAGGATGGTAAAGAAGAGCTCAGATGGCACATTCCTGAAACCTGGTGAATATTTGCGATCCATAGTCACACCTGATTTCGTGCTTTAAGTTATCAGTAAGCAGACAGAATTTCTAGATGTTTGCTGTTTGAAAGGTGTGTAGGATAATTAGTCATCACAATGTAAATGACCAATTAAATAATACTGTATAATGTTGATTAATTTATTTAAACTATTCATATTCATTAAGCACATTAATCTATCCAATACCAAAATCCTGGTCGCTACTAGTAACCTCCAGCCTGACTGAGCACATCCTACAGGTACCTCTCACTCAGCAAATAGAAAGGTCTTGGCCATTCTGTCTGCTCCAGCTCACAGGTCAAACTCCAAAGAAGGGAATTTTTCTGCCCTGGTCACATCAAGTTCCTGGGACTTTATTTTCATTACTCTAGCTCTTCCCTTGCCTGATGTCCCAGAATTTAGTTTAGAAAGTGTCTTTTAGGCTGAAAGTTCTTGTAAACTCAAAATAGTCTTTTCTCTATTAGATCTTCCAGTTTCACTATCAAACTGCACATTTCCAGATTCCTCTTTCTCTCTGCCTGCACTTTCTGTTCATTTTAAATTGTCCTTGTTTGCCCCATAACAGGCTTTTTCTCAAGTCAGAAGCTATATTTTATTAACCTTCCTAAGCCACCCAAGAGCTAAAGTCGTCCATGTTGTGCCTTGAGGACTGGTAGTTCTAAAAGGCTTCTTACACCTTGAAGAAGCTTGTCTCTAGGAAATATCAAAAGTACTTGGAGGAGGCTCTAAAATTATCTCCCTCCAAATTTCAATAGATTTGAAAGGATTTTTTTATTCCTTTTGTGTGATAGAAATAATGCTATCACTATGGGGAGAAGTTATAGAGGTGGTGGTGTTACATGTGAATAGGGGTGGGGAGGATGAAAGGATAGGGAGCTCTAGGCTGAACCAGGTGAGTATTTACTATCTCCAAAATGTTGCCTGGGCATTTCCACTCCTGTGATGCTGTCTTTAATGCACACCCTCTTCCTCCCTGTCTATCTGAAGTTTACTTGGGCTTCAAGTAAACTTGATGATCCACTTCCTCCATGAAGCTTTACCTAACTCACCCAGTGCATGCGAATCCTCTCCTTTTGGCTCCTAACGCATTTAATTTATTTGATGTTAAATATAGGCCACTGCATAGTACTTTAAATTATGTGTTTGGTTTGTCCATTAGATTTGTAAGTTCCTGTGGGCAGAAAATATGACCTACAGAGTGTCAAGCTCAACATAGGCCAGTGGCCAATAGAAGCTGCCTGCAAAGAGAAAATGTCAGGGTCCTGAAACTTGAGTGTGCTGAAAGGAGACCCTGATAATTAATTTCTACAGCTCACAGCCATCCACAGCCACAAACTACCAGCTCCTCTGACTGGTCGACTTTATTCGTGGAGGAAATGTTTACCTACCTGTCAGGGTATTTTTAGCCTCTGTGGACACAGAGAGTTTGCAGCTTGCAGCAGATCTGCCAGGAGTCCAGCTGAGAAATCAAGCTGTTGTCTTGATCAAAAGTCAGAGTCAGCTAGTTCTGGCAAGGGCAGCCATGCTAGTTGGATGAAGTTCTGCTTGGTCTGGTGCTAGGCTGCTACTCCATCAGACAGTTGACCTTGAGGCAGAGGCAGAAGCGCAAGTGAAGCAATTTCCAATAACTTGACCAATCGATTCAGCACCTTGGACAGCAATCTAGGCCTGTCGCCCTGACCGTCCACCACCATGTACCCTAGAATCCATAAGTCCTATTCGTTGGCTCAACTCTGTCTCTAGAACTCTGGTTATCAAGACAATATGTTCCTCAGAAAATTAAAGTTTCATGGTAGCTGGAAAAGCATTTTTCTTTGTATTGGGACTTCTGAATATCGCATAAGATGGGCAGGAAGTAGTTTTGGAAAGGCCCATATATCATCTTGTGTTTTCATATTCACAATATTTTAAAATTCAAACCAAACTCATAAAAATAAATCTCTCCTCTTCTTTACCCCTATTCCTCCAGCTGATTATTAAGACCTAAAACAAATATCCTTTCTAAAGAGCTCTCAAAATCTGTCAAATTCTCCTCAGTTCATTTTGCTTTATTTACTCCAAGCTTTACCATCTCTTCTTTAGAAGGTCACTCAGCCTTTACTTTCCCCCTCCTCTAATCCATTCTGCATACAGCTACCACATCTTTCTGTGACATATGTTTGACAATGTTGTGCCATACTATTGCCTTTAGCAAGTTCCCTGAAGTATAGTCTTGGAGATGTTAGTTGGTGTTCCATGAAAAGAAAATCAATTTTCAAGTACTTGTGAAACAGGTTAAACAGATTATTTTATTTACTTACTCTTTTTTCTACTAGAATTCTTTACTCATTGTAAATCTCCACAGGAGGGTAGAGCATATGATATGTAGCAATTCTCAAATGTGTTTGTCTACAGAATTCATACTTCACAGAACATCTATGATTTCTCATGGACATTAGCATTCTGCAGAAACACTGCTTAATCAAACCTAACAACTTAATTTTCCCATCTCACTTACCTTCTATCAAACATGCATCCCATTTTTCCATGCTATAAAAAACATTCACAGTTTTCTGATATAACATCTATTTTCTTCATATTTATAACATTGCTAATAACACTGTTCCTTCTGCCTGAAATTCTGCTTCCCCTAATTTGTCTTGTGAAATCCTGTTCATCCTTTAAGACATTGCTCAAATGGCTTTTCTTCTTTGGCTCTTTCCATGCTTTACCCAAGTGAAGTTAGGTACTCTTTCCTGCATGTTACCATGTTCCCATCTCCATTATACCATTCTCAGATGTAGGTGGTACCGGAGAGATTAATGGTGAACAGCTGTGCTTAGGTCTCATTTTTTTTCTCTTGCCCAAATATGTCATAGAAATAGTAATCCACATCTGAGACTTCTTTAAAAGAATCTTTTTTTTTCAATCAACTCTGTAATTTAAAAAATAATAATTATGTACCATTTGAAGATCTAACAATAGTCACTAGTCACTTAAGAAACCATCTCAACTGACATGTTTAGGCAAGTATTCTCAGTAAATAGTGTTGAATTTTTCCATATTTGTGAGGTTGGTTCATGTAGTCTATACATTTCTTTTGATTTAAGTAGTTTGCATTTTCATAGAAAAATGGTACATTTTATCCACATTTAAAAATACTTAGCAAAACCTTTTAGAAATTATTCATTATTTTATTATTTTCTCTTTACCTGTGGTTGCATCTACTTCCTTAGAATTAACATTTTTGAATTTGTGTTTCTTTTTTTTTACCTTGACCAGACAAATACATGATTTATCTGTTCATGTTTGTATATACATGTATGCACATGTGCATGTGTGTGTATGTTGTAAGAAGAAGCTATTGAATAGCAGTTTATGATTTAAGAGAGGGAAGGCACTCAAAGTCCAAACAGCAGCCTAGGTTTTCATTCAGGTCACATAACTTACTAAATGTGTAATCTTGGGCAACTTTATTTGTGCCTCAATTTTATCATCTGTGAAATTATGTTAATTATAAAAATGTGACAAAGGGCCTTGCACCTAGTGACCAATCATTAGTCATATTTATTGTCTATTGTAGTAATTTTTTATCTTCATTATTTCCCACTTTGTTAGTTAAAGTTCCTTATTTTATTTTTTACCTTATTTATCTTATTTCTTATTTTTATAATGTCTTCTGGGAATATTTAGTGGGTTTTTTTTCCTCTGTTCATGAAAAAACCCTTTTAGGAAATGCATTTTTCTATGACAATATCTTTAGCTTCACCTCATTATCATTTTTACTAGGTTATTTTATACTCTGAGTGTAATTTTTCTTCCATTTATGCATATTTTAGGAGTAATTTTAAATATCTAAGGAGTTAAGGATTTTGTTGGGTTTTGTACTCCAGTTTTGTCATTAATGTTAGTATTATTGTATCATGATCAGAATGTGTGACCTATACCACTGCTATCATTTTGGAATTAATCAAGGTTTTCTTTGTAGCCTGATATCTTAGTTTGAATTCCCCCCAGAAGCAGAGCCTAATGCTAGGACTTAGTCACAAGTAGTTTATTTAGGAGATGAACCCAGGGAGCAGGGGCAGGAGAACAGAGAGAAAGAGACAGGGCAGGAGGAGGACCTAATAACAGATGCACTGTTGAGCAAGTTACTTCTGAGGACAAGGAGGGCCCAGTCCTTCTGAAAACTCTCTAAGGAGCTGTACAGAAACTCCTAAATATCATCTCCTTGAAGACTGGTTGCTGGAGCATCCATGCACAGTTTGCCAGCCCCCTGGGCTGCACTTGTGAATGGACTGAGCAACCTTCCTTCATTTCAGAGAAAGCCAGGAAACAGAAAAGTGGAGAAAGATAGTCCAACCTCTGGCAGGCCACTGACAGTGCGTATGGGAACTGCCCACTGAAGCTGCCCCTGACATCTTGGCTAGGCCTAGGGGATCTGGTGTGGGAACCCATCTTGTATGTTACACATACAAAATCATCTCCATCCATTTGTAAAGTGTGCCAATGATAAGGTTTTATTTTTTTTTTAGGCTCTTTGGGGTATAATTTCCAGCCTTTGCGTCTAAATTTTTGTCAAATAGTAGCTCAGTACTTCACAAGGCTGACAATTCTATTCAGGAATATGAGATCGTGTTACCATTACAAAAGACATAGAGATGCAGAGGTGTAGAACCTTCTTATTTATCAGATGGTAAATAATAGCTCATATTTATTTGACTAAGAGTTTCTGTAGGTCAAAGTGTAACTTGAAGAGTAAATAACTCTCTCATGCAGATTAAGAACAGATAGAATAGATGCAATCTGAAATCATTAGCATTAATAATTTACTGGAAGTGTATTTTTTCCTTTTATTACAAATAATAACACAAATTTTATAGAGTAACTTCTTATCTAGATAGAAACAATAATCCTGTAGGAAATTATATTTGTAATACTTTATGGTGGGAAGAGAAAACTTGAATGCCTCTTTTTAATTAAGAGACTTGGAATTTTTTCTTTGGTTTCAATATAACTCGTTTTTATACCTTATACTACTTCTGAAAAATCATCCCAAAGGATTTTGGATTGTCCCATGATATGATAAAGTCAGCATAAAATTAATTGTGGCAAGTAAAGCACATACATTTATAAAAACAGAAAGGGGAGCTAAGTAGAGTATATAAAGAACATCTAAAAATATTTAGGACAGATGATGGATTAACACTGCTACTGGTAATTTGGGATCTTATGTAACATAAGATGTTACAGATGGTAGGAATTATGGATATGAAAGGTCTCACTCTGACAGACTTTGCCAGTGTTTTTAATAAATGTCCCCTTCTAGCCTTAGACAGAGTTGGGCTGTTTGAGAAGCAGCCATGCATGGTATGTTGATTTAAACTACCTGTTATTAGCTCATTTTGTAACCTCAAGACAACTAGACTGTACCTGTGGAATTATAGTTTCACATGTACAATTTTTTCAAAGGGGTGTCAAATTAGCATCTCTGAATTCTTGTGGTGATAAGTGAAGATCATTGACCCGGGGATAAAAGGGAGGAAGTTCTCTACGAAAATATCCTTTATTTCTTGCCCAGAACTCGGTCCCCCCCCCTTTTTTTTTTATTTCTCACTTACTGACTTACTTACATTGAGTATAAAACCCATGTGCTAATTGCCAATGATATGGTTATGAAAGTCAGAAAATTCATGTTCTATTGGGGGGACATAAATATGATTCAATTCGGTAAGTATTATGATAGAGATAAACACAAAGTCACGTGACAGGAAGGACATGGGAAACCTAACCTAGCCTGGTTGGGGGGAAGTCAAGGAGGTTATCTTGGCAAAGGCAGCTGAGCTTTGAAGACTAGAAGAGCTTTGATACCCCCCAGAGGGGCAAGGGATAGAGGGCAACTGTTTCAGATAGAAATAGCATCATGTGCAAAGGCAAGAAGCCATAACACCATCAGGGGCTTTATATGGATGGAGCATATGGGTTTTGTTTTTCCTGGAGGTGGGAGATAAAAGATGGAAACCCAATGAGAGGTGAGGCCAAACAAGAAAGTGAAAGGCTATGAGGGTGATAGGAAGATATGGAAAGACTTTAAACTGAAACATAACACGGTCAAATTTCTGCCTTTCAGAGATTATTCTGACTGATGTGTGGGAGGATGACTTGGAAAATATAGACTGAAGAGAGAAAACCAACAATTAGTAGTGAGGGTACAAATAAATATAAATGCTTATGCATTGTACCAGGAGCTAGACCATAAGTTAATTATGCATATTAACCTCTCTACACGATCCCTACGATTTAATAAATCCCATTTTTACAGAGGAGAAAATTGAGGCACAAAGAAGTAAAGTAACTGCTCCAGGTTCTCAGAGCTGTAAGTGGCAGGTCTGGGATTCTAAACGAGGCAGCCGAGTTCCAGAGTTCATGCGGTCAATCACTGTGCTATAGAAACTTGCCCGATTATGGGCTCTCACTGTGTGTATGTATAGGCAGTGGGTTCAGCTCTTAGCATACTTTATCCCAATGACTCTTCACAGCAATACCTGAGGGTAGGTGATAGTACTATCCCCATTTTACAGATGAGAAAACGGAGGCACAGAGAGGTTGGATTAAGTTTCCCAAGGGCACACAGCTAATAAAGGTCAGATGGAAGATTAGGACCCAAGCTGTCTCATTCCAGAGCCTATGCCTTTAATTGCCGTGGTCCTCCCCATCAGCAGGTGATTGCTGGAGTTCCATAGCGGCTCTAACTATTGAAGCAGAAACTTACCTGATATAAAGCCCTTGTGGATGTTAGAAACTGAAGGACTCAGAATGAATTAAAATCAGTCTGCCAAGATCGGAATCTCTTTACTTCTTTTGACGTGACTGGACTTGCTGATTTCCCTGACTAAAATCTTCCTCACTAGATTCTGAGCTTTTTGAAGAAAGGGACCCTAATTTGTTTATCCATATATTCCAGATACATATTAAATGGGAGATAAGCAAATTAATTAATGCAACCCAACCCGAAAATGTTTCGTTGTAGACAAAGAGGTCTTTGAGAAAAAAAAAATGTATGTCTAACACTTAAGGATGTTACAGGGCAAACTTTTTCCCGGGGAGAACATCAGTATTGTACCATCCCGGTGGTAGCTACTAACCACATGTAACTACTTAAATTTAAATTAGGTAAAATTAAGTAAATTTTAAAATTTAGTTCCTCAGTCTTACTAGCCACATTTCAAATGTTCGGTAGCCACATATAATGACTACTGTAGTGACACAGAGAGAGAGCATTTCCATCATGGCAGAAAGTTCTATGGAAGAGGACTTACACGGCTGAAAGTTCTATGGAAGAGGAATTACATGGCTGAAAGTTCTATGGAAGAGGAATTACATGGCTGAAGGTTCTATGGAAGAGGGCTTGCAAGCTCCCCAGTCCTTGAAACGTCAGTGTCAAAACCTCCTGGACAATTTTCTGCAAAGCAGTTTTCTGGCTTCTATTTCAGACCTACTGAATCAGAATTTCTTTGCAAGGAGCCAAGAAATCTTCATTTTCCATATGCATCTATGTGAGTTATTTTAAGAAACACTGATTTAGACCTTTGGATTTCCATATTTTTGCCTAAAAACCCCTTTGTTCAAATAAAAACTTAAGTAGAATCCCAGCCGGTAAACAAGCATAAGTCACGCTTGTTGACACGGTGGGGGTGATGGGTCGGGACACCTACCTGAGCAGGTGTGATCTCTGCCTGATCTCTGTGAAGCACTAAAGAACAAAGACACTGAACTTCACACTTTGAAAAGTACTGGTTCAGAGGTTATGGAAGCTTCCCAGGAGCTCTATGGTTCTGACTCCCTAAAGAATGGGAATATAGATGATGTGAAGATGGAGTTATCAGGGCCATCTCCGTAGCGCCTGTGATCCATAAACTGGGCCTGGAAACGTGGGCAATATTTTGAACATGTGTGTCTGCACAGCTAATATGTATGAAGGTTTAAAGGTTGAAGTGTCCTGCAGGAAGCCAGGCTCAGTGATAAATCACCATGGTGTGGATAAGTGAGGGATTGGGTCACACTGCTTCTCCATCAACGTGCATGGCTCTCATCATCTTGTGGGGTTCTTCTCTACATGCTAGCTTTTGCCAGTTGCTGTGGCCCTAAGTAAAGTCAAAGTTGGATCTTGGGCTCTGGGGACTCCACAACCTAGGGACTGCTATGTTTCAGAGCTAGGGAAGACACAGCTTCATGAGGTGGTGAGGGGATATGAATGGAGGGTTGAGAAATGATGATGTCAGTCAATCTCTGAAGACTAGATCTAGATCCAGGATCGATTTCAGCTCAGGTGGTGTGTATGACTACCACTCAATCAAAGTAGAGGTGTGATGGGAGGGGAAAGGGAATCCTTTACCAAGTGGATCTGGACACACCAGCTGGTTAACACAGCCCATGTCCTAAGGTCAGAATAATGCCACTTGCTGGGTTCTTGGGGTTGGTCCACTTTTTCACCGGGGCCCCCATGTTATTGCATTTGCCTGCAGCAAGTCTTGTACTGGGACCTTTATCAGTTAATGGAGTTTCTAAACTCACTTTGAGATCTGTGAGGAATGAGTGCCATGCAGTCGAGGGAGAGACAGGCATCCAATCATCCTCATTCTTTCACCCCATGTTCAATTTAACACAGTCACTGGCATCTACACTGAGCAGTTCCCCCAGTGAGGACAGATAATGACTGTAATGCTGCCATTAAAGCAAGATCCTTGCAGATGAAATTTTTTTTTTTTTCCTCTTTTCCTCTGAGGTACGCGGGCCTCTCACTGTTGTGGCCTCTCCCCTTGCAGAGCACAGGCTCCGGATGCGCAGGCTCAGCAGCCATGGCTCACGGGCCCAGCCGCTCCGCGGCATGTGGGATCCTCCCGGACCGGGGCACGAACCCATGTCCCCTGCATCGGCAGGTGGACTCTCAACCACTGCGCCACCAGGGAAGCCCCCACAGATGAAATTTTTTTATCCTTAATAAAGTGCAAGTGCTTTTGGTCCCCAGTGTTTCTTACTCTGAATGAGCCATGGTTGAGCACTGATAATCATCTGTGCATGTAGATATGTTTACTGAGTCTCACGCATTGCCATGGGTCCTTCCAGCTCTGACATTTGACAGCTTGTGTGTTGCAGTAACTATAGTGAGGACGCAGAATGAATGAATGAGCAAAACACAGAATGTTATTCTTTTGAACCATTTTTATTTTCAGGGTTTCATTTGTAAACTACAGAGCAAACCATATTTATTTAACTTTATCAGGATGACACTTCATTAAATTAAGAAATTTTAATTAACTAATGAGATTTCATTGTCTACTCTTTTTATGTTCACATTAGGGAAGGCCATTTTGATGACAACTTTTATAGCTGCAATTAAATATTTCTAATAGATTTAGTTAAAATTTGCAAATAATAAGGCATATTTCATCTTTATTTTATTACTCATGGCATATCCAATTTAGCCTTGTGGCAGTCACCCAGCTTTCTGTGTCTTCTCTTGTTTCTTTTTACAGGTCTGTGCTTTACTTAAGAGAAAAGCTTGAGATACGGATCAATCAGGGTTGTTGACATCCATGAATTTAGCAATGGATCCATGAACAAGGGAAGCCCTCCATTCCCTGCTGTGGTCTGTGGAGTCTGGCAACCCCAAGTGACCGCCTCACCTGGGTATCTCACAGCTTGACCAGCATAAATCCAGAGGACGACAGCTCGGCCTGTGTCCCTGGGTGCTATGCCATTCAGGATGCCTTTTCACGGCACTCCTAGGAAAGGGCCATTCTGCTGATGCCTGCACACCCCAGTGGTGCGGAGCTTATACCTCCAAAGGAACACTGCTCAGTTAGCTGTTTGACAATGATTTTTTTTTTTTTTTTGGCGGTACGTGGGCCTCTCACCATTGAGGCCCCTCCCGTTGTGGAGCACAGGCTCCGGACGCGCAGGCTCAGCGGCCATGGCTCACGGGCCCAGCGGCTCCACGGCACGTGGGATCCTCCCGGACCGGGGCACGAACCCACGTCCCCTGCATCGGCAGGCGGACACTCAACCACTGCGCCACCAGGGAAGCCCTGACATTGATTTTTTAATGCATTCTTTATATTCAACTAAAATATATCTTGGTTTTACTTTACATTCACTTGATTCTGGATCTACTTTTTGGATCTTCATTCATTATTCAAACATTTATTTACTCTCCATTACATTCCTTTGGAAGGAAAGGAATGGGTAGAAACTGAAACCAAACAAAGTGCGGTCACCCCCAGTTCCCAGAGGTCCGGAGACACTGACTAAGCCCTTTCTACATTTCTCTTCTTCCCCCCATTCTTCGGCTCCACTTCACGCGCCCTGTTGCCCAGCTCCTTCACTTCCTGGTCTTTCGCCTTCATTTTGTGATGGTGACCAACCTACTGGTGAAGGCTAGATCCCTGCCTGCTTTCTGCTGTCTCCAACACAACATGCCTGTATCAGGAACTGCCTTCAATATCAAAGATATAAATCAGATCATCCAAGACAAGAATGGAAGGAGAATCTCCTTGGGGGGAAGGTCAGCTAGACATTCTGACCCCACCTGTCCCACTGAGTCACTCTCCCATTGCGCTGATTCGACTGTCTCCAGCTGGAGAGCGGCTCAGCTTCCAGAGAGAAGATCCAGCATCAGACGGTAACAGGTTTTGACACACCCCAGTCTGGAGCCAGATACAACGCATATCCTCCTCTTTGCCATGCACCTTGCCCTGGGAGGGTTTTGGTTCCTTTAGTGGCATTTTTGACTAACCAACCATGACCAAGGCTCAGAAGGCTAAAAAAAAGCAAGACAATATCATGAACATCAGCGTCCAAAAGGCAGAACGAAGAAAGTCCACTGATTTTTTTTTTTCCATGCTGATGATACGTGGGTCACCTCTTCTGAGAGGTCTACTGTATCTTGTCAAAATCCAATTACTGTGATTGTCAGACATTGGTATGGGTGTTGGCCACACTTCTAGGGTAGGAGCAGCATCTCTCCTAAAAAGAGCAGACTTTCCATCCAGCCGCCTCAGGAAAGAGGTCTATGCCTCAGACAAGAAACTAGAACCAACAAGGAGGTTAACACGCAGCTGTGGTGATTCCTACTCTTTGGAGCCCGGATGCTCTTGGATCCAGACACTGATGATAGTAAATGCCCAGATGTATGGGCTCCGGGAGGAAAGTATAAAGTTCATGCCTAACGTTTTAGGATCTGGAAAGGAGGTATTACAGCCCTGGGCACAGGTTGAAGATGCTGAGCTCATAGAGTGTGCTTTACACATTAGGAGTCAGTGCCCTGTTGGGGCCTTGAGTTGCCCTAAGCATCTGTGGGATAATTGTTGAGCTCCACAGATCTCTTGAGCCCTGGTCGGTTGCCACACTTTCAGTCTTGATCTAAAAACCTGCCTCTCCCTCTCACTTACCACTACTCTCCTGGCCTCCTCAAACCTAGGCATCTCCAGCTCCCAAAAAAGCCCTTTCCTTCCTTCCATGGAATAGTCCTCCGGCCTGTAAGAGTTTCTCTTCCCTGAGCACCACAGTTCTGACTGTCTATGCTGCTTATTTTCCTGCTGTTTCAAGGTGGCTGCCCTCCTGAGAGATTTTTTTTTTTTTTTTAATTTTTTAATTAGTTTCTGCTTTATAACAAAGTGAATCAGTCATACATATACATCTGTTCCCACATCCCTTCCCTCATGCATCTCCCTCCCTCCCACCCTCCCCATCCCACCCCTCCAGGCGGTCACAAAGCACCGAGCTGATCTCCCTGTGCTCTGTGGCTGCTTCCCACTATCTATCTACCTTACGTTTGGTAGTGTATATATGTCCATGCCTCTCTTTCGCTTTGTCACAGCTTACCCTTCCCCCTCCCCATATCCTCAAGTCCATTCTCAAGTAGGTCTGTGTCTTTATTCCTGTTTTGCCCCTAGGTCCTTCATGACTTTTTTTTTTTTTTTTTAAATTCCGTATATATGTGTTAGCATACGGTATTTGTCTTTCTCTTTCTGACTTACTTCACTCTGTATGACAGACTCTAGGTCTATCCACCTCATTACAAATAGCTCAGTTTCGTTTCTTTTTATGGCTGAGTAATATTCCATTGTATATATGTGCCACATCTTCTTTATCCATTCGTCCGATGATGGACATTTAGGTTGTTTCCAGCTCCGGGCTATTGTGAATAGAGCTGCAATGAACATTTTGGTACATGTCTCTTTTGGAATTATGGTTTTCTCAGGGTATATGCCTAGTAGTGGGATTGCTGGGTCATATGGTAGTTCTATTTTTAGTTTTTTAAGGAACCTCCATACTGTTCTCCATAGTGGCTGTACCAATTCACATTCCCACCAGCAGTGCAAGAGTGTTCCCTTTTTTCCACACCCTCTCCAGCATTTATTGTTTCTAGATTTCTTGATGATGGCCATTCTGACTGGTGTGAGATGATATCTCATTGTAGCTTTGATTTGCATTTCTCTAATGATTAATGATGTTGAGCATTCTTTCATGTGTTTGTTGGCAGTCTGTATATCTTCTTTGGAGAAATGCCTATTTAAGTCTTCTGCCCATTTTTGGATTGGGTTGTTTGTTTTTTTGCTATTGAGCTGCATGAGCTGTTTATAAATTTTGGAGATTAATCCTTTGTCAGTTGCTTCATTTGCAAATATTTTCTCCCATTCTGAGGGTTGTCTTTTGGTCTTGTTTATGGTTTCCTTTGCTGTGCAAAAGCTTTGAAGTTTCATTAGGTCCCATTTGTTTATCTTTGTTTTTATTTCCATTTCTCTAGGAGGTGGGTCCAAAAGGATCTTGCTGTGATTTATGTCATAGAGTGTTCTACCTATGTTTTCCTCTAAGAGTTTGATAGTTTCTGGCCTTACATTTAAGTCTTTAATCCATTTTGAGCTTATTTTTGTGTATGGTGTTAGGGAATGATCTAATCTCACACTTTTACATGTCGCTGTCCAGTTTTCCCAGCACCACTTATTGAAGAGGCTGTCCTTTCTCCACTGTACATTCCTGCCTCCTTTATCAAAGATAAGTTGGCCATATGTGCGTGGGTTTATCTCTGGGCTTTCTATCCTGATCCACTGATCTATCTTTCTGTTTTTATGCCAGTACCACACTGTCTTGATTACTGTAGCTTTGTAGTATAGTCTGAAGTCAGGGAGCCTGATTCCTCCAGCTCCGTTTTTCGTTCTCAAGATTGCTTTGGCTATTCGGGGTCTTTTGTTTTTCCAAACAAATTTTGAAATTTTTTGTTCTAGTTCTGTGAAAAATGCCAGTGGTAGTTTGATAGGGATTGCATTGAATCTGTAGATTGCTTTGGGTAGTAGAGTCATTTTCACAATATTGATTCTTCCAATCCAGGAGCATGGTATATCTCTCCATCTATTTGTATCATCTTTAATTTCTTTCATCAGTGTCTTATAATTTTCTGCATACAGGTCTTTTGTCTCCTTAGGTAGGTTTATTCCTAGATATTTTATTCTTTTTGTTGCAATGGTAAATGGGAGTGTTTTCTTGATTTCATTTTCAGATTTTTCATCATTAGTGTACAGGAATGCCAGAGATTTCTGTACATTAATTTTGTATCCTGCTACTTTACCAAATTCATTGATTAGTTCTAGTAGTTTTTCGGTAGCATCTTTAGGATTCTCTATGTATAGTATCATGTCATCTGCAAACAGTGACAGCTTTACTTCTTCTTTTCCAATTTGGATTCCTTTTATTTCCTTTTCTTCTCTGATTGCTGTGGCTAAAACTTCCAAAACTATGTTGAATAAGAGTGGTGAGAGTGGGCAACCTTGTCTTGTTCCTGATCTTAGTGGAAATGGTTTCAGTTTTTCACCATTGAGGACAATGTTGGCTGTGGGTTTGTCATATATGGCCTTTATGATGTTGAGGAAAGTTCCCTCTATGCCTACTTTCTGCAGGGTTTTTATCATAAATGGGTGTTGAATTTTGTCGAAAGCTTTCTCTGCATCTATTGAGATGATCATATGGTTTTTCTCCTTCAACTTGTTAATATGGTGTATCACATTGATTGATTTGCGTATATTGAAGAATCCTTGCATTCCTGGAATAAACCCCACTTGATCATGGTGTATGATCCTTTTAATGTGCTGTTGGATTCTGTTTGCTAGTATTTTGTTGAGGATTTTTGCATCTATGTTCATCAGTGATATTGGCCTGTAGTTTTCTTTCTTTGTGACATCCTTGCCTGGTTTTGGTATCAAGGTGATGGTGGCCTCGTAGAATGAGTTTGGGAGTGTTCCTTCCTCTGATATTGTTTGGAAGAGTTTGAGAAGGATGGGTGTTAGCTCTTCTCTAAATGTTTGATAGAATTCGCCTGTGAAGCCATCTGGTCCTGGGCTTTTGTTTGATGGAAGATTTTTAATCACAGTTTCAATTTCAGTGCTTGTGATTGGTCTATTCATATTTTCTATTTCTTCCTGAGTCAGTCTTGGCAGGTTGTGCATTTCTAAGAATTTGTCCATCTCTTCTAGGTTGTCCATTTTATGGGCATAGAGTTGCTTGTAGTAATCTCTCATGATCTTTTGTATTTCTGCAGTGTCAGTTGTTACTTCTCCTTTTTCATTTCTAATTCTATTGATTTGAGTCTTCTCCCTTCTTTTCTTGATGAGTCTGGCTAATGGTTTATCAATTTTGTTTATCTTCTCAAAGAACCAGCTTTTAGTTTTATTGATCTTTGCTATCGTTTCCTTCATTTCTTTTTCATTTATTTCTGATCTGATTTTTATGATTTCTTTCCTTCTGCTAACTTTGGGGTGTTTTTGTTCTTCTTTCTCTAATTGCTTTAGGTGCAAGGTTAGGTTGTTTATTCGAGATGTTTCCTGTTTCTTAAGGTGGGATTGTATTGCTATAAACTTCCCTCTTAGAACTGCTTTTGCTGCATCCCATAGGTTTTGGGTCGTCGTGTCTCCATTGTCATTTGTTTCTAGGTATTTTTTAATTTCCTCTTTGATTTCTTCAGTGATCACTTCGTTATTAAGTAGTGTATTGTTTAGCCTCCATGTGTTTGTATTTTTTACAGCTCTTTTCCTGTAATTGATATCTAGTCTCATAGCATTGTGGTCAGAAAAGACACTTGATACAATTTCAATTTTCTTAAATTTACCAAGGCTTGATTTGTGACCCAAGATATGATCTATCCTGGAGAATGTTCCATGAGCACTTGAGAAAAATGTGTATTCTGTTGTTTTTGGATGGAATGTCCTATAAATATCAATTAAGTCCATCTTGTTTAATGTATCATTTAAAGCTTGTGTTTCCTTATTTATTTTCATTTTGGAAGATCTGTCCATTGGTGAAAGTGGGGTGTTAAAGTCCCCTACTATGATTGTGTTACTGTCGATTTCTCCTTTTATGGCTGTTAGTATTTGCCTTATATATTGAGGTGCTCCTATGTTTGGTGCATAAATATTTACAATTGTTATATCTTCTTCTTGGATCGATCCCTTGATCATTATGTAGTGTCCTTCTTTGTCTCTTCTAGTAGTCTTTATTTTAAAGTCTATTTTGTCTGATATGAGAATTGCTACTCCAGCTTTCTTTTGGTTTCCATTTGCATGGAATATCTTTTTCCATCCCCTTACTTTCAGTCTGTATGTGTCTCTAGGTCTGAAGTGGGTCTCTTGTAGACAGCATATATATGGGTCTTGTTTTTGTATCCATTCAGCCAATCTGTGTCTTTTGGTGGGAGCATTTAGTCCATTTACATTTAAGGTAACTATCGATATGTATGTTCCTATTCCCATTTTCTTAATTGTTTTGGGTTCGTTATTGTAGGTCTTTTCCTTCTGTTGTGTTTCTTGCCTAGAGAAGTTCCTTTAGCATTTGTTGTAAAGCTGGTTTGGTGGTGCTGAACTCTCTCAGCTTTTGCTTGTCTGTAAAGGTTTTAATTTCTCCATCAAATCTGAATGAGATCCTTGCTGGGTAGAGTAATCTTGGTTGCAGGTTTTTCTCCTTCATCACTTTAATTATGTCCTGCCACTCCCTTCTGGCTTGTAGAGTTTCTGCTGAGAGATCAGCTGTTATCCTGATGGGGATTCCCTTGTGTGTTATTTGTTGTTTTTGCCTTGCTGCTTTTAATATGATTTCTTTGTGTTTAATTTTTGTCAGTTTGATTAATATGTGTCTTGGCGTATTTCTCCTTGGATTTATTCTGTATGGGACTCTCTGTGCCTCCTGGACTTGATTAACTATTTCCTTTCCCATATTAGGGAAGTTTTCAACTATAATCTCTTCAAATATTTTCTCAGTCCCTTTCTTTTTCTCTTCTTCTTCTGGGACCCCTATAATTCGAATGTTGGTGCGTTTAATGTTGTCCCAGAGGTCTCTGAGACTGTCCTCTGTTCTTTTCATTCTTTTTTCTTTATTTTGCTCTGCAGCAGTTATTTCCACTATTTTATCTTCCACCTCACTTATCCGTTCTTCTGCCTCAGTTATTCTGCTATTGATCCCATCTAGAGTATTTTTTATTTCATGCATTGTGTTTTTAATCGATGCTTGATTCATCTTTAGTTCTTCTAGGTCCTTGTTAACTGTTTCTTGCATTTTGTCTATTCTATTCCCAAGATTTTGGATCTGGGAGATAGAATCTTGGATCATCTTTACCATCATTATTCTGAATTCTTTTTCAGGTAGACTGCCTATTACATCTTCATTTGTTAGGTCTGGTGGGTTTTTATCTTGTTCCTTCTCCTGCTGTGTGTTTTTCTGTCTTCTCATTTTGCTTATGTTACTGTGTTTGGGGTCTCCTTTTTGCAGGCTGCAGGTTCGTAGTTCCCGTTGTTTTTGGTGTCTGTCCCCAGTGGCTAAGGTTGGTTTAGTGGGTTGTGTAGGCTTCCTGGTGGAAGGTACTAGTGCCTGTGTTCTGGTGAATGAGGCTGGATCTTGTCTTTCTGGTGGGCAGGTCCACGTCTGGTGGTGTGTTTTGGGGTGTCTGCGGACTTTTTATGATTTTAGGCCACCTCTCTGCTAATGGGTGGCGTTGTGTTTCTGTCTTGCTAGTTGTTTGGCATAGGGTGTCCAGCACTGTAGCTTGCTGGTCGTTGAGTGAAGCTGGGTGCTGGTGTTGAGATGGAGATCTCTGGAAGATTTTCGCCGTTTGATATTATGTGGAGCTGGGAGGTCTCTTGTGGACCAGTGTCCTGAAGTTGGCTCTCCCACCTCAGAGGCACAGCACTGACTCCTGGCTCCTCAATTTGGGATGATTTGTTGTCTATTCATGTATTCCACAGATGCAGGGTACATCAAGTTGATCGTGGAGCTTTAATCCGCTGCTTCTGAGGCTGCTGGAGAGGTTTCCCTTTCTCTTCTTTGTTCTCACAGCTCCTGGGTCTCAGCTTTGGATTTGGCCCCGCCTCTGCGTGTAGGTCGCCGCAGGGCGTCTGTTCTTCGCTCAGACAGGACAGGGTTAAAGGAGCAGCCTCTTCGGGGACTCTGGCTCACTCAGGCCGGGCGGGAGGGAGGGGCACGGAGTGCGGGGCGAGCCTGCAGCGGCAGAGTTCGGCGTGACGTTGCACCAGCCCGAGGCGCGCCGTGCGTTCTCCCAGGGAAGCCGCCCCTGGATCCCGGGACCCCGGCAGTGGCGGGCTGCACAGGCTCCCGGAAGGGCGGTGTGGACAGTGACCTGCGCTCGCACACAGGCTTCCTGGCGGCGGCAGCAGCAGCCCCAGCGTCCCACGCCCGTCACCGGGCTCCGCGCTTTCAGTCGCGACCCGCGCCCGTCTGTGGAGCCCCTTCAAGCAGCGCTCTCAATCCCCTCTCCTCGCGCACCAGGAAACCAAGAGGGAAGAAAAAGTCTCTTGCCTCTCCGGCAGCTCCAGAGTTTTCCCGGACTCTCTGCCGGCTAGCCGTGGCACATTAGCCCCCCTCAGGCTGAGTTCTCGCCGCCAGCCCCAGTCCTTTCCCTGCGCTCTGACCGAAGCCCGAGCCTCAGCTTCCAGCACCGCCCGCCCTGGCGGGTGAGCAGACAGGCCTCTCGGGCGGGTGAGTGCCGCTCGGCACCGATCCTCTGTGCGGGAATCTCTCCGCTTTGCCCTACCCAGGTATGTGGGGAGTTTCTTGCCTTTTGGGAGGTCTGGGGTCTTCTGCCAGCATTCAGTAGGTGTTCTGTAGGAGTTGTTCCACGTGTAGCTGTATTTCTGGTGTATCCGTGGGGAGGAAGGTGATCTCCGCGTCTTACTCTTCCGCCATCTTACCCGGAAGTCCTGAGAGATTATTTTTGATTCATTTTCACATGGATCTATGTGGGTTTTTTCCCCAGCAGAGTCATGGACCTTTGGAGGGTGGAGATGAGACCAGAAATTCTCTGTATCTCTTCACTGTACAAACCCCACCTCTCCTGCCGGCTCACAGCTCCCAAGTAAGCTGTTAGAGCCACCCCTGGAGGCATGAGTTAACATGTTATGTGGAACTTCTAGTAATACCAATGGATTTGGTCCAATCTATTGTTATAGCCTACCCTCCCTGGCTGAGCACCCATAAAATCCATTCCTACTCATGTTCCCCAAGTTTCTGCCAATATAGTAGCACAATTTCCATTCTTCTGGGTGCAAGCTATTTCCACCTGGGCCTTAACATGTACTTATCTCTGGAGCATAAAAAGATGTGACTAACTATGGGTCTGTTGGCAACAGAGGGTGATTGTGGTAGGGTTTAAAGAGACTGATCGTCCACTATTAAGTCATCTACCCCAGGTAAGGCTAAATAATAAGGTTTTCAGGTACAGGAATGTGAGTCTAACTTCAGTGTACAGGAGAACAAGCTAATTTCAGTGCCAAGGGAAATCCAGAGTGATTTGGAGGCTTAAGATTGTCAGTTTCATGTGCGGCCAACCAGATGTTCTCAATCCTCGTTTGAGTCTCCTAATTTTTCCTAATAAGTGTCCTCACTTTCGCATGAGACACTTGGCAAGACTCTGAATTCAACTGTTATTGTAACTCAGTCACTTGCGTAATAAATTTTTTGTTGATTTTTTCCACAATATCAGCTCTGAAGCTGTAAGAAATGAGAACGTATTTTAGGACCATCTTGGAAGCCCTCTGCGCCTCCATCTGTGATTTGAGCTGACAGTGAAAGGACTAGAGTTTGTCGCTTTCTTCCTGTAATTGCTCAAGTGCACTCTGAAGAATCCTCCCACACCATGGTCCCTCTTGTCATCATTACTGCCACAAAGGCCATGGGCTTCCAAGGCATGTCTCCAGTTGGCGCTTTATCGCGTTCAACCACAGGCGACAGCTGGACGAATGGTGATGCCGTTGCATGCCATGGATTGGTAGCACCTCATTTCCTACTGGCCAAACAATAGCACTACAGTCAAGTTCAAAGACACAACCAAGCCAATCCATGGATCCCAACTTTGTGTGTCCATCTCCTGAGACCATTCCCGATAACAATTCTGTCCCATTCAAGGTTGAATCAGGAGATAGATGGCATACAGTTATTTGAACAGAAAAAATGTAAGCAATTATTAACTCTAACAGTTATAACTAATCTATAGAGGAGTAAAGAGTACTCTAAAGAATTCCCTAAGGTAGATGGAGAGCACCTAAGGAAGAAATAAACTTGGAAGGCAGAGGCCCTCTCCAAGGATGGGGTTCACCTCACTGGGGAAGGTGCCCTTTATACTCTGCTGGATGGCAGGGAAGTTCACTGTGATACCCCAAGTCAACGCTGGTCCACAGACACTAGGCTGAGGCTGGTGAGTAGGGAATTTCAGCTGAAAGTGGCCAAGAGGAAACACCCCGTCTAGGAACAAGTAGGTTGAGACAGATGGGTGGGGACCCACAGCCATGACAGGCAAGCTGGAAACCTACTGTGTGCGGGCTGGGAAACTGGCCACTGGGCTGCCTGGGGGACTCAGTGGGGATCTGCCCACAGAGCTACCACTGAAAATCAAAGGGAACTTGTCCATAGAGGTACAACCAAAACTTGCTGGGGGTAAGCACCGGTGAATGTCCCCAAATGTGATGCTGGCAGCAGAATGACAGGAGCAAGAAGCAGCACACCAGAAGCAAGAGGAGGAGCCCCTTCCTTCTGATGTGTCTCCTGAGAGCCCTGCACTGAGAGAACTAAATGCTGTGTGAACTGGCAAAGAGGAAATATTTACAGGGTCCTTCTCCATTATCACAGAGCAAGCAATGAAAGGTGCGGGGGAGCTGAGAGGTGACAAATTGACATTTGGTACAATAACATAAATTATTATGACAGTTATTAATATTTTATATGGTCTTTTACATTTTGCTAAGTAATCTTTATATTTATCACCTTATTACATCCTTCCAATGACTAACTTCACCTAAAGGATAATAGGTTTGAGGTTCAAAGACACTGCCTTATCCAGAGTCCCACAGCTAGTAAACAGCAGGGTTCAAATGAGAGTTTGGATGCAGCATGAATTCTTCCTACTGAACTTCTTGCCTCTCCCTGGGGGGAGCTAGAAGGAAGGAACAATCCATTGATCATTTCAGGACACCAATATTTATTGAACATCGACTACATGCCAGGCACTGGGTCAGGTACTGGATATGCAGAGTAGACGTCCAGTCTCTGCTGTAATGGGCACAGTCTAGAACAGGTTAGCAAGCTTCATCTTAAAAGATAAATATAAATTAAAATATTTCAGGTTTTGCCAGGTGAAGAAGCAAAATCAAAGACACTATGTAGGTGCTTATATAGCCATCTACGATGTAAAAATCTTTTTTTTTAACTCGTAGGCCATGTGGATTGTACTTAAACGTTTATGACAGTAATAGAGAGTTTGTAGATCCCTGATCTAAATAAAGAGATAGATTTTAAAAATACATGTATGAGTGCAAAGAGTAAGGGCACAAAGGGCACAAAGGAAAAGACGTGGTTCTGTGAGAGACGTACGGAGACGTTGGGGGAGATGAGTTAAGACTGGGGATCAAGGAAGTTGTGTCTGAGGAAAGCTATTTGGACCAGGATCAGAAGGGTGAAATGTGGGTTGTGGGACGTTCTGGGCAGATGTAACAGCCCCTAAGTGGGGGGAGAACTTGATGCATTCAAGAACTGGTCACACACACACACACACACACACACACACACACAGACCCCCCAGAGGGTGAACGGGAGAGGAAGGTGGAGATTAAAGAGGAAGTTGGGGGCCAGGTCATCAGATCATCCAAGAATCCAGGGGCTTGTGAAGAGGCAAGCCAGGAGGTAGTCAGGCCTGGGAGCAATAAATCGAAATGAAAGAGGAAGAGGGGAGGGGAGCAAACGCGAGGGCAGAGCCCGATTCAGCAACCACGGGGGTGGGTGGGGGGGCCCTCTTTCAGGAAAGACCCGCCTCTCGAACTCCCAACCCTCACCAGCACACATGCCTTTCAGGTCTGTACTCAGATGCATGCAAAGAGAATTCAAACCATCTTTCCATGTCATCATTTAATCTGTGGCTCCAGGCCTGAGAGAAAGGGTAGGAAAGTAGCCTGACCACCTCTCCCTCCAGAAGTTGGGGCAGTTCAGGGTCCTGGTAAAGGCCATGGAGCAGGAAGCAGGAATCCTGGTCTTTCACCTTGGCATCTGGGCTCGGAGTTAATAGGTCCCAGAGACCAACTGGTTGGAGTCAAGGGCACAGGCTCTGCTGTGGGATGCTCTAGGTTCAAGTCAAGCCTCTATCTCATCCTCCAGTGACGTAACCTTGGTCATGTAACTGAACTTCTCTGAGTCTCACTCAGCTCCCTTATCCCCAGGATGGGCATTGCTCTGCTATCTAACTGGTGGGATTGCTGTGAGTGGTAAGTGGGTTTTGTGAAGGCTTAGAACAGTGCAGAGCACGTAGAAAGCACTTGGTAGATATTTGCTATACTAGCTGGATCTTCTTTGGATCTTCCATAGTGGTATGATACAAACAAGACAGAAATTATTATCCCATTTTACAGTCGGTCAATAGACTGGAAGCCCAATAAAGTCAAGTCTCTTGCCTGAGATCACGGGGCAGAGCGGGTCCTCAAGCTCATGCCCTCTGAGCTCTGGCCTAAGACCCAACCCCGTTAATACCATACCTCAGTGGAGTTTCCTTGGGCAAGTCACTGCCGCCTTGTGGGCCTCAGTTTATCCAGTAGTGAGATAATGGGGACAAAGGCTGCTGTGTTATTGCGAAGTTCTCTTCCTGATCTGACCATCGTATGCCTACGATCCAATCTGGGAGCTTTCCAATCTGAGATTCTGCCTGTGCATGGTTCCCGGTTTGCCTGGGGGGTGGGAGGGGCCGGGTGGGATCATGCCCAGCCTTCTAAGTGTCACTCCTTTCCCAGGCAAGGCCTGTGTCAGCTGCCAGCTGTCATTCTGTGCTCCAAATGTTCCCTTGTCACATAAACTTCTCTTTCTGACACGGTTTCCCTTTAGAAAGAAAGTAAATCATAACTTTTCATTTAAGCATTTCTGCTTCTAGTCAGACCTGCTTTAGCCTGAAGTTGAAAAAGAGTATGTTTGGTTGGCTCACATTTCAACTCAGTCTAATAGATATTTGCTTAAGGGGGAAAAAGGTTGAAGAAAAAAGGGAAATGTCAAAACGGAATAATAAAATGGTCTATAAACAGAAGCAGGTTTTCTGCGATACGTTACCCTGATAAACCCGATAATGGTTCCCAAATGCACTGTCCTGGGTTGATGCCAGCCCGGGCGGCAGGGGGTTCTGGGTTATTTTTAATTTTACTGTAGCCAAACCATGACCTCATCCCGAAGGAATTCTCTCCCACCAAAGAGCTATATCGGGTTATTTGTCGACCGAAATTCACTTGAATGTGGATTCATCAGAAACATGTGTGACCACAGAAGCAGCCGAGAGGGAAATCTGGGAAGAAGTGGGATTTTCAAGGAAACCCTTCTCTTTGTTTTAATGAAACAAGCTGGTCCTTCTGGGGCCTCAGGCCTTTGATAGTGTGAGCCCTGAGCCTGCTGTTCTCTGCGACTGCTCTGTGCCTTCAGCAGCCCCAGAGCAGAACCCCCGCCATGTCCCCAGCAGTTCATCACCCACCAGGTAGGTCCTGGGACAGCCACCCCTCTCACCCCTTGAGACGCACTCAGGTCTCTGGCAGGAGCCTTGGCCAATACCCACATAACTTAAAGAGGGTGAGTGCATAATTATGGCCTTGAATAATAATAACAATACCCACCCTTTATCAAACCCCTACTAAGGGACATTGCACCAAGTGTTTTGCATATATCATCTCTCACCCTCACAGCAAATGTAGGAAGGATTCTATGAGGATTCTCCATTTCATGGATGAAAAACCTAAGGCTTAGAGAGGTTAACTCCCTAAGAGCACCTGCTTATTTGGTGGCTTAATCAAATTTCCAGCCCAAGCTCGTTTTATCTCAAGCTTCTGCTCTAGTCACAGTGCTTCTGCAAACAGTCGTCACCAAACATAAGTTTGTGTACCTGACACACAGTGAGGCCAACAAACTGAAATGTCAGAGTCTGGAGCAGAGAAAGGGTTATTGCAGGACCAAGTAAGGAGTAGGGGTGGCTCATGCTCAAAAAAAAAAAAACCCCAACTCCCCGATGGTTTTCAGGGAGAAGTTTTTGCAGGCAAAATTTGGGGTGAGGGCTGCAGGATGTGTGACTTTCTTCTGGCTGGTTGGCGGTGAGGTAACAGGGTGGTGCTCCAGGGATCTTGTGCTCAACTTGAAGTTGCCATCCTCCACCTGGGTGGGGGGCCTTAGTTCCTGCAGAAGAACTCAAAGGTATTATGTATATTCCCTGAGAAGAAACCAGGATCCTGCTTTAATCGCTGCACTATAGTTTCTTAATTATTCCTCCTCTGTTTCTGTGTTCCCTCCCTTCCCTAATTAGCAACTGTGTGAATCTGCTCTTCGGAACTCAGGGAAGGTCTAGGAGGCTGAAGCCTTTATCCTGTAGTTAAGAAACAGGGGACACGGAAAGGCTTTTGTACCCAGGAGGGCCTCACAGGGTCCTGCTCGGTTTCAAAGTCTTCAAGAGATTTGGAGGAGAGAAAGATGCCCTCGTATTGGAAGATCAGGGAAGGCTTCCTGTAGGAAGTGGCATTTGAGTTAGGTGTGACAGGTGGTATTTGGGCAAAAAGAGATACACTCTAGACAGGATGAATGTCACCAAAGAAAGGGGGAGGCATTGGGAAAGCGAACTGAATCCTGGAGGGTGTAAAGGACCTGCTTTGACTCCCAAAAGAGAAGAGGGAGAAATGAGATGGGAAATGTCCCATGGAGCTGCATCAGGGAGGTCACCTGGTTTTCAGATGCCTGGACGGGCTTGACCCAGAGGATGTGGAAAGTCACTGCCAAGTTTTTAAAAGGAAATTGTCATGAGCTGTCATCTAGAAGGGATGGCATGGGAGGTTCAGGGAGATCAAGAAATGGCTGGATGGAGGCAGAGCTCATGAGATGGAAAAGGAGGAACAGAAAAGGAATCTGGAGAATTTAGCATCATTTTGTGGGGGGAAGAGAGAGGGAAACATCCAGGATGAGCGTCAGGTCTCCGGTATGAGTGAGTGAGTGGGTCAGGCGGGGGATCATTTACAGAACAGGAGTGAGTCTGTAGGCAAAACAAATACATCTTGCTTTTGAACATGTCCAGCCTGAGTTATGTTATTTCTGTCACCCCCAGCTCCTGTGTGGAGGGACTCAGTCGCGTCCCTCTCTGTTTCCCCCAGGCTCCTAGCACGAGCCTCAGTGCATAGAATGTGCTCAGGGAAAAGCACTGAAGTGACAGATGGGTCCAATCACCCCCTTCCCTGGAGCTGAGCAGACTTGACCCACCCACACAGCTGGGATTGACCACACTCAACATCCAGATTGGACAGACAGTAGAAGCGCCATGTCAGCAGCTGAAACCAGTCTCTAAATCTAGACAGAACAAGAGGAGCAGCCTTCTGAGATGTTACGTGGCAGCATTCGGGGTAGGAAAAGATCTGGCATCAGCATAGGAACTTGCCTTTCGCCATTCCCAGCATAGAGATGGACCCTTGCTACCAAGAAGCCATCCTGGCCAAAGATTCCAAAGGACCAGGAAGAAAAGCCTGCTCAGAGCAGATGGGAGATAGAATCATCTGCTTTGGTTTTCAATCAAGTTCTTTTTCCTGTGCAAAGCAACCTTACAGGCAATGGATTATTCTGCTGCCTTCTCAGGAACAGAGACTCTGACAGATACTAGGGAGAATGGTTTCCTGCAAGACCAAAGAACAATGATCTATGTGTCTGGGAGCATCAGAATGTTGTCTAGTGTCTTTTAAAACTATCATCATAAATAGTGCATTGTTAATCAACTATACTCCAATATAAAATAAACAGTTAAGAAAATAGTGCATGTATCATGGAAGGCTTGGAAAACAAAGGAAGGAGCACCCAGGATACCCCATATCTACCCATGGCAGAGCGGTGCACGTCCAAAAACGTCCTCTGTGCTGAGAGAAAGCCCAAGGGCTTGACAGTGTGTGCCCCCGGGCACTGTCCCTGGCTTCCTATGTCTCCCATCTCAGCCATGCAGGGTCTTTCTGTCCTTTCCCCGTCGCCCCTTCAGGACTTGCTCCCTGGAGGGTGTCTGGAGAAGGTGCCATACTGGAGTGCAAAAGATGCTCAGCCCTAAAGTATCCAGGGAGGGGGACGTGCATTCCCTTCCATCTGGTCTGTGTCAGGTCCCAGACATAAACAGTGAGAACACGGTGGGGTTGAAAGTATGGCAGAGCTTAGCCTGGTGAGAGGTGGCCACAGACACACAGAAATGGCCAGCGTACTCACAGTTGAGAAGACTTCTCCAGGAGGGTGAGGGCAATTACGCTGCGCCTTAAGTGATGAGTAAATGTTTACCGGGTAAAGAGAGCTAGGGAGGATCTACTTTCAAAAGTGGTAACGCCCCATCTATTTGATTAGCCCACAGGTTAAACTGTACTTTTAAAGTCAGAGCATTTTTAAATTACATGCACATCTCCCCTGTTTGTTGATAAGGACAGCAGTGCCCCTATACCATGACCTCAACTTCTTTTCCTTACTGTCCACTCCAGCCTTGGACAACCCAGAGGTGTTCCCCTCATTGTACAGAGGCAACAACTGAGCTCTGGGCTCAGTTTCCTTGCCTTGACAGACTACAACTCCAGCTCACTGATGGCCTCTGATTTGTCTTTTGGGCATCCCTCCATGAAGCAGCCACTGGATCCAGATCTGGGACCTTCACGTGGCACTGGGTAGAATTGGGTAGAATGACCTGTGACCTGTCGCCCATTCCTCTAGCCTGCCAGTTCCTTCATGGTGGGACGTGTTCATCTCTCTATTGAAAAGATAAAAAAAAAAAAAAAAAAAAAAAAAGCAAAAAGCTGGAGTAAACAAAGGTTTGTTGAACTTAAAGTAACTGAACCTTAACAAGGATAAAGAGTGAAACAGCAACAGTCCCCAGATGGTCTGTGTTCTGTTAGCATGTGAAGAACCCCCAGACATGTGGTCTGGCTTTTGCATATTCTGTCCAGATGTTTGGCTTCAGGTAGAAGCAGACGAGGAAATCCTTAATGAAGAGACTAGCGTTTCTGAACATGTCCAAACTCCAGACCGCCCCGCTGTCTCCTGTGCTGCAGCTGCAGGGAACGCAGCATTCTGAAATAGACCGCACATCAAGGGCGCTGAAGTGAGATTGCAAGAAAAGAGTGGTGGCAGTGCACAGCACCCCCAGACTTACACCCGAGGTGATGCAGGGTGAGCGAGGGGCCATGTGGCTGGAGTGGGTGAGCGTGAGGATAGTGGCCAGAGAGCTAAGAGCCGTCCCGGGGCAGGGCAAGATCCAGTGACCTGCCAGGCCATAGTAAGGATTGGGGCTTCCACTCTGAGCGAAATGGTGAGTCGCTGTAGAATTCTGAGCAGAGAAGCGACATACTTTAAATTGCATTTCAAAAAGAGCATTCTGAAACTAACAACATTATAAGTTAACTATACTTCAATTTTTAAAAATGGTTACAAGAAAAGGGCGCGCTGACTTTTTTTGAGACTGGCCCACGAGGTGGGCAGGAGAAAAGGAGAGAACGGAGAGAGGAGTTAGCGGGCTACCACGGTCAACCAGAGAAGAGGTGGCAGTGGCTGGGACCAGGGGAAGTGTGGTGGCAGTGCTGAGGAATGGTCAGATTCTGGATGTATGTTGCTGTCTACTTCCCAACTGCCTGGCTTCTGACTTCAGGAAAGTGTCTGTCCAAGAATGCTGCCCTCTGCAAGGTATGGTAACATGTTTTTATTCTCAATAAATGAATGAATGAGTCAACAAACGACAAACAAATGAACCCAATCTGGAGGATCTAAATACTGGTTCTCAGAGAAATCCTTCCAGATATCTCACACTGGCCTTAACCCACCACTCTGAGGGACATAGACGCTAAAAGAACAGAAGCTGTGAATTACACCCCTACCTGTGGTATGGGACCAGAAGAGCTATTTTTGAAGAGAAAGGAAGAGCTGCTTGATTGGTGGATTTCTTTTTCTTTTCTTTTCTTTTCTTTTTTTTTTTTGATGCTTTTTCCAATTTGTGCAAAAGAAATCACCAGAGGGGTTAAAAGTGGGAATGTTGGTCCCCCTGGATGGCATTTAAAAGAGAGGCCAGTACCTCTAAGGAATGCAGATGGCAGTGAAGGACCAGAAAGGCTGGCCGACTAGCACAGAAACCACCACTGGTCAGTTTCCTGGAGGAAATGGGCAGGCACAGGGGTCTCACAGGCGAAGGGGGAGGCGGGGAGGGGCTGATCTCAGTAAAGCCCCCCAGGTGAGCTTGGTCTGTCCTGTCCGCTTCCCACACTCGGCTGCATGTGAAGCGCTCTCTCTCCTCCTCCACGAAGCTGACTTCTGGCGGTGTGGGTACTTCATCTGGTCCAGAGCATAGAATGGCTCCATCCCCACTCTCTGCTTCAAACCTCACAGCACCCTGTAAGGCAGGAGTCATTATCTTCCTTCTACAAAAGAAATGGAAACCCAGAGTTTCGAAGTGACATATGCATGATCATGATGGTAAACCAAGTTAAAGAGACCCCAGCCTGCCTGTCACATTGGAGCCTTCTCTCCTCAAAATTGTCTGGACCTCCCAGCAGGGCTGCAGACTCATCTGGATGAGGGGCTCATGAGGGCCCTTGGATGGTTGGATGTGAGAATGATGCAATGGGAAGATCCAAGTGCTGAACCCCTTAGCCCCTGGGGTACCAGGGCCAAACAGTGATTCCCTACCACAGCACTAGAAAGTGGGTGGCCTGCTTTCTCACCTGCTTCCCTTTCTGAAGACTAGAGCTTTAGCGACTTTAACAAGCCATTTGATGACTATATAGCTTCTAGAAGAATGGCTCTTAACCTTGGCTACACAATGAGAATCTCTAGGGCAACTTAAGAAAAAAAAAAACTAATGTCTGGATTTATTCCTCAAGTTTCTCATTTAATTGGTCTGGGACATTCTAGTGAGAAATTATGGTGAAGAACCATTCCTCTTGTAGGTCATCTTTCAGGATCTACACGCCATGCTGTCTGAGTAAGAGTTAAGATCACTGAGATCCTTAATTATTGCATGTATTCATTAAACTATTATAAATAATATAATGCTGCCATCTAAAACTACAACAGTTCTTCCACCATCTTGGTTTCTTTTGGTAACATGAATTTCGAGGAAGAAGATTAGCCGATTGAATTAGAATCAGCAGATTGAAAAGAAAGAACCATTTTAAAGCTCTTAATACCTATTGATAAATTGTGCTTAGAAAGTGTGTACCAACTTGTGTTCCTTTATTTTTTTATACAGATGCCTATGTCCTGTGTCGAATCACTATGTTGCACACCTAAAACTAACACAATGTTGTATGTCCATTATATATCAATTTAAAAAGAAGAAGAAATGCCTATATCCAATCTCCAAACCACCAGAGCTTTTCAATAATTGAATGGGCTTCCTTGGAAGGTAGTGAGCTTCTTGTTACTGGAGGCGATCAAGTGTATCTAAAGAGCACTTTGCTGAGCATAACTGAGATGCAGCCACTCCGTGGGTTTGGGGAGAAAGTGCAGGACACAGAAAGCATCTCTGCTCTATCCCGCCTGGGGTCCTGGCTAATTATGACCGCAGGGAGATACTAGAGCCACAGGACCGCTTTCAGGCAATCGGTGGGCTGATCTAGGGTGGGAAGGCAGGTTTACAGTGTAAAAGGCTCACGAATAGCTGGAGCAGGGATGGTGCGCAGGAGACGCTAATGGAACAAAGCTGGAGTCCGTGCCTATGAGAAGAGCAGCAATCAGGACGAGGGTGATGAAATGGGGAGAGTGAGCTTCACCTTCCAAGGGACTTCTCTAGGCTTGCATCGTCTTTCAGAAAGGAGGATCAGCCTGTATTTCAGGTGGTTTTACAGTTGACATATATTTAGAGGGGGGAAAAAGCAACCTGAAATAATTCTAAAATGCGTTGTCCATCTCGTCAAAACAGAGAGCACAAGACGGCAGGAAAAGCAAGGTGTGTGGAGTCAGACAGATATCTGGCTTTGAACCAATGTTCCTCCAAATAGACCCTGTGGGCTGTCTACAAGATGCCTAACTTCCCCAAGCCTCAGTAAAATGATGCTCATAATGTCTTTGTCTCCGGGTCTCTGCAATAACTAAAATGTTAATTTGTATGCAAAGCACCTAGTGTAGGACTTGGCACATAGTTTACAATCAATAAGGGGTATCCATTATTACATTATTAATTAAAACATACTTACACCCTTCACTTTACACAGAGGTAATTAAATGGTGCGAATGATGGAGATCATGATAATTATAATAACAATTATAAGAGCAACCACCTATTAAGGGCTGATGAGCTAGACATTGTATAAATATAACCCCTTATATTTACCTGGCAGTTTAGAGTTGTCTAAGCAGTTTTACCTTCATCAAAAAAGAAAGCAAATTAGCCAAAGTTTATCGAGTATATATTATAAATACAAAGTAGATGGATTACATAGTATAAATGAAGAATCAAGAAGTTCTAATGATTTTCTTGAGGACACTGAGAGATAAATGTTGCTTTTAGTAAGGTCAGGTAAACGGAAACCCACTCTAGTTCCTATCGTTCAAAGTATTCTTATAGCAAATGCTTCTGTGATCTATTTCCATTCCTTCTATATCATCATTTTAAGCATTTAAGATTATTTGAATTTTTTGGATAAGGCTCACCTATTCATGCTTTAGTTCCATCTTTCCAACTTTTGGAATAAGATCTGATGTTGAAGACACTCTCGGAGCTCTTGGCATGTCCGGCTTCTGGGTCCTCCCCCTATGCTCCAGGAAGTTTCCTTACTGACTCCAGACTCTGGCAAATCCCTGGAGCCTGGGCATTTTCATGTCTGTGGTAGGGAGAGACAAAGAACCTGCTTCCCAGGCCAGGTTCTGTTCATACTTCCTCGATCAGGGATAATGATGTGTTTACAGGAGACATTCTGTCTTCATTAAACTCACTTCTGGACAATCAATAGGGGGACTAAGATGATGGGCACATGTCCATCTGTGGCTCACACATCCTGCCTTGCCCAAGAGGGACCAGGGCTCAGCCAAGACTCTCTCATACCGACAACCTAGGAACAAGACATCAAACTTTCCACCTGAATTAAGGAAGGATGACCCTTCCCCAAGGAAACATGAATATAGGCTCAGTAAATGAATTGTCAATTCTTCTTCTCTGATTCCTGATACCCAGCCTGGGACAGGCCCTGCCTAGTGTATTTCATATACAGTTGAATCTGCCTTTCATCCACATTAAAAAATCATATTTGAAGATGTTTAATAAACAAACTAGTGACATTTCTGTAATTAACTTAGGTGCTTATCTTTGCAGGCTCAAGATAAAGAAGCAACCATAAACCTTAATTGCCTGATATGCCTTATAAACTACAAGGTTTGTGCTTTAACTTGAGATTTAGATCAGACCAAGCAGTAAGTCAGAAAGAGAAACACAAATACCATATGTTAACACATATATATGGAATCAAAAAAAAAAAAAAAAGGTTCTGAAGAACCTAGGGGCAGGACAGCAATAAAGACGCAGACAGATGTAGAGAATGGACTTGAGGACACGGGGAGGGGCAAGGGTAAGCTGGGACGAAGTGAGAGAGAGGCATGGACTTATATACACTACCGAATGTAAAATAGACAGCTAGTGGGAAGCAGCTGCATAGCACAGGGAGATCAGCTCAGTGCTTTGTGACCACCTAGAGGGATGGTATAGGGAGGGTGGGAGGGAGACGCAAGAGGGAGGAGATATGGGGATATATGTATACATATAGCTGATTCACTTTGTTATAAAGTAGAAACTAATACACCATTGTAAAGCAATTATACTCCAATAAAGATGTTTAAAAAAAAGAATTTACACTTGTCTTTCCTTTAAAAAAAAGTGGAATATTTTTAGTTAGCTACATATAACATTTTGAAAGCCTCATGTTTGAAGATACTTTAAAGTGCAAGGTTAAAAATATTGTGTACAGTACAGTTCATTTATGAATAATCATTAGTTCTCACTCATTTCTTTGCTTCACTCTACTTTCTGCAAGCTACAGTATAGTTCTTCCTTCTAATTTGCCTTAAATCTCTTTACTGTCTGGCTAATGCATAAGCGCAACCCTTGTACTGATGAAGGTCTGCAAAATAAATTAAAAAAAAAAGATGTTTGGAAGGATGGGTGACCTAGCACTGAGTGAGCAACCTGGGGTCGCCCTCAACCCCACCTGGGTATAGTCTCCAGGTAGGTCAGAGTCTAGAAGGCCCCAAAGGTCAATGGCAGCAACTGCAGCCATGGACAAGGTGGTAGCTTTTATTGCTAAGCAACCATCTTAAGTTTGGACCAAAAGGGTTGTCTTACAGGGAACAACTAATATGCCTCTTTTGATCTGGAAATTAACAAAGGCCTGGTCCACTCATCGGCAGCCAGGACTGAGAGACTCCTATGTTCAGTGAAACTCAGACAGAGCAATGCCAACTGGGGTTCTGTGCCTGATGGGCCCAAAGCTTTACACGAAAGCTTCCAGAGGAAGGCCCCTTGGGGGTTCGGAACAAAACCCAGGCCTAGATACTGAAATTTCAGCACGCAGACATGAACAATGCAACTAGCATCAAGCAGCGAAGGTCAAGAAACAAAGACATTTGTTAGCTTCTGGGCACCGGAAATGACACTCTGGTTCGAAGAATGGTGGCTAAGATCACTCGAATGGTAAGAAATAGAGTCGGGATGTTCATTTCAGTCTTTATGACACCAACCCTGAGTCCTTTCCCCCTGGCCGCCATCTATAGTCAAAGGCAAGTGGGTAAGGGCAGTGGAGAAAGTTGGATTCTTGCTGAGCCAGTTCCCAGAAGTCTTGTCTCCTTTGACATGGTACCAAAATATCACTCTTTTCCCTCCACAAAGAAAGAGTTGGAAAGCAGCCTCACCTGCAAAGTGAGCAACCTTTTTAGAGCTTCACTCCTGGCCAGGAGAAGCAACAGGAATGAACACCTCCCTGTTACGAGATCTGAATCCCATTTCTGGCTCCACTACCAGCCAAGTGACCCTGAGCAAGACATTTCACCTACCTGGGACCCAGCACTTTATTCACAAGTTAGTAAAATTAATTTGTACCCTATGTACTTTTCAGTGATCATATCTTTAAAAGACAATATCCGGAGAGAGTGATGCCGAATCAACGAAGCTCTATGATACATGTCATCTCTTTGTTCTAATCCTAGCTCCATCAACACCTCTGTGTGGCCACAGGAAATCATCTCCCCTCCCCAGGCCCCAGTCTTTTAAACTGTATAGTGGATTGAGCGATCCAAGTGCCTGGTTGGGACTCATTTAGCTCTGAGAGTTTATGACCCTTAGTCTCTGCTGGGTCTTGGTTTCTTGGCAAGACCCAGCACATTTTGCCCATTCGCCCCACAGTGATATGGACATCCTCCAAAGAAGAGATTGGACAAGTTCCCCCATTGGACCTGTCAGTGCACAGAGGCGGAAGGTCCAGGGTCACATCAGATTTCCTGGGCTACCCTATTGTGCTGGCGCAGGTCTGACCAAGGGCACCATGTTGGTCTATCTGATCAGCCAGTGTGATGATGTGATGCCAGTCAGAGACCACAGACTTTGCTTGGGGATCAGAGAGAAAAAAGAAGTCCCATTGGTTCCAACGTACTTTTACTAGAGTTTGGGAGGAATGGGGTAGGACAGGGATCTGTCCTTTAAATAGTATTAGCAATAAAAATACCAGATATCCAATAGGCTGCAAGTGTGAGTCACCTTTGAGATGGCTAAATACCCTCACCAGAAAGAATAATCATGGAAAAAAATCCAGGTTCTAGGGACAGGCAGACATGGATTTGAATGCCAGCTCTCCCACTAACTATGTGACCTCGTGCAAAACATTCAGCCTGGCGGCCTTGCAGCTTCCCCGTGTGCCGTGGCAGGGTGTCTGGAGAGGCTGAGCTCATTCTTTGTACATTTGTTTGTTTATGGTGGTGAGAGGAATGGCAGGTCATCTCATTTAGATGGCCCGGCAGATCTTCTCTGCTCAGTCAGTGAAGCAGCTGCCTTTGGTTAGGTAAAAAAATAAGTTGTCATCCACTGCTCTGGGAGGAGAAGGGAGTTATGGGACTTTTTCTGGCCTTGTTTAACAAAGCCGGTGTTTCAAAAACTTTGGTTAGTAAAGTGAATCAATGGGAAAGCAGTGGGCAAATTTTCACAAGGACCGAGGAATTTCCTAGAAAGGAAAAGTCTGGGCTCTTAACCCTTCTTTGGAGATTTTCTGTTATTGGATCATCTCTGGAAGAAGGAGGTCACACCTGCCTCTATCCACTGTCAAGGGAGTAGAGGGGTCCAGATGGACCAGACTCAAGCTAGGTGCCTTGCGAGGAAAAGGCGGGACCTTGCACTGCATGTGGCTGAGGATGGATGGTAGCCCCTACAGACCCGGCTTTGGTGGCCCAGAAAGTGGCATTTCATCACAACGACTGAGAGTGTGAGTAGAAACTGTAAAAGCTGTAACCTTGCGAGCACTGGGCTGGGGCAGGGTGCAGATGGGAAGGGCACTGTAGAAACGGTGGACAGCGAATCATCAGTCTGTCAAGGACCCGTTTCCTGCTGAGGTCCACTGTGGTATGGACTTAACTCCAACTCTCTCTTACTGACATTTGGAAGCAGGAAAGATCCCCCTGGCCTGACTAAGACCTAAACCTCCTTGATACGCCGGTGGGCACCTGGAGATGGGGTAGGCATTGGCCTTGAGAGGGAAATAGAGACCTTCCCACTAAACTGGGCAAATGGACTTGGGAGTTTAACTGGAAAAATCAGAAATATGTGACTGTATCCACTCCTAAACTGATGAAATAGTTCCTACCAGTCACAGGTGTAATGGGGTTAATGAATCTGCCTGGACGGATGTGTCAGGGGACTTGGCCAGTGTGTCAGCTGGGTCTGGCAGAGTGCCTGGCACATAGCAGATCCTCAGCCAACATCTGCGGCAAGAAAGCCCTGGAGAGACTATAGGAGGGCTGCCACTTCAGTGGTGTTTCTAGAAAACTCCTCTCTCATTGTCAGCATTGTGCTGGGGTAGGAGTGGGGAAGGCAGGGCAGGAAATGAACAGTCCAGGACTTCCAGAGGTCCCAGTGCCTGGAGAACAAGCCTCACACCCAGGCCACGGCTCTGAGAAAGGACACATCACTGTGAGGTACATGTCAGGCTCTTGAGTTGTAAGAGACACACTCTCTGGTCACCTGAAGTGACAGGGATTGTTCAGAGCTGACGGGAGTTGGGAAGCCTGTGCAAATGACAGGGCCCGGTAGTTCCCAGGGAGGCCTGGGCTACAATGCACATCAGAACAAACCTGCCCTCGCAGGAGAGGCGTCAAAATCCTCTTCATAAGTCCTGCACCTGCTTTTGTCAGCCACAGGCTATAGTCAGGACAACTTTGAGAATAAGGTATACAGGGATGTCAGAGGAGCCAGGCATAGTGGGCTGTGGTCTCAGGAAGACAGGATGGGCTCCAGGAAGCTTTGGGGAGAAGGTTACCACACAGGCCAGAGAGGTCATGTGGCTTAGCCAAGATCACACAGGAAGTAGCTGGCAGAAGCCAAGGAACGAGCAACAGAAGCTTTCCCGTAGCCGTAGATATCAGGGGAAAGCGCCCCCGCGCCCTGCAATGCAGTAGAGGAGGTCAATGCACACATCTGGGGCTCAGATGAGCCTGGCTTTGATTCTTGGTTCTGCTCCGACCTGCTGTGCCCTTTGGGGTTACTCAACGTCTCAGAGCCTCAGCTTCCCTCCTTGGCTGACAGTGGCTGTTGGGATGATCAAACGCGATCAGGGGAGTGAAATGGCATCACCCCTTTAGGCGCGCCCAAAGGGGTGGGCCTGATGATCACCTCTACCCCAATTAGGGGAACTGAGGCCTCGCTGGGGCAGCGACCTGCCCGAGGCGCGCGGTTGACCCACGGCTGCCGGCGGAGCGCTCTTCCCCGTTTCTGGACGCCACCTGTGCGACCCCGATCGCCCCTAGATGGTGCTGGTGCACCGGGCAGAGCGCGGCCGCCCCGCCTGCAGGCAAGCTCAGCTGCTGCCGCAGACGCGCCGGGACAAAGGAAGAGCCGGCGGGGGCGCGGCGACCCGGGGCCCGCAGGGACCCCTGCAATGCGGAGCTCCGGCTTCCTCGAAGAGGGAGGCGCGACTCGAGTCCGGACCGGGCGAGACGGAGCGGGCGGGGCTGGGGAGGGAGGTGGGTGGGAAATGGGGGCTGCTCCAGTCCTCCCACCAGCCCCCGCCCGCCTGTCACCCACCCCTGCAGGGAAGCAGGTGAATTGAGCTGGCCAGGGGGTCTTTGGAGAGCATTGACATGAGTCCCTCCTTCATGCAAGGCCCTGGCGGTGGCTGCGTTTTGGAAAGCCCCCGTCGTGCCACTCGCCATCGCTTCATGCCTCTGGCTGCCACCCGTTCATTGATTACTGAGCCACCGATTGTGGACTGCAAAGGACATGACAGCCATAGGGCCTGGGCACATTCCTTCAACGCCATGAGCTTAAGTCTCCCCATCTGCGAGATGGGGGCACGGATGTCTTTCCCCCCCCCCGCCCTTGTTCGATTCTGCAGTCAGGAAACCTTACCCGCTCTCCTGCCCACGCCCACGAGCAGCGCTGCGTTCCGGGACCTCCCTGATGCGTGAGACAGCCCTGCCCCAGGAGAGGCCCGCGGAGGCGCCCAACAGGGACAGACGCGCGCCCAGAGCTCTAGAGGGTTGTGAGAGGAGAGACCCTAGGGAGGATAAAGCGGGCGGGAATGCCCGGAAACCGCACGGCAGCTGTGCACACCGTTATTACCTCTTAAAGGAGGGGCACCGAGCTTGGATTTAAAGCCCCTTTCACAACACATTATTTTACTTTAAGTTTATAGCGTTGGTATCTCATCTCTTCGCTCCATACCACGTATCTCTCGGGCAAAGAGGGGCTGGTTAATAAAACAGCCCCGAGTCAGACTGGATTTGAACCTCAGGTCTACTCTACTTTCTAACTCGCTGACCTTGAGCAGGCGAGTTCATTTCCCACGACTCCCTTCCCCCGTCTGTGCAAGAGGAGCTTTACAAAAGCTATGTTGCTGGGGTACCTGCAGCTCTGTAGTGCTGTAGGTTACATATGGTTATAGTGTGTTTAGCAGCCAGGCTAAATGGTGCAGCGGAGAGACATGGGAATCAGGAAACATGAATCCTAATCTTGTTGAGGGACCTTGGGGGAGCTTCTTCTCCTAACAATTCAGTTTACCCATCCATTCAAGCTGGACAGAAAGGACCTGGGAACACCTGGTGGCCTGTGTCCCCTCCACCCCAGCCCCACAGTCTGTTTCTCACCACTACTCTCTTCTAGTCCATAAGGGGATGTATAGTGTGATGATCAACAGCATGAACTCTGGGACAAAGTGAGAGAGAAGCATGGACATATATACACTACCAAATGTGAGATAGATGGCTGGCGGGAAGCAGCCGCATAGCACAGGGAGATCAGCTCGGTGCTTTGTGACCGCCTGGAGGGGTGGGATAGGGAGGGTGGGAGGGAGACGCAAGAGGGAGGGGATATGGGGATATATGTATGAATATGGCTGATTCGCTTTGTTATACGGCAGAAACTAACACACCATTGTAAAGCAATTATACTCCAAAAAAGATGTTTAAAAAACAATTTAAAATAACAGCATGAACTCTGGAGCCAGACTGCCTGGGTTTAAATTCCACCTGTACCATGGTCTAGATGTGAGACCTGTTGTGTGACCTTGGGCAAGTGACCTGTGCTTCAGTTTCCTCATCTGTAAAATGGAGATGATGATAATCATACTATGAAGTTTCATTAGAGTCAACTAGGTGGTAGTAACAAATATACTCACACTTGCCGTAGCTCAGTGTAAAAGAAGTTTATTTCTCACTCACAAAAATAGTCCAGAGAAGTTTCAGATGAGCAGGGAATTCCGTTCCAGTAATTCAGAGGACTCAGGCTAGTGGTTGGTTTCCAAAGACCCCCGTGAGGGGGAGGAACTGCGGGTGGGGGCAGGGGTGGGGACCTAAGGAACTCCGTGGCCTGGCCGTGAAGAGACCCTAGTCCCTTCCACTCACACTCCATTGACCAGCGCTGAGAGGCGTGCCACACCTGACCCTGGGAAGGCTGGGAATCCAGTCTTAGCTGTTGCCCAGGAAGTAGAGGAGAATGGATCAGAGCCAGGAGTCTCTGTCGCAACGACCTATGTTGTAGGGTGTCCTGAGGATGAACTTCGTTTAATATCAGTCAAGCACTTAGAATAGTGCCTGGCACCTGGTCAACGCCACATAAATATTTGTGTTATTAATTTTTATTCTGGTCCCTCGGAGAGTTCACTGAAGATGCAAACCAGGAAGCACCCCTAGTCTTTCCAGCCAGTGCTGCAGTGGGTTGTTTAGGAGGCCTCTGGACACCCTGCCTTCTCAGAGCCCAGCAAATTCAGGCACATCGTGGTCACGTGAGCTTCTCTGAGCGCTTCCGTTGCTGTGCAGACAGAGAAGCTTCCTGGAAAACAGTTCCTCCCAGAGATTCTCTAAGTCATTCTGATGCTTCGAGAAGAGTCTCTAGCGGTGCCAACTCTAATCTTCACCTTCATACGCAGACCACAGGGCGTGGATACACAGGCACATCCTTCCCTCCTTGTGCACCAGCTCTCACCTCCCTACCTCCGTCACGATGCTATGAGGCAAGAAGACAGGTACTGGAATCAGAGAGGCCAGGAAACAAAGACCAGCTAATAATGGATCTGCCAAATATTAGTTAAAAGTTATCTAGCATCCTTGACCCTCAGTTTACTTACCTGTAAAATGGAATCAGATAATAATAATAGCTGTGGAGAGCTATTTAAAGGTGAAAGTTAATGGCTATAAAGCACCAAGCACTGAGTAAGACGTAGAGCATGCTTTTAATAAATAATAGCTACTTTTGATTGCTATGTCTTGCGTTAACTCATTGTGGACTCTGCATTTATAGAGCGCTTAGTGTATACCCAGGTAAAGGCAAAATAGATTTGTGTCAGCGGGTTGCCAGGAGGCTAGCCTTTTAAAACTGTCCACCGCTTGTTCTCGCGTGGAATCTCACTCCCAGGATGCCAAGTTCTCAAGGGAGAGTGCTCCTAGCCTGCTCCCTGTTTCTGAGCTCCACCCCTGGCTCCAAACACATGCCATTTTTCTATCCTGCTGGGAGTCCTCAGTGTCAAAGACTACCGTCAGAAATTTTTATTTGGAGATAAGGAGTGAATGACTGTGTTAGGAAGTCAGTAGAAAACATTGTAGATAAAAATGATAGAGTACTTTAATACGATCTAATAACATTATGGAATCTTGATGTAGTCTCCAAGTCACTTAACCAGAGTATCTACTCGGGGCCCAATGCTGTCTGTACCCAATGTCACAAACAGTGACATTTAATACAAACCTCCAAGAGGGAAGGGATGTGGGAACAGATGTATATGTATGACTGATTCACTTTGTTATAAAGCAGAAACTAATAAAAAAAAAAAAAAGATAAACAGGGGAAAAAAAAAAAGAAAAAGTACAGTAAAAAAAAAAAAAAATACAAACCTCCATTTTCCTGTCAGTCAAGTGATGACCCCAAGAGCCAACAGTATGCTGGTGACAATTTACCAACCAGCTCTCTGAGGGGAAAAGTATATATTGAGAACATGGGCTTCCCTGGGTGCAGTGGTTGAGAATCTGCCTGCTCATGTAGGGGACATGGGTTCGAGCCCTGGTCTTAGAGGATCCCACATGCCCCGGAGCAACTAGGCCCATGAGCCACAACTACTGAGCCTGCGCGTCTGGAGCCTGTGCTCCGCAACAAGAGAGGCCGCGATAGTGAGAGACCCGAGACCCGAGCACCGCGATGAAGAGTGGCCCCCGCTTGCCACAACTAGAGAAAGCCCTCGCACAGAAACGAAGACCCAACACAGCAAAAATAAATAAATTAATATCCTTCTTGAAAAAAAAAAAGGAGAGAACATATATAATATATATGTTGCGTATATATTTGTACATAGTTGATTATAAATTTTACTAGTTTAAAGTATGTGTAGTACACAATTCACAAATGATAATAAAATAGGAATACATTCTTTATTGTAAATTCCATATAGCCAATTGATTCTCACAGAACACTTCATTGATGTTTGCAAAACTCTCGCATCTGTTGCCTACCTATAATTCTATGGATCAACAATGCATGTAGTTTAGACATGAATGTTAGTTGATATCTTCATTTTAGTTAACAAGGAAGATGAAAGTGAAATAATGAAGGTGTGTGTTGGAATCTCACTTGTCAATGACATGAGCAACTTCTTTGCTGATTCAGATAATTGTTTTTGGAAACTAAAATAGCATTCCTCAATATTTGTATGTTATTCACAATGTAATGGCTACAGACATGGCACAATTTTAGGTTAAGTTACATTATTAACATTTTATCCATCACTCTCTTATGTCAAGGCAATCAAATTAATAAATCAAGCCCTGATTTGTGATGTTTGCAGATTTCCATGGTGTACATACGATCAACCATGACCACGTTCTAGCTACCATGATAAGCTCATTGAATACGGAATTACAAAAATATTTACGCACCACTGTATAGTATTTTCACTGCACAGATATGATGGAAAGTAAGTAGCCTCAAGAGCATAGATAAAGATAAAATGTAGTAAAATAACTAGGAAGTGATAATTTTGAGTATTTATTACTGTTGTTTTCACTATAATTTATTTAATTGTAAGTTCTATAATTTAATTTTTAATAATGACTGTGTTTAACAACCAACTTGAAAATTATTTTTTAATTGAACCATCAGCCTATGAGCTGACTTGAGCACACCACTGTCAAGAATCTAATGTATTTCCATCAGAAATGGGGTAAAAAATGTACTTTTTTATTGTTCTGTAAAGTATAAGAAAATAGAGACAGGGGAAGTAGGTAGGAGGAAACAGTTTATGGAGAGGTTCAGTTTCAACTGAACAGACATTGTTTGTGCCAAAGGAAACTATCAGCGTGGGCACCAAACCTTTTGAAAGTCCTGCCTAAAGTCCATTCTCTGCCCCAATTTTGCTTTTGCCCAGACGTGTATAATAGCTGAGCCTCTGGCTGTGGCAGGGTCTTCAGCTTTCCCGTTCACCCAGATGGGGCGATGGCTGGAAGGCACCGCCTGTTGGGAGAAGGGTGTGCTTTTTCCAAGTCAATTTCCACTCCATGCCCATCTCCTGGCTCCTGTTTCCCAACCCAGTGATGAGAGCTGAGGACCAGGCTGTGGGCATTCTCTCTTCTACAACTGTGCCTCTCTCTATTCAGATAAAGTGAATGGGGCATTCTATTCCCCACACTTCAGGGAAATGGGAATGAGATCATGGGCTCCAGAGAGAAAAGACCTCGTCTAGGATCCCCACCTGGTTTCCCCCTGAGATTCCTCATAGACGTCCAGGACCCTAACCTTCTGATTCTATGTCTCACACTTTAGGGGATGAATTGGAAAGCAGTGGAAGAAATATCTCATGGAGGAGTGAAAAAAGACCCAAAAAGGGCCAACTGAGTCCTCCCACCACCATTGACTTTTCATTGTTAATCAGCCCACTGGACTCCAGTTTCTCCACCACCAATGTGGAGATGGAAGAGACTTTGAAGAACACTTGGTTCAAAACTCCTGGCCAGTGAGAAAACCCAGACCCATAGAGAAAGTCAGTTGCTCAAGGTCGTGGTGGAAGCAGGACCTCTACCCCAGCCTTTGCAGGCACAGCCCAGGGGTTTTCCCAATGGCCTCTGAGTCTTCCTCACACACTTGGTGGCAAGAAACTATCTTCAGAGTCAGCAGTTTAAACATCTTGGCATTTTCCTTCTCCTCTGACTCTTTGTTCCATTTCTTGAGGCTCTGGGCGTGCCCCTGTTACGACCTTCCATCCTATCTGTCCTCCACCTTCCCCTCACTAGACTCTGATCCCTGCAGGGACACGAGCCACTCCCTAGTCATCTCTGCAGCAGAGATGAAAGAGCCAGGCTTAGAATCCACATGCCTGCATTTTAACCCCAGCTTAGCCTAGCTGTGTGGCTTGACCAAGTTGTTTACCCTCTGCCTCTGAGCTCGGATTTCTGTAACTATAGAGTGGGGAATGGCGATACCTATTTACAGGGACCTTCTGAACATTAAATGCCATGGTGTATGTAGACTTCTTAATACTATGTCTGGCTCCTTGGAGGACAAAACAAATGCAGCTTATCCTGATGCTTGTATCTTTGTATTTCCAGTAAATGCTGCAGAGCCTGGCAGAAAGAGCTCAGCAAAAGGAACTGAATGACTGAAATGATAAGTAATGAAAGCATGTCACTCAACCCCTATCATATTTTCCTTGTCAACATGCCTTGTGTTTTCTCCTTTGCCATCCCTTCTGTGACCATCTTTGTTTAGTTCCATACAATTTCTCACCTGAACTACTACAGACAACTCTTGCTTCATGTCCCTGTCTTCAGCTTCAGCGAGCCCTGTTCTCATCAACCTTATCTGAGTTAGCCTTCCTATTGCCTAGCTTAAGGTCAGTGTCTGTGTGTCATACAGCATCTCGATGATTTCCAAACGCTACATTCAGAAAACACCTGACCAATTAAATTTGCAAAATAGATATAACTTTGTAGATGAAATAAACGATATATTTTTTATTCTCTCCTTCTGACCTTTTCCTTCTATCTATGCCTCCAGGTTCTTTCTATTACCACTTATATACCATCTTTGGCATTAATAAAAGTTTAGCAAATTTCTGCTAACAATAATAATTGTATTTCTGATTCTGTACTAAGCCCTGTACAGATGTTATCTCATTTGATTATTATAGCAACCCTACAAGGTAGGATAGGTGGACAAACTGCCATGTGTGTTTAGTAGGCATGTAAACACTCTTTACAGAGGTTCAGCTAAATGCTGGACAACTGTGGCAAACACCTGCAAACACCTGCTTAGTTTTATTGGGGGCCCTGAAAACATCCACTAGATTATGGAGAGGTAGGGCAGGGATGGACACGAAGGTCTCTTTATGGAGACCCTCTTTATAGTTGAGTGACCTCCAGCAGGAATGTTCACACTGGGTCTCATTAGCAACTCACAGGTGATGAAATTTACCACCACTCCCCCATTCACTGTTTCATTGAACTGCCAGTTTCTTGAGACTGGAGGACTGGCTGTCTTGGTTATTATTGGACCACAGCAATAGACACATGGGAGGCCTTAACAACTTTGGCTTTTGCAAATGCAGTAGAAATGAGACAGGTATTTTTATGTCCATTTTATAGATGAAGAAACTGAGCCTCATCTAGGTAAAATCTCACAGCTACGATGAGATTGCTGGTCTCCTGATGTCTACTTGGGTTCTATACAGTTTTTTTAAATTATTGGTAGTAGGTCTTTTGGAGAATCTACTGATAATTTTGGAAATAATTTGGAAAAATATTACTTAACTTTGGACATAATTCCTGAAGCTTCCTATAGCTTCACAATTCATTCATTCAGCAAACAATTACTGAGTGCTTATATGTGCTAGGGATTGTTCTAAATATTGGGAATAGGATAGTAAAAAACAGAATCTCTGCATGTAAACATTCTGGAGGCTAGGGGATAGAGAAAGACAGTAAAGAGATAAACAAATACATATACAAAGTATTAGCTGATGATAAACACCAGGAAGAAAAATGAATCAGCATAAGAGAGACAGAGCATTCCATAGAGGAGCAGTTTCACATGAGAGTGGTCTCTGATGCGGTAACATTTGAACAAGATTAGAAAGAAAAAAGGAAACCAGTTTTGTGGGTGTCTTGGAGAGAAGAATTCCAGGTAGAAGAAAATGCATGTGCAAAGGCCCTGAGGTAGCAGGGTACTTGGTTGTGTGGAGGTCAGTGTGGCTGGAGTCTAAGCAGAGGGGAGAGTAGAAGGAGACAGGGCCCACATCATACACGGCCTTGAGGGCCTTTTTAGAGGCAGCGTATTTTCCTCTGAGTAACATAGAAGCTCACTGGAAGGATTCCAGAAACTGGGCCCCTTTGCCCACACCAATGCCATCAAGTTATCTGTGACTTGACTATGCAGTAGCCACTAGGTTACATAATTTCCTTACTTGTTTCTGGGTCCAAGTACTTGTGGCCAACTGTCACCTGTCCCCATAATCTGCCATACTTTACAAGACATTGTCCTAACTGCTACTTTACTGAACCTCCCAATCTCACTTTCTCTTGCCAGGTCTGCCCCAGGGCCTTTGCTTGAATGGTCTCCATCAGCTAGAGCACCTTTTCTTCCTCTTTCCTAATATCCACCCTTCCCTGTCTGTACGGGTTGGCCTAAGTCCCCCTCCCGTCCCCATGTCTTCCAGGTTACCATGATCACTGACCTTTCCTCCTCCACTAAGAACCTAAAACCCTCACAGTCTTGGCCAGTCTGGCCTCTTCACTCTTTGAGAGTCCAGTCTTTGGCACTTTATTGGACACATGTACAACGCTGAGCACATGATACCATTTAATCAAATCTTGTCGGTTTATGACGGTAAAGTCCCATTCTTCTGGCATCTTGGTCTTTTCCAGATAACCAAAGTTGAGCCTGTCAAACGCCAAACAAGCAGAGTAAGCTCTTGTCAAGAGACATCTTTCTGAAAAGTGTTTGACATTTCCAGAAGTTCTGAATTCCCATCTGCCATACAGAACTCTGTCATTTCAAAGTCACTCAGCGATGTCATTCTAAAGACCCATTAGCGTCCGGAGCAGTATCGCAGCTCTGTATCTGGTTTTAGATCTTCCTGTCTCTTCCCTCAGTGTCATGCACTGTCACCAGTTATTCTACTTAGGGATCATGTATCTATCTCTCCTGAATGCCTTCTATAACCTTTCCTTTTCGGGTTATTGGGTTTCTTTTACTAAGGTCCAGGAAACGAGATCACTAGAAGTCTCCAGAAAACACTATCTGCACACCTACTCCATGCCAGACTCCACCCTCGGGAATAGGGTAAATAAAATATGACACTGACCTCGACAACCTCAAACTCTCAACAAGCATAACGATAAGACAAAATGGCCAAAGCTGTTATGAAGCTATACACGTGTCAGCACGACAGCATGGAAGGTCAAACATTAAACTCTGTGGGCAGCAGGAGACTGTAGTAGCTTCTTAGAGCAGTGAAAATTTGAGGTAAGCGTGAAGAACAAGCTTAGGGGTCCACCAGCAAGAATGGACAGGGAAGACAATTTCCAGAAGAGGAAATAACACCCTTGAGTCATTGATGGAAAACAAGAATCTAGACTCTGTAAGCCTTTGAAAGAGGGCATGAGAAGCAGTGCATATAATCTTTAATGCTGAGGCTTTCTGTCAGCTCATGTGGGTACCCGGGGACTCTTGATGAGTTCAGGATCAAAAGGTCCTGAATGAGTCAGGTTGCTGGGAAATGGACCTGTGGATAAATGGAGCCTAACTGTGGCTTGGCATGCTGGCTACTTGAAAGGACCTCGGCCATTGCTGTGGTAAGGAACAAATTTCCTAACAACCTGTAGATACAATGGTATTACTAAAATCAATTGACACTAGCACGTTGCAAGAAGAAAATAACCTAAGAGAATATTTTATGATATTCTAGAGTGTCAGAGTCGGAAGATCTCTTAGAACCAATCTGTTTTACCCTCTTTATTGATTATTTGGTGATTAATTGAAGATGGATATTGCCTAGGAAACTTGCCTAAACTAATACAGCTGTTGGTTGAGCAAGGACCAACCTTCTAGGTCTCCTGAGGCCTGGTCTCCTATGTTTATCCTACTACAAAAATATGCCTTTTAACTCAGTGCTTGTATTCATTCCTTAATTTAACAAGCATTTATTGAGTGTATGGTGCTCAGTGAATATTTGAGTTGAACTAGGGATTGGAAATGGAGACCAGAGTTAAAGACACCATAGTGTCTTTTGTAGGATGAGGTTCTGAGTTGAGTTCCCAGTGGTAGAGGGGTCTGTTGTGCCGTTTGAACTCTCAATTGATTCCCTTCTTAAACTGCTCGAACACTTTCAAAGGTGTTATTTAATCAGGCCTTCAGAGATACTTGTTTGCACACACTAGATGCTGGGTGTATAGTAGTGGGCAAACTCACAAAGTCCTCATCTTCATGGAACTTACATTTATTGGGAAGAAACATACATACATTCATACGTACATAATATGCATATTTTGAAATCTAATATGTCAGGATATTGGTAAATGCTGTGAGGAAAAATGAATCAGGAAAATGAGAGAGTGATAGGGGGTCTTATTTTAGATAAAATGACCAGGAAAGGCCTCCCTGAGGGCATGTGGACGGACACCTAAGTGAAGTGAGGGCGTGGTTCGTGCATCTAGGAGGGAGACAGCATGCCTGGCAGACCTATGGGAAGTGCAAATGCCCTGAGAAGGGAGCCTGCTTGCTGTGTTTCAAGAACAGTTAGATGTCTGGAGCGTGGCAGAGCAGAATGAACAAGGGTGGGGGGCGGAGAGCTCCAGAAGAGGGCGTCAGACGGGGGATGGGGCCAGGACATAAAGAACCACAGCCCATAACAGAAAAGTAAAGAATAGAGAAAGTAATGTCTGGACCAGAGAACCAAAGCTTCTGATTCTAGTATTTTCTCTGCCCCTGACTTCCTGAATGACTTCTAATTTCTGCTCCTGGGCCTCAAGCATCCTTATCTATATGATGAGGGAATTGGAAGTGATGACTACGGGCCTCTGTGGTCTCTGGACCTTGCTTACGCATTTCAGATTTATCCATGGGGCCAAGTGTGGCCCACTCGGATGGACACACAGCCTCCAGGGTGCGTTTGTGCTGGAGCTGCAGTGTGGGCTACCCATGCTTCTGAAATTTCTGGTTGTCTCTTTACAAGCAGTTAGAGGTGGCTGAAGTTTCAGGCATTTCCAGACAACCAAATTCTTTGTATCCATAGACCTTTAACAGTTTGAAGGGGCCTTGCAATGAATCTCATCTATAAACTGAAGCCATAGGATTGATATGAAACGCAAGCAAACACAGCTTATCTTGGTGGGAAGTGATTGTACATCTCCTTTTCTAAGGGATGAAATCACATCTTTTGCAAATTGTGCATCATCCGTGAAGACTTTCTTCTTCTAATGATCGGCTGTCACTCTGTCTTTGTAAAGTGGATAATGGAATTATTTTTAAAGCTTTTACTTAACAGGCTCACTCTTTGTAAAGACCCGCTTGAGGAATGCAAGCATCTTTAGATAGGGAAGTGACAACTGTCTCTGACATTAAATGGATCTCTTTCTTACCTGTCCTGTTAACATGTGAAATATCAAACTTCTCTTCCATATGACAGTGGTTTAGATTTGTGCTGTACATCCTGGAGAGCACAGCTGGTGAACACACTGGGAGGTACATAGAGCCAGATCAGGGTTACGTTTAAAGGCCTTTTAACAGCACTGTCTGAAGAAAAAAATGCTGCCTCTGGAGGTTACAAGTTTCTCATTACTGGAGATATTCAAGAAAAGACCATTAGGCAGGATATTACAGACAGAAAGCCTGTGTCAGTCGGACAGCTGAACAAGCCATCCTCAAAGAGACCTTCCCACTCTGTGATCTTCTCCCCCATTAGCATAATCTTTCCTTAATCTGAATTTTCGATTATACTGGGCAGATCAGAAGATTGTCAATGCCATTTTAATATTTGCCAATAAGATAGGGCCAGCAGGGTTTGAGGACAAATTTGTGCAGCCAAAGAAACGGGTTTGAAGTTATGTGCAGTGGTTAGAGGGTTCCATCCTCCAAGGGGAGAGAACAGTGTGTGTGTGTGTGTGTGTGTGTGTGTGTGTGTGTAACTGAATCCATGTATTCCATTTACCTATGCTGCTTTCTCTGTTTTCTAGGTCTCATTTTCTATTTTTTTAAAATAACAGGTCTTAATTGGTGTCAGTAGTCCATTCTCATAAACAGTTTCGGATAAGACATTTTAGGTCTTAACCAAGTACAGTATAACTTTGGAATTAAATAACATAACCCATATTTTAAAATTTTCTTTCCTCATGATAAACCAATTAGAAGCTTCTGAGAAAATGCCAAAAACTGTACATAATCCCTTCAAAGCTTACAGGATTTTGTAAAATAGTTGGGGCTTTCTGGTTCATGATGAAGACCTGAGCATACGTATTTACCTCCTCTTCTGTCCTGATTTCCACTGAAATAACAGAAAAAATAAACAGCAGAAAATAGAATCATAGAAATGTAGAGAACAAAGATAGGGACTCCAGTATACCAAGAACTTTAACAAATTTCTGAAAGATGACATGTAGATTAAATCAAATGAATATCTCACCCAAAGTAGAGAAAGCGGATGGCCAGAACAGAAGAGAATAAGGTTGCTGCAGAGGTGAAACTGTTTTAATTAACAAAATTCTAAATAGTTTCCAAATTTGAAGTCTGTAGCTATGGAAAGCCAAAAATTAAGGAGTAGTATCTATACTATTTAATTTAAAAAAAACCTTCATGAAATATTTGAACTGTTCAATCTTTTCTCCCTAAACAGAGCAACTTGCAGCTACTTGGCTTTAGGCAGAGAACACTTCATCCTACAGAAATTGAACACTTGCTGGGGGAAAAGTCTTAGGGGCCAGTGTTAGAGCTGGCCTCAGAGTGGCACCCTTCTTTCTGACAGGCCAGTGGTGGGTAGAAAGCACAGGCAAGGCAGTCTGTTCACCAGATCCAATCTAAACCCTTCAGGTCAACACAAACATGTACACACAGTTCACCATCGGTCTCCTCATTCAGGAGAAAGGCTTGCTGGGCAAACAAGTCAACACTGTAATGGAAGAAACTCATGACAGCTTTTCATACTAGTCAAGCAACTCTTCATTCATAAATGTGAATGGGCACCTAAGATCTGCCCTACATTTGACGGGAGAGAAAAAGAAAGATAAATGAGAATAACTCATCTCCTAGAGAAGAAATGGAATTAATCCAGGGAACAAAAGAGAATGGAAAAGTATACTGATGATTGTTAGAGAGAGTTTAGGTAATATTAAAATTATTTTTGAAATGATAATCATTAAAAGAATGCTTGGAAGGTAAGATAAAATCATTTGAAATCTATTAGAAAATCATGATTGTCCAAAAAATCAATAGAAAGTATGAAAGATAAAATCAGGGATATCTCTCAGAAAGAAGAAAAAATATTTAAAGGCAAATGAAAGAGAAAAATTAAAAGATAAGGAAGATCAATTCAGGATATTCATAATCCAGCTAACAGATACTCCAGAATAAAAGAAAGGAGAAAATCAAAAGGGAAAGTTATCAACTAAATAACAGAATAAAAATTTCCAGAGCTGAAGACCGCCAATATTTAAATTGCAGGGACCACTAAAAGTTAAGAAACAGAATGAGTGAAACACAATCTGCATTTTGATGCACATATCCTTGTGAAAGTTCAGTTTGTTGAGAAAAGAAAACAGTCTTAGGTGCTTTGAGAGACAGAAAACTAAACAAAAAACCCTGAAATTTTTAAACTGAAAAAAGATATTCAGATTGTCAACAGACTTGTCATCTGCAACAATAATGCAAATAGAGAATTTCTTAAGCATTATGGAATAAAGGCATTTTCACTTATACAAGAGCTCAGAAAGTTACTTTTCTTCCACTATTTCTGGAGGTAAAATACTTGAGGCTATATTGCAGCAATATAGTAAATACATAGACATTAAAAAGGAAGACGTGAGGTTCAAGAAACAGTGAAACTAGTTCAAGAGTAAATGAAAGAAAAACAAAGAAATCCCAGTCAAACTGCAAAGCAACAGGTTGGGAAAGCAATTAGTCCAAATGAGATTATTAGACAATTAACATGATTGATTAAAAATATGGATATTGTTACAGATATTGTACAGAAAGCATATGTTTCTTTGATAATTAAGAATAAAAAGCAATTAGGAACACCAAGAGAAATATAAAACTATACTACAAATTTAAGAATCAAACATAAAGCAAACTAAAATATGGGATGATTTGGAGTATTTAATGAAGCAAAAGAAAAAGGAATCACCCTGAATATATTGCTTGGATCTCTTTTACTCATATAATAGTGAAAAGGAATTCTATTTTCTTTCTTTGCTGATCCAGACACACTAGTTGGTCTAACAGTATATGATCAAATATTTAAAAGTTTGTTTGTTTCCATGTATAGCATCAACATATAGATAAACAACGAAAGACTTAATCATGATACAGATAGAATGTAACTGTTTTGTGAACTTCAACAGTGTAAAAGTCACTACAGAGCTGCTGTATTGGACCTTGGAAATGAATGAGGGACACAGAGTGACAATTTCTCATCTTGTCACATGATAGAAAAGACTCTGCCAAGAGTTGGTGGAATAAGAAATAGAAGTTTATCATTTAAAATAAGCAAGTGGATAAACAAATGAATAGAACTATAACCATAATATTTAGAACTATGGCATTAACCCCAAGAATGACAGAAATCAGAAAAGGTTAAAAATGATTACCTCTGGGGAATGCACTTGGGGAGAGAATTACCTTTTCCTTCCATAAACTTTCTACACCTTTACAAAATTTTTTACCATGTGCGTGAATTAATTTTGTCGTGATAATAATTATATTAAAAACTTAAGTAGCCCGTTTCAAGATGAACATAACATTTATTGAGCCCCTGAGGTATGGGCATGACACACATCATCTCAGCTTCCTCATCATAAAATGAATACGACGTGGTCATTATCTTCTCCAAGCCTGATTTTCCTTAATGATAAAATATCGATGATAAGTTGGTCAAACAGATGATAAGTGTGACTGCAGCTTTGTCATGTACTCTTTCCCCAGCTGCGTGGAGTGGGGTTCTCTGTACAGACCAAAGTGCTGAGACTAAAGAACCTTAGATTCTAACCATGCCCCTACTGCCACCTTGGTCTATGACTCTGAGCTCCGCATGTTTCACCTTAATTTTCTTCTTTGAAATGAATGACCTGGAATAGAGAACTATCTAGGACGCTGTACTTTTAAATGTAGTCTGTGTTTCATCCATACTGCCCACCTCTGCTACACACACACGCACACACGCACACACACACACACACACAAACACACACACTCACACAGAAAAGTACAGACTTTAGAATTAGACATTAGCTTTATAACTTTGGGCTGGCTACTTAACTTCTGTAAGCCTCTTCTTCATCTCTAGAGGGAAGTCAATAAATACACTCTGGTTTCTTTATCATTATTTTCATCTTGTTTCTTCTGTCTGGCCAGATGGGGGCGTTGCTTCCCTTGGCTTTGGTCATCCAATAATTGGAAGTTGTACAATGCCTGGCCTCTGGAAAGGAGAGGAGAGACTAACTGTTACCACAGGCCCTAATTCAAGAGCAGAATCCACTCCTGGATAATGGAATTGTAATGTGAACTGTGCATTTAACTCCTTGATCAAGCACAGAAAAAGACTGTGCTTCCCGGTAATGGATTATTTCATAGTTCAGTGAGGTTAAAATTAAAATAATGCAAAAAAAAAAAAAAGAAAGAAAGAGAGAGGGAAAGAAAGAAAGAAAGAAAGAGAGAGAGAGAAAGAAAGAAAGAAAGAAGGAAAGAAAGAAGGAAAGAAGGCAAAGAATGCAGTCCAGGTCTCAAATTGAGGAATGAACCAAAATGGTGATCTTCCCTCACAGATAGAAAATCTTCAGAGATGTTATTCCAGTTGTGCCCAAGGTCCCAATTTCATCCCTGACCTTGTATTAACAGATTAGTATCAGAACTTCCTGAGCTGTGGTTGATGAAGTTGATACTCCAAAAGAAGCTTCAATAGTTCATGTGACTTTCCTCAGTAGTATCTTCTGCTTATAGACAGAGGGCTTGTATTAGCATTTGAGCCCATGGATCTTCTGAAGTGGAGATGAGCAGAGCTCTTCTACATGAGATCTTTGGAGATGCGGTTGTTTAAAATGTTTGGAATTAAAAAAAAAAAAAGCATTGGATTTGTAAAAGTTTCTTAGTAACTTCAGGGCAAAATTAAAAAATGGTTACTGAATTTCATACCCCTAAGAAACCAGAATTTGAAGGAACCTTTGGCATCACCTAATCACACTGACTCATTTTAAAGAGGTGACATGATTTGCCCAAGTCCATAAATCCTGTATGGATTGGGAAAGGCCCCAATCCATTCACTTATTCATATATTTATGTCAGCGACACATGTTTATTGAACGCCTACTCAGTCCTAGTGATTATGTCAGGCTGTGGGAGAACAAATATGGGTATGCAATAGCCTTCTGCTTTCCATGAGCTTCCAGTTTGGAGGAGAGGCAGATATGTGTCAGTCTCAGGGTAATATAACAAGGCCTAACAGAGACATGGTAGCCAGGTGTTCTGGGAAGCACAGCACAGAACTCTAATTCTTCTGAGGGGCTGGGAAAGACGTCACAAAGGACATCTTATGTGAGTAGAGTCTTACAGGATGAGAAAAAGGAAGAGACACATTCCAGGTAGAAGAAACATTACATGTAGGATTTTATAGGTCAAAGCATTTCAAAAGTGTTTTTAGCCTAAGTGGCATCCTGAGGGACATTAATATCCATGGAGGAGAAGAAGGGTCCTGGACTCCAAATTTTCCAGAATAAAAGCACATCATGTAGAAATGGAAAACTTGGATGTGGGCCAGCGTGGTTTTCCAACTACTTCATCAGGTAGTGAAGAAATCAGAGCAGGTCTTGAATGTAACAAGAGGGCATTTCACGGAGCCAGTTCCAAGAAGAGGTCTGCCTACTGCTCTCTGAATCTCTGTCATGGAACCCAAACATTCAAAACCACAATTCCTTAAAGATAAGGGTGAAAAGGTAAATATCCCAGAGGGAAGAAGCCCAGGGCATACAACTCTTCATAAGAAAGTGTACCAATTAATATAGGGAACATTTTAATATTCAACATTTCAAGCAGCAAAGCTCTGAAATCTTTCCTTTCCTAACCCTCAATGGAAGAAATCTTGATTTACAAAGAAAAAGTTCCTGTTTTTAATGTATAAAAAAGACCCCCATCTTTTGTTCCCCTGGAATATTGAAAGGAAAGGTCATTATCACTGAGGTATATAATCACAATTCCGCGCACAGTTGGGAAGTGGTAGAGTATGGTGATTTAGGGGAAGGTATCTGGAGCCAGACTGCTTTGGTTTAAATGCTGACTTGGCCACTTATTAGTTAGGTGAATTTAAACAAGTTACATAACCTCTCTGTGCTTCAGATATAATAATAATATTTATCTTGTAAAGAATTTGAGGGTCTTTACTTATGAGCTCACTTGTACAAAGCCTGGTACATGGTATTACTCAATATTTTTTTCTAACATTATTATTTTTATTATTAATATTACTGGGGTTTTTTTGTGAAGCACTGCAATGAGGACTGGTCTTTCTTCCCAGGTCTCAGTTATGGTTAAATGGATTGGACAGTCAATGTTCAGAAGATTCTATTCTTTCATTAAGCATTATATTAGAGGACTTGAGGAAAAATAAGACATAGTCTTTGCCTCAAGGAATTTATAATTAGATTAAATGTAATTACTGCTAGTTCTTTCATTCTTTTAAAATAGTATAAACATGAAAAATATGGACCTTAATGCTTTCATTCGGCCTCAAATATTCATTCTCTTTCCTCTATGCTTACCTAAATTCTACCCATTTCTCAGGACTCCACGCAATTGCTAGGTGTATCGATTAGGACCCAGTAAGTAAAGCAAAACCACATAGTAATTTGAACAGAGACAGTCTAATATAAAGAATTTTTAACTATAACAGAGGATTATGGTAGTAAGAGATTGGCTGGTAAAAAGTAAAGAGCACACCAAAGATTAAAGGAATAGCAAATATAGGAAGTGGACTCGCTGCCTTGGATAACACATAAGACATAGGTTCCCCAGGGCCAAGGTCCAGACCTTACTGTAGAGTCCAGACCTTACTGTAGAGTCCAGGGCTCGCAGGGTGGGTGAGAAGTTGCCATGGTGCCCTACTAGGGAAACTTGCTGGAAAGCTGCCCTCTAGGGAGCCAGGGAAAGCTATTCCTGGGGAGATGTTTCACTGGAGGCATTTTGCTATAAAACCGCCCAAGGCTGGGAGTGCCATGGGATGCCAACCACTAGTACACCACCGAATCTGTGCCTGTTGCAAGAACCTTAGGATGATGCTAAGGAAGCTACCATGCTTCAAGATTTCAATGCTGGGGAAGGTGCATGCACACAGAAGCCTGATCACAGGCACTGCAGGAGATGGCTGAGCAAGCACACTGGAACCCAGAAGCAAAGACTTTCTTCCTGCAATGTCTCTCCACTATTCTGTAATGACAAAGCTTAACACCCATTTCCTTCGTTAGTTAGCAAAAGAAAAATATTTAAACAGCTCAGCTCCATTTATCCAAGAGCAGGCAAAAAGAGGGAATTTGTAACTAAGAAGCAATTTGATAACTAGCACAGTCCACCTCTTTGACCATTGAGCTTCCATCTGCGTGCGATTCTTTGTATCAAGTTGATGTCTGTTTGACTGTATTTCCACCAATGTGGTCTTAGGGTTTACCTCTTGGACCATTTAGAACATGTTTTTTACAACATGCAAACCATGATATATAGTCTTCTTATTGAACACAGAAGTGAGTAAGACTACCAAGCACTTTCCTTAGCATGGATACTTCTCTGGTACTGAAATATGGTATCATGGTTTGGACTTTGGTTGCCAGGCCACATCGATGGCTTTTACTAAACTTACTTCCCATTAAACTTTGAGTAATGTTGTTTTGTAATCCATGCTGCACCCTTTTGTGTTATTTATTTTGTTTGTACATTCATCTAATCAATCAATTAATGTTCATCGAACGGTTATTCTATGATGGGTGAAAAGGGCCACTGCCTCGTACTCCACAGAGCGCCAGCACTGGCTGGGTCCTTGGGTCTCGGCCAACCCCTCCTGGGTCTTTTCTAAGCCTCGCAAACCTACCTCCTACCCTTTGTAAGAAATTACATCTTTATCACCATGGGAAGTGAAAATTTTTCCTTTTCTTCCACCTACTTAAGCCTTGAAACTCCTCTGAGTAATTATAAGATACTGTTGTATCCAATTTCAAATCCAATGAGATTTACCCTCACGTGGGAAAAAATGTAAGAGAGGTTGGCATAAATTATAAATGCCTGTGCCAATGCATGCTTTTTCCATTACTACAAAGTATTGTAGAGATTTCTGGGCTTGAGCCAGAGATTTCTCACCCCAAATTCAAAATTGATAAAAGGCCCAAGAAGAGGATCTCTAGCACTGGAGCAAATACATTGTTAACACCATTCTCTTGTTGAAGTGGGACGTCAGGAGAGCCGGGAACTGTCCAGAATTCAGGGAAGAGGAGAGGTGGTTCCAGTTAATAGGGCAGGGTGGGAAAGGTCAGAGGGAAGACAGGTGATGGTTGAGGAAATGGGAATGGGAAGAGATGCAGGCCATGTGGGAGAAAAGGCCTTCATACTCAGTCGAGGTAGACAGAAAGTCTAGCATCCAGAGAATGCCTTCAGGGAAACTTATCCCTGTTATTTCTCTACCACTGCCTAATATGTGGACTGTGAAAGTGTGTAGGTGTTTGCCTGAATAGCAAAATTCCAGCATTCTGTCTTTTCTTTTGTTTTTTTGAAATCCAAACTCTTTATTTTAGGGAGACAGGTGTCTCAACAGCACAAAGAGCAGGACACATTTCCAGTTTTCATGTGGTTGATTCCCAAAGGGTCCAATTCACCTCCTAGACTTGAAGGTCCCAGAGGATGTCATGGGGACACCGCCCATACCAGTGTGAGTCTCATCCCAAGCTTGTCATTTCAGCCATGTCTACAAATTTTCAGTTATTCCCAGCTTCCTGCCCAGCTCTCTGAGATAGGAGTGAACGTTTGTGGTAATTAAAACAGTGTGAAATTTGCACTGTCAGGAAACACAGCTATTTTTTTTTTCCTCTGCCAGCCATCATGCTATTTATAGCAATATGCTTCACCATTTATTTGCTGGGCAATGACATCAAGAAACAGATATTAAGTGAGGAAGCCAATTTACTCCACAAAAACATCCATTATCTTTATCACCAACAGAGACTGGAAAATAATCAATTAGAATGCTTCACTTGGGAATGACTAATTGAATTGTTAAAAATATACAGTATTGGGAAAGTCATCCTGAGAGCCTGAATATTAATTCACATAAGAGGCAAGACCTGTTCTATAGAAAATTTGTACCACTTCATACATCAGGATGATGTTCATCAATTGACTCAAGTTACAAACCAAAATTCTTCTTTCTGAATCTACTGCATTTGAATTTTGTCTTATTCCATAGGGAGTGTCACATTTGTTATGGAACATTCACTTCTATTTTCTAAACCCCCTACCATAGGACTATCATCTTCCAAAAGATAATGCCCATAATCAGCCCAGGTTAGGACATCCAGTTACACAGATGCATGTGTGTACACACTCATACACACATATGCACACACATACTCATACACATACCTACACACATACTATTCTCAGCTTTTGAATAGCTATTAAAAAAGGAGATAGCGTGTTCTCATATAGAGGACTTGAGGCACACGTAGCATGGTTTAGCCAAAGAGCCAGCCCACAGCACAGAATTCTTTTCCATTGTTTATCTATTCATTCTTTTGTTCAATTTACTAAATATGCATTACTACCATTACTACTACCATTTAATGCTCTTAGGTTATGCAGATGTGGAAGAGACAGTTCCTGGCCTCAAGGAGTTCACACTTTAGTGAGAAAGACAAGCTGAGAGATCAATCATTACAATACATGTTGACAAATGCTACGATAGGGCTATGTCTTGGTTGACTTAGGGTCAGAGATAGCACTTCCCTGACATTTTAGATGAGTCTGGCAGTGAACTTAGTGAAGTCAAAAAGTCTGGAAGAAGGGCATTCCAGTCAGAAGCAGTAGCTCTTTCAAGGGATGGAGGTTTGAAAGAGCCTGACACATTTAGAGAATATATTATGTGCAAAGTACAGAATTTGAGGCGGAATGTGGAAGAATTGAGGAATCAAGGAAGGGCTTTGCTTGCTGTGCTAAGAGGCTTGATCTTCCTTCTGAAAACAGTGGGAAGCCTCTGAAATATTTGAAGCAGAGAAGTACCTTGATGAAATTGTTTTAGGGAGATCCTTCTGGCACTAGTGTGGTTAATGGAACGGACAGTGAGGGCAGGACAGAGAATGGGCAGGAGAGGTCGGAGAGAGACTGGAGAAGGGAAACCAGCTAGCGAACGTTTGCAAAAGTATAAATAAGGAATCACGCGGACCAGAGCTGGGTGGCCGGAAGTTGGGAGAAGACATCAAGGTTGGGAAGAGAGAACTGACAAGCCACACGGCGTAAGGAGAGGCAGCCACCCTGGTTTCTGGGCTGAGTAAAGAAGCACTCCATAAAGCCATTGGCTGAGAGATAGAACGAGGGGAGAAGACATCCTAGGAATAAAGTTGAGCTTTGAACATGTTGGATTTGCGGCATCTATGGGGCTATGGATGGTGTGGTGGGTAAAAGCATATCAGAGTCAAACACTAGACCAGAACGAGGAGACTCCTGCATGGCTTTCCTGGAGACTTCAGACAGGGTAAAAGGATCATCACTGTCTCCAGACCCTCACTTCCCAGAAAATCCCCTGCTTGGTGGTGGGTGGAGGAAGCGGCGAGGGCGCTCTCTTCCCCCACCTCCTCCTTAGTTAGACTGAAGATGCTCAGCCTGCAAGAGGTTACCAATCTGCCCCCCTCCTTCCATAAATCCAGGGTGGGGCTGACTCTCCCCTTCAAACAGCTCACTTTTAGAATAAAGAGACTCTTGCAAGGAGAACTGTGTAGGTAGCTGACGATACACTACCTTAGGGGTCCAGTTACTTTTTATTAATCTTGAAAATTTATTTAGGAGGGTTCTAATTTTAGAACTCTGAGGACTTAGAGAACAACCTTCTCTCTTTCATTTTATTCCAACTCTTATCTTCCTCCTCTTCCTCCCTCAGTAACCAGGGCCATGACCTGCTCTGGGGTGACGTGGAAGATCTCCCGGGCCATCCGTGTCGAAGGTCCTTGGCAGAGATGCATCCGTTTCTGCAGCCTCCCTGCCAAGTACCAGTCTTTTGTTTTTCTTCCTAAGCAAAATGACCTTCAACAGAAATAACTATTTTATAACACAGGGCAAGGATAGTCTGTCTGTGTTTTGCATCTGTGCATAGCTGCCCCAGTAACAGAGAAATAAGGTTCTTTTTGCTAAGAGACTGAACTATGTGGGATTGGTCTTGATTTTATTTTGTTAGGGTTTTCCATCTTCCTAAAGCACTGGGAAATACACATCCATTCAAAGATGACTCTGGGTCTAGGGTTCCACCATCTCCAATTTCATTGCATGTTTTTTCAAAGAGAGATTTAAAGTTCTCACCCTCTCCCATCAAGAAAGCAGACTTTATAAATGAGAGGGAGAGGTTGGCTCTGAATCCAATTTCACTGTTTTGTGTTTTTTCTTGAAACTGAGAAGAAGGCAAAGGCAAACATTAACATAGTCATGAAATAAATTAGGCTGAGATAGTGGAATTTGAAGACTCCCCCTCAGATCTCTGCTAAGCGGTCACCTTTGCTCATGACCTTCCGTTTAACTGTGTATTTAAAAGCCAAGCTGAGGTAAGAATTTAGGATTATAAAGTGTGTATACCCTTTTGCCCTACCAACTGCAATTCTGGAATAATATCTTTAGGAAACAACTACAAATGTAAGAAAGGCTTTGTACACAAAGATGTTCATTACATTGTTGTTTATGGTAGCAAAAGGACAATGAGTAAAATATTCCTGGAATACATTGCTGGTAGGAAAATTATGGTACAAAATCAAGTAAAGAAAGCAAGATAAAAAATATTTATTTTCTCTGCAATTTCTGAATTACTGATATTCATTAGGATAAAAGGCTTAAAGGACACAGACCAAAATATGAACAGTTGTTGTTTCAAGCTGGTAGTATTAGGAGTTTCAAATCTACAATGGGCAAAAAAAAAGAAAAAAAAAGGAATAAAAATACTATGAGAGTTTTTTTTCAAAATATGTTAAACATTGGAGAATCAGCATCATGTTTGAAAAGTGATTTATTAAAAATAAAATGTGTGTATTGTGAGGATTGTCAGTTTCTTCTGCTTTCAATGGGATGGAGACCAGAGGGGTGGAACACATTATAATAGTCCTAGATATACAAGTGATACTCAGTAAATATACACCTTTTACCCCCAAGCTGAGCCAGGTACTAGGATTTTCAGAGGGAGATGAGGGAATTCAGTGATGACTGACTCATAGTCTAAAATGTTGGACTCTTGGTCAGGAAAACAAATGACCGTCACGAAGATGCAACGAGAGAAATGCAACCCGAGTACTTCAAGAGAGCTCATAGTCCACACGTTTTGATGGATGGAAAAGATTTGGTTTGAAATATAGATGATAAGAAGGAGAGTGTTGAAAAATCATACTCAGCAGTTCCTACACCTTGGCCAATGCCTGGTGCGGAGCAATGCATGTTTGCTGAACTGCTGACCAGTACTTAGAGCTCTGTTGGGTTTGGCCAGACTGTGAGCATCCAGGATGAGAATTTGTATTCTGTCAGTAATGAGTGCCCACTGAAAGTGTTTGAGCAGAGGGAATAAAAGGTAAGAGCTTTGTTTTAAGAAATCCTAGCTGACTGTAACAATCAGGAGGAACTGGAGGGAAAGACTGAAGGCCGATGTTGGAGGTGTTGGGGAAGGGGGCGCGGTTCTATCTAGGGCAGTAGCAGAAGTAATTATTAGGTCGGTTGTGAGACTATACAGACAGAATGGCAGGACCAGCGGCATGCCTGAGCGCAGGGCAAAGGGGAGGAAGGAGTCCAAAATGGTGGTTTGGGTGCCAAGCAGTACTGCATAACCTCTCATGTTGAACCTGAGTTACCTGCATGAGCTCCAAATTTCACAATCATCATCTTTCCTGTGAGTCTAGAGTTGATGAGGACTCATGGACGCAGGAGGAAAACTTGCAGAACCAGGTCACTGCAAACAGGTGAGTTTCCTCGGGAAATCAACAAGGGGTCTCTTTCAGTTTCCACCCACACCTGTCTTTCACCTGGGTCCCTGCACGCGCTGCCAGAGCTTTGGCAGAGGGTCTCACGGAGCTCTGATCCTTTTACGAGGCAGCTCGTCCAGACTTGCGGCACCCGCCTCCTCCTCTCCCGGGCTCCCAGCTTTCGTTCTCAGCTACTCTGACTCTGCCTTTGGAAGCCACCACAGCTCACATATATGTAACCTCTGGCCCAGGTGGTCTTTCAAGGCCCAAACGAACCTGGCATCTCCCAGAATAAAATCAATCCACAACCCTGCCATTGTGCCGTGGACATTTTTAGTGGCCTACCCAGAATCCATTTCTCCCTGCATCCTTGACTTTTATTCAGATATTCATTCACACGTTCTCCATCTACTTCTTCACTTCAAAGAAAGCTGACCACACTCCCAATCCCAGGAATGGGTCTGCTTTGTTAAAGTAATTCTACTGATTGGTTCAGGAATTGTAAGGCTACAGCTTGGTCTGACGAGACCTAAGAGATATTTCCTGGTGCTTCTGCAAAAGTAGAGAGCTGGGACTCAGGAAAGGTGGTTTTCCTTCTCTCCCTCCCTTTCTCTCTCTTTGTCTCGCTCTCAAACACACACACACACACACACACACACACTCTTATATTACACACCATGCATTCTCTACCTCTGGAGGCACACACAGTACACACTGTCCCCATGGCTTTCGTATTTTGATGTCACTGTCTTCAAAAGCGGTCTTCCCAAAGCCTGCCCTTGTCCCAGGAAGCTGAACGAGGTCGGATGTGGTGGTCCCCCAAGGCTGGCTCAGGGGTGTACCTGCCAGCAGGTGGAGATGCTCTCGCTGGAGCAGACCAATCCTAAGCAGCTGAAATGAAGGCAGCCGACCACTGAGCATGTGAGGCTTACGTTCCAGTCGAAGAAGTGCTTTCCTTTACAAAAACAAATGGGATTAATAGTGTGTCACTTTGTAATTAAACTTAGATTCTTAAATAAACAAGTCGGTAAGAATGATGAAAGATTTAGAATGGAAATTAAAATGAGAAATATTTCTGTCGAATTATTTTGACCGCATGGTTTAATAGGTTATTTTGAGCCCAGTGAAGGAGTTGGAAATGAGACATACAAAGAAATTCCAGTCTCCTGTCTTCAGTTTACTTTCTGGTAAAGGATCCGATTTGTGGGATGCTTTGCGGCCCTGTCTTTATAAATGAAGTGAGGAAGCAAGGCAAATAACTTGAACTTCAGGGGGAGGGCTGACCCCATTTAAGGACTGACTTGCTTTCAAGTTACTCAATCAAAGAGTGTGGACTAAGATTGCATTGCTGATTTGAGACACTGTAATACAAAGGAAGACTCATCACGAGGATCAACAGGCAGATTTGGGACATAACAGGACCCCTGCTCCATCTAGTACTAGTAGAATCTGAGCTTAATCTGAGCTTCAACGTCCTCATCTATAAAATGTAGCTAACAACTTATACCTTGTGGATTTGCGTGAGGATTAATAGAAAGCAATTCAGAATAAAGTACCTAGTATAATATCCTAATGTGCAATAGGCACTCAAAATAATAGTTATATTACTATCATTATAATTATTGTTTTATTATTATCTTCATCATTTGCATGTGGAACTCTCCTGAGGTCTGGGTCCTGGCTCCAAAGATGAGCTCCTCCAGCTCTAACCCTCTGGATTTCCCCAGCATCTACAGGCCAGACCACACTCAAGTCACCTTGCGAGTTTTGTATCATTTTTGTGTTGTTCTTCATTACACTGGGTGTTAGTGCCATCTGCTTTATTATACTGTATCCTACTTAAAGAAAGGGACTCTCCATTTTCCGTTTCTCCTGGAGTGCCTGGGAGTGTCAGCCCGTGTGCCTAGTCAAGATTTCAAGTACAGTGTTGTGGGCAGAACTTTGGACTTGAAACCAGAGACCTGGGCTTAATGTTCGATGCTCTTTCTTCAACATCACACTGCATCTCTGGAAGAACATCACCAATAAGCCTCAGGGACTGGAGCTCTTCAACATAGGCCTTAGGGATCCAGGGAGAAGAGCTCCTTTGGAAATAAGCCCTAGCTGCAGATGATTTTCCCCGCCCCACACTCACCCACATCCCTCACACACACGATGCCCTGATTCTGAGCCCTTGCCCAGTAAGACAATCAGATGTGTTATACTAGAAAATCTAAATTAGATCAAAGGTTCTAGCAGGCAGAGGATACAGTATGAGAAAGGAAGGTTCAGGAGAAGTAGGGAAGTAAAAGTAAGAGGCCAAGAGGAGCTGAGGGAAGAAGACAGTAGATGGGCTTCATCCTAAGCCCTTCGAATGGCTCTAACTCACCAAATAGCCGATCACAGGGCACATGGAAAAGCCCAGCCATGCTCCAGTGTACAGCCCTGTCTTTGACAATCACCTAGAGAGCCTCCTCCACCTGTTCCTTCCTTCCTACTATGGCTTTTGCTCATTTTCACTCTCTCTTCCACACCTTATCTCTGTTATCTGATTCCTCCCATAAGCCTCGGGGCCTCCTTGTCTTGACAACCCACTTGGACCTTTTCTCCAGTTTAATTATGCACAGATCTCAACTTGCTCACCCCCAAACACTTCCCTTCTGCAACTGTGGTAGGAATGCCCCTGCTTCTTGCTTCACCCCATAGGACCATGATGTTTGCCCAGCCCTCCTGACAATGCTAGGGAGTTGTCAGGGGGAAGGTGGAGAGAAAGAGATGGGAGGAGAAAGCAGCTGACTTAATTCAGGTGTCACCTGCATCAGAAGCTCTCTTAGTCTCTTGCCATTTTAGGGATTAGCACTGATACTAGTTTATAATCGTAGGTCAAAGTGTTCAAGCTCATGACTTTTTTTTGAATCCTTGAGATTCTATTTAGTCCTCTTAAGCAAGAGAACATGATGGAAATTATTTCTTACCACTCTTGCTCTTTGCCTAGGTCTTGTGGCCTGATCTACGAAATACTGCAGAGAGACTATCCCATTTTAAGGGCAGATGGCCTGATAACTGCCACAAAACAAGTTTGTAAATTCCACAATAATTTGTGAAAAGGCCAGGTGATTGCCAATGCATTTTTGTCAAGACATGCAAAAACTTTTAAAGGGAGATTAAAAGTGCAATTTCAGTTGGTAATGGTAGGTTCAAGCCACGTAAAATGAGGTAGAATCTGGCTGTCACAGAATTAAAAATCCATCACAGCAGATCATGAAGCTACAGCAACTCTTCCCAAGCAACAGGAGGAGGGCTGCCTTGGAGGTTACCTTTTTAGCCTGAACAGAACTAGTCTGGTTTGAAAGTGGAGATTTTTCCTAGAAGTTTTATTGACTGTGTTCACATCTGCTTTTAGCACTATTTCAACTACTTTTCCCGCCACACCTTATCTTCAGTAAGACTTTATTCTTCTTGCCAGCTAAGGAGTTTCAGCCTTGGTGTTTTTCAGACAACAGTTCTCATCATTGGCAAGAGATGAGGGATTTTTGTATGTATTTCCTCCTTAGCACCAGGCTTGTATCTTAGCTGAGCCCTGATTAGGCCAAAGGAGCCAACTGACTAGGTTTCCTACCTGAGCCATAGAGTATATACTGCATAAGCAAGTTAGATTTTTTTTAACACTTATTAAAATAAAGCCCAATCCTTAATACAGACATGCTAATGTTTCTTTTATTTTTCCTACTTAATTCTACAAAAGGATTTGTGAGGACAGATACTGTTTCATATGCATCATTAAGAGATGTTATAATTGAGAGCAAGGTTTCAGATTTCCATGTGGTGACAAAAATTTATTTATTCATTCATTTGGTCAACAAATTATTATAGAATATATTCTTTGCCAGGCATTGGAGACTCTAGGGTGAAAGTTACACAGTTCCTCAAAGAGCTCAAAGAGCATGAAAATGAAAGATGAAGAAGTTCAAGGCTGGCTGCCATAAGCACCATAACCTAGTCATTCTGATTATCTTGACAGATTTCCATGGCCATTACTCTGAACAGTGATTTGGCCAAATAAAAGGTAGGAAGTAGTATAAGGATTAGAATCATGGTGATTTAGAGCATCCAGGGCTCTTGGAAATTATCCCTTTCTAATTTACAGAGTAACTACTGAGGCAGAGAGATGGAGACTGATTTATCCAAGGTCATAGGTCAAGAACTGGAGACTGCTGGGCACCTGTTCTATTTGACTGTGGGGGAGGAATGAGTGAGACTCTCCTTTCCTTGGTTCTGAGCAAGTGCAAATCTAGGCGAGATAAGGTGGTGACATCAAAGTCATCACCATTGGTGGGATCCCAGCTGTTTTCCCTTGGGCATGTTCTGAACCGATGTACTTTCTCTTCCAAGAATGATTTCCCATTGTTGACTTCAAAACAGGACAGACTTTGTTTTCACCTGTTTTTTGTTGCCTTTGGGTTTTGTCTTCTGGTTTTTATGGTGATTCTCTTTTTATTCTTTTGTTTATTTCTTTATTCAATATCAATATTTTGTATAAGGAAGGAGAAATGGTATTAAAGGATTAGAACGCTGAACTCAGAAATGAAAATAAGTAAAGGTCTATAGAAAAATATTCTGAACTCTGAACTTCTACCCAGGCTCTATTACCTGACCTATGAAACATCACAGAGAGAGAACATCCCAGTTAAGAGTAGATAACCCAGTGACCACAACAAAACAGGTCTCCAAATTCCAGAGAAATTTGTGAAAAGGCCAGGTGATGACAGATGTATTTTTGTTAAACTTGCAAAAATGAAAAAATGGAGACTCCATTGCTTCCTACGTTTTCTTCTAACTGGCTCCCAATTCTGTTAGTAAACCAAGACGCCCAAGTTATTTACCAAGCCAGGGCAGATTGCCTGGCCACCTATGTCACTCCAGACAGAATTTTCAAGGTAAATATGCCTTTTATAGAAAAGCAGAGTCTCCTTCTCAGAGGGGAAATATAGAGCAAGTAGGACAAGCATATAATTTATCGTTCAAACCAGGACACTTTTGAAAGTGAGAGAGGCACGATTAACAATTACTCCTAGACAATAAGTATTAATTAGAACTTTCCCGGGAAACTGGGATACGTCATGACCCTAGTCATAAGGGAAGGAGCTTTGGATGTGAGGTAAGATTGACCTGAGACGGAGACTGCGCCCCACTCCTCACAGGCTGAGATGGTATCCCTCTGTGTAAAATACGAATCATAGGGGCTTCCCTGGTGGCGCAGTGGTTGAGAGTCCACCTGCCGATGCAGGGGACGTGGGTTCGTGCCCCAGTCCGGGAAGATCCCACATGCCGCGGAGCGGCTGGGCCTGTGAGCCATGGCCGCTGAGTCTGTGCGTCCGGAGCCTGTGCTCTGCAACGGGAGAGGCCACAACAGTGAGAGACCAGCGTACCGAAAAGAAAAAAAAAAAAACGAATCATAATACAGCATGCTTTGCAGTGTGTGGCTTGGAATTAGCTGGGTATGGATGTAAAGGACCTGGCACATGGTGGGTTTTCAAGGTAGCCATAGCCAGCATAGCATGGTACGAGGTGGATATTATTATTACCCAATTAAAACGTTTAGGAAATTGAGACATGAAATGGCTGAGTCATCCAAGGTCACAGAGCTGGTTAGTGGTAGAGCTGAGAAGCACCCCACCCTGGGCAGTGTGGCTTCACCATCTGTGCTCCTAACTTCTACACTAGCTCACTTCTTGATGTATGTGACCTGTGTAACATGAATCTATCCATATGTAAGTTAGGTGCTCAGTCAACGAGGTCATGTGATGGGTAGTTTGGGAAAGCGTGGAGGCGGAGTGAGGGAGGGGAGGGCTGAGAGCACGTGTTCATGTGATGGTGTGAACTCCCCAGGGTCAGGCTGGTGAACTCGGCACATGGCCCCCTTTCTCTTTGCAATGCAAACTTAAATGCCCAGAAGCTCACTTGCTGAGTGACTTAAGACGTCTCCCATCTCAATGATCAGTTTTCTCACCTATAAGTGAGGATTTTGGAGGAAAGGACCCACTAGCATGCTTGCCTGTTCTCCAAAACAAAGATTTTCCCATTTCCCTTCAGTTCTCAAGTCAACTTCTGGCTGTGCCTCTGAGGTCCTGGAAAACCTAGAAAGGCCCTAAACTGTCCCGTCTCCCAGGAGGAGTGGGCTTATCTTCTCCCTAGTTTTCCCCCAGGCGAGACTGGGCATCCTGGGCTGTGTGGGCGAGAAGCAGATTCCCACACACCCACACCTCGGTCATCCGGAGAGACTAACCACCCGTGCTCAAGCTGGTCCTGGCCACATCAAATGGCAGCCTGGGTGGCCTCGTTGTCACTGCAGGCAGAGCTGTCCACCAGAATTGGCTGCACCAACCGCAGTGGCTCTTGCCCAGCTCCCTGTTCCTGCGGGCGCTAGTGCAAGGCGTTCAGCCCCCAGTCCTTCTGGTAGCTCCTTAGAATGGAGCTCACTCTGAAAAGCAATAAAATCTCCATAAAGGGGAAGAAAATCTGTTCTGGCAACATGTTCTGCGCATGCATGTGGATCAGACATCTGAAATATCGTAAGTAGAAAGTCCCATAGATACTCTAATCCATTTTCATTCATTCATTCATTTGTTCAGGTATTCAGCAAACACTTCTTTGACATCTGTGTGCTGGATAAAATGCTAGATGTTACAGATTAAAAGATGACTCAGATATAATCTTAAAAAAAAAAAGACCTCATAATAAATGGAGGAGCAACCATGAAAATAAGTTATTTTTTTATAAGTCGAGATGCAACAATGCTATTCACAGATTACAGGACCCCAGAGGGAAAACAACGATCAAAACGGCTGCTTAAGAAGGATGGGCATGCGGGGATCATAGACGGTCTCTTAGGGAAAGAGATTCACAACATGGGTCTTAGAGTAGAAGTCAAATGGGTGAAAGGGGCTTGAGAAGAGGAAATACAGGCAGGGAAGAGAAGCATCTGGGCACCATCCGTGTTAATATGTCTGTGGCATAGAGCATGGAGGAAGGAGGAACAAGAAATGAGGCTGGAGACATAGGCAAGGGCTAGTCACAGAGGATCTTATAAATCAGACTAATAAGTGTGGCCTTTATCTTTATTGAGGGACGGGAAGCCATTGAAGTGTGTTAGGCAAGCAGGTATAGAGATGTGGGTTATGGAAAGGCTGTTCCGGCAACGTGCCCACACAATGGCTCTGAAGGGGGCTCGGAAGCAGAGACACTAGTGAGGAATTCACATTGTAACCCACTGGGAATGCAGAGACCGAGAAGGAGACACGGCTTTCCTGAGGTCAAACTGTTGGTTTGTGACAGATCAGAGAGATGAAGTCAATCCTCAGCTCCCTGGGCCAATGTGTTTCCAGTTCCGTGATGACGCAGGCCTCAGAGGGAAAGGAAAGCCCTAAGGGAGAGAGCATGGGAGCAGCTCTAGGTGGGCTCTGCACGGTGGCTCTCTGACACTTTCCCAGTCAGCTCAGCATTCGGAGGCTCAACTTCCTCATCTGTGAAGTGGGATCATTCGCTTGGCCTGCTTACGCCTCAGAACTGGTGTTAAGTATCGGGGAAGAGAGCTGGAAGAGGTTTTATCGAGTGGGATACAGATCTAAGAGACAAGTTTTTTATTTTATTCACAAAATCAGTGTGACACACATAACTGGGAAAAAATACCTTGGAAGCGTGTGTTTTAGAGAAATCCCTCCAGGGATATGATCACCTAGATTAGGGTATCCCCCTTCTATTGAATTTCTTAATTCTTTGCCTCATGCTGGTCAGCCGTGACAGCCTGGCTGTAATGTAAGCCATTTCAGTTTTCTGGCATGAGAAAAAAGAAAAGACATTATACTCAATATTATCAAGGACAGACCTCCCTGGAATATATGATATTTTATATATATATATATGTGTGTGTGTATATATATTTATATACACACACACATATGTATATATATATGTATATTTACACACATTATATTACATTATATACATATTATAACATCTATATAATATAACATATTTTATAATGTATATGTATATATACACTTATATATACACACATCTTTATTAACAGTTATCTGCATTATAAACTTTAAAACTATATATTTCAAGTTCTTTAATATGTCAAAAATGTGGTTCCATTTACAGAAGTACAACTGATATATATATATTCAACAACAGATCTGCATAAATTAATACATTCTGAAGTTTCCCCTCAATTTTATTTTTTATTTTTATTTTTTATTATTTATTTATTTATTTACGTGTGGCTGCATTGGGTCTTCATTGCTGTGCATGGCCTTTCTCTAGTTGCGGCAAGCGGGGGCTACTCTTCGTTGTGGTGCACAGGTTTCTCATCGCGGTGGCTTCTCCTGTTGCAGAGCACGGGCTCTAGGCACGCGGGCCTCAACGGTTGTGGCTTATAGGCTCTAGAGCACAGGCTCAGTAGTTGTGGCGCATGGGCCCAGCTGCTCCACGGCATGTGAGATCTTCCTGGACCAGGGCTCGAACCCATGTCCCCTGCGTTGGCAGGTAGATTCTTAACCACTGCGCCACCAGGGAAGTCCCTTCCCTCAATTTTAAAATGTAAGTTTGCCACCTAACAAAATCAGTAGGAAGCTGCCATCATACTTTCTTCCCCTGGCCTTTTAGAGAAAACTAGTTAGCCCAAGTCCCAGAGAGCCCTTGACATTGAGCAAAAGTGTCGCTCCATTTGCTCTCCACCTCCCTGGCTCTTTCTGTCTTTTAGGTCCTGGCTGACGGTCTCTGTCACTTGTTCCTTTGACTTGGGTGGCCTCTGGGTCTCTCTAGAGTCATGGACTTGCATTTCCCTGGAAGTTTGTTTACACTTCTGGTTTCAGATTAACCCTCTCCTTCTAAAGTGACAAACAGGCTGCTCCTCCCTTTTGATATCCTGAAGGAGAAGATTGTGACTTCCGTGAATGGCAGTAGGTGTTCTGTTCCATGTCCGATAGATGACATGTAACACCAGGCCTACATTTTTTTTTTTTTTTTTTTTTTTTTAGGTACACGGGCCTCTCACCGTTGTGGCCCCTCCCATTGTGGAGCACAGGCTCCGGACGTGCAGGCTCAGCGGCCATGGCTCACGGGCCCAGCCGCTCTGCGGCATGTGGGATCTTCCTGGACCGGGGCACGAACCTGTGTCCCCTGCATCGGCAGGTGGACTCTCAACCACTGCGCCACCAGGGAAGCCCCAGGCCTACATTTTAGCTGAGTCCACATCCAGCCAAATGAGTCAACCGGGCAGGTTGCATTGGTTCCAACAGTGTTCCCCTTGGCAATACTTTTCTCAGTCGGGCATTGTACCCAGAAGCCCTCGCCTGCCCCTGCAACTGGGTTACAAGTGGGCTGACAAGGGCTTACAATAACCCCCCAGGGCATGAGCATAGACTGACTTCATTAGGTAAACTGTGTGTGTGCACATGTCTGCATGTTCATTTTGGTAAGCAAATCTCTCTGTACATCAACCATTAAGAGTGTCCCAAAATCAAACTGTTCATCACTGTCTAATTACTAAGTTTTAGGACATTCTTGTGGTGTATAATTATTAGTTGGCTTATTAGATAATTACCATGATCTACAGTATATTAGCTATTCCCACAATAACTTTGAGTTGTGTTTACAATCTTAGAAGAATGTATCCACAGTGGCAAAATGAAGTGTGCTGTTTTCCAAAACTCCAGCTAATCGAATGAGTTGGAGGGTAGAAATGCAGACTCTCCCCAGCATGGCCCCAGCCCCAGAAAGCTTTACCTTCCACACAAGCTCTCCCCTGAGACAGTCCGCTCTCCTCACTTCTCCTTGAACATGTCTTCGCTCACACAGTCGTTTGCACCAAGAATGCCCTCTGCATTTACGATCACTATCTAAACCCCAAGTTCTGCTTAGATCTACTGAGGGCAAGAGCTGTGATACAGAACAAGAGGATAAAGGCCATCTGACCTGCCCCTGCCTAGGGTCCCCCTACTCTCCTCGCATGTCTCTATCTGGTCTTCCCAAAGCTTGAAAAAGGCATAGATGAATTGAGCTTTGAACTGGAAAAAAAAAAAAGTGGAATTGGAAAATCTCAGAGGATTTTAAATACAGAAAGTACCTATAATGGTCATTGAGGACAACCTGCTTTCCCCAACCAATAATACTCAGTCCCCTCTACAACATCCCTGCCAATGTCACAACAGCTTGGCCACACATTCCAAAAAGGTAGGGAGTTCAGTTCATTTGTCTCTGAATGGCCATTGTCAAGCATACTGAAAGCATAGACTCGTCACTCAGTAAATGTCATGTAATTAACAATTCACTCCTGTTAAATAAATGCATAAGAAGGTTGGCCAGCCAGCCTCATGCACACTCAGTGGCTGGGGGCACTCATTCTCATAAGGTAGCTCGCTGACATTTGAATGGCTTTTGCCATCAAAAATTTCTTCCTTACGCTGGATGCAAATCTGTCCCAGTGTAACCTCCATCCATCCATCAGCCCTGGCTCTGTCCCAGAGAGGCACACAGAACAAATCTCCTCCTTCTATGGAGGTTTATAGGCAGTGACATGTTCCCTCGAGGCATCTCTTCTCTGTGTTGATTGACCCCAGGTCCTGATTCTGAGTTTGTGCTTGGGCTCCTCTACATGCAAGTAAAATCTTCCTGCTGGAGTGCATCCCATGGAACTCCCCTCAAGGTCCCTGTGGTTTCAGCATAATAGAGGCTTGTTTCAGAGATTAAAGGGTCTGGGAAAGGGCATATTTGGAGGATAAATGAGGGTGGACACCTTAATGGGGCAAGCTGATTCTCTCCTGGAATTTTCTCCTCATGGCTCCATGTTTCTGCAGAGAAAGTTATCCTGATCCATCTACTGTCTTTAAAGTACAACTTCTCCTTCTGTGGTCTTGAATCTTGGTTGACACAAGTGCCATTGTAACCGCTGGGTAAAATGTTAGGGACACAGCACCTGTCATGGTTCTTTACCCTGTACAGTAACAAGCCCTACTGTGCTTTTCCTTTAACTGTTTCAAATTTTTTCTTCTTTTCTTTGCTTACAATCATCAAGGTCTTGAATGCCAGCAAGCCCAAGATTAGTACATTTTTACATTCTTTCAAATTAATTTTCTTCGCCTTTGCTTATAATCATCATGTTTTAAAATATCAACACAAAGTCTTTCAGTATCATTTAGACAACCCCTTCCCTTATGAATGGAGAAACTGAGGCCCAGGGAGGAGAAATAACCCGTCTCAAGGTCATATTTCAGTGTGGTGGCAGATCCAGGGCTTGGGCCAGCTCACCGTCTGCCGAGCCTGTGCACGTAATTCCTTCTGTACCCGCATCAACTCCTAGGGTCCCACATTATTTCCAAGGTCCATCCCAAATGTCGCTTTATCTTTGCAACTTTCCTCAATAACCACAGCCAGAAGTGATACACCTGATGTGGACTCAGACCATAGCGCCCATCACAGAGCATCACAACCCTTTCTTATATGTCTGCTTCCCACAGTACAGCGTGAACTTCTCAAGGGCAGGAATCACATCTTATTTATCATCCCTTTCATAGCTAGCACAGTATATGGTGAGTCCTCAGTCCACAGAAGTAAGGCAGGAGGAGACTGAGTCAGAGAAAGAAATTCAGGTATAGCTGCTCTTCCTACATGGCCCAAGCCTCCAGACTCAAATCATATATCTTCCACTGCTTTTCTTTACACAGACACTGACACAGAGTTGCTGAAGGGAGTCCCAGAGCACAACTTTCAGCACTGCCCTTTCTGCGTGCACACCCTCGCCAGCCACTAACATTGTACTTGGAGGTGAAACCGCTTAATTCACTCTTAGCATCTCGTAGCAAGATACTGGTGTTGAGTTGAGTTAATACTTTTAACAGTTGGACCTACTTCCAAATGGAAACTTTTTGTCTCTGGAAGAGCTGCCTATCTCTGAAAGCAGTAAGAAGAAGCTGGGTAAACCCTGCTCGGAAGTTAGTTTGGCTGCTCCTTGACTTAAGTTCACCTGGAGAAAAACTTGAGGTGCATTTGTTATGACAACTCACGAGAGTGGCTCTGGCTGCCTGCATTCTGTTTGAATTCCCTGTGCACAGCTGTGAAAAGAGTGCAGCGCCTGGGGAGTTCCTGAAAGGCGTTGTATGAAAGCTGAGGCTGGGCAAATGTGAGACCAGCTCAGGGAACGTCCATACTCATCCCTCCCCCCACCCAGTGCCTCCACCAGCTTCTTGTCACTGTGATGACTGGGGGTGAGAACTGGATCTGTGAGCTTAGAATTGGCCAGAAGTTCACAGAAGCTCAAAGTCAGAAGATCCTTACAGGTCACTGATTCCACTACCATCCCCCAGCAACTCCCAAATATAAGACTGACATTATTTAAATTATATTGCTCATCAATGATTGTTGAAACCTCCGAATATGGGGGATTCATTACCTTCAGAAGTGGTACCATGTCATTCCTGTTACAGACTCTAAAGGATGTACTTGGACAGGCACAGAGATATGGGAACAGAGACTGGCAACCAAGAGGCCTAGGTTTTAGTTACCACACCTTCACCATGTGACATTGGAACTCTGTCAGTTATAGATTTGAGGCTATACAAAGACTTTAGGTTCAGTAATATGTCACCGGTAAGGATGCCACAAGTAATAAATGTGTAGGCCATTGTATCACGTGAATATTCCATTTAACACTCTGTCAATTTTGACTGCTCTCTGTCCTTCTTTGTCTCTCTTTAGGCATTTTCTTTTTGAGCTCTGCAGTACTGTAGTATTATAGAATTGGGGACAGATGGGCTTCAGATAAAAATCTCTATATCATGTAGATATAAGGTAATCTTTTACATTTATATAGGGCTTTAAGGTTTATAAAAGGATTTTGCAGTGTTTCTTTGTTTCTTCTTTTGATTCTCACAATGACCCTTGACTGCACCTCCATTTGATGAAAAAGAGCACTGAAGCACAGAGAGAAGTGATTTGCTCAATTTCCTGCAATTAAGTGGTGGTAGAGCTTGGACTCAAACCCACGTTCATCTGACTCAAAATCTGAACTGTCTTCCCACGTCACCAGTTGTTAGAAGGTTCTGAACTAAGAATCTATGAAAAGGAAGGTCCTTTGCAGGATGGAAAAGCCTAGGTAGGTGAAAGCGCCCACCTAATGAATGAAAATAACTTTTGAGGAAATCAACACTGTGTCTCATGGAAGTTCCAAGTTACAAAGCAGTTCTAAAAATGGTCATCATGAACATTTGTAAATGATTTGCAAAGGACTCTGAGAATCTTTTGTACCCGTTGGAGTCAGGAGGACATGCATATTCTGTTCTATGAAGAAAGGAAAGCGTTTCAGTCTGTGCTGCCACGAGCCAAGGAGTACAGCATACTGAGCTTGAGCTTAATTTGGGGTTGAGAGTACTGGGAGAAATAAAAATGTTATTTTGACTATTAATATGAACATATCTTCATAGATAACTGATTATGGTTGAGACCATGAGAAATAATGGCCAAAGCCTATTTGAAGGACAGTATGCCCTCCATATCTGCGGGTTCTGCATCCATGGATTCAAACAACTGCTGATAAAAAATATTCAGAGAAAAACAATTCCGGAAAGTTCCAAAAGCAAAACTTGAATTTGCCACAGGCTGGCAACTATTTACATAGCATTTTACTTTGTATTAGATATTATAAGTCATCTAGAGATGATTTAAAGTATATGGGAGGATGTGTAGGTTCTAGGCAAAAACTATGCCATTTTATGTAAGGGACTTGAGCATCTGCAGGTTTTGGTATCTGTTGGGGGGAGGTTTCCTGAAACCAATCCCCCATGGATACCAAGGACATCTGTACAGACCTGATGTAGCAAATATCAATTAACTTTTAAAACCCTTTATCTGGTGACTTTGCCTATTGGGCACTGGGCTTGGCAAGGGAGCCCCAGTAGAAAAGGAATTCTTAGCCTCTTTACCTTCTTGTCTTTCTCCCAACCTTCCAAATCTTTATCCAATTGCTGTATATATTTTAACCATTCATCTTTTAATATCAATTCAGAGACATCAAAGGAAATAGAATAAAGGCTTACCTTAAAGTGTGGTTGATATTTTCATCCTTTATCATTAAAGAAAGAAATTCTTGAGATCTGTAAAATAATTGAAATGTTTGGCTCTAAGGGACTTGGGTCTGTTTGCCTGATGTCTCAGTGATGCAGTAACTTCATTAGTTAAATGGCAGTGGCCCCTTCCTGAAGGCCGGGAACTGGTCCAGACCATGGTTGGCAGGTTCTTAGTGTTCTGAGGACTGTGATGCTGGGACATCTGGCTTGGGTACCCAGCTAGCCTAATGTTACCTGAGCCTGTGCTGTGTAAACTCTTACTCCTCTGAGTCCATTTGTGTGTGGAGACTCCCAAGATGCAAAATAATTGCATAAGCTGCTACTAGTTAGCTTAACTGGCACATTCAAGTTAGTCATATAAACCAGATTCTTTTTATATTTCGCCAATCTTTCATAGTGTAACAGGACTGTTCCCATTTTAAGAGCTTCAGATAAGTGTTTCCTGGAGTGATTAGCATCTGACTAGACTGTGCTCAGCAATTATTCACAAACACGTTGATGCTTGTGCCTGATGGTAGATAAAGGGAGTTCTGAAGGCACCTTCGTGTCATCCTTCATCACCTCCTTGGAGGAAGAGAGGGACCAGCCATGCTAAGCGGATGCTCCAAGAAGCACTTCTGGGAAGAAGTTTAGGGGCTCTGGAGCTATGGCCTCAATGACTGCAAGAGACTATAACTCCTTCCCCTCAAATACACCTGCATGGAATGACCTTCTGAACATGCAAATCTGAAAATCTCCTTCATTTTTTTTCCATCTTTTCTTAGGTGGTTCCCCACTACCTAGAGAATGGGCATTGAAGAAAGTGCAAAGTCCTTTTCCTGGCCTGGGCCCCATCTGCTCATCAAATCTCATTTCTCTCCACTGCCACCTTTCCCCTTAAACTCCAGAAAAGACTGATCCCAGTGGGGAGTCAAGGAACCAGGAAGTTCAATCTCTTCAGCAGGAAGACATATCTGATGGCTCGCTGGTCCTCAGGCAACTGTCAGGCAGAGTTGCATTGTGGGACATAGATGGGGTTTACTTCTGGGAACCCTACCAGGTTCTCACAGTGAAAAGCCAGGAAAGATCCCCTCTGGCTCTGGCAGGGGGAGGGGAAAACTGATCATTTTTAAATAGCTCAGAGGCTTTCTCTCTAGGGGAAAAACTTCTTTTTATTAATTGAGATATAATTGACATAAAATATTTTGTAAGTTTGAGGTGTATAATGTGTTGGTCTGTATATTTCTGCATTGCAACATAATTACTACAGTAGGAAAACTTTACCACAGTCTTATCCCAGCTGGGGGAAGGATATTACTCCCACTGCAGCTCCTCTGGCCTTCCTGTGTCACCTAAAGGAAGGAAGCAAGGTCAGAAAATTAAGTCAGCTGGAAAACTCACGTGAACTCCAAGATGCCTGGGAGTCTGAAAGCTTCAGATGAGGACCCGGCAGAGAACTGAACTCATCTGCAGGACCAAACCTGGGCTGACCTGCAGGGATCAGGATCCTATTGACCTCCAGGTAACCTCAGTCTTTTGTTAATTCCTAACTCAGACCTTTGTCCATCCCACTATGCACTTCACTGAAAAGTAAAGTAGCCCTCTCTGATGGTGGGAGGGGATCCAGTGAGAAGAAATGCCCCCTACAATAGCCCCTCCTGCAGCAATGCCACTTCCCAGGTGACTACCAGGAAGCCTGCGATGACCTTCTTGATTCCCACACTCAAAGACGTCGCTGAAGGATTCTTCTCTCACAGTAAGTCTAGGGTTGGGGTCACTAACCGGGGATCCAAGATCTGGAATTATATGCAAACTTGGAGCATAGGTATACACATGCAGTTTTCTGAGGTCGTAGGATCCATTATATTCTAATCAGATTCCTGAGAGTCTGTTAGCCAAAAAGGAAAGTACCACTAACCAGGAGACTTAGAGTGTGTCCTGAAATGGATGTTCCTAAAGAAAGCTGTTGAAAATAAATAAATCCATCTACTACATCAGGGAACAGCATCTCTCACACGATGGGATGAAAGTCAGAAATCATAATGGAAACAACCGGTATGTGGGTTACATATAAAATTAGAAGCATCTTCATGGCATATCTATGACCTCCCCCTTGCCTTCCTCCACATCACAACCACCATAAACAAGGTGAAAACACTCATAATCAACTGGAAAAACATTTGCAATACAAATGGCAAACAATATAAATACAAACCTATAAGGAAAAAGCAAATCTCTCAACACCAGCAACAACAAAACAGGTTAAAAAATTATCAAGTTCATCTATTAAAAAATGCAAATGGCCAGTAAATATGAAAAGCTATTCAACCTCACAAATAAACTGCAAAAATATGTGTATCATTTTTCTTCTAAAGAATTGACAAGGGTTTAAAAGATAAACAAAACTGATATTGATGAGTGTCTAAAGCACTGGTTCTCAACTCTGGCTACACAGTGAAATAACCCAGAGAACTTTATGAAATATTGATGCCAACATCTGCTTCTGACCATGAAGGATTCACTGCTATGGGAATTGTGCTTCCACCATAAACAGTTAGAAAACCAGGCAAATACATGAAACAACTGTTTTCAGAAACAGGACACGCAGAGCAGGCCTGTTATCCCTGAGAGAAGAGAAACAAAGGAGATGAACCCCACAATTGTCCAGTTTACTGCCTAAAAGCAGTTTCCAGGACACCGGGAAGAACAGAGAACCCAAACCAAACCAAACTGAGTTGAAGGTAGCCATCAGAGTTCCAGAAAGCAAATTTTCAGGACTAGAATTTGCAGGGCAGAATGCTGAAAAGGAGGAAGCTGCAAAGAGAGCTCTAGAGATTTGTAGAGAGGCCCCCTCAAATCTTTGACTGACTAGTGAGGTCTACATGCATGGGGAAAACTCCATGAGATGAGCAGGTGAGGAGAGAGAGGGGCAACAAAAAACAGTAGGCTGAACCATTCTGGGAGCTCATAGGACTGCTAACAATGGGTATAGTCACCCACAAGTTATTGATTTAGTAAAGGGACTAAATTAGCTCTAGACTAAAAGTTGCTGTAGGTTTTCCCCATGAAAATTTAAAAGCAATCCTATAGAAGTTCAGACTGGTGCGAAGTAACTTAACTGCATGCAAGAAAAAAAAAGTTCCCTGCTAGTTAAAGGATTACCACAAAATCCAAAACCCAACAGCGTACAATGCACAATGTAGAGCATCCAATAAAAATCAACAGGCAAACAAAGAAGCTGGAAAATATGATCCACAGCCAGCAGAAAAATCAGTCAATAGAAACAGACACTAAAATGACAGATATGACGATATTACCAGACAGGACACTGAAACAGCTATTATAAATACACTCTGGTAACTCAATAATGTAAAGGTGAACATGATGAGAAGTTAACTGGAAGATATAAAAGACCCAAATGGAACTTTAAGAGATGAAAAACTGCATTATCCAACAGAAAAATCCACCAAAAGGAACCAGCAGCACATTAGACATGCAGAAGAAATCATCAATGAACATGGAAGCATAGCAATAGAAATGAACCAAAATGAAACACAGAAAGAAAACAAATTTAATTAATTAATTCAGACCAGTGTCTGCGAAACAATATCAAGTCCCAGGGGAGATGAGACAGCTATGGGGGGAATGATGGCTGAAGAATTTTCCAAATGTGATGAAAACTATAAACGCACAGATCCAAAAACCTTGATGAATCTAAACAGAAGAAACAAAGAAAACCACCCCAAAGCACAGCATAGTGAAATTTCTGAAAACCAGTGATAAAACTTTTTGTAGCAGATAGGAAATAAAATCCACAGTAAGCAGAGGAACGAACAAATCACAGCAGATTTATCACAGAAGCTATGCAAAATAGAAGATAATGAGAATTTTTTTAATACTGAAAGAAGTGTAAATCTAGAATTTATTGCCAAATGAATTAAAAAAATAAAGATGGAATAAAGATTTTCCAAAGAAAAGCTGAAGGAATCCACTTGCATCAGGTGTGTGCTATTTAAAAAATGTTACAGGAAATTCTTTAGGCAAACAAAAATGATATGAGATAGAAATTTGGATCTGTATAAAGAAATGAAGAGCACTGGAAATGCTGAATATGTAGGTAAACATAAAAGATATTCTCTTCCTTTTTTTAGCTTTCTTAACTTAAAGAGTTGTTTAACATAAAAAGTAATAACTATGTTATAGGCTTATAACACATAAAACTGTATGATAATAGTACAGAGACTAAAGGGGAAACGCAAGTAATTAAAAATAAAATGAATCATAAATAAAGTAAAATCCTAAATTATATACAATTAATCACACACAAAAAAACTGGTGAAGAGGGAAAAAGTCCAAAAACAGATAAATAGAAAGTTGATAACAAGCTAATAGGTTTAAACTTAACTATATCAATAACTATATTAAATGAAATTATTTAACAGTCTAATTAAGATGCAGAGATTATTAGATTGGCTGAAAAAAGTAAGACCCAACAGATTCAAGGATATGCTTCCCACAAGAAACCCACTATTAATGTAAAGATACAGATACATTACAAGTAAAGAATAGAAAAAAAAGAGTAGAAAAAGATATACTCCACAAACACTAATCCATAGGAAAATGGCGCATCTATATTGATGTCAAAGTAATTTCAAAATAAAAAATATTATCATAGATAAAGAGGGACTTCCATAAAGATAATAAATTAATCAGGAGGATATAACAGTCCTAAATTTGTGTAAACCAAATAACAGAGTTTCAAAAAATATTAAGCTATAACTGGTAGAACTGCAAGAAGGAATATACAAATCCACAATTATACTTGGATATCTCAACACTTCTCTCTCAGTAATTGATAAAATAAATGGAAAAATAAGTAAAAACAGAGCAGAATTGATCCACACCTAAACCAACTTGACTAAGTTGATGTATATGGAACACATAATTCAAAAGTAGCAGAATACAAGTTAAGTTCAAGTGTACATAAAACATCCACCAAGGCACATCATATTCTGGGTCATAAGACAACCTCAAAATATTTAAACAAATTGAAATCATACAACATTTGCTTTCTGATCACAGCAGAGTTAGACTAGAATTCAGTAACAAAATCATATCTGGAAAAACCACCAAAATATTTACAAATTTAAAATTAAAAAATAACCTAAATAACCTCTGTTTTAAAAAGAAAACTGGAACAGAAATTGTAAAACATTTTTGTACTAAATGAAAATGAAGAAAACAATGTATCCGTTTTTTGCAGGATGCTGTTAAAGCAATGGTTAGTTAAACCATGGTACAGTCAAATGACGCAATAATCTGAATTTTTTTAATATTACAATGTTCAGATCTATATTTTTTGGTTGGAAATGTTATCCACGAGATATTGTTGAGTGAAAAGGTATTTATGGAAAACATGTTTCATATTCCATTTATATGACATTTTTATGGGGAGAGTGTATATGTACCATGAGTGTATACATTGATGGTCAGCAAAATGTTAAAAAGGTTACTTCTTAGCGGAAGGATTTCAGATCACTTTCTTTTTAATACATATGTGAATTTCATACAACATGCAAGTATAGTTATTGTCAGAAAAAATATTAAACTATATATCTTAAATGATAAAAAAATGAAAAATCATTCATTGACTTACTTAAGACATCTATCAATTGACCCCAGTGTGCCAGAACTTTGCTAGGCACTGGGGGGTAAAGGCATGAATGGAAGGAGTTTGATTATTTATGTTCAGATCTCCTCTCTTCCCCTTCCTAGAATAGCACTGTTAGGGCACAGCTGACAGTTCTCTATCCCCATTTCCTAATGTGTAAAGGTGGGTAGAATATAAAAGTATATCCCTAAAGTGGTCGTTAAAATAGTTAAGGAAGATAATGGGCAAAAGGGCTCTTTTCCTGCTGCCTCTTTCCCTGTCTTCTGCCTCCGTTCACAGACAGAGTGACCCCAGCCCAGTTCCAAGGACAAATGGCCACAGTCAGGCAGAGAAGGGTCCCCGTTTTCCCGAGACGGCCTTTGTTCCTGTGCAGCATGGAAGCTGAGATGAGAGCCAGTGGGCCTGTGTGTGTGACTTTGAAATGGATGTGAGTGGTGGACATCCCCGACCATGGGTCTGATTGAGGTCATGGCAGAGACTCAGAAAGGTCTGCATGGCTAGTGGGAGGGCACTGGAGGCTCAGGAAGCAAAAAAGCTCACAGAGCCCTGGCCAAGCCAAAATTTAAATTTACTAAATAACAGCATTAAAAAAAAAAAAAGACTACCAGTAACCATTATCTTGTGAAATAAGGAGCTTCAAAAAAGTCAGATATTACCTTAGAATAAAGAACACTGATTTTAGTAAGTTGAATAAGTTTTAATTAACTTAGCTTTATTTACCATGTTACCCTTCTTTTGTCTCATTTAGCTATGGACCAATGAAAACATCGCAATATGGACCAGCACTGGTCCCTGGGCCCATGCTTGGGAACCACTGGTGCACACCATCTTGTGAAACCTGAAAGTGATGGAGAGTTTTAAAGGATTTTAAGTAGAAGAGTGACAGGGTCAAATTTTCGATCTAGACAGCTCATTCTGGCCTCAATATTCAGGAGGGATTGTGTGTAGGGGATTCAGAGGTAGGGAGGCCAGTTAAGAGGTCCTTTTCATGCCTAAGCAGAAGAAATATCTTGAGTTAAAGAAGACCATTGAGTATTTCTCTAATGAGACAGTTATTTTGACTTTTTTCTCCCTTCCAACTGAAATACACCCTGCATTTTCTTTTTAAATCACCAATAAAAACCTACGTTAGTTCATTGGTTTCCATATTTTGGGTAATTGTTAGAGGTGCCATGCTTAACTGAGGCTAATATTAGAAAATGTTTCTATCAATGCTTTCTTTAGGACATTTCTTTGGGCCTCTGCAGGATAGCTTAAGGGTTTCCTTGCACTCAACCTTTAAGGTTAGTTCTTCAACCTTCTCTTTATTGGTTGGAGGCTTAGACAAATTGGTATATCTTAAAGGCAGTGTTGCTCTGGCCTAAATGTGTCACTATAAATTAAATTTGATTAACATTGTTGAAAAAATTAATATATTATTATAGTTGGTATTTTGTTAGAATGTGAGAATGCATTTTAAGGACGTGTTTTCTAAACTAATTTCATCCCCTTCTAAACAAAATGAGTTAAGATTAAAGAAATGTCTTTAGACATGAATGTTTTCCCTTTTATGTGGGTGAGAATTTTGGTACTGAAAATTGAGATTGTCATGAAAAATTAGTTCAGAATAACTTTTACACATGTACCTCAGTTGCCACTTTATATATGAAGTGTAAAAACCACTTACACAGTTACTACCTCATAAATGAAATATAAAAACCACTTGAGCTTTACCAGTTACAAAAGAAAGTGTTTCTGGAAAACAATGAGAAAAATGAATTATCACCATCTCTTACCATTAGCAAAGGAAAAGTGAGGAAGAGCGTTGAAGCAGATAAGATTGTTTTCTGTGTTAAAATTATTCCCTTGGAGATAATTAGTTTAATGGTGCTCAATGATTGAGAAATTAAAAATGGCTCCTCATGTACCTTTGGTTTAATAGAATGGAGATGCCTAATTCTGAAGGAATATCTTTCATTGAATGGATTTAATTTCAACGAACATTTGTGGAATATTTACTATGCACTAGGCAAGAAATATTTGCCGTGAAGAGGGAGAGAGCTAGAGATAAATTCAACACAGTTTCCACTAGCAAAGAATTCACCCTCTAGTGATAGGGCCAAGCATACAACACAACTACATGTAATTACAAGGCAGAACTAACTGAGGACTGTATTTAATAATAACTGTGGATCACAGCTTCCTAGAGACAAAGGCTGTCTCGCATTTACAGCACTTTCCAAAGACCTGTGGTGGAGGGGAAGCACAGTCATTGGCAATGGGTATTAAAAGATTCTGGATTATAAACTCCATGACAGTAAGGGTTAATTTTTACATATATCTTTATGCTCAGTATCTAGCACAGACCAGGCACCTAGTAAGTGCTCAATAAGACTCTGTTAAATTAGTGAACTCTAAGTTAGTGAATGAGTAGTAATTAAATGTTGTGAAACGCTGGGGAACTCACAGTTGAACCTGGCTGAGATAATTCAGGGCAGTGAGGGAAGCCTTTAAGAATCAGGTGGCCAGAAGTGGGAGGTAGGGGGAGAGAGAATTAGATGAAGGTGGTCAGAAGGTATAAACTTTCAGCGATAACATAAATAAGTACTAGGGATGTAATGTACAGCATGATATATATGATTGACACTGCCATATGTTATGTGTTATGTATTGAGAGAGTAAATCCTACGAGTTCTCAACACAAGAAAAAAAATATTTTCCCCCTTTAACTTTGCATCTATATGAGATGATGAATGTTACTTAACTTTGCATCTATATGAGATGATGAATGTTCACTAAACTTGTTGGGGTAACCATTTCATGATGTAAGTCAAATCATTACGCTGTACACCTTAAACTTATACAGTGCTATATGTCAATTATATCTCAATAAGAAGAAGAAGAAGAAAAAACAATCAGGTGGAATTTGAGGCGGGGCTTAAAGAATACGCCCAGTGCCTATTCCTTGTTTGTTTGCAAACTCAAAAGGGACCTCTGAAAAATCAAGGCCTACGAATAGCTAAATCAGACAGAATGATTTCGTATTCAGCCAGGCTAGATGAAAATCCTGAGAATTACTTCCTAAGCCTAACGATCTGAAGTTGCTTTGTAATCAGATAAAGCTCCTCAAAGGTGGTCTCAGTCTTCCTTTGTTCAGCAGCATCCACCCACCACTGCAGCTAGGCTGGTCTCTTCTCTGCCGCAGAGCTGGGCCATTCTTGATTCTGCCACCAGTCACACGTAGGGCACCCTCAATGCAATTCACTGATGAACAATGGGGAGCTAGAGAAGTTTCTGGATCAGGGGACTGACATGATCTAATCTGTGTTTTAGAACACCATAAAGATAAGTTTCTGTAATGGGATATAAATTTAAGTGCATTAACACTGAGCAAAATAAAAATGACTAAAGTAAAATAGCTTGATTCTTTTTCTTGCATGTAAAAGTCTGAAGTGATAGATGGTCCCAGAGGCATAGGAAACACAAAGTCACCCAGCGACCCAGGCTCCTTCCATTTTGGTGTCCCATCCTCCATTGAGGTGTTGCCTTGGTTTACAGGGTAAAGTTTACTCACTACCATTGTGTATACCTTCTTACCCACGGGAGACGAGAAAGAAGAGGTGGAGGACAAGTGGCATGATGTCGAAGCTACACACACGTCATCTCTTCCTCCCATGTCTCCTTGGACAGAATCCAGTCACATGGCGTACTTCACCGTATGAGAAGTGGGGAGATGAGCCTCTAGCTGAACAATCCTGAGCCCAACTAGAACTTGGGGCTTTGTTGTGAAAAGAAGGGATACTGGGGAACATTTATTTGTCTCTAACACAGTCTCCTTCCTTTCCCCTCTGAATTGCTATACGCTATATTGTTCCAGCAATGACATCGACCTACTGATACGTGAATACAGAACCAGAGCCTTGCAGATAACGCAATGTGTGTTGGGTTTGTGTGTGTGTTGGGAGAGTGTGGGGTTGCTATTTTTTAGGTACCCACAGTGTGCCTAGGTCATAAGTGCTTTACACATGTTATTAAAATCAATTCACAAAATGACAATGAATGGTAGATACTATTATCCCTAATACAGTTGAGGAATCAAGTTTTGAAAAATAGATGGTCACAAAATTACTAAGTGAGAGAAACTGGATTTGCACTCAGATATGCCGAACTCCAATTCTCCTTCACTACAGCGTTTCCTACGTAAGGTCTTATTCTGGACTGATTGATAAATTTAAGACCCTTTTTTTTCCTTTCTGACATATGCAAGTCAAACTATTTTTTTCCTGATACTTAAGAATTATCCATGACTACAGGGAAACTCAATCCATACATTGTCTAATTTCTTGTCCTTGAATAACCTGAAATTGAGCATAATATGGTGTTTCATGACTAACCAATATCTGAGAAACTGTGGTAATTTTAGCAAATACTAGATTTCCCATTCCAGGGACCACACAAGGAAAGCCAAGTCTTCTTTTCTGTTTGGTTTTCGGGTTTGTTTTTTTCTTTTCATCTTTTTCTTTTTTAAAAAATCAACTGAGAAAACATTCTGTTTGGTTCCAAATCTCCAACTATCTTTTTGAGTTCTAAAACTCGACAAATGAATTCTGGATGATGCACAAGAATTCCTATTTACATTTCATAAACAGCAATGAATATCCTCCACTGCATCCGACAATGAGGGTCCTGATCTATGAAACAGGTCCTCTGATCACTCTTTCCACGAGGCCAGGATGCAATTTGCTAGCAAATTGGAATCAGAATTGGGTTTTTAAAGAGAACCTTCCCACAGTTATAAACATCCTTAATTTTTACAGCAACACACTGACTTCAAACTGGACTCCTAATTATTGCAGTATTTCCTTTAAAAGCCTGCATTGTAGATTCGGCAAGGTCCAGACATCTGCTTCAAATCCAGAAATTTCTTTCCTTTCTAAAAAAGGTTGCTCTCCTCCAATTAGCCTCACCAAGCGGCAGGAGTAAGTGGAGCTCTGCGGACGGGGTTTCATGTTTACTGGGCACATTCCAGCCTCACCCGCCTTCTCCCACATGGGACCATAATAACCACTTGGCCTGCTGGACCCAGGACCAAATGGCTTTTGAAGTACAAAGCAGATACGTTTTGAGTCTTTTTAAAATATCCTCCTGCAAACCTTGGGTTTATCATAAATAAATGCAATTTCCCTAAGACAACACATTCTTTGACATTTCTATTGGCCGTAAATTTTAAGTATTGGTGGGAGAAAACTTTTGCTGTTGTTCTTGTTGAGGCCTATTTTTACACACTTGAGACCAAAATTCTGGAGGCTGCTTGGCTGGAGTTGGTGGTTAGATGCGGTAACTGTTACCCAAAACCCAGAGGGCCGTGGTAACGATGATTATTTCAACTACTATTTAAACCTGTCTTTCATCCCCCATGACTCCAAAGCTCCCCCATGAATGTCCTTCTGTTAAATGCCAATCTGATTAAATGACTTATTCTAACTTAAGTCTACCTTCTCCAAGAATCTTGTGCTAAAAAATCATAAGTTTGGACTTCATAAAAATGTAGGTTTAGATCACAACTATATTACTTTATATAAATGGCCTTATATGAGACTCTTACCTTCTGGGCTCAGTCAACCTCAGGTCTCATTTTTCCCTATCTGTAAAATGGGGAGTATTGGGAATTTTAAGGATCAGTGTGAATCCTGTCTCTTTCACCAGTCCATCTCCAAGCTGAGAACCAAATGTTCGCAGATGGGTGGAAAACATGACATCAGTTTCTCTTGATAAATTGGGAGAATGAGGCTTGAGTATGGCACATTCGATTCGAACTGTCCATTGGATGTTTGGAGGTGTGGTTCTGGATCTCAGAGGAGAAACCTGGGCTGGAGATAAGACCACCCGTGGAAATCATTAGTTTATGTCCTGTAATTGAAGCCATGAGAGAAGATGAGATCACACAGAGGTCGTTCAGACTGAGAAAAGAAAAGGCAAAGATTCAGGTGGGCAGAGCAGAAGGATCTGGGCAGGGACGTGAGTCACAGCCAGGCCAAAAGGACATACTCCATTATGGACATATTTGGGCTGGGATATGTTAGTCAAAAGGAAACCTACTTCCTCTGCTCAGCTTGCTGATGGCTTTCCTTAGCCAAAGGGGCAAGATCAGTAACTCAGCCCAGCTTGGTAGAGGGTGGAGGTCTGGTTTGTGGTATCCCCGTACCCGCACATTTCATGCAGTCATGGATCCTTGCTCTCAATTAGCTTCAGCAATACTGAATAATAACTATCCCTAGTCCATGCTCCCCCAAAATTCCAATGCAGCAACAACTTTCTTTAAATTGTCCTGTTAGTTTGGATATTGTTATGCACACCAATAATGTCAGTTTTGGGGGTCTCCCAGGAAAAGTCTTTTGTCAAACATGGGTCCCAGTTTTCATTTTAGAAGAGAAGGTCCCCAGAGATAATGTGTATCCTTTCCAACCAGAAATTAAGCTCATCCAAATAAACCAAGGGAGTTACATTGCAGGAGGTCCAGGATTGCTCTGGCATATCTGAGGCTCTCCCTGGGCAGGGCTACTCCTCACTGTTATGTAGCTCGTGCACTGCTCAACTCTAGGGTTTCCACTTACAATAGAGTTTATGTGATTATCGTCATATAGCATTTAAGCAAAGGGCATCTCCTGAAGTTGAGCAGAGCACAATATACACAACCATACAAAGAAGTCCTAAATCTAACCAAGGTTCTTTTCTCGATCTCAATAGAGCCAACCAGTTACCAGGGCTCAGCCAACATTCCTACCAGCTGCAGACAGCTTATTACCTTTAGAAGACAAACATAGTCTCTCCAGTCCATGCATGAGGCCACAAAGATCTGGTCAGAGGGAAGGAATTATGCAGGGTTCTCCCACCCACTGAGTTATAGCTAGGGCCAAAGAGATCTGTCTTTGGCAGCACCTGGGGCTGACTTTTCAGAGCATTGGTCAATCCTTTGTCCTAGCTAGTAAAGTTTCTGAAAGCCTTACAATTGCGTCTAAGCCTGAGACTCAGCCAGCTAAGTGGGCTCCCCTTTCATGGCCTTAGCTTCTTCCACCTCTAGCTCCATCTCTCTCCCATGGTCTGGAGTTAATGATAAAAACCAATGTAGAGGAGTGGACATGCTTCCGAGGGTTGAGTGACTAAGAGGAAGGAAGAAAGAGTACACAGGAGAATCTAAAGAGAGACAGAAGTAGGCAGCTGGGGTGGGAAAACCATCTTAAACACCTTATCCTGGTGATGACCAATGGTTGCACCTAAATCACAGACAGCTTCTCTCTAACTACCTCCACCCAAATACCTTTTGGGTTTCACAGCAAATAGCTTTGCTCTTGGATCCACAGAATGTGGGAAATCTCTGAAATACATCTCTGAAATCCATTTCTCTTTTATATATGTATCAGTTGATTCCAACAGTGTTTGCTATTCCCACATATATCTGGGGCTCTCTGAACCACTGAGAGAGGGTTGAGGTTAAGTATGGAATACAGGTGTTTATCTTTCAGCCCAATTGTGAATAAGTGGTAGTGGCTCCTTGGAATGCTACTTTGACCGGCATTTAGATGCTTCATCTAGGAGGACTTGTTTCCAGATTCTAAAACAATGAGCATTTCTCAACCCTTAATGGAACTATGTTGGCAGTAAGCCAGTCATGTTTGGATCCAATACTAGCCCTTACCTGTCTGAGTGTCTTTAAACTTTCCAGTGAGGGGAATGCCATGGCTCATGGGTCTTGACCTGCAGTGGAGGAAGGAACTTGGCTGAGTTTTGGGGGTACTCAGAACTGTCTCGAGCTGCTGGGGTAGAAAGTGTAATCATAGGACATGGTGCCTGATCCTCAAGGAGCTTTTAGTCTAATGAGAGAGATAGATATGTAAATATATAGCAACAACAGATTGATAACAGCTATGGTACATTATGCTCACAGAAAAGGATGTGTTCAGTTCTTCCTAGGGTTACAAAGATAACGTGGAACAAAACTTTGTAGGACAAGAAGGATTATGCATTAGAGAAGGACAGGGAAGAGTGCATGGGGCATTTTGAAGAAAGGTCTAGAAACAAGTCAATGGCACAGTGTACAGCTGGAAGGTAGGCACCATGGCAGGGAGTGATGGGAACTCAGGCTTAGGGCCAGACTGTGGAAGGTATGAATTACCCAGTTAGGGAATGAGGGGCTAATGAGGGATATTTCAACAACAGGAGTGATTGGATCACATTTGTGCTTTAGAAAGTTTACTCTGTAGAATAGAGATTGAATAGAAGAGGTGAGTCTGGAAGCAGGGAGAAAGGTTAGGAAGGTTTCATGGTACTCTAGGCAATAAATTATGGTGGACTGAAGTGAGGTCAGACCAGCAGAGCAGAGGAAGCAACAGACAGAATGCTTAGGAGGTAGACTCCAGGGGACCCTTTGATGATCTGCAGATGTGTGGAGATTGGAGACGGGGGAGCAAGAGAAGCCTAGGCTGACTCCAAGAAGAGGATGGACAAGGCATCAGTTCTCTGAATGAAGGGTAAGAGGAAAGATGAGCACACTGCAGGGAGAGGAGTGTGAGGTCTGGGCCGCACCCCACACCTATCACTCCCTTCCCACACCCTAAACTGTGGGCAGTATAGAGAGACTTTGTTGGGAGAATGTGGGAAGCATCCCAGCATTGTCAGACCTTCACTGTACAGAATAATTCTATCATTAGAAATAGTGTTCTAGATGCAACTTCTCAGGTATTCCAAAATCCTGTAAAAAGAAAAGGGAGGCTAGAACTCCGAACATTCAAATACATTTATCTAAATAGTTCTACTACTAACAGCTAAATAATTATCAGTAATAATATCTAATGACAATTTAAAAGTCTAAACAATGAATTAATTATCTAATGCTATTACTACTGCTACAATAATATATATTTTCTTTTGCATCGTTTTTACCCTTTCCCCAGGGCCAGGCACAAATATAGTGTTTTAATCTTTCCAGTGGTCCTTTGCAATGCTTTCTGGTCACATCTGTCTCCCCCATTAGATTATAGTTGTCTCAAAGCTTTTATGATAATATGCATTTATTAGTTTAAAACCCTTTTTGATTAGGTGCCTGTATATTCATTTGTATACTCACATATACATTTATAGAAATTTATATATTCTTTTCTTAATTAAGACTCATATCTATCTTGTTAATTTGTCATATGTATTATAAACCACATATCAGATAAAAAGTTTAAAGAGGGAAAAAATAGATGTCTAATAATTTCCCATATTCTTTTTTTTTTTTTTTTTTTTTTGCGGTACGCGGGCCTCTCACTGCCATGGCCTCTCCTGCCGCGGAGCACAGGCTCCGGACGCGCAGGCTCAGCGGCCATGGCTCACAGGCCCAGCCGCTCCGCGGCATGTGGGATCTTCCCGGACCAGGGCGCGAACCCACGCCCCCTGCATCGGCAGGCGGACTCTCAACCACTGCGCCACCAGGGAAGCCCCTAATTTCCCATATTCTTAAAGACAGTTTTGTGCAATCTCCGCGGGTGCCTACTACATAGGACCGCAGATAAATAGCTGTCTAGTTAACTTGTGTAATAGAATTAATACAAAATAATATGCTTCTATGGGTAAGTATTCTCTTTTACTATGAAGTAGTTAAGATAGCAGTAGGCTGAGGCAATAGCAAGAAGGTGAGGGAGGTGAACTTTGGGGCCATCCTGGTCTTGCTGCTCTCAGGGTGCATGACTATTTCACTCTAGAAGGACCAGGAAAACACTGACCTGGGAGGGGCAACACGGTGTCCTGGTATGGGGAGCCTCCCTGGACCCGCCTCGATTGGTTGGGAAGAAAGAGGGGCTGGAGGGTCAGCCTCAGGTCACTTTTCTCCTTAGTTTGGGAAAAAAGGATATTCTTTCTATTCCGTATTATTCCGTCTCCACACCCAAAAGGTCTCCTTGCAAGTGAAGGTGTCACCTCAACGTGCAGGGCTCCCCACTTGGAGCTCCAAATTGGGGCATCTCTGTTTCTTAATCTGAAAACCTTTATACTTTTGGTTTAGAGGAAACTGCAAATTTGTCGGAATTCTATACAAAAACATATGTGGTTTCTATTTTCTTTTCTCGGAGGCCTGGTTCACATATTAAAATAGACAGAAACATTTGGGGGACAGTCTAAGTATATTCCTCTGCATCAGACAGTCGTGGTTTAAATCCTGCGCTGTAACCATCCATGTTACCTTAAGAAATTTGCTTAACTCTTTGAACCCACTTCTAAAAATAGACAACTACTACTCTCCTGGTGGAGTCTGGTGGGGATTAAAGAGGGGAACAAACATAAGCATTTAGGACAGTTCTTTGGCACATAGTAGGCTTTCGATAATCAACCCCCATCGCTACTCCAAGTCATACTGGCTTCTGCAATGCCACACAAGGCTGTCCCCAGAAAGGGGACTGTCTTATATGTATATGTATAATGTATAATTATGAACCTTGGTAAACATGATTATATGGGGCAAGGAGAAAGGCTGGAGAGTAGTTTGGGGTGACACTTTCATGCTGAAGAGCAGTTGGGAAACCTTACAAAGGGAGTTCCTGAGGTCACCGCAAGGTGAGGTGCCTGGCAGCCCCTTGATAACCTGGCTGCTTTATCAGCGTGGGCTCAGTTTTTCCTTTGGTTAAACTTCCCCGTTACCACACTGAAAAAAGCCATTGTCCTCAGAAAGAAGAGTTATGTGGTGGGGAAACCACTTCTTCAGAGGAGTTGATTGTGGCCAGTTTATTCCTGGGCCCAAAGCAAAGCCAAAGCGACCCTCTGAAGAAAGCAATAGTTCTCATGAATCATGAATCATGTTTTCAGCAAGTTGAGGGCAGTTGACTGAGGGGAGATGCCTGTTCCCTGCACTACAGGATGCCAAAGCCCATAACTCTTTCTGAGGCCACAGGATCTGTCTGTCTTATGGGGGGAAAACAGGAGACCAGTGGGGCCTCAGCTCTGTGGTTTGTGGCCTCTGTCTGGAATGCTTACAGTTTGAATCAGCTTAAAGACGGGACTAAAAAGCTTCAGGGGGCAGCGGCTCCTCCCATTCTCTCAATTTCATTAACCAACTCAGAGCTTTGGGCAGCAGGGAGAAAGTCCTCATTTCTCTATTGCCCTTTCATGCTCTGTACTCTGGGAAAAGACTTTGAGTGAAATCCTTGTTCTTTTTGGTGACATTTGCCTGAAGCCTTGTGACTAGAGGTTGCCCTCTATGAACCCAGACTCCTCCTATCTTGTATTCAGGGCATCCACCACTCCCCTGAAAATGGGACACGACATATCTTAGTGGTTGAGAGTATAATCTTATGATTCAAACAGACCGTGGTTCAATCTCTGGCCCCATCACTCACGGCAGATATTTTGACAAGATACTTCATTTCTCTAACTCCAGGTTTCTTCATTAATAAAGTAGAAACAATATTAAGATCTAGCTGGCTCCTAAAATTATAATGAGCATTTCATGAAATAAATGCTTGAGAAACAGCACAATTTTGGGCACATAATGAGGCTTGGAAAGTGCTGGTTTGTATGTTAATCTTGAGCCCCCACACCTGAGGAATACAGTTCAGACTCACATGCGCAGATAAACTAAACTAAACGGGGTCCAGAGGGCAGAGTCCAGACTGGAAGGTTACCCCAGGCTGGTCCCTTGACAAAGAAAAATGGGCTTGTCCAGCTTATGTAAGACTCCAGGAAACCCAACGGCAACCATTTTATCCAACTAACTGAAGAGTTGAATCCACTGAGAGATCCCTACCCTTTCATCAGGAAGTTTTCTCCAACTTCCTGAAGCAAGTGTCTCTCATCTGGGATTCGTAGCCCCCGAACTTTGCTCCTCCAGAGGGCTGTCTGTGTCACAATCATCTTCATATTTGTAATGTTTGTTTGACTATTCACCAACCCACCTTTCCCAGGCTCTGAGTTCTCTGAGTGCAGGAACCAAGTATTATACATATTTATCCCCTAGCACAGAACCAGGATGTAATAACAACTCAATTGTTGGAGCAAATGTGGAGACATTGAAAGTTATGATCACCAATTACAATGGGTGAAGTGATTTTTTTTTTTTTTCCCACACATACTACCAAGCAATGCTTGAGACACCAGCTGGGTGTCCTACAATTCAACTCAATTCTGACACTATCTACCTGGAGATAGCATCATATCCCACAGATTAGGGGCTCAGTCCTGCAAGATTCCCCTCCCCAACTTCAGACACAAGTCCCAACCTCAGGTTATCAACTGTGCTTCTGACCTACCAGCTATGGGTTGGAGGATCCCACTACCCCCTCCTTGAGTTTGATTAATTTGCTAGAGCAGCTCACAGAACTCAGAGAAACATTTTACTTACTAGTTTACTGGTTTATTATAAAAGAATATAACTCAGGAGGACATATATAGGTCAATGTATGGGAAAAGGGAACAGAGCTTCCACACCCTCTTTGAATGTTCCACCCTCTCCAAATCCCCATGTGTTCACCAACCCAGAAACTCTCTGAAACCTGTCTTTTGGGGTTTTTATGGAGGCTTCATTACACAGACATTATTGATTAAATCATTGGCCATTGATGACTGAATTCAATCTCCATCTCCTCCCCTCTCCCCGGAGGTCAGAGGATAAGCCTAAAAGTTCCAGCCCTCCCTCTAAGGCTGGTTCCCCTGGCAACCAGTCCCCAACCTTAGGTGCTTTCCACAAGTCACCTCATTAACATAAACCCTCTTGGGTTGGAAAAGGGCACGTTATGAATAACAAGACACCTATTTCACCTTTAAGGCTCTGAAACAATTTCAAGAACTGAGGACAAGAGAACAAATATTATACCAAAAGATGTTCTTATCACTCAGGAAATTCCAAAGGTCTTGGAAACTGTGAACCAGGTACCATGGATGAAGACCAACTATATCAACATAGGAGAAATCTATATTTGGTCATCTGAGTGACCAAGTGTACAGTTCTTATAAATCACAATATTTCAGGGCTTCCCTGGTGGCGCAGTGGTTGAGAGTCCGCCTGCCGATGCAGGAGACATGGGTTCGTGCCCCGGTTCCGGAAGTTTCCCACATGCTGCGGAGCGGCTGGGCCTGTGAGCCATGGCCGCTGAGCCTGCACGTCCGGAGCCTGTGCTCCGCAACGGGAGAGGCCGCAACAGTGAGAGGCCCGCGTACCGCAAAAAAAAAAAAAAAAAAAAAACAATATTTCAGACACCCTCATTTCTGAACATCTCTACTATGAACTGTTCCTTACCAACTCACGCTTTAGACCTATAGATTCATCTTCCTTGAAACAAAAGCCACCTCTTTTCCTTCCTGCCATTCAAAAGGCTTTTTTTCTTCCCGTCCCATCCTTCATTTCTGCCCTGTCCCTTTCTGGTTTGAGCAGCTAAGGCGAAGGTTCCAGACAAATCAGACAATGGCTTGGGCATGCTATTCGGAGGGCCCCACGCTTTCCCACCCGACACACCTCTGCTCCTGCTCTTTCCACTGCCTGAACTGCTTTCCCATGTCCCGTGTCCAATTAATATCAATCCTTCAATCTGAGCTCGAGGATCCCTTTTCCCATGAAATCGTCCATGATTGTCAACCAAAGGAAAATCCTTGGATCTTATGTAGCATGAACCCCTCACCTCTTTTCTCATATATAACATTCTAGCTATGTTAGAGTTACCTGGACACACTCTTAAGCATGATATATTGACCATACGTTTTGATTTACTCTCCAGCTGAAATGATAATTAAGGTAAAAAACAAGTATAAATCCACAATGACAAGAGAACGGGAGAAGAAAAATTAAGCAAATAATAGATTTCAACAAACTTAAAAATTGAAATAAAAAGTTGCACAGAGAAGGAAGATTCTCTCTCTCTGTCTGTTCCTTTAAGAGCACCAATCCCATTCATGAGGGTTCTGCCCTCATGACCTAATTACCTCCCCCAAAGCCCCACTGTTAAATACTATCATATTGGGGATTAGGGCTTCAGCACATGGATTTGGGGGAGCACAAACATCCAGCTCATAACACATGATATTCTTGGGATTTTAGAAGTGATGTCAATCGACAGTTGATACATTGTATAGAGTCTGGCAAAGATGGAGGAAAGATAAAAAACTGGACAGGTGAGAAAACAGTGCAATTAGTAACACCAGATTTTAAAAATGTGTAAGTAATGGAATGTTATCATAGTACATTATTTGGGCCCGTAATAAGCAATAGTTACTTAATCATAACAATGTAAAAAGTTATTGCTGATTTTGCTAACATTTTAATAGAGCAGGATTTAGCAAACCTTTTCTTTTTTTTTAATTTTATATTGGAGTGTAGTGGATTTACAGTGTTGTGTTAGTTTCAGGTGTACGACAAAGTGATTCAGTTATACATATACATATATTTATTATTTTTCAAATTCTTTTCCCATACAGGGTATTGAGTAGAGTTCCCTGTGCTGTACAGTAGCAAACTTTTTCTATAAAGGACAAGATATTTTGGGTTTTGTGGGCCGCATACAATCTCTTTAGCATATTTACATTTATAACTCTTTAAAAATGTAAAAGCCATTCTTATTTCAGAGACCATGGAAAAACAAGCTATTGGCTGGATTTGGCCCACAGGTACTAGTGTGGAGACCCTTGACCCCTGGAATAGAGAGAGAAAAACTATGTATTGGTAGTGGGGGAGGGGAGGGATAAGGTGATAAATCCTCTCTTGCTAGTAGAGAAATGTAATAGATAACGTTTAAACATGTTCATCAGGAAAAAAAAAAATGTTGTATTATTTAAGCCAAGACACAGCACTATATCCAAAGAGAAACAACTAAAAGACTTGCAATGATTGCCTATGAGGGCTGAGACCAGGGTGAGGGAAGGGAGGATTGCTATTTGTTTTATCACCATAAATATGTTAGCACTATTTGATTTTTGTTGAACTATGAGCATGCCAATTTCCAGTAAAATTAATTAAAGATCAGGAAGAATTAGTTCTAGTCTATTCTGGGTTGCCTCCAAAGCACCATTCCATCTTCCTACCACAGACCAGCAATGTGGTTTCATGCTCATCTTAGAATTCTGGTTAGTCTAAGCCAATCTTTGTTAGCACCTCTGACCCCTTCAAGAACTCAGATCAGGAGCCCAGCCTCACATCCATCACAGGATGGCATTTCACTGACAATAATTACGGGACGAAGGTTGTGCATCTAAGCTGGCCCCATAGAGTTTTTATGGTTGGAGGAGAAGCTTTCTGTCTTTCGCATGGGTGTGGACAAGACAGTGAGTAGCCCCCTTGAGTCCTGGTAATCATTTTAATGCAACAAGGGCTTCAAATTGGAACCAAAGTGGTTGGTAAGATGGAGGAGAGCTGAGTCCTTGGTGATATGTTTAAGCAGCTGACAAAACCATACTTGGTACCCACCCAGCTGTTATGTGTCTTCCTCCAAATTTCCTTAAAACCTAACATTGGTCTCTGCATTCACAGTGCCTAGCACTGCTGTTCTGTGACTGTTTTTAAGTAAATGAATGACTATACCTACAAGAACAAAATGGAAAAATGGTAACAATAAATTAGAAGAAAAAAAGGTGCAAATTTAAAACAGAATACCACCCCACTTCTCCCTGCCCCTGCACCCCAGCATAGGACACACTCATTTGTTTCCAGCTCCAGTCCCCACTAACTTCAAGTTCAGGTTGGAATACTTGGCCTCTCTCCTTCAGGCCCCAAATCCACTTTGTCCCATGACACAGGCTAAGCAACCCCAAGCAAATATGAGAAGTCATTTGTTGTTTTTCCAGTCTATACTCTTTATTTCTCGTTGGAGATAGCTTAGAACCAGAAGCATTGAAATAACAAAAAGTGTAGTTCAATCAAGAGCTATTCTTAAAAATAGTCATTCTGGGTCCATTCCTGCTGCTGGTTGCTTCACGGGAGCCTCTGACTCATTTCCTGTTCATGCCCAGGCTGAGTAAGAAAAATGATTTTTGTTTCATGTTCTTGCCATGTTTTCTCCCATCTGCAAAAGTCTGCCATCTTTTCTATGGTCCATGGCTATGTGAACACCTGGATGAAATAGCTCTTAAAAGAAATTACTCAAAATGGCATTTTGAGTAAAATGTCATTCAAAAGAATGTCTTTTTGTATGGGCCTTTCAATACTGAGCAAGATTTCAGGTAAATAGATAGGACTGTTCTCAGTTGGTTGGTTGGTTGGTTATGCTGACCTGAATGTATAAACAGTTATATTCCAAAGGCAGAGCTCCAAGTAACAAGTTGATGGGAAGAAGCCCTGGGAGGAGCAGGGCCCAGATCTGTGGTCTTGCCCCAGAAACCAGGAGAGCTCAAATCTTAGACCAGAACCGGCTCTCTCCCTTGAGAAATAATTCACCTTTCAGTGACTGCAGAGAGCTTCAAGGAGCAGTTTTTATGAGGAAATCCAGTCTGATATGGGTTCCTGAGGGCAGAGAAGTATAGCTGGCATGTGGCTGGGTAAAGAGAAATGAAAGGACATGTTCTAATTTTACTTTGGAAATATTACTACTAATGACTCATTTTCCAGAGTCCAATTTGGAAACATTTCATGGCCAACTTATGTTTGTTTCCAAGGTGAACACTGAACATTATAATAATATTGTTTTGCATGAATACTGGGTATTATGGAGTGAATTGTGTCCCACTCCAAATTCATATATTGAAGCTGTAACACCTTATGACTGTATTTAGAGATAGATTTTAGGAGGTAATTAAGGTTCGATGAGATTATAAGGATGGGGCCCTAATCCAAGAGGATTAGTGTCCCTATAAGAAGAAGAAAAGACTAGAAGCTGACTAGAAGTGGACTAGAAGCTGAGCTAAGCTGTACCCAGGATATGCCAGCTGTTTATGGCCAGCCTCTGACTTGTTTGGTCAGTGTTCACACCCTCTCTACTCACTGCTAAATAAATTGCCTGCATCTCTTTAGGCTGGGAGAGCGAGTGGTGAACCAGGCAGGAGGAGAAAGCACTCTGCCTTCCCAAGCCGGTGGGAAGGACGTGGTCCGACTGGAGTTCACAGCGTGGTGTTCCCAGCATTTATGGTCTGGTCCCAGATACTTCATCTCCCCGCTGCCATCCCGTACCTTCCTTGTTGCCACACTGAGTAGAACATACTATGAGTGATTCACCCCACCGCCTGAAGACCAGAGTGTGAAATGAGTCTTATAGGCTAAAATCAAGGTGTTGGTGGAGCTGTATTCCTTCTGCTGCATCCCTTCTGCCACGTAAAAATAACCTTTGCAGAGGTTTTGGGGATTAGGACGTGGACATCTTTGGGGGAAAATTATTTAACCTACCACATGGGGCTAAGGGTTAGTTTCATGATAATCTAGGGGAAGAGTGTAGAGTGAGAAGATAAAAGAGGCGACAGCTAAGCCCTAAGGTCTTCCAAACCCATAAAGAGACAAAGAGGAAGAAGAGCCAGCAAGAGGGTCATGGGAGTCGAGTTGACATCTCTCGGGTTTCTTCCTCTCAGAGTTGTCTGGGGCTGCTTTCTGACCATGGCCCTGACTTCCCCCAGGGGCTGGGTTCCTAGCTGTTTGCGTTGCAGAAGCTCACATCCTATCTGCCTAAAGGGAACTCCCCCAAGGACCCCACCACTTTTCTGCCTTGCAGCCAATCTCTTGCCTTGGCTTGTCTTTCTCCCCATCCTCCAGCAGGGCAGGAGACCTGCGCTCGTCTAGACTCCCAGCCCACCCATAGAACAGCAAGCCTAAACATGCCTCCTGTGCTGACTCCCCAGGCTCTTCAGCCCTGAGTGAATGCTGAGACTCCCCGGCCCAGATTTCCCAGTCAGTCACATCAGATGGTTTTAGAATCCTAGTCCTTTACATTAACATTGAAGTCTTGAGAAAAAAGAGGCATGAAACAGGGACACCTGGGATTATCCTGCCAGCCCTGGAAATACCAGGACTTAAGATAAGTGCCTCTTAGAGTTTTAGAGATGCAAGTTTATCAAAGGAAATCCTGCTTCTTGCTGTGGGGAAGGATGCAGGGAAACCTCTTGCCCAAGAGGTGGTCCATTCAGGAAATGTCAATAATTTCAAGAGTTGTAGATATATTCCTGGTTAATAGGTTGGCTAGGGTCAATGAGACAAGATTTGAAGATGAGGAATAGTCCTGATCTTTAAGGGAAGGACTAGTCTGCAAACTGTTATCGATCTACAATGAGACGAGCACAGAAACTGAGAGTAAGCATCTCAAGACTGTATAGCAATTAATATAGTTGTGATCTCAAAGTGTATGATCATTTTCCTGGTAATTTATTTTTATTATATTTTATAAAATCATCAGGTCACAATAGAATTTTTAAAAATCTGGTCCTTCATCACAGATAATTTGAGAAGCACATGTATAGAGAACTTCCGAGGCCCATCCGCCAGAAGTTGACCCTTGTGTGGAAGGAACACAAAGGTGATTTGTCCTGAGTGACTGGGGATGGGGTATGGGTAGGAGGCGTTAGTAGGGATTCTGCTAGTTTAATAACCCAAACACTAAGAGTTTCCTTGGCTGGAGTCCAGCTTAAATTTCATTGCATATGGTAACCCTCATCACATGCTTTTTTCAATAGAAAGAAGATAATAAACCTACCCTCTGAACAGTGTTTCAGAAAGAAGGACCAATCAGTGTGACTACTATTTACTGAGTGGCAGGGCCAGAATTTGAATGCTGGCTGCCCCGGGACCTTTGAACATGTTGCCCCTTCCACCTGGCAAGCGCTTCCTCAACCACTTCCCACTACCATGATGACTTTCATGCTTCCTCTAGAGTGAAGCTCATGTATTTATTCCTCCAGGTGCCTCTCTTGCTTCTCCCCTCCACTCACTCATGTTCCTTGCTCCCTGTGCTTCTCTTGCACAGCAAAAATAACAGCACTAACGGTGCAATCAATTGTTTAATTTCTATCTTTTGGAAAAGTGTGAGTTTCCAGGGGGCAAAGACCTAGTCTACCCTCTTCACTATTTTGTCCTTATAGCCTGGCACTGCTTGGCACACAGTGGGTGTTTAACACATATATAGAGCAAAGGAATAGGCAGACAAACACATGAATGAATGGGTCAATCAATATATATCAGCCTCTTCCCCATAATTAGAAAAATGGTCTCTTTTCCCACGTTTCTATCTCTTCCACACATAAATCCTGGCTTTGCCAACACTGAAAGAAAACAGTCAACTAATTCCTTCGTACTGTGCTGACACAGAAAACCCGGCATGGCTCGCCCCCCCCCCAGCCCCATGCTCTCCCCTCTAGAGCGTTTCCCAGATGGTGAGCAACAGTCATGATCATTTGCTATCATAAAGTAAATTTGCAAACCTTTGTAATGTACCAATCCAATTTCCTTTGAAAAACATATACCCAGATAGTCTTTAAATCCTGAACAATGTTTTGTTTCATTTTGCAGATATTTAAGAAATGTGAAGCAGAAAGAGTTAATAACAGAAGGACCACAGTGGCCTCTTGTGTAAAGCCCAGAGTGCTGTGCTCGTGTGCGCCTGCATTCACTGCCATTAGTGATAATAGGAGAGAGGTGCATAATGGGTGTTACTGTAAATCTATCCAGAGGATAATATACCCCTTCATTTTAAATAGCTGATAAAGTATGAATAAAGGCCTCTCATCTTTACCACTTCTCATTTCTATTAAGAAAGAAATCACAGAACATTTTAGGGCTCTAAGCTAATTAACTGTGCATATGGATTTGGAGGGCTGATGCTTTGTGCATAATAGGTTATTCCTGAATCTACATTCAGAGGAGGCTGGAGCTCGGGTCTGGGAACCCTGGACGTGATTGAACTTCAAGGTGCTGGCTCTGACTGGAAGAGGTTGTCTGCTTACCTCTTGGCAAAGGAGAGGAATTGCTAGGTCAGCGGTAAAGAGGGAAGAATTGAGGACTAAGGCAAACAAGAGAGCTAGAGAAAAAGAGATTAAATTCTTTGAAAGACTTTAAATGTCTGCCGCATTGCCTTCGAAAACTGACCACATGCTGGACAACCTGGAACTTGCTCATAGCGGTGATTCTGCTGCAAAGCAGACTTCTCAGAGATCCTTGATATGAAAATCTGACTATGTTTAGAAAGCAGAAATGGGCGCAAAGAGAGAACAAAGAGTTTTGATTTAATCTAAACATATAGAAGATATATATATACCCTTTCTACTTGCTATATTGTTTTTTATTTATTATTCACCTAGTTCTTGATGTTAGCCAGACCCTTCTGGCTAATGTTGACCTTAACTGATGTTTGGTCTTTAGCTGTGACATATGTAATTAACAAACAAGATAAATATACGGTTTGCCATTCTGATAGAAGTGGTGTAATTAAATATTTTTCTGTACATTCCTTCCTTAGGGAGATATTCACAATCAGCAAAAGGATAATTAAAACAACAAACTGTTAACATTTCTAGAATACAGCAAGAGAGGCAATTTCTATGAAAGCTACTAATTCAAAACTAAGGAGATTATTTGATATGAACCCTTTAGTAAGCACTCAATGGAGATGTGTTCAATTAAGTTGAACTGAGTTGAAAATTCAAAGAAATCACTCATATTCAATTCAAAGCAGTGCTTTTCAAATGTCAGGAAGTTGGAAGCTATGCTTTTATTCACAGTTCCCGTGTAGTTTGAGGGAAGAAAAGTATTTGTCTTCTGTTATTTCTTCTTCTCCCCTCTGTGATTAGATGAAGCTTATATAGTCTTGTTAAGACAGTGTCTTTTGACTTTTGAAATCACATGAACAATATAAAGCAGATAGACCCTTTTCAAGAGAGGAATAGGAAAAAAAAAAGAAACCTCACAGAACCTTTGCATTTCCAACAGGGCCATGAAGGACAGAACCAGGTTCAAGGACAGCAGACACCCTGACCACTCAAGGTGGGAATCATCTAATTTCTAGCATTTAGTGATGTCACTTCTGTGATGTTTCCTTCTCCTCCCCTACCTGAAATCCCCGACCCACTTTTTTTTCTCTTTTTTTTAATCATTCCATATGTTCCCTGGAGACTTTCTGATTTTAGGGCAAATGCAGGAAATCTGGAATATTTCCAGCTTGAAGGTGACTTGCTCTTCCTCTGCTACATAACTCGGTGGCTTCGCTACTCAGAGTTGGGGTTAAGGGACACGTGACTCCAAGGCACGACTGTAAAAACGCCCATGGAGCAAGAGGGAGACTCATAACACTGCTTTTTCAAAGTGCAATAAAACACCCAAACGAACCAAGAGCTAGTGGGCCCTTGCACATGACAATTAAACATTAACAGGCCCCAGGGCCCTGGGAGCAGGGCCCAGCAAGCCTTTGAAACCCTGTTTGCCAATTAAACAGCGGCTGACATGAGCGTCAAGGTGGCAGGGATCCAAAGCAGAGATAGGAACGTCAACCACTTCAGGGGCATTCATTAGCTCCCCAGACATTCCTGGCGTGGCCTGTTTCTTTACTATTGCCAAATCCACACCCTGCTCGGGAACTCGGGGGCTCTGAGAAAGTTTACTCAGATAAGCTTATTATGGAAATAGCACTTTGTCACCTTTTACGACTCACTCCTTGTTCAATTATCTTTTATCTGTGTAGAGTATTTGCCAGCTCTCTCAAGGTTCCCCGGGATGAAGGCATTGGACTGAAAGGCCCCCGCTGGGGCTGCCGTGGGGGAAGGCGAGGTACCACTCTGTGCTTGTCTTTCTGGTCCAGGAATGCCGGCCTCTCTCCAGAGCTTTGGAAACTGCTAGGAGAACACAAGGAAAAGATCCTATGTTTTCTGATCATGGGGAAACTACCTCCCCTTGAGACAGAGACTGAGGTGCTCTGTGGCCACACAGCCCACAGAAATAGGAATGAAGTGTCATTTTGATGATAATGGTGAGCACTGACTGTGTCACCAGGGTTGAGTGTTGGGCAGGAAATTTCACCCTTTCCCCACCACCAGTAAGAGGTGCGCTCTCTCCTCACTTATCCGTAGCTCTGGAAACAATGCAATTGAGGTTTTTATCGATGAGCTTTAGTCAAATCCCGACCTTCCCCACCCCCAATATTTCCTACTGAGTCATCTGAGTCTATCATTACTGTGATTGCACTTTGTGTTCTAATGCCTTCAAATTTAGTGCTTTCCAACAGTGAAGTCATCTCAGATGCCAGGATACAGGCTGCGCTTTTGCTGCTGTGGTGGTTTTGAAATATGCCCACAAATTCTTTGATACCCCTCCCATCAAGGGGTGGAGATTAATTCCCCTCCCTCGGAGAGCAGGCTGAACTAAGTGACCGACCTTTTTTTTTAAAGATTTCTTTTTATGTAGACCATTTTTAAAGTCTTTATTGAATTTGTTACAATATTGCTTCTGTTTTATGTCTTGGCTTTTTTTGCCCTGAGGCATGTGGGATCTTAGCTCCCTGACGGGGGATCAAACCTGCACCCCTTGCACTAGAAGGCGAAGCCTTAACCGCTGGACCACCAGGGAAGTCCCTGAGTGACTGGCTTCTAACAAACCGAATGTGGCGGAAATGATGTCATGTGACTTCTGAGTGGGGGTCACAAAAGACATTGCAGCTGCCATCTTGCTCTTTCCTATCACTTGCTCAGGGTGGAGCCGGGTGCCATGTCATCAGGAGACTCAAGAAGCGCTGTGGAGAGGCCCACATGGTGAGAAACTGACACCTCCCATCAATGGCCAGCAAAGAACGGAGGCTTCTACCAAAAGTCCTTTAACTTTAGCTTAGACACAGATCCCTGCAACTCCAGTCAAGCTGGGCTTTACTTGTCCCAGTCAACAGCTTGACTACAACCTCAGCTGGACCAAAACTACTCAGCTGATCTACTCCCGAATTCCTGACCTACAGAAACTGTGAGATAATATGTATTGTTTAAGCCACTACTGGGGAGTAATTAGTTACGCAGCAATGGGTAACTAACAGACCTGCCTCAACTTGTTGCTAAGAAATTGCTAAAAGATCCCAGGGCAGAGAGTCGAAGATGTTGAATTCTGCTCTCAGCTTCATCATTTACAGGCTGTGTGACCTTGGAAAAGTTACCTACCTGCTCTGGACTTTCGACTCCTCTGGGGAAACTTGCCTTTCTTTCCTCTGTGGGTAGGAGCATCAGATGAAATATTTTGAGAAATCAAAACTTCCCTGGTATCGTAATTGTCCTTTTATCATGCAGAAGTTCAGCATCTCAAAGCAGCCCCCCCATCCCTTCTCCATGTCATGGTCCCAAACCACAAACCCCACACACACAGGGCAGTGGCAGAGCCCCCTTTCCTTCATTGGATGCCTTGTCTGGTTCATGCCTGGGAGGACCAAAGCAGTGCCATGTTCAGAGCAAAGATTAACTGAGAAGGTACCATATTGACCCCAACTGGGAAGACCATGGCAACCAGACTCTCAGAGAAGGAGATGACCACAGAGTTCCCTTCAAGGCACAAAAGATGCAGAGATGCCAACTGGGCTCCATGCTCATCGGAATGGAGGCAAAAGCTGCCCAGTCTCTTAACTCTGATGGTTATTTAGCCTCTTCAATGTGACCTGTTTCCATGTTGTCAACTCTCCACCATCCAGAACAGCCATCCCACCTTTAGCCAGAATATCAGTTAACCAAAGACACATCAGCATCCAATATGTGCACTCAGGGCTACATGGGGCATTCATGTCAAGGTTCTGAGGAATGCTCCAGGCTGAGGATACCAATAGCCCAGGCTCTACCTTCTTCTGGATCTAGCTCCCTTTCATGCCTTCAAGCTTCATCCAAATTAATCATTACTCCTCAAATGAACAGCCTTTCTTTTGCCCCTGTTTAGACTGTCCTCTCACTATTCTTACTGTAGAAAACAAATCTAGGTGCATAACATACTCAGTGGCCTATAGCACAATGTCATTTCGGTCCTTCTTCTTTATACAGGAAGCCAAATTACTTTCAGAAAGTCACCCCCTCCCAAACCCACTCCATCCCCAGCTCCAAGAGTAAATCCTAGTTTGTACAAGCTAATCAGGGTAATCTCCCTCTTTGGTAATCTCACTAAACCAAGTGATTGGTTTAGTTTCAGACATGTGATGCAATTCTGGTCAATGAGCTATATAAGGGAAAATTTGCTGCAGGAATTCTGGAAATGTTTTCCTTGCTCCTAAGAAAGAAGCAGAGAAAAAGAAGGTCTTATTCTTCCTCTGGGTTTTTTGTCCCACCTGGATTTTGCTCCTAGAACAGCTGTGTCATGTTGCTACTATCCAAAGCTCAGAGGTGGACACAGTTGAGAGTAACTACAGAGAAGCAGACCTGGAGCCCTGGTAACGAGGTGCCATGAGCCTGCTCTTCTGATGCATCTTTACTATATGGGATACTTGTTTTGCTGTCAAAACCAACTTGAGTCAGGATGTCGTGCTCCAGATAAATGAGGCTTCAGGGCCAGGGCAAATTTCACTTCCTCTAAGATGCCTTCATAGATGCGCTCACTCTTCAAGGCCCTTCTCACCTTAGAGTTTCAGTGCCACTGCTCGGTTGGCAGCTCCTTTGTTTGTCGCTGAAGTCACATGGTTTGTGCCATCCTTCGATGCATTACACCCACACCCACCATCGCCATCCACCACCCTGAGAGCCCTAAGGAGAGTGCGTAGGTTACCAGTGTCTGTGTTTCCCATTCCAGCATCCATCCTGCAAGTGAATTATGTTTAATCAAGCCCAGAAGCTTTTGTTGAATCATCCCCTAAGCCAATGGAATCCTTACAGTTCCGTAACTTAGGAAGGCACATCAGCGATTCCTCACACAGCATGTAACATTTGTTCTAAGGTATTGCCATCTCTGCCTATTTAGAGAAGTAGCTAGTCAATGACCTCATTATAAATGGGTAAATCTGGTGACAAAGCCACTGTTGGTTATTTTTTTCTTAAATCTGTGAATTGGAAATTATGACATCTACCTCAAATGTGGTGAGAACTGAACAAAATAATGCATGCAAAACCCTAACATAGTGTATGGCATATAGTCAGAGATCAATGAATAGCAGGGGTTTTATAGCATGTATGACCCCTGGATAATACGTGCTAGGCCAGATCTAGCCAAATCAATTGAAAGGGAGAATCCGTTCAAAGGATTCATACTAAGAAATGAACTATCCAGGCCTTTGCTAAGAAAAGAGATTAATTGTGGAGAGAGACTGAAACTTTTTTAGACGACATGGAAAGCTGACATGTGTCATTGTCCTGGTTCTTTAGAGCTCCAGGTGCAGACAGAGAGAGGAGGGAGAAAATGTGTTAGTGTTTCTTCCCTTGACTGTGGTTCTTCAGACTGTGAAGTCCTAGGAGAAAGATAGAGGCCCCCGTCATGTCTGACTCTACACCACATTTCTCAGACTGCCTGACCATGCAGGCTCAGAAAAGCCTCCTGAAGTAAATTGTTGTTGCTTTGATCTGCATTTCCCCTTCACCAGGCCAGTTCGATGTTCCGCGTTTAATCGTTTAGTTTAATAAATTTAGAAATGGTAGATCTCGTAGGAAATTGAAACAAAATGAGAAAGGTTCTGAAATATGCATAACCTTTAGATGTTTCTCTTTAGCTATATTACTCCAAATGTTTTACGGGAGTGAATTAGTCACTGCGGGCAGAGAGACGAGAGAGAAAATATATTAGTGTTTCTTCCCATATGGAGTAATATTTAAATACACTGAAGATCCCCAAATATGTGTATGTCCCAGCATACTTCTGAACCAGTTGTTCAAGGGATCACTTGAAAAGAAGTCTAAAGAATAAAGAACAATTAAGAACATACTGGACAAAAATATTGGGGGACCCTGTTGAGGTGAAGTACGTATTCAATTTATAGATTCATCACACTTTATAACCAAATTGGGTAACACCTACAGCTGAAAAGGAATATTACAAAACCTTTGTATTAGGGCGTTTCTTACCTTCTATTTGCAAAGAAAAGTGCTGGAGTAAGACTTAAAGTTTATTAGGGATAACAGTTCATGAAAGAGTTCGATGAGTTTGAATCTCTAGTGCAAAATTCAAAAACTTAGAAAATTCACAAATTTTTTTTCTTACTGTGATAGTTTCTATCAGCTGTCATGGCTCAGAACAAGACTCCTATGGGAGTCTTTCCTAAGACCGTAATGTTAAATCCAACCCCATTTGTTAAATATATCACTCCTTCCCCATGGGGTTGTGATGCTCTTTTACTGTGTGCTGCCATCTGCTTTAACGCCATAGATCCTCCTTTCTGTTCAAATGTTAGTTGGGTCTTGCATCAGCATCACATGTTTAATTTTTTTAATGACAGTAGCTTCAGAAGATTTCCTATCTGGAAGCGAAATTCCTCTACATTCTTTTACTTAAAAACAACAATTTAGGGCTTCCCTGGTGGCGCAGTGGTTGGGAGTCCACCTGCCAGTTCAGGGGGCGCGGGTTCGTGCCCCGGTCCGGGAGGATCCCACATGCCGCGGAGCAGCTGGGCCCGTGAGCCATGGCCGCTGAGCCTGCGCGTCCAGAGCCCGTGCTCCGCAATGGGAGAGGCCGCAACAGTGAGAGGCCCGTGTACCGCAAAAAAAAAAAAAAAAAGAACAAAACAAAACAAACCCAACAATTTAAAACAAACAACAAAACTTTCAATTATTTATCTGTTTATTTGCCAGATGATTTGTCAAATTATTTTACCAAGATTTTTGAGAGCGTTATAGAATATTGGTATTGTATTCAATCTATAAATCAGTTTGCAAAGAACTGATATCTTCACGAAATGTACTCTTCCTGTTACGGATTACCATATTTATTTTTTCATTCACATCTTCTTTTATATCAGTCAGTAACATTTTCAGTTTCATTATTTTTTGTTTCTCACCACATTTCTTATTTAGGTTACTATTGGGTGTTTTATATTATTTTGCTTATGAATACACTAATTTCTTATTATAGCAGGTTTATTGATGAAATATACAATTTTCATATAATATTAGATAGTCTGCCTTTTATTGAACTCAATAATTTAAAAGAATTTTCATTGATTATCTTTGATTTTCTAGGTAAATAATTGTATTGCCAGCAGATGAGAGCACGGTGTCCCTTACTCTCAATACTTCTCCCCTTAATTCTGCTTCATATGCTATCGTGCTGGTTGAACCTGTTGACTTCCCTCTACCTCCATCACCACCATCACTCTTGTCCAAGCTCACACCAAATCCTATCCTCATGGAGATCATAGCTCCTTAACATGTCTGGTCTACTCCCAGTACTACACCTTGGACTATCTTTTCAACATGAAATGACCACGCCACCTTGATCTATCACACTACTTCCCACCTCTCAAACTCCAGCTCCACTGACCTTTGGCCCCTCCTATACTATGTCATTTCCACTCACTCTTCCATGGACTCTTCTTTACTTAGTAAACTCCTAACATCGTTCCACATGTGCTCCGTGCTCACTTTCCCTGGGAAGTCTTTTCTCTGTCAATGTTCAAATTACATATGCTCGAGGTATCCATGGAGTTCTCTTTTGTGACATTTACCACCCATACAAGTTTACATATTGCATCTAATTATTTAATTAATATCTAGCTATCCCCCTTATAGACTGCAAGCTCCATAAGGCCAGGTGCCTTATCTGTTTTTGCACACGGTTTGGTCCCCAGTGCTTAGCTCAATACGTGGTACGTCATAAGCCAGGTTGATTAAACATAATGCACAACATCTGAAAAAAAAGTTATGTAATAATTGTGATAGAGGGCATTTTTATTCTATTTCTGGTTTTAGAAAGAATGTCCGTAGCATTTCATCATTTAGTATGTTTGCAGTAAATGGTTGATTTTTACATTTTCTTTTTCACGTTAAGGAGCTTCTCTTCGGTTCTTAAATCCTCATTGTCTCTCCACATGGGGGCTCCTTCTCAGGGCACTTCTTCCAGGTCTCTTCTCTGTCCCCATTTATGATGCTTTGCTTTGGGTACATACACCTCCCAGGAGGCGATCTGTTGCTAATCCCCTTCTGCCACTTGTCTTTCATTTTCTGACAATCATAGCCTCTCACCAGATAGTAAATGGAAGCCTCTGATGAGGACAGTGGACAGCAGCAATGCTGCAAAAAAAAGTCATCTTTTTTTGAAATGGGTTACCTGAAAAATGAGCATCAGAAGAACGGCCGTATAAAACTGTTGCTGTTGACAGTTCAGACGCTCATGGTCCAGCCCATGAGGAGGTGCCTTGTGGGTCTCCATCTTCTCCCAGGACCACTGCATTGATCTTCTTCAGGGGCAACATCTGCCAATTAAAAATCATGATTCTCAATGTATCTGCCAAGTGTTGTGGCTGATGGAATTTCTTCTCAGAGTCTCACAGGAGTCTTTTTTTTTAATTGAAGTATATTTAATTTACAGTGTTGTACTAGCATCAGATATATAGCAAAGCAATTCATATTCATACATATATCAACATGTTTTCTTTTTCAGATTCTTTTCCATTATAGGTTATTACAAGACATTGAATACAGTTCCCTGTGCTATACAGGAGGTCCTTGTTGTTTATCTATTTTATACGTAGTAGTGTGTATATGTTAATCCCAAACTCCTAATTTATCTCCTCTGCCCCTCCCACCCTGCTAATCCCCTCTGGTAACCATTGTGAGTCTATTTCTGTTTTGTAAATAAGTTCATTTATATCTTATTTTAGATTTCACATATAAGTGATATCATATGATATTTGTCTTTCTCTGTCTGACTTACTTCTCTTAATATGATAATCTCTAGGTCCATCCATGCTGCGGCAAATGGCATTATTTCATTCTTTTTTATGGCTGAGTAGTATTTCATTGTATATAGATACCACATCTTCTTTATCCATTCATTTGTTGATGGACACTTAGGTTGCTTCCATGTCTCGGTTATTGTAAATGGTGCTGCCATGACCACTGTCTTGTTAAGGTGAGATTTTGAGAGCCTATGTGAGGTACTGTTAGGTAACATTTTGAAGCAGAAGTTTTAAAATAATTTCTAGAGCCATGACTGCCCCCCCTTAAGTGGGGGACAGGGGTGGGACACAGAGATTGCTTCTCAAATAACCAAAAGATGCTCGCCAACGAGTAGGTATTGATGAGGGAAAATGAGAAAGACTGAAATCTCTAGAAACCTGGGACTTTGAGTCTGGGAAGGGATGAAAAGCAGGAGACTGACTATGCAACTATTATGCTCTGAGATTCTTCAAATCAGGAAGCAGGCGGTAACCGCAAAATCTCTCTTCTCCAGGACTTATCAACATCTCACTTGTGGAAAATAAATATACAGACTTGGTTGTGAAATTGAGTCCCTATTCCATTAAAACTCTTATCACATCTGACCATTCAAAAGCTGTGCTCCTGGATAGTATCACGTTGGCCCTCATTCTCACCAGTCCTGTGAAGAGCGCTTTGACGTCATAACAGTGGCCAACACCAAGTGATTCTGCACTCTTTCTATTACGCTTATTGTAAAAACATGATGGTGGATTTGGTTCAGAACAACACAGTGAATTGTTCCCCCGGGAGAAATTTCTCCTTTTCTCATTTCTAGTGCTTTTCCTGAGCCACTGATGCACGTTCATCAGGTGGGATTGAATTGTGTGGCTGATCATACTTTCCCCCACACTGGCTGCTGGGAAATTCAGAGTCTAAACTGCAGCTCAGCATAAATGCAGGACTTTAGAATATACAAGTGGATATTAGCATTTCTATTCTAATTTTGCAAGGTTTATTGTGTTAGCAAACATGTACTTTTAATGGTGCTTCATTTTTTATCTTGTTCTATTATTTGCATATTTGTACCACAGAGCTTTTGGAAAGGGGTTGGATATAAGTAATAAATAAGTTAAGAATCATCACACTTATAGCCCTCCACAGTAGAGCCTCAACTATAACTGGAGCTCAGTCGATGCCCAGAAACAACTTATAAAAAAAAGAGAGAGAACTACCAAAAGCACACAGGCTCATGGCTGCCCAGCTTTGCTTAAACGCCCCCAGGGGCATGATGCCTGCTGCTTCCCTGATGCCTGGCTCAGAGATTGAAGATGGCAGTTTATTTGCTGAATGAGCGTGTATAAGGAGTATAGTCCTCTATCTGGTGTTAGTAGTAAGGGCTTGAAACATTCTGAAAACAAGAGCATGTTCTTCACATCAGACTCAGGTCTGCACAACCAGTCCCTTCAGAAGGAAGGCAACACTCAATTTTCCAGGCTGAACAGATGGGCTCTGCTAGGACTCTAGGTCCAGTAGAGATTTGGCAGTTCTAGCTACAAAATCCTTTTTTAAAGGAAGCATAATCCAAATTTTATCATTCAGATCTCCATGAATATAAAACAGGTAGGGAAAGCAATTTTTAGCTACTATTCTCTTGTCTTTGTTTAGCCAGAAGTAAGATAGTGTGTTCCTTTGGCTTTAGGTCATGTTCAAGGTCTCTCTGTGGTGCATGCATCATCCACAGACATTGACCCCTAAGTGGTCACAAGTAAGAAACCTGCCAAAGAACACCCCTCTCTACCAACTTGGTGGATAAAGCCCATCAGAGTACTGTTATTCGTTCATTGGACCAATATTTGTTGACCACCTACTATACTACACTCATGTGCCAGCTCATGTACTCTAAGTTGTAAATACAGATTTATAAAAGATTGTCCATATGCTTATATTTTCCCTCATTTTGTCTTTTGACACCCTATGGGTTTTAAATGAATCAATTGTAGATATTAGGACATGTCTGCAAATAGAATCTATGCAGTATGGTACAGAGGTGTTGAAAGCGAGCGGCTTGCCTGGGAGATATATTCTTCTGTTCCAGGGTGTATTCATCATGAGAACTAGATTCGCTGCTATAATATTAAAACCAAACATGGGTTGGCTCAACACAGCCATAGAATTAAGCCCTAGTAGATATTGGCTCAACAAAGTGAAAAGCTGTTTCTAGCTCACATAGGCAGTCCTGGGAAAGTGAATAAGTGCATGGGGTTTCTCTCTTTCACTTGGTCATCCTGGGGTCCAGAACTCCTTCCAAATTGTTGCTCTGCCATCCCCAGAGCCTCATCATCATCTGTGTCTAGCCAGCAGAGGGGAGAAAGCAGTAAGGGGCTCAAGCCAGCGGATTGCGGGGACCAGGCCCAGCAGGGACACACAGCCATTTGCCCACGTTGCCTCAGCTGTCACTCAGGCACATGTTCCCAACGGCAAAGGGGACAGGAAATGGAGCCCAGCTATGGTCCAAGCAGAGGAGAATAAAGATGTTGATGAACAGCCATCAATCTGTTCACTGAAAGCAAAACTAGTTCCCATGAGTGGAAATGAAGGGAAGACGCATTTGAGCTCAGGAAAAGGTGAACCTGCTTCATTTTAAATGTCTGACAGCACAATGCGTTGCAATGCTGTGATCACTCATCAAGCCAAGATGACATGTCCACCATGGCAGGGCTTCTGTGAAGATCCTTTCATCCTTGAATACAGACTGTATTCACAAAATCGAAGGGCCGGCCTTGGGCTCATAATGACTCATGGTTTAAAGAGCTTATTTTTTATAAAATATCACTTTATTCAGATCTCCACTCAAATGTTCGCTTCTCATACAGGTTTCCCCTACAGCCTTTCCTGAAAATGAATCTCCAACACCCTCTGACATCTTACTTGAACTTGTCAGTACCTGAATTTATATTGTGAGCTATGCGTGCTTGTCTATGGTCTATTTCTCATTCTGATTCTGGAATGTAAGCTCCTTGAGGGCAGGAACTTTGATTCTGCTATTAATGCTATTTACCAATGGCTAGGACAGTGCCTGGGCACAAATATTTACAAATGTTTGTTGAATGAATAAATAAATCCACGGAAGATAAACGTGGAAATGTAAAGACTGTAAAAAGTATTGGGCTTCCCTGGTGGCACAGTGGTTGAGAGTCCGCCTGCCGATGCAGGGGACACGGGTTCGTGCCCCGGTCCGGGAAGATCCCACATGCCGCGGAGCGGCTGGGCCCGTGAGCCATGGCCGTTGAGCCTGCGCGTCTGGAGCCTGTGCTCCGCAACGGGGAGAGGCCACAACAGTGAGAGGCCTGCGTACCGGAAAAAAAAAAAAAAAAAGTATTAACCTGCAGCCCTTTCTTCCCATAAATTTAAGATCAAAGAGTTAGAAGAACCCAGAGTTCTTTGAATTCAACATCCTCATTCTTTCATTCTTTTGTTTGCACTGTCAGTCCAGACACCATTTACTAAACACCTACTATGTGCCAGGCCCCTTGTGAAGCACTAGAATTACAAAGATAAATAAAACTGTCCCCTAATCGGGGCAGTAACCGGAAGTGTATGGGTTTCTCCAGGTCAGAGTAAGTATCACACTTTGTTACCACTTGTTCCTTTTTTTTTTTTTTTTTTAATTGGCTGCCCTGTGTGGCTTGCAGGATCTTAGTTCCCTGACCAGGGATGGAACCCATGCCCCGGGCAGTGGAAACATGGAGTCTTAACCACTGGGCTGCCAGGGAATTCCCTTACTGCTCGTTCTTTGTCCTTATTCGTCTTCAGCTATAAGCTCCATGAGCAGAGCAAGCGTGTCTGTTTTGTTGTTAACTGTGTTTTAACACTGTGCTTACAGCATGTCAGTGTGCAACCCTGCTTTGTGGAAAGATGACAGAAAGAGGAGGGCCAGGCAGGGAGCAGTGGAGAAGAAAAGGGGGGGTGGGCAGGAGGGAGACACAGCCCTCCCCTCAGTGAGCCCACAGACTAATGATTTCAAGTTACGGGTGAGAAGAGTGACGGACAGTGGGCGTCACACTTCTTGGTGGCAGAGCTTGGTCTGAACCGTTGTCGCTTGTCTCCTGCTTGAACGCATTCATACTTCACAAGGTGACATGAGACATGAACCATTTCACACGCGTGCACGTGCGTGGCTGTGAGTGCACGAGGATAATCACACACCCTAGCGAACACGTTTCCTGCCAAATGATCTTGACTTCTGAACAAAAGTTGCTGTCCTTTATGAAATGAGTGAGGTGACCGACTTGAAATGGCCCCAGATGACATTGAGAGACTTCCCTGTTTCCTCTGCCTCATGGTTGCTACAACAAAGTACCAAAAACTGGGTGGCTTTAAACAGCAGACATTTATTTCTCACAGTTCTGGAGGCTGGAAGTCTGAGATCAAGGTGTCAGCAGGTCGGTTCCATTGAGGACCCTCTTTTGGGTTACAAATGGCCATTTTCTTATCAGATCCTTGTATGACAGAGAGCAGAGAGCTCTCTGGGGTTCCTTTTCTAAGGGCACTAATCCCACTCATAAGGGCTCCACTTTTATGACCTAATTACCTCCCCAAAGCCCCACCTCCTACTACCATTACATTGAAGATTGGGATTTCAACATATGAATGTCTGAGGGACACAGACATTCAGTCCATGACAACAGACATTATCTTCATAGAAACAGGTGTATGCCTGTGTGGGATTTTACAGTCCTCCTTTAAAATACTGCATTCCTGTGGGTATAGAAGGATGTGCGCCATACGTGGCATCAATGGACTGTGGAAGAATCACAAGACTTGAAATCAGAAAAATTCAAAGCTTGGTTCTGCCACCTGCTAATTACAGAATATTGGTGAAATCACTTTACCTATCAGAGACTACAGTTCCTCATCTGCAAACTAGATCTATAAATACTTCCTCAGTTATTGTAGCTCATGAAGTAATTGATCTGAGAAGGCCTGGAATGTGACAATGAGTCAGTACATATCAGTTGATCTGAGTCAGATGGGGAGACAACACAGATGCGCTTAGGAACCTCAGTACCAAGGTTTGGCCTTGTTCTATGTCTACACCTTTGCACAACAAAGCTGGTCACCCCTCAAAGCTAATGACCTTGCTCCAGACCTTCAAACCCTCACAATGCTGAACACATGATGGGTTTATTATGAAAGTGGCCAGTAGGGCTTCCCTGGTGGCGCAGTGGTTGGGAGTCCGCCTGCCGATGCAGGGGACACGGGTTCGTGCCCCGGTCTGGGAGGATCCCGCATGCCGCGGAGCGGCTGGGCCCGTGAGCCATGGCCGCTGGGCCTGCGCGTCCGGAGCCTGTGCTCCTCAAGGGGAGAGGCCGCAACAGTGAGAGGCCCACATACCACACACACACACACACAAAAAAAAAAAGTGGCCCGTAAATATTTTTTAGTTGTTTTGGAATTTACTAATTAAATAATATTTCCAAATGCGCATGAGCGATTCCCTTATTCTCTGTTTTTATGCATAACCATGGGAACTACTTTCGACTGGTCTTTAAATTGATAAAAGCATGCACGTGCGTGGTTTCATTCGCTCCTAAGCTCAATCTTGAAAGAGTAAGTACTTTTAGCCCCACTGTACAGAAAAGGAGATCAAGGTTCTGAGAGGGTAAGTAATTTGCCCAAACTGGAAGTCTTAACAAGTAATAAAGACATAATTCAGAATTCTTTCTCCTGACTCCAAATCTGTATTGTTTTTCACCCTAGGAGAGCTTTCAAATCCACTCGTAGGTCATGGAACACTGTGAGAGTGCAAGGGAACATTTCCTGGACAGAAACAACTTAAAAATTCCTTCCTCAGGCTTCCAAACATTGTCTGGGAATGAGGTGTCCCTGGGATAAACAGCATAACTTGCCAGCCTCCCTGAGATGGTACATGTTTCAGACCTTTACATCACGTCTGTAGGATTATCTTCCCCTCTGTTATGTAAAAATAGTCCTTGTGCTCATTATAGCCAGCGCCACTGCACATGATACGCCCTTATCTGGGACGTGCAGGCCTTTTGTGCAAGGAGCCCACTCAGCCACATGCCCTGTGTACCTCTGACACTGGTCAGCGGCACGGAAGCCAAAACATCCTGGGTTGTTCTGAGGCTGCCTCTTCCTGACAGTTTCCCAAGTCTATCTCTTGCTGCCAGTGTCTCCTTTTTAAGAGTTGAGAACATTATTAATCATCTGAATCGATCGCTACCTCGTAGTTAATGATTCCTTACTTGGACAAATATTTGTTGAGTGTCTGTACTGAGCCAGGCTGTGTTCATGGCACATGGGATAAATCAGTGAAAGGAAGAGATGCTAATTCCTCTCCTAGCAGAGCTTCCATCCTAGTAGAGGGAAATGGACAGTCGACAGTAGACATAACAAGTAAGCAAAGAATATAGTATATGAGAGGAAAAAAGTGCTATAAAAAAAACAACAGGAAAAAATGCTGGAGGGAGCAATTTGCAATTTTGAATAAGTGTAGCTGGGGCAGAGCTCAATGAGCAGGTGATATATGAGCAGAGACGCATATTTAAGGGAAGAGAGCTCTAGGCAGAGGAAACAGCCAGTGCAAGGGTCCTGTGTATCAGGATGGCTGTCATATTCAAGGCATTAAAGAAGAGTGGTGTGGCTAGAACAGAGTTTGAGGGGCGCAGAGGAATGAGAGATGGGGTCAGAGCAGCAGGGCCAAGTTGTGTAGGAACAGGTCACACAGGGTCCTACAGAAATTTTTAAGGAATTTGTTTGACTCTGAGTGAAATAGGGAGCGATTGGAGAGGACTAAGGAAGACTATCATCTGACTGCCTGACTACTCTCTCAAGAATAGAACGAAGACATGGTAGGGAGACAAAAGTAGGGGCAGAGAGGTGGGTTAGGAAACTAACGGAGTCATCTAGAGGAGATACGATGCCTGGAGTCCAACTAGGAGCAGTGAGGGGGGTGAGTGGTAGAAGTGGCACGCTCTCCCAATGGACGGGATAGACACTATGAAAGAAGGGTCACGGAGGACTCTAAAGTCTGAGGCTTAAGCAACTGGGAGGGTGGTAGTGCCTCAACTCCCGTGGGAGCGAGAGGAGGTGTTACTTAAACTTCCATTTTGCTTATGTTGATCTTGAGATGCCTAATTGAGTCATGCATAACTGTTGAGTAGATGGTGAAGTACAAGTCTTGAAGACAAGAGAAAGGTCTGGGATGAAGAAAAAAATCTGAGATTCTTCGGCCTAGAGAGTGCATTTCAAGCCATGAGATTAACTAAGAGTATCAAAGGAGTGTGTGAAGAGAGAACAGAAGGTGATCAAGGACTGAGCTTGCAATGGTAAGACTGTGAGAGAAGCAAAGGGATCAGAAGAGGCTGAGAGGCAGAAGCAGGTGAAGTAGGAGGGAAGATGGGAAAGCACCATGTTCCAGAAGTCGAGTGAAGAAAATGAGTTCAGAAGAGGAGACGACTGAATGCATCAAGTTCTGCTGGGCGGTTAAGTAAGATGACCACCAAGAACCGACCACTGGTGGCAAACTGGACATCACTGGCGGCCTGAACAGGAACAGTTTGGGTGTTAGAATAAGTTTAAGGATGAATGACAGAAGCTGAATTAGAGTTGGCAATGCTTTTGGAAAGTTGCCCTGCAAAGAAGTACACAGAAATGGGCAGTGACTGGTGGGACCAGGAGAGGGTTCTGCTAGATTTTGTTTTCTGAGGTGGGAGGAACAACAGCATGTTTGTACCCTGACGGAATGATCCAGTAGAGGTGCAATATTTTTTTCAGTCGTTTTTATCTTTACATGTAGAGTGATTTGAATTATTATTACTTTGTATTGAAGATATAACATAAATGACTCATAGCCCTGAACTTCCTATTTTTTTATTGAACTATAGTTGATGTCAGTAGAGGTGCAATACTGATGAAGGGAAAATTATTGGAGTGAGGTCCTTGAATAGGCAGGAGTGGATGGGATCTAGTGCATAGTGGAGGGCATGGCTTCAGATGGGACACAATAGTTCATCCATAAGAAAAGGTTGCAAAACAGAACCTAGGGCAAATGTAAGGACGCTTTTTCTCCACTGGGCAGGTTAGTAACTAGTTTAGGATTTGTGGGCCATACGTTTTCTGTTAGAACTACTCAACTCTGCTGATACAGCAGCTACAGTGGCCAGAGACTATATGTAAATAAGTGGGCGTGGCTATGTTCCAATACAACTTTTTTCCAAATACAGGTGCTTTGATATGGGCCATATTTGCTGACCCTTGCTCTAGGCTATACGCATGGAACAGTATATTCATGTCTGTTCTCTACATCTAAATTCAAACTGGTGATGAGTTAGAAGATGGAGTCCACACTGAAATAGCAGGCTTCATAAATTTGGCAGTTGAAATCAAAACCAAAAATTCACTTCTACAGAGATTCAGTGAAGTGTAGCATTAACTAGACTGTAGACCCCCGACAGCAGGGAATGAAACATATTCACCTCTATTACCCCACCATCTAGCCTCGGGCCAGCACCTGGTATTGTAGGTGCTCGGTGGTTCTTCACTGATAGAGCAAATGACTAACTCTGGTCCTCCCAAACTCATTTTCCCCTTGTTTCTCAGGTAAAATTAAGTCCCCTCTGCTGCCCCTTGAGAGAGCCCAAAGGGGAGATCTAAACAAAATGAAATAATACAGATCCTTTTTGACACTGCATCATTACCTTTTATTGTTGAATAAAAGTGTTGGTTAGGAAGTGGGTGAGAATTTGTGCATGAACTTGTACAAACTCAGTACCACTGGAGACAAAACTGAGAGGAGAGATGTTGGTTCTGGCTGGGCAGTGGGACCATCCTTAGGATAAAGATGATGATGATGGTGGTGGTGCTAGTGGTGGTGGTGCTGATGGTGGTGATGATAATGATGGAGGAGATGAAGGAGGAGGAGTGGCCACCACTGCCCCGGCAGCTCTCCCAGGCATTGCTTCCTTCCTGCTGAGAGGCAGCATTCTTTGGCAGGGCAAGAATCAGGAGCTTTGGATTTGAATTCCAACCCTGTGTCATATTCGCTGCTCCGCTGTGAACTAATCACTTAGGCTCTCCTGAAAGATCTCAGCTTCCTCCTTAATATTATACAACGGGGAAAAAACAATCCCCGCATACCTAACAGACGCTTGGTGAGGAACAAATTAGCTCATGGGTAAAAATGAAAAACACTACATTTGCCAGAATCACTATTATTGTTAGCATCTTCTCTACCAGACTTTCATCGTGTCCTTTGTAGAATCTCGTTCGTCCTCTAGATTTTTATCTTTGAAAAAGAGAAGCTGAACAAAAATGACTGTATTAGGGCTTCCCTGGTGGCGCAGTGGTTGAGAGTCCGCCTGCCGATGCAGGTGACACGGGTTCGTGCCCCGGTCCGGGAGGATCCCACATGCCGCGGAGCGGCTGGGCCCGTTAGCCTGCGCGTCCGGAGCCTGTGCCCCGCAACGGGAGAGACCACAACAGTGAGAGGCCCGCGTACCGCAAAAAAAAAAAAAAAAAAGACTGTATTAAAATAAAATGGTAGGAATTACTATCAGTTCAGGTTTCACTGTAGAGGAGTAAATTATATATCTTAGCAGTTCCAGGCTGCCCCAGGCCCTTTTAGCAATTAGCGTAAATATCTGCCTCCTAGAGGCTCAGCCCATCCTGACCTTGATGGCTTTTTGGAATTTCTCCCCAAACCCCTCTCAGGTAGAGTCTGGAAATATTCTGCTGCTCCTCTAGCCGATGTCCACTGGGGTGAACTTTACCACCACAGCACCTGCTTTGATCCAAGGCCATAGCCTCCCTATCTCACCCCGTCGTACATCGTTAACCCATCTACTCACCCAGCCTTCCAACTAGGTGGTGTCACTTCTCACCAGCTTCTACCTGCAGCTGAATCCCAGCTCTGAGCCTCAGGCTAGTCAGCAGGGGGCCTCTCCCCTAATCAAAGTCCTGACAGCCCCTTATCCAGCGTCCCTTTCAGGAACACACGGATGAAACTTTCTGATCTATATTTAACACAGAAATCCTCACCTGATGCTGAAAATCCCATGCATCTCCCAACCCCAAATACCAGCCCATTGGTACAGCCCCAGGCTAAGGTTCCCCTGCTCTTTGGAGACGACACATTCTTCCTGAGGGGGCCAACCTCATGCCCTGGGTTACTCTACCCAGCAACCTATATCCCAACAGCCTCATTTCATCCCCCTGCCCTCCTTGGAACACCCACTACGTCATGGGTACACAGCCAAAGTACCATCTCCGATGTTCCCTATAGCAGAGACACTTTCTACTCAGCAAATATTTCATGTACTTCCCTACATTTCCCAGATTCCCTTGCAATTAGAAGGAGGCCATAGTAACCACTCTGGTCAGAATGAGCAGAAGCAATAATTTGTATCACTTCTGGGATGTAGCTGTTTCGAATTCATTTGCTTCTCTGTCCCCGTCTTCCCAGGTTGTAAAAACCTTGGATGTAATGGTCCCAATAGCATGGCCACAAGATGCAAGCTGGATGCCCACCCTCACCTGATGTCACCTGAGTGAGAAACAACCCTCATTGTGTTAAGCCATTACAACTTCAGAGTTGGATTCTCGGGATGGCTAATAATAATTATCCCGCCTGAGCCATTCTCCACCTTGGACTCACTGAGGAGCATGTCTCCAAATATTGTCTCCTATCATGTATGTAAATACTTTAAGGAAATGCTCCTTTGTGCAAAATAAATAAATAAATAAGGACATGTTTATGTCTGCTTCTGTGAACAAGAGCTACTGAGAGAATATACCTCCACATCTTTTATAAATAAAAGTTTCAAACTCTGGGCTGCAGCTATATCAACAAATGTCACATATAAAGCTGGATTCTTGACCCTCCAGCATAACATAACACATACTGGGGAGATCTTGTTAAGTTGCTTTTGCAAGGCTAAACACCAATGACCAAAATACAAATGTCACTTTCTGGAGTCAGATAGGCTCTGTGGAAATAACGATACTGTTGAATCGTTTCATCAACGCCTTGCTTCCTTTGTCCTGGAAAGAGTCCTGTGATATCTCTTCTTTTTGATGTACATCCCCAGCCTCTTTGCTGCAGGAAGGCTCTCACCTTTCCTCAGATCTGCTGGTCTAACAAGGGTTGTAAAATGATTCTGGGCAAATGCTAAGGTTGGAGGGTGGAGGTGATCTTTGCAGCCCCTTGCCAGAACTGACATTTATGGAGACCACATCTCAAAAGCAGCCTCAGGAGCCACAGCAAACATTTATTTAGCACCTACTGTGTGTCAGGCACTTCCCTAGGAGGTTTTCGCTTAACCCCCATAGCTACTCTACCAACAGGGCATGCTATTGCCATTGTAAAAAAAAGGACACTGAGTCTCAGAGAGGTTTAAACACTGGGACCTGTCACACTCCAAAGCCATGCTTTTTCCATGACATCATGGGCCCTTCATTCAGATGCCTTTGCCACTAGCCAGATGCCTTCAAGACATTTGGCTGTTGGCCAGTGTAAGAAGAGAAGCAGGGCAGGGACGGGAGCTAGCCTCTTGAGCACCTACTAAGTGCCAGGCCGCGTGCTAAGGCTTTTCCCAGCTCATCCTGCTGTCTGACCTTGCGCCTGGGGATCAGATCCCTCAGGCCCCCTTCCAGGTCACACGCGCCTCCTTTATTAATGTGATAGCTGCCACTGAACTTCTTTTTAATGAAATATTTTGGACCACTCAATCAGTTGTTTGGGTTCCATGAGAAATTGATGCCTCTTTATTCAAAGCTCTGTCAGAAGCTTGGAAAACATCACGCTACTTTGAAAAATGAGGGTTTTTTTAAGATTAAGGAAAAAAAAAAAAAGCCCCAATGATTTGAGAACTTCTCTGGTTGCCAGTTGGCCCCGCTCCTTCCTGGGGAACCTGGCGCCGCAGGCCAATCAGGAGCGACCGTCGCCATAAAAGCACCCCTCTCCCCCTCCATGGCTGCTTTCAAGAGTGATTAGCTGAGAGGGATTCATAAGCCTTGGTTTTGTGTTGTTTTGTTTTGGAGGGTTTCTTTTTTTTTCTTGCACTTGGAGAATAAGTTAATTATGATTGGTTAAAATTTGTGTGTTTTTGCTTTTATCCCTGAGCCACAATTAGAGCCCCTGACAGCCTCCTGGCCCTCAGAAATTCCAGCTGGTATAATAATTGATAACCGTGGTTATGAATAGATTGGACACAAGGCTGTGAAAGAATGCCCAGCCACTTCAGAGGGTCATTTATAGCGTGCTGAAGGGAAAAGAGAATTTCAGGCCTGGAAAGCTTAGAAACAGAACGAGTTTTTATCAGTTTCCTTGACACTGGTAGATCAAAGCCTGGGTTGCACTCTCTGAGGCTTACAGATAATGGGGTGGCCGCTAATTCATTCTGCGGCTAGAGCTGAGGCCTATTCAGAAGGGTAAACCAGGGAGTTTTCATGTTGCTGCTTTGTAGTCTTTATCGTGGTACCAATGCAAGAATCACCTTTTTATTTTAATGAGACATTTGAAAAGTATTTGATTCCCTCTGGCTAGGGGCTCCTTCCCCGGCTGAGACAGTAAAAAAGGGTCGCCCAATGGAGCCTCATTTTCTGAAAGCAATAGTATCTGCATTCCGCCCACTCCACCCCCTTGTCAGTTTAATAATTTCAGTGCAAGTGAAAGCTGGGCGAGTGGGAAAGGAACAGAATACACTTGCTATTAAATCCGAGCCATCTGCACTTGCTTTCTTGCCGAGAATGAGGTTGGCAGCAAAGATGCAAGTTCGAATCCCTACTCCACCGTTCTCTATGTGTGCAACTTTGGGGAGAGCTTCATATCGTTCCCTGAGCCTCCTCTTCCTCCTCTGTGAGATGGAAATAATAATAACTACCACGCCCCGCTGCTAATGATGCTGAATGCTGTACTGTATCTGAGTCCTCAGAAATATCTAAAGTACAGGGGTTCGGTAAGCATTCTGCAGTGGGGGTAAACGAATGGGTTGTCTCCACTAAGCCTCACGAAACTCCGTTAACTGTGTTGAATAGATATTTTGAATAACACAAATGCTTGTTAACCATTGTTATGGGCTGAATCGGGTCCCTCCCCGATGCACATGTTGAAGCCCTACCCCTGCTACCCCAGATGTGACTATATTTGGAGATAGGGCCTCTAAAGAGGTAATTAAGTTAAAATGAGGGCATTAGGGTGGACCCTAATCCAACATGATTGGTGTTCCTTTAAGAAAAGGAGATTAGGGTGCAAACACACACAGAGGGAAGACCACGCGAAGACACAGGGAGATGATGGCCATCTACAAGCCCAGGAGAGAGGCCTCGGAAGAAACCAACCCTGCCAACACCTGGATCTTGGACTTCCAGCCTCCAGAACTGTGAGAAAATAAAATTCTATTCTTTAGGGAAGCCTGTGGTGCTTTGCTGTGGCAGCCTTAGCAAACCCATACAAGCATTTACTCTGTTATTGTCTTTAGTTTACAAATCCTAACACTGAGATTTATTTTCCAGGCTTAAGGGTCTCTTCTATGTTGGCAGAAAGGACATGAAAATTGCAGGTGGAAGGCTCGGGTTGTGGCCCCCAGCTCTGCCACCACCCAGCAGTTTTTGGAGCTAGTGCAGTGTCCTCTCTGAGGCTCAGTTCCCTCGTCCAGAAAATTGTGAGACTTCATAAAAAGTGTCTTATAAGAGAAATGCTGCTCAAACATTTGTCATTGTCCCCAGGATTTCTCCAGGTGAAATGAGGATGAGGCCAACACCCACACCTCCCACCTCCAGACCTATGGCTTCTCTTCTCAACACAGCTCACAGAACTTAGGATGCACAGCTTGTCACTGCCTGAGAGCAGCTTCAAGTAAGGCCCACCTAGAACTTCTGTCTGTTCAGGTTTCAGGAAAGAGAACATGCCCAGGAGGATTGTAAGGCCTCTAGGACCCTGCTCATCAATTATAGTTCCTGCACAAGTCAATGATGGGTCCCACCCCACTCTGGCCAAGGCTGGGCAGCCCGCCGTGCCCCATGAGTGACCCCTTCTACCTCCAGGAGAAGAATCGTCTGGCATCTGATGGCGACAGCACCATCTCTGTGTGGCTGTGATCCAATCAGTCAGAAAGAGAGACACGAGTCTGTGCCCCAACAGTTCTGGAATGTTCCACTGAGATGTGGCTCCCAGCAGAATATCAGAACGCAGATGCTGATTCTACAAACTATCTGTCTCGGGAATGAATCCCAGGTCTACCAAAGAAGCTCATCCCCCCCAGGATTCCTGCTCCCGGAAGCCCCCTTTCCCCGCCTCTCTCCACCTCAGACCCAACTACAGGGTTCCCAGTTCTTTGTAGACCACGGGCCCTGTCAATCGGTCCAGAGGCCAGCAGGGAGACAAGTGCCCTGTGATTCGGATCAGCCCTGGCTTTCTCCCATCCATAAAATGAGATGTCATCTAAAGGAGAAACAAACCCATAGACTATGCTTTTTCTTTATCATCCACAGGAGTCTGGCAGTATGCTGTGTGGGAAATCTGCTCTCAGTAAATATTTGTGAGCCAAGTTTAACTTCTCTTAAGTTTGCGTACACATGTGAAACAGCTTCCTGGAATTTTCGTTTTGATTTGCAGAACTGGTCAAATAAATCAAAATACACAAAGTAGTTTATGAGTGTGGACATACTCCTAATGATTCAGAAGCAAACCTGACCTCATATATAAAGAGCATCACAGAGACCCTGGAAATTTTAATTGTCTGCCCCAAAGATTAGAAACTGATCATCCTGGACCAATGCAACAGACATCAACTGTACTCTCTGCCTCCAGACTCCAGTCCATTTTTCCTACTGCTTCCGGGGTGATCATGCAAAAATGTAAATCTGATCACATCATTCTCTCTGCTTAATACCTCTACTTCCCCAAGAGAAAAGCCAAATTCCTTAATGAGGCCTTGCAAATTTCCACAATATCGAGCCAGTCCACATTTCCATTCTTATCTGCTAACTCTCTAAGCTTCTACTTCCTTTCCATGCACATGTCTCCGAATGCGTCTTGCCCTTGACCTCCATGCAGTGGTTCACGTGCTTCCCCTAGCCTGGAGTGCAGTAGCCTACATTCCCTGCCTGTCAAAATCATACTCACGTTCAAGGCTCAGCTCAAATTCCGCTTCCCATCTACAATCTATTTTAATCTCGTCAAGAGTTTGCACCTCCTTCTCCACTTGCCTGAATTATTTCATCTACCCTGGCATCAGCCATAATTTGATGGAATCAGGGGAGAAGGTACATGGGGATGGAAATGAAGATGAGGGTGTGATGCAAATGAAACACTTTCTAGATGGGCTACCTTGTTCCCGGCATGAGTCCTTAAGGACAGTACTTCAACTGAATGTTTCTGTCCCAGAGTTTTGGTCCTGATCTGTTGCGTCCTTAATCTTGAACCTGGAAACTTAGAGTCAAATTAACCAAAAGTACACAAGATGGATGAATATATTAGAACATTAACGTATCCATTGATAATTGAGAATATCAGGTGCAGGTGCGAAAGTACTTGAAAACTCTATTTGCAATACCCCACCCTCTGCCTCATCCTGGAATTCCGGTACTTTAGAATTAAAATTATTTCCACACATGTTGTTTGGTCAGCCTATACTCAAGAGAAGTAGAATGACTTGAGGAGGCTATTGCCCCTGAACTTGAGGAGGTAAAAGTATGCCTGTCCTGAGAAGGGCTGCCTCCAGAAGGAATCAATCATTGAAGGCCCAGATGCCTACCAGTGTGAGATGGATTCTAATATTTGTCTATCCTAATCTTGCTTTTCTATAACCATGGCCCTTTTTCCTTAATGTATTAATGACATATGAAAGCATAGTCAAGTGACAGTGTTGTTGGCCTGGGAACTTTCTGCTACCTACTATACATTTATTTACTCACTCTCAGAATTCTAGGTGGCCTTGGTATGAGAGTAGCCTCTGGTACGAGAGTTATTTGTTAGTAGCCTCTGGTACAACAGCTATTTGGTAGTAGTTGATGTCGCCCAACTTGACTGAGAGCGCTGTGAAGAAAGGGTTTGTGTTCTATTATCTCTATTCCATTCATAAGTTGGCTCCATGGCTGGCATAAAACATGTGGTAAATAAACTTTTGAATGAATAGATGTCATAATGGATGGATGAGTCTAGGGATGTTTGGATGGATGAGTGGATCGATGAATAGATGGATGAGGGAATAAATGTTACTGGAATCCTGATTCTCCCCTTGCTTTAGAAGAGATTCAGTAAGAAAACAAACAAACAAACAAAAAGCTTTGACGTACAGCCATGATGGATGTTGGAGAATTTCCCACAGTGATAAAGTGGATGGTTTAGAAAAATCCAGTTAATGCTCTTTGCCACCTACCACCTAAAATTACCATGCAATTACAAAATATCAGCTATCTTAGCTTGGCTGGGGAACAGGGTTTCTTACTGACCCAATAAATTTGTCAGTTGCGAGCGGTTATGAAAGCTGTATTGGAATTACCAGTGTTCAAGGCATCCACACACAACATGTAGCTCTAAAATTATACAAAGCATGACTGAATCTGTCTCTGGAAATTCAGAAGGATTTTCAGTCTCTTTTCATGATCTGAAATTTGAATCCAGAAAATCAGCATTTGAATTCTGACTCAGCTACTTAGCTGTGTGACCTCTGGCCCAGCTTGGCCTCTTTGACATCAGTTTCCTCATCTGTCAAGTGAGGATAATCATTTCTGTCCTGAAAAGCTGATGGGGTTAGTTTGAGTAGGGTAACATCCATAATAGCCCATTGTATGTGATAGAGTATTAAAGGAATGACCATTTGTAGTAGACATGTATTGTTCACCCATCACGGTCCCCTCCTGGGAAATGCTGCTCTCCCACCCTGAGTGGTCCTTCTCCATCTTCTTACAGATTCATCTTCATTCTCCACCTTGGGCAGACGCAGGGATGGACATGTGACCCAAACTGGGCCAATCAGTGCCCTTCCCCAGGATTTTAAAACTGACATGAGAGACATGCAGACAGACAGATAAACTCATTCCCTTTCTGACAATAACACTGAGTAATGCGAGGCTTAGGAGGACCAGTTGGCATGACGTTAGCAAAATGGAGAAGGCCAGCCTAAGCAGATGGGAGCCCATTCATCAAGAGAGGCCAAGGTGAGAGGGGAAGAAAGTGCAGTTTGACTGGGCAGGGCCTGAGCCTCTAGCTTCAGAGGTCCCTGAGGACAGGCCACTGCTTCTCTTTGCCTAAATAGATGAGACAACATGAGTATCTGTCCAAGTGAAGTCAAGCTGAGTTCTCTCCCCCTACAAACAAAACATCCTCAGGGAGAGAGGGTCATCCCTATCACTTCATTGTCAGCTACAGGAGGACAGGGACATTTGTAAATTAACTTCACAGCTGTGTTCCCTGTGACTGCTCATAGCAGGCACACAATAAACATAGGTTGAATACATCATTATATCATTATGATTATAATACACACTGGTATATAGAAAGCTCTAATTATTAGCAAGCAGAATTAGGCAGCTTTTGGAGAAGAGCAATACCCTCGAAATCTTCCTTTTTCCACGTAAAGCACATACATTTTCATAATTTGATACAGTTTCAATTAAAAGCAAATAATTCAGAACAACACTAGCAGGAATGTGGCAGTGGTCCATAATTTTAAACTCAACCTGTCTACAACTGAAGTTGTATATTTACAGATTGCCATGGTAGAAACAGTGGGCATTCAAGGTGGAAGGCACAGGACTGAAACCTAGCTTTGCATATGGCAAGTTAAACTCTCAAATCCGCAGTCCCCACATCTGTAAAATGGATTTGCTATTGATTTGATGATTTTTGTGAAGATTCAATTAGATAACAAACATTAAAAGGCCTAGAACATTGTAGGTGCTCCAGATAGAAACTCGTTATTTGTCTTATATGTTAGGTATGTTGCTATACGTATATATGCATATGTAATGTGTAGTGTATTATCTTAAGTGCCAGTGGGCTGAAATTTCTTCCAAGTGAGTTCTCAGGTATATATTGGATTCTACCCCCCCCCACCCCACCCTTATCATTGCAAACCAAAAGGAAAATTTCCTCAAGCCACCTAAAACAGACTTTCTTCAGTGTAGTTTGCTTCCCAGAAAACAGCTCCATAGACTCATGCCCTAAACATCTCAGCCTGGGCTGTGGCTCCCAGAGCCTCCCTGAGGGTCCCCAGCAAGGGTGTTACTCTTAAGTGCCTTTTCATCCCGCAAAGCAGTCATCTCAGCCACGTCCAGTCCTTGCAATGGCCCCCAGCTGGATCAGCAGAGTAGCTTCCCCAGCCCTCTTCCCTAAAGTGCTGGGAAAATCCTCTGTGAAATTATCAGGGATCTGGCCAGCTTTGAAGAACTGGCGGTTATCTTTATGGCTTCTGCTGGGCTGAGCCAAAGTATAAGAAAGGCCATGACCTACTCTTCTAGGCTCCAAGAGAAGAGAAGAAAAGGAAATGGGCAGGAATTACAGAAAGAGAGATTTTAAGTCGAATTAACTTCCCAGCCACACTGAGTGGCTTGCCAGTGGTCCTACAGGGTCAAGTGATTCTCACTCTCAGGGTTACAGTACCTAATCATGCTCTGACAAACCACAGCCCTGCTTTGGATCAAATGCATGTGACACAGTTTAGGCCTCTGGCCCTCCGGCATCTTCATTTGAGTTTCTCTCTGGGGTTCCACGCCACTGCCCCTATGTGTGGTTCAGGTTTGCTCGGCACCCAGTATTGCAATCAGGGCAAGTATTTTAGTTTGTGTTTCCCACAGTGGGGTCTCCTAAGGCATGGGCACCTAAAACTAATTTGACACCTGGAATAAACACATATTCATATTTTAGAGCCACATATACCTGTATATTATGTGCATATTTATCAATGTCTCTATATAAGATTTTGTATTATATTAAATCCGATTGGCATCAGACAGTAAGTTGGCATACAAAGCAAATGGGTAAAACCACTAGCTAAGTCTAGTCCAGCATCTATAGTTGCTAGTATGATTATCAGGTCATAAATAGCTGTGTTATACATATTTATAGATCGATGTATATTATATCCGGTTACATATAAATACTCACACCTCTGTGCATAAACACAGACCAATAACCTTATGTCTAATTGGAATCTGAAAAGTTACATCTGGTTTAAATTTTGAAATTGATCTAATTGGTGTATTTATTTTTAAAAATTATAAAACTGATCATTATAACGTGAATGTAATCCTTTTGAGAAACAATAAAAGTCTGGTGACTTTAATGGAGATAAAATAGCTATTTCCTTATTAAAATGATATTTTCAGTTTTTACAAGTCCTGGAAACCAAATGTCATGTGAATTTCTAAGACTTACTGCTCACCCAAATAAAATAATAGTAATAATAATAATCATAACGGCTATAATTCAACATCTGCTATATGCCAAGAACAGTGTTGTCTTTTATGTAAGTATAAAGACATTACATCTTTTTTCTTTTTTTTAATTTTATTGAGACATAGTTGATTTACATGTCGTGTTGGTTTCAATTGTACAGTAAAGTGATTCAGTTATACATATATATATTCGTTCTTTTTTACATTCTCTTCCATTATAGATTATTACAAGATATTGAATACAGTTCCCTGTGCTATACAGTAGGTTTTTGTTGTTTATCTATTTTACATATAGTAGTGTATATATTTTAATCTCAGACTTCTAATTTATCCCTCTCCCCCTCTCCCCTTTGGTAACCATAAGTTTGTTTTCTACAACTGTGAGTCTATTTCTGTTTTGTAAATAAGTTCATTTGTATCATCTTTTGAGATTCCACATATAAGTCATATCATATGATATTTGGCTTTCTCTGTCTGACTTACTTCACTTTGTATGATAATCTTTAAGCCCATCCATGTTGCTGAAAGTGGCATTATTTCATTCTTTTTATGGCTGAGAAATATTCTATTGTACATATACATACCACATCTTCTTTATCCACCCATCTGTTGATGGCCACTTAGATTCCTTCCATATCTTGGCTATTGTGATAGTGCTGCTATGAACATTGGGGTGCCTGTATCTTTTCAAGTTGTTTTTCTCCGGATATATGCCCAGGAGTGGAATTGCAGGATCATATGGTAGCTCTGTTTTTATTTTTTAAGGAACCTCCACACTGTTCTCCATAGTGGCTGTACCAATTTACATTCCCACAAACAGTGTAGGAGGGTTCGTTTTTCTCCACATCCTCTCCAGCATTTATTATTTGTAGACTTTTTGATGATGGCCATTCTGACTGGTGTGAGGTGGTACCTCACTGTAGTTTTGATCTGCATTTCTCTAATAATTAGCAATGTTGAGTATATTTTCATGTGCCTTTTGGCCATCTGTATGTCTTCTTTGGAGAAATGCCTTTTTAGATCTTCTGCCCATTTTTCAATTGGGTTGTTTGTTTTTTTAATATTGAGCTGTATGAGCTGTTTGTATAGTTTAGAGATTAATCCCTTGTCAGTCGCATCATTGGCAAATATTTTCTCCCACTCTGTATGTTGTCTTTTTATTTTGTTTATGGTTTCTTTTGCTGTGCAAAAGGTTTTAAGTTTAATTAGGTCCCATCTGTTCATTTTTGTTTTTATTTCCATTACTCTAGGAGACAGATCCAAAGAGATATTGCTGCAATTTATGTCAGAGTATTCTGCCTATGTTTTCCTCTAGGAGTTTTATAGTATCTGGTCACATGTAGCTGTCCATTTTCCCAGCACCACTTATTGAAGAGTCTGTCTTTTCTCCATTGTATATTCTTGCCTCCTTTGTCATAGATTAATTGACCATATGTGCATGGGTTTATTTCTGGGTTTTCTATCTTGTTCCATTGATCTATATTTGTATAGATCTATATTTTGTGCCAGTACTATACTGTTTTGATTACTGTAGCTTTATAGTATAGTCTGAAGTCAGGGAGCCTGATTCCTCCAGCTTTGTTTTTCTTTCTCAAGATTGCTTTGGCTGTTCTGGGTCTTTTGTGTTTCCATACAAATTTAAAAATTTTTTGTTCTAGTTCTGTGAAAAATGCAATTGGTGATTTGATAGGAATTGCACTGAATCTGTAGATTGCCTTGGGTAGTATAATCATTTTGACAATATTGATTCTTCCAATCCAAGAACACAGTATATCTTTCCATTTGTTTGTATCATTTTCAATTTCTTTCATCAGTGAAAGACATTATATCTTTACACCTCACTACGATCATGCCCATTTAGCTACTAGATTTGCCATCTTACAGATTATGAAGTAGGCTCGGGGAAGAACACAGCTGGTCTGCCACGCAGTCAGGATTTGATCTGAGATTTATCTAACACCAGAGCCTTGCGCCCCGTCCTCCACCACACCCTAGTCATAAACTGAAAGCAAAATACTGGCTGCTGTTCCCCTGTTGCCCATCACGGCCTGGTCTGTGTCCCAAAGGCCGTCTGTCTGCCCACAGGAGGGCAGCGATAACTGGGACACATGCCCTCATACTTTCAGGGGCTACATCAGATTTGATGTGTTAGGAGCACATTGAACACACTCAGCTTGTGAAACTGCTGACTTCAGTCATTTCGGGAGCAACCCCCAACTTCCAGGAAAGCATGAGAATGAGGTGGGAAGAAAATAAAAAGTAATAATTAAATCTTCTTATAGTCATAATATACTTTGTTGAGGAAAATCTTAAATAACAACAACAGAAAAATCCACTAGAACACATTTTCGAAGTGGCCAGAGTTTGCTGTGAGACTGAGCTCCATTCTTAGATATCTGCTTTGAACTCTCACCAAAATAAAAAGAGCAAACCTTCTCTGTTGCTAATGGTGTGCACATCTGGATATGAAAGGCTGCTTTCCAAAATTCTACTTCCTCAACTAACTTCCACACAGAGGTCTCAGTCCCCGCCACAGAAACAGCTGAGGACGGGAATAGGATCTGAAAACAGTCACTGTCCATCTAGGAGCTCTGAGCCACCAGCCTCCAGCTAGCCCACCACGTCCTATCCCCTCCTTCAATCCTTAGCAAGTCCTCTCTGGAGACCTACTGCCTCCTGCAGGCCAGGCATGACGGGAAATGATGACTGATGGCTGGCCACGGGAGCTCACAATCTTGAGGGAAACACAGTCACAGAAGTAGATGAATGGGCACTGCTAGAGCATGTTGAAGCCCATCATGATGCTGTGTACTGACTAGTGTGGGCTTCCGAGAGACGGCTGCCTACTCTACTTAGAGATAAAACGACCCTAAGTAGAGGCATCCAGCCCACTCTGAGCCTGTCTACTTGCTGAGGGAAAATGGAGAGAGTCCATGCAGATCCATGGGCTGCCCTCTGGGACTCCGCATGCAGTCACTAGCTCTGAAGGTCCCAAAATGGAGTAGCCACAACTTCACGGGGTGGAAGACAGCAAGCAAGCTACCCCACTCATCCTGCAAGACTCATCCCAAGGGCAAATTCTTTCAGAATACTTTTTCGTAGATGTGACTTCCCTTCCTTGGAACTCCATAGCCCTTTCCTGGCACGTCTCTCCTGTGACATACGGCATTAACTCCAACTTTCTTGTGGCTCTTCCTTTGCCCACAGAATTTCCAGCCAGGAACTGAAGCAGGAAATGCAATTCAGCTAACCGATTCAGCAGACCTTTACCGCACACATGTGCTGAGCAAGGTGCTGTGGGAAGGGTCGGGTCCGTGCTGGGGCAGGCACCTCGCCAGCTGCCAGCCCCCGCCAGCACCCTGTGTGCACTCAGAGCCTGACCTCCCAAACCTCCCACCCTGCCCACAACGTCCCGTTTCCCCATCCTTCACCCCACCCCTTACTCAGGGACCCTAACAAATCTGGAAAATGAAAATAAAGTGTCCTGAAAAGACTGTTGAAAAAAGTTATGTCCCTGTGGAAAAAAGAGGAGGCCAGAGGGCTGGACCTGCTCATGCCAGCACAGCCAAGGAGCAGCCATGAAACGAACAAAGGTAGCAGTGATCGCCTCACAGCTTTGATGTTCTCAATTACCCCTACCCCCATCCTCTGTTTGCTTTTCACATTAGCTCCATTTTACAGATGGGAACTCCAAGGTTCACAACAGGGAGCTTCGTGCTCAAGGTCCCAGAGGAGGGTAGCCAGGGGGCCTGAGTGAAGGCCCACCCTGCAGGGCGCAGCCGTCCTCCATCTCTGGCCTCAGCATCCTCGCCCTTCACAGGAGGGGAGTTTGCTTTCCCATCTGGGGTTGCTGCCCTGCTATTCTGTGACCTCCAGGGTCTGGAGAGCTCCTGCTCTGACACCGTCTGCCTCTCCTGCTGAGCCCGGCGGGTACAGACCTGCCTTTCTCTCTTCCAGGTCTGGGCCATTCCAGAAATGCTTCTGACATAAGCTGGCTTTGGGGCTCTATGGGAGTTTACATATCTGTGTGCCAGTAAGTGCCTGTGATGTCTCTCTTCATGAGCACCCTGGGGGGAGTGTGAAAATTATCGTGTGTGTCTGTGTATCCACATTTATGTGCACAGTCAGGCGTTGGGGTGTTTCCTCTCTTTGTAACAAATAGTAGCAGTGTCTGTGCACATCCCTGTGTTGTGCTTGGTGTGTGTAGATGTCTCTGAGATATGTGTGCAAATATCTTTGTTGTGCACCAGTGGTGTGTATATGGGTAGATATCCATATGGTATGAGTGTGTGTTATTCTCTGTGGTACGTGAGTGTGTGGATGTCCCTGTGGCATATGTATATGTGTGTGTAAATGTCTCTGGAGTGTGTGTGCATGGATGGATGGATGAATGAATGTCTCTAAGGTATTGTATATGTGCATGTAGATGTTTCTGTGGTGCATGTGTGTAAGTTACATGTATCTCTATGTTGTGTGTGTATCTCTATACTGAGTGCATATCTGGTGTGCTGTGTGTGTGTCTCTATGTTGTGTGTGCATCTGGTGTGGTGTATGTGTGCATATGTGTGGCTTGTGTGTGTATGCAAGCGTGTGCATCTCTATGGTGTGTGTGTATGTGTGTGTGTGTGCCTGTGCTCCCGTGCAGATTACGACTGACCTGGCTTTTCCGTGAGCCACAGCTGACACAGCTGATACAGCTGAGAGAGAAGCTCGGGAGGAAGTTACAGGGAGCCGTCCTCACCCACCCAGGCCGAGCAACCCAGTGGCTACCCTGCATTGTCCAGTCGGCAGAGGTTTCCCAGCCCTCGCTCCCCAGCAGCCCAGAGCAAGCCGTCTAGGGGTCCAGGGCCAGGGAGAGCAGAGACATTCCCAGAAAGGGGGTCTTGGTGTCATCCTGAGCGGTCCGTATCTGACAAGGGTGCTGGGCTAAGAGGTCTGAAAAGTGAGGTTTGCCCTGGAAGATGGAGGAGGGAATAGCGGTGAAGAAGAGCAGAGAGAGGGAGGCGGGCGCTCCAGGCAGAGCTGGCGCTGGAAGGGTCTGAGGCCGAGGCCCTGGAGGACTCTGCAGTTAGGGCTCCAAGCAGTGAGGGTACGTGAAGGTGTGTGTGCACACACAGGTGGGTGCGTATGTACACCTATGGGGGTGTGTGTGTGTGCATACATGTGTGCGTGTATGGTGTGTGTATGTGTACATGTGTAGCATGGTGTGTATGTGTGAGGGTGTATGCATGTGGTGTGTATTGATGTGCATACATGGGGAGGTGCGTGTACATATCTATGAGGTGTGTGTGTGTGGTGTGAGGTGTGTGTATGTATGCATCTATGTTGTGGGGAGTGTGTGTGTGAGGGTGTGTGGTATGTGTGTGCACACTTACTCACAGGTCCACACACTCTCAACTCTGTCTCCTACACTTCCGGCTTCCCCAGTGGAGTAAACAGTCACCTTCCGGCAGGGTGGGCAATAGTCAGCCCCTTGCCCACTTCTCCCCAGGGTCCCTCTGCCCAGAAGGTGACACCCTATGATTTCACAGGCAGCTGGGACGCCTCTGCCCGTGCTGGCTAGAGCACTGACGCCCGGGGACTGTCAGAAACCACGCAGTTTCTCCAGGCAGACGGGCCTTTGTTCCAGGCCCCTTACAATGCTTTTATCTGTAGGTTTGCATTGAACAAAATCCTGTTCAGATGATCTAAACCTGACGATAAACCCAACCTTTCAGATTACAGTTTCAACTCGACTGCCACACCAGGGAGGAGAAAAAGCAGAATTCCTGTGCGTTGCAGAAAACCTCTCTGAATAATCCCTTGAGCCTCCCCACAGGGCTCCAGCCCCCTAATGGATGCTTTGATGACAGCAGATAAAGGCCAAAGGTACTTTTATTCTCTCAGAAACTGCTCCAAATAAACAACCTTGATGATTAAAGCAATAGAAATCCCCGGAAGATTGATGGCTTGGAAAATGCTGCCGAGTGAATGAATAACTTCCCCCTTTATTTCCAAGAGCTAATATTTGTCCACATTTGCTGCCTTTCAGAAAAAAGTGCCACCTTTTTTTGTGCTGAGTGTTGGTCAGAGACAAACAATCACCACCCAGTTATCACTTGAACTTTAAACCAAGCCCCATCTGTGAACGACTGAGGCCGCTGTCAGCATCCACCTACCAACCAGGCTTAGACCCGGGGTCTGTGCACGGGGGATGCTATACCTGGGATGGACTTCCAGGGTGGGCCACCCACTGAAATGCCTTTTGAAAGCCTTAGAAAGCTCCATCTCATTCTCTGCTGCCCCAGTGTCTTCAGGAACAAGTCCCAAACAGTTCTCAATGACCAGGCTCGTTCTGTGTCTAACTAAACCTCCCTTGAAGGCCAAGAAGTAGCCTTTGGCAAGCAATGGTGCCCCTCCGCCCTGGCTGACCTGGGGACAGTGGTTCCCAACCACACGGCCAGGACTGCCGAGGGCTCCCTTGGTGGATGGACTGAAGGCTTCATGGGCTGTGCCTGGATAGCAGGTGATGTGACCAGCAATCAGGGACTCGGCAAAGAATCTGGTTCATCCAGCACCGCAAGGAATGTGAGGAGTGGCACACAGCTAAGGTACCAGAGGGCTGAGTCAGAGTCCCCATCACACACACACGGGCTCACAGACCCCTTCATCCCATACTTGGGTGATAAATATCTTCTCCCGAACCAGCTGTTAAGCCTCCTAAACAATCTCCTCCCCCCATAGATCTTGACTCCCAAATCTCAGGGTTTCTCTCCATCCCAAGTGCAGCCCTTATCCTGCATGACCTCAGCTACAAGTGACCTTCTGTTTCCTTGACCAGCTCATTTCCTGCCACCTTTCCTTCTATCCCAGTTCAGCCATCCACTCTCACAAAGTCACCTGGAAACTCACCATTACCTCGAACTGCACCAGCTCTGAAACCATGAATGCACATGGCCGTCTCTGACCACTATCTCCTAAATCCTTTCAGCTCTTTCTCGGTGTCTCCCCCTACTTCAGCAGTCCACTTATCTGGCTTCACTGAGGCCTATTTCTTTCTTTCTTTCTTTTTTTTTTTTTTTTTTTTTTGTGGTACGCGGGCCTCTCACTGTTGTGGCCTCTCCCGTTGCGGAGCACAGGCTCCGGACATGCAGGCTCAGTGGCCATGGCTCACAGGCCCAGCCACTCCGCGGCATGTGGGATCTTCTCGGACCGGGGCATGAACCCGTGTCCCCTGCATCGACAGGCGGACTCTCAACCACTGTGCCAGCAGGGAAGTCCGCCTCTTATCTCTTAGCCCCTTTAATTTCCCCTTACCCGTAAGCTTGTCTGACTTCAGTTGTTCTTTCTTCAGACTCATCTGGAAACATCGAAAGCAGGGATCCAGGCTGCCAGCCATAGTCTTGGCACCCATACCCAGGATGCATTGCCTGAGTGAAGAAAATGCAGGTTGCCCTCACTGCCAGCTGTAATCTCCCTCCTCATCCAGATCTGAGATGCTACCTGAAATCCTTCCACACTTCTGGCGTGCCTAGCTCATGCCCATCTCCAGAGCCCATGTTAAATGCCCCTTACTTCCCCTGACCTAGCACTCCACAAGCTTGCCCTGGCTATTTGCAAAGGTCACCCATAGTGTCACACACACATTAGAAACCACCTGAAAGAAGATCCTACAATGTCCTGCCAGATTACCTACCAGCTTACCTACCTCTCTAGTCCTTCCAGTCTCCCTCAGGTCCTATTAGAAGACGTTGTGCTCTCTTGGCTAAGGCCAGGCCTTTCAGCCTTATTGCTTCTTTGAATCAGCTCCTGCCAGACTCACCAGGAACGTTTTTGTTGTGTCCATTGGATATGTTTCATCACCTTCTCTTCCTTGAATGTGTTCAAAACTCTTGACCCTCTCACTTCTGTTCCTATATTCCCACGCTCTGCAGTTCCCGGTCTCCAACACGTGGGATGACCCTTCTCGTGACTCCTCCTCCTTTTGCCCTTGTTTAGACAGCTGTGTTTTGGTGATTCATGCCACCTTTTTGAATATGCTGTTTCTGAGTATTTTCATCTGTTTCGGGGCATCACTGATCATCTTTGTGCTGAAGACTGAAAATATTTGTTTCTAGCTGCAGAGTTTCTCCTGGGAGTTTGGGTACATTGTCCTGCTTGCTACCCCAGCATCTCTACTTGGACACTCCACAGGCTCCTCACATTCTATGGTCAGAACTGAGCTTACAGAATCCCCATGCCAAGCCTGGTTCTCTCCCTGAATTATCCTATCATCATCTACTGGCTAAAGCCGGTAGGCTGGGCATAATCCTTGACCTCTTCCTCTCACACACACATTGGAGCCAACCAGGCCCCTGTCTCTTGCCTGTGCCACTGTCCTCTTCTGTCCTCTGAGGACCATGAGAGCAAGGACACATCTGAGTCATCTGAGCACATCCTAGGCTCTCAATAAATGTTGAATTCATGAATGGTAAATCCTTTGAGGCAAGTGTGGTCATCGTGCTACAGATGACAGAGGCTCAGAAAAGTCAAATAATTTAACCAAAGTCATTCAGTGAGCAGAGGAAGCCAAAATTTGAACCTGGATCTGTCTAAATCCAGAATCCAAGCGCTGACATGTTTGTGCTATGTCAGATTTGGGGAGGTGGCATTTTCCTGTGCCAACATTCTGTCCACATTTATGGGAAGTTAAAGACTAAGCATAGACGATATCTGCATTGTGAATTGAACTTGGACAAAGCTTTTACTTAGTCTCTCAGGCTTTGAACTTCCATTTGGTCTCTGTGATGATGTCTGACAGATAGGGTCCAAGGCCCTCCCTGTCATTGGGAAAGTTCTCTTGATCACCTTTGCCTGGTGCTGGCTTAGACTCCCTCTCAGCGCCCTCTACTCCAGTCTTTCCATTCTCTCCAGGTGGCTACGTGCCATCTGGCAGTTGTGACCAGGGTCCCACTTTGCCAAATGTGCTCCATCTCCAACAGAAGGCAGCAGAGCCTAGAGCTTCCCCTTACACACACACACACACACACACACACACACACACACACACACGTGCTTCCCTGTTGGAGTCAAGGCTTCTGTGCCCCAGGCTTTACTACAGAGTGAGGAGCTGGCTGAGTCTTTAGTGAGGCCAGCCAGGTTGTGAGCATCTCTGATGTGCCAGGTCTACAGTATAGGAAGACTGGTTCCCTGGCTCAGGGCAGGTCTGAGTTCAAGAAAAACGTGAAATTTGTTGGCAAGTAGATGGCAACTGAAAGGATGAGAATGTCTGTCGGAGGTGGCCAGGGGAAGCAGGAAGAGTGAGATAAGAAAGGGGCCAAAGATCGACTGCTGGGGAACTCCAATCTTTGGGGAAAGAAGAAGACAGAGAGGCCTGTGAGTGGTGAGGGGGCAAGAATAGTCAGATAATAATGAGGAGGAGGAGAAGGAAGAGGAAGAGAAAGGGAAAGGGAACCATTAATTAAATGCTTATTCTGTGCCAGGCCTTGTATCAAGCTGTCCCTATACACTTATACACTAATTCTTAAAACAACCTTGTGAGGTAAATATTAATATCTCTGTTTTACAAGTGCAGGAGGACTGGAGAATATCCACGGGATTTGGCCAAAAGTATATCACTGGTAACTTTAGTAAAATGAAGTTTGCTGAAGGAAAGTGACTAGAAGCGAGATTGAAATGGGTTGAGTAGTGAATGAGAGGCAGGAATGGAGAGAGAACAGAAAGTTCTTTCTAGAAGGTTGGATGAGAGGGGAAGAAGCAAGATTGCACAGTGAATAGAAGGGGATATAGTACAGAAGAGACTTGAACCTGTTTAGTATCTGAGAAGAGAGAGACAGAAAGATGATTGCAGATACAAATGGGAGTGATGGGAAGTTAACAAACCAATGTGGTGGGAAGACACAGGTCAAAGGCTTAGAGGGAGAAAGTGTCCTTATATAGTAGAAAAGGGGTCCCATTCTCAGAGACAGAGGAAAGAACTTGGAGAGGAGATGGGTGTAGACAAATCTGTGGCTGAGGGATGGGAAGTTGAGGGAGATTGTGACTTATGCTGGCAATATTCTTAAGGAAGAAATGGAATGAAGAATAGAAATAGAGCAGGAGGGCTTCCCTAGTGGCACAGTGGTTAAGAATCCGCCTGCCAATGCAGGGGACACGGGTTTGAGCCCTGGTCCGGGAAGGTCCCACATGCTGCGGAGCAACTCAGCCTGTGTGCCACAACTACTGAGCCTGTGTGCCACAACTACTGAGCCTGTGCTCTAGAGCCCACGAGCCACAACTACTGAAGCCCGTGAACCTAGAGCCCATGCTCCACAACAAGAGAAGCCACCACAATGAGAAGCCCGCGCACCGCAACGAAGAGTAGCCCCAGCTCACTGCAACGAGAGAAAGCCTGTGTGCAACAACAGAGACCCAACGCAGCCAAAAATAAATAAATAAAACAAATAAATTTATTTTAAAAAAAAGAAATAGAGCAGGAATTTTTTGAGCATGAAAGCTTGGAGTAATATAAGGAGCTTGAAGAGAGAGATAGGTGTTAAAAGTACTCCCTGAGGGGTGGGAGAGGAAGCCATCCCCAAAGTCAAATGATTGGCAAGGGGCTCTTACAGCTCCACCATAACAGAACACAGAACGGGCAGTGGCTCCGGGTTCCTTGTTTTTAACTTGTTATTACTTTAGCTAGCAGGTGTTAGAGCAGGGAGGCAGGTTAGTGCATTGATCCCAAGTTGGGATACATCAAAATGCCTTCAGTGGGAGGATTCAGACATACCTTGAAGACTAAATGGGACCCCCGAGGTTGATGCCAGCAGAGCAGTGACACCTACTGTGTACCCAGTGAACGCCGATTGCTCCCTGTTACAGATTTTCTCAGCAGTAAACTGAGGAAGTTATATTAGAGATCTCTAGCTCTGACATTTGGGTTCATGTGGCCATTTCCGAGAAGTCTAAACTCAGTGATTCTCAAAGTGTGCCTATGTGGCCCACTTCAAACAAAACGTTCTGGAGAGTTTCTTAGAAAGTCAGACTCCAGGGCTGTTGCCTACAGAGTGGGAGGGCCAGAGTCTCTGCATTTTAATAAGCTCCACAGGGAGACCCTGTATTTGAGTCAGATTTGAGGACACAGCTTCCATGAGTCTGTCCTGATCTGGCTTATGCAGAAGCATAACTTGAGTCCAGAACTAGTTGTGAACTTATGACAGGAAACACCAAGATCGTGCATGGCCATATTGATGGGCAATGGTTGAATTGTGGATAAGTGAGGCTCCTGGGTGGCATTTAATGTTAATTCTTTTCCCAGAACTTTCCTGGTGAAATCTGGGCTCAGGCTGCTTGTTTTTGGCCCACTGTGGCCTGGCTTTACCCCTTCTACCTTCGTTGTGGGCTTTTGTCAATATGTCCTTTGGTCCAACTGTTGTTTAGGGTTTTAGGTACAGAAAACATGTTTTACCCATGTTTTTCCTCTTCACAGTGTCTGGCTATTAGGAAAATATCCTTATGAAAAGATAACAAACGCTTCATTATGATTATCATTCATTATATCTTCATAGCTCTTTAAAGTTTACAGAGTAATTCTATACCCATTATCTCCTTATCCCACAAATCTGAGATTTATAGAAAGATTATAACTTCCATTCAGAATTGTATTAAGATTCAGAATGATTAGGCAACATGCACATTGTCATAAGATAGAGTGGTGGCAGAGCTAGAGGCCACCACACGTGTCTTAGTCCTTTCGGGTTGCTGTAACTGAACACCACAGACTGAGTGGCTTGCAAACAACAGAAATTTAATTCTCACAGCCTGGAGGTTGGAAGTCTGAGATCAGGGTGCCAGCATGGTCAGCTGAGAACCTCCTTCTGGGTTGCAGACTTCTGTCACATACTCACAGGGTGGAAGGAGCTAGGGAGCTCTGTGGAGTCTCTTAGAAGGGCACTAATCCCATTCATAAAGGCTCCATCTCCATGACCTGATCACCTTCCAAGTTCCCCCCTACTAATACCACCTTTTGGGGTTAGGAGTTCAATGTAAGAATTTTGGGGAACACTTATATTCACACCAAACCACCATGATCTTCTGTCTTCGAGTCTAGAGAGCTTCTAACTGATTTAAAATCAGAACAAGACCTTCTGACTCACCTTTTTCTGCAACCAGACTACATAAGCACCTACCCTTTCTTAAGCCATGTCCTCAACTCCAGCCTCTTTGCCATACCCTCACCAACATGCTTGTCAGCCTCCAGCCCGGGATCATTTCAACAAAGCTGAGTTCTAGTCTAGATGGGGTTTCTGACGAACATCTTAGGCCGTCAAATATAACCTCTCCCCAACGTTAGGAACCAGGGTCTTTGCTGGGTCCTCACAGCCTCCTCTTTCATCTCCTGGAACACAGTGTGGCTGCAGCTAGTATTTCCGGCTGCTGTAGAGACCAACAAGAACACTGTCAGGGTGAAAGCACCAAAGCAGAAACCCCTGATGGAGGTTGAGGGAACCCCCATGGAGGCATGTGTCCTGGTGCTGAGTACTTTTGCACTCCAGCAGTTGATTAAACTGTGTTGGATATTTAAAAGGTTGCTAACTTCATGACTAAAGTGTCAAACCTAATTTTTTTAAACTTTAGAAAATATATTTGAAAAGCTCTTTAAATGGAAACTTTCTTTCTGCCAAGTTCCACCATAGCACACATTTTTACTGCCCTTATAATTCCTTGAAAAAACTCAATGTATAATAGAAGTGCTGACAGATGCTGGACCATAGCAGCCAGTCTAACAGCTCAGTTGTATTTATTTTTCATTACACTTGACTCTAATTGGTACCAGTTTAACTGTGGCTCATACCAGCAAGAACCTTTTAACTCAAACAGCAGCCCAGAGAAACTGGCTTTTTTTTCCCCCCCATATCTTGGCTCTTAATATCAGAGACTGATTATATTTCTCCTCGGTCAAACTATCTTTACGTTTATTGAAAGGCACTTAGATTCATTTTTCAGGAGCACGGAAGTTGAGGTAAAATAGACCTAAATTTTAATCCAGGCTCCTCTGTCAAGTTGACCTTTAGAAAGTCACTTAACCTCTGTGAACCTCAGCTTCCCCATCTATAGATGGAGACTGTAATTTTTAAAAATAAATTTATTGATTTTATTTCATTTATTTTATTTTTTTTGGCTGCGTTGGGTCTTCGTTGCTGCATTCAGGCTTTTCTCTGGTGGTGGCGAGAGGTGGTTACTCTTCATTGTGCTGCGCAGGCTTCTCATTGCGGTGGCTTCTCTTGCTGGGAGCATGGGAGCTTCAGTAGTTGTGGCACACGGGCTCAGTAGTTGTGGCTCGCAGGCTCTAGAGTGCAGACTCAGTAGTTGTGGCTCATGGGCTTAGTTGCTCCGCGGCATGTGGGGTCTTGCCAGACCAGGGCTTGAACCCGTGTCTCCTGCATTGGCAGGCGGATTCTTAACCACTGCGCCACCAGGGAAGCCCCTGGAGACTGTAATTCTTACCTTGCAGAGTAGTGATATGTATCTTATAGAAGGTTCGATATCAGGTAGGTAATACCTGACAGCAGAGTCCCCGGAGCACACTGGGAATTTGATACTTGATATTATTTTCTACATATTCTATATTTATCAATATTATAGCTAATGAGGATAATGTTCTATGCAGAAAAAGAACCTCCTGTCTGATTATTCCGTGTGGAATTTTCTACTACTGTGATGAGTTGCAAAACCACTAATTCATATAAGGAAAAACCTTTTGACAATTCCACAAAGACCAGGCCCTTTTTCATTAAAAAGCAAGCAGTCTGGGGCAAGACATGGCCATGAGGCTCATGGCCTGCCTGGATCTTCCCAGCTGCTCCGAGATGCTCTTGGGTGTGGGAATTCTTCAAATGACTTTCAAGTGGCCTCCTTAGAGATGCTGACAGGTCCAATCAAACTCTCTTCTACTGGGCCCTGAGATGAAAGGAAGTGGCAGAGGTGTCTGAGAAATAAAAAAGGTGCCTGCGTAGTCCTGAGGAAAGTACCTTAGGACAGAGCAACACACAGCCCAAGCTCTTGAATTCTCTGAGGTGTAACATCCTCAAAGGAGGCAACATTAACAAGAAGAGTGTCTGCTTATCTAGATAAAGCCACTCTGGAATTCTGGCTGGAAACCCTTCAGCAGTAGCAAAGACTCGGTTGAGGGAACTCACTTTGGACTTACTCCATAAGCCCACCTAGATTTATATTGTGGGCTGGAAGGAAAGAACTTCCTCATTAATTAACTGCTATGGACAAAGAGCTTTACATAGGTGACCATGACCGAACCTCATAGCGACCCTTCAAAGCCAGGATGGTTATTGCTCTTTTGCAGCTAAGGATGTGAGACTCGGAGAGGTCAAGTGAGTTGCTAAGGCCACACTGGGCTGAATGGGCCCGCATTTGAACCTAGGACTCTAGGACTCTTGACCACAGCCCCAGCTATGGAGGAATCAAAAGAATCAAAGAACTCATCCTAAACTTATTTTACTGTCTCATACATTTTAATAGCAAAAATAGAAATTTTAAAATGAAAAGTAGAACTACACAGAGCCCTACCACCTTATGAAATTACTTTTCCATGCTCCCTTCATCCTGGTCAGAAGCAGAACTGTAATTGTGCAGATGAAGATTTTAGCAAAGATGTATGAAACACCTGCTGTATGCAATAGCTCCCAGATCCATATAGTACATGATAGTTTTGGACCACATGTACGCTGTCATGTAGTGGTTGAGATGATAAAAATAGCCATTGGGCTTCCTTAACAGAGCAGAAATGAGCTGCTGATCATGCAGCATATAGATGCACAAAGAGTGTCAAGGAAGAGGCAGATCATTGTGGGCTGTCACCATGAGAATGGAGGTCCTAGGAGCCTGCGGTCCATAGTATCCAACTGACAGCATCATCTGAGTCTGAAACTCCCTAGATTTGGGGACAGAAAGGAGTGACACACAGAAGTGAGTTCTCAAGCTGCCTCCTCAAGCTAAGCAATGAGTGAACTTTTGCTTTTATTATACTAGTCACGTGTTTCTGCTAATTAATATAATGTGTATCCATTATCTAAAAACCTTAAAATAATTTGTTTAGCAATTAACAACCTATAGAAACACCATCCAGAGAACAGTAGTTATTGTTTTGCCTTAGTTCCTTCAGTCTTTTTATATGCCTATTTTTACTTAGTTGATATTAAACTATGTACGTAATGTAAAAATCTTATTTTTCCAGTTAACATTATAACATTAGAATTTTCAAATGTCATTAAACTTATTTCAAAAATATAACTTTGGGGGCTTCCCTGGTGGCACAGTGGTTGAGAGTCCTCCTGCCGATGCAGGGGACACGGGTTCGTGCCCCAGTCCGGGAAGATCCCACATGCCGTGGAGTGGCTAGGCCCGTGAGCCATGGCCGCTGAGCCTGCACGTCCGGAGTCTGTGCTCCGCAACGGGAGAGGCCATAGCAGTGAGAGACCCGCGTACCGCAAAAAAAAAAAAAAAAAAAAAAAAAGAGAGAGATGAAACATAATCTGATTGAACTCCAGAACCTTCTGTCTCTACATACAGAAAAAGCCAAACTATTGGCATTCAGGGTAAATGTGGAAGTCTAGAACAAGCATGACTACCATGTGTGGTTGGGTAAGTAGTATACTGTCCAGCTCCTAGAGATGCCATTCACAGCATAGTATAAATAAATGGTTCCCATCTCTGTTACCCCATCCAAAAAGTTGTGCTAAGGATGATTACTTATATGAAAAAAACAGAGATGGAATTCACTGCCTGGGAATAAGGAGTGCAAAGAGCCACAAACCCTACCCCAAACTACAGCTAATAATAAACTGTTAGCTAGGAATTCAGAGGGAGCAGAGATATCTGCTTGGCCAAGACATGGACCGAGCTGCCCATTGTTTCTGAAAAGTGATTTACAGTATCTTTGTGGAATGAAAATCCAAGTCATTAATATATGACCTAATTCTAAACAAGGAACACTAGTGCACCAGGGAGAGAGCACTACAAAACTGCAAGACACCACAGAGAAAAGAAAAAAATGAAATTCACACACAAGATGAATTTGCAATGAGGAAAATTAATACCATGAAAAATGACAACAATTATAAAGGAATAGCATTATACCTATCTTTCATTGGATGGCTCCCAATGTGCCAGAGACTGTTCTGTTTTACACATATTTTATCTCATTTACTGCTAGACCAATCAGATATTGTCTTTAAAATCAGAGAAACTAGAGAAACTTGGTGAACAAAAAGCTAATTCTTGAGAAGATCAATAAAATTGATAAAGCTCTAGCCAGATTGACGGTGGAAAAAAGAGAGAAGACACAAAGTACAAATACTATCAGAAAGGAGAAAGGTGACATCACTATAAATTCTACATATATAAAAGGAATAATAAGGAAAAGTTATGAAGAAATTTATGTCAAAAATCTGACAACTTAGATGAAATGGAAGAAATTTTGAAAGACACACACTACCAAAATTCACTCAAGAAGAAGTGTATAATCTGAGTAACCATGTATCTACTAAAGAAAATTATTTTGTACTTTAAAATTTCCACAAAGATAACTTCATGCTCAGATGGCTTCACTGGTGAATTCTATCAAATATTTTCAAATTAATAATAACAACTTTATAAAAGTCTGCCAAAAATATATAAAGTAGGGAAAGCTCTCCAACTCAAAGACATTATAAGAAAAGAAAATCACCTGTTAATCTTGAATCATGAACATAGAAGCAAAAATTCTTAGCAAAATTTCAACAAATTGCATCCAACAATGTATAATAAAGAGAATACATTATAACGAACTGAGGCTTATCCTGGGAATACAAGGCTGGCTCAACATTTGAAAACCAATCAATGTAATCCACCATACCAACAGACTAGAACAGAAGAGCCAGGCAGTCATCTCAATGTACACGAAGTAAGTCATTTGAGAAAATTCAACATCCACTCAAAAGACAGGGGAAGCTTCATTACTCATTTTATGAAATTAACTTACTTTTGTCCAAATACTGGACAACTACGTTGTGAGAAAGTAAGATTATATGCTAATATCATTAGTAAAATATGGATGTAAAAACCCAAGCATTAGCAAACTGGATCCAATAATGTGTTTTTCAAAACTAAAAAATAAATCAGAGTAAATCAGGTTACCTTGGGAATATAAAGATGGTTAAATATCATAAAATCTATTAGTTAAATTCATAATGGGTTACAAGATATACAAACATCTTAGTACTTGCAGGAAATAAAGTTTTGACAAAATTACATAATTATTAATGCTAAAAAAAATCTCTACACAAACAAGCAATGAAATAGAACTTCTTTACCCTGAGTCTTATGAAAAACTAGAACAGCATCATCTTGAATGATGAAACTTTGGTAACATTCCCAGTAAAATCAGGAAGGAAGGAAAGAGGGGAAAGGAAAAGAAAGAAACAGATTGGCATGGGTCTGAATGACCAAGAAAGTGAGACATATCACTTCGTAAATGTACCATCTCCCTGTTGGGAAGGCCGCCCAAATGGGAGAATGTTCTTTACTGGGGCACTGGCTTCCAGTCTTATGGAAGAAAGTACCTTCACTTGAATTTCACTGCTGCCAAGATAATCATTCCTGCCAAAATTCATAACTGCCCCTTCCCAGGAAAATAAAGACTCCACCATCACTGTTCTTAAAAGTTTGTTGTTTATATGCCACCCAGTTTGTGGTACTTGGTTATAGAAGCCTGAACTAAGACATATACACAACCGAGGGCTGCTATTGTTTGTTTGGCATGACCTGAGACATTTTTGCTTATTTCTTATTTTTTTTTTTAATTTATTTATTTTGGGCTGTGTTGGGTCTCCGTTGCTGTGCGCGCCTTTCTCTAGTTGCAGTGTGTGGGCCTCTCATTGGGGTGGCTTCTCTTGCTGCAGAGCACAGGCTTTAGGCGCATGGGCTTCAGTAGTTGAGGCACGTGGGCTCAGTAGTTGTGGCTCACGGGCTCTAGAGCACAGGCTCAGTAGTTGTGACACATGGGCTTAGTTGCTCCGCGGCATGTGGGATCTTCCCGGACCAGGGCTCGAACCCGTGTCCCCTGCATTGGCAGGCGGATTCTTAACCACTACACTACTAGGGAAGTCCCTATTGCTCATTTTTCATCTGTACACTGATCAGGGAAGTTACTGAAGAGTTAGGCTCTCTCTAGAAACCCTCTAAATACAATCAGATGATTCAGTTTCTGATCATGGCATTGTGGACTCTTAAGAAGTACTTCTTTATTAATTGAATTGATAGCTGCATTCTTCTCTTTGTTAAGAATTCTTGTTCAAGTATAACTTATATAGTCTGTTTATGCTTACATTTAAATACAAGGGGAACTCATTAACCATAATAATGGGTTCATGAACAGATAAAACTTAAGTAATTTAAACTTAACCTGGGCACGTCATTTATTGTGTATATCAGGGAGAAGTTAAGTTTTGGCTGCAAATTGTTTTAAAAATGAAAAAAAATTAGAATAAGTTTTTAATTTTATGTTTAACAAAAAGTTATAATTCCAAAAATGAGATAAATCTTAGAATTTGAGGAGACATTGTTCTTTCTAGGCAAAATTGTATAAAGGTTTACTGTAACATTTTTCAATCCACATTTAGATTTCACCATATCATAATAAAGATCATGTATTTTTAGCAATGAATAAAAAAAAGTCAAGGACTTCATTATTCCTACAAGGGGCTTTGATGTTTAAGTCAGTCTCCTCTGAACACCTACCTGGCCATTAACCTCTTCTTATTTCTCTTCTATGTTTCAACTGGACAGTCTGTGACAATACCAGTTTGTCAATAACTTTGTATATGATCCAAGCAATGTCTAATTTTACTTTCATGAACTTCATGAAATTTTACATCAATCACAAAATGTTTAATCTCACTTTGTAATTTATTAGAATGGTAGAGTTGGCAGTTTCTAATAAATACTTAAAAAATAATGAAAGACCGATTGAAGCAATGGGTAAGGATAGATGTTATGGCAATTAGGGAAGGGTGTTCAACAACTAATTTTATAAATGATCATTACTGTTGTAAAGGCTGCTGCTTCCCTTTGAAACCTCAGCACTGCGAGACTGAGGTAGTGTATTCTGATTTGATAATGAGGAAGTCTTACACTATATACAGTTAGAGTGTATACGTGAATTCTATTTAGTTATATGCATATTTGTTTATTAATGAAATTATCTTAGCATATTTCTGATATTTAATTTCTGTAATTGGATATTTCCTAGAGCTTGTATTCTTGACGCTTCAAACACATTTTCAATACTGTTTTCGTCATCAGATTTACCAGAAAGTACTGCCTAAACTTCTTTGAATAACAGTCCATTGTGGTATTTGAGCTATTTGCTTGGGAACTCCCACCCAGAGAAATAAGTCCAGGGAGAAAAATAAAAAGTAAGCACAGGGATGTTATATGTCTAGAATCTAACCCTTGAGAGTTTCCTAGCTATCTAAGACCTAATTTTTCTTTTGGGGACAGTAAATTTCTTGGGCTCCTTTTTGTCATTATGGTATCTGTTCTTTTGCATCAAAACAAATAAGACACTGTATCTCAATGGTTAAAAATGTAGTTACTTGCTCAGGAAGCAAGTAACTTCAGGTAACTTGTATAATAGCTCAATGCCTCAGTTTCCTCATCTGCAAAACAGGAATGATAAAGTACCTACTTCATAGTACTGTTGTGAAGATTAAACAATTTAAGACTTATATAGCACTTAAATAGCACTGATCCATAGTAAGTGCTTTGCATATATTGACTATTATTTAGGGCGTGCAGTTATTGTTCTAAGTCTGTTGAATCTTTTAGTAACCATTTTACTTGAAGCTAAAAGACAAGGTAGCAAGTAAATAAGAGTAGCTGATTCTTAACAAGAGGTGATTGTCAAATTTTCAGTAGAGTGTTGCAAGATGGCTTATGGAAGCAGTAGCAGCTGGGTAGGTAAGAGGTCCACCGCAGGTCACCGTGTGGCCCAGCGTGACACCTAGACTCCTCTCTGGGTCTTCTACTCAGCACAATAAGTGGGCTGAGTTAGTGGACCCCCAGATATCCTCCTTCCCCTCTGACATCTCATAACTTAATCTTCCTTTGAAATAGGCAAGATTGAAGGAGTGAAAGCAAACATGATACAGCTAAGGACCGTATTGAGAAGCTGCAATGTTCTCCCTGTCCTGCAAGGGATGACATAAAGATTTGATCTTTTTTCATGGCCAGAGTGATAAGGTCTTTTCTTACTGTTTGGGTTCACGAGAGTGCTGAAGTTCCCTCCTAGCAAAACAAATGTCTCCACAGGGAAGAGTATTTTGGGGATATTAGTAGAAGTGAGAAGTAGGTTAGGAGCAGACAAAGGGAGGAAAATAGCCATTATCTATGAATTGCCTGACATGTGCTGATCGCTATGCTAGGTATTTAATAGATATTTCCAGTTCTGACAACAGCCATACAAGGTGGTATTTATTTTCCCTAGTTTGCAGTTGTAGAACCTAAGGCTCAGAGAAGGAAAGTAATTTTGCAAGTCTATACAACAAGTGAATGCCAGCACCAGAACAAAATTGCAGTCTTTCTGGATTCTGCTGTTTTATTCCAGCATGTTGCCATGGGCCCCACCTTACTCACTCCCTCAGTCAGTGAGAATAAGACTTGGTAATATGTGACCCAACCCCCCCAGTTGGTACGTGGCAGAATGAGACTGTGGTCCAAAGCCCGTTATCTGAATGCCAAAAACAATGCTTGCATATTTCATGTTCACTCTGTGTTCCAAAGTCTGTCTTCCAACTAGAAGAAAAGCCTAAATTAAATTATATAATTATTCTTACATTGCTCTTACTCCCACTCCAGTTCCTAAAGTTGTGAATTAATTTAATTTGGGTGATTTAGGAAAACAATATAGCATAAGAGAAAGAACACAGAATTTGGATTCATATTCTGGCCTCCACCACTTCCAAGAGGATTGAGGTTAAGTAAGTCACACCATCTTCCTGAGCTTTAGTTTCCTCATATGTGGTGTTTGGATAATGATGTATAAATCAGAGAACATTGCCAAGAGTAAAGGATAAAATGCAAGTAAGTTGCCCAATACAATGTTTGATTGATTCTTAATAATTGTAAATACCCCTTTTGCACCAGCTACTAGCATTTCGTCATCATAACTCTAAAGTTTATATAGAAAATAAGGTCCATAAGGGAGATAAACTGAAAGCACAGATACAGATCTATTTACATATAGATTTTTCACATATGACAAAGAAAGCATGGAAGATCAGAGTGGAAAGGAGGGAAAATGGGTCTGAAAAATTATTTTCTACACAGAAAAATTAAATGGATTGCTACTTCACACCATATAAAAATATCAACTCCTTTTGGACCCATGTGTCAACAACAAAATTGTACAATTTTTGGAAGAAAATATAAGAGAAAACATAGCTGACCTTTGCATAGATAAGAATTTCTTAAACAAGACAATACAATGTTAACTATAAAATAAGATAGATCAATTTGACTACACTGAGATGTAAAAATTCTGTTTACAGAAATCTTCTTTTAAAACATTTTTGGGATGAAATCAGCAAATGGCAAAATAAGAGTTTTCTATTGTCTTCCCCCCACCTTCAAGTAATAGTAATTTAGACAACCACTCATGGATGAGTGTTCATTTGTGGAAGTCGAGGAGTCCAGTAGAGAAGTTCCAGCACACCATTGGAGGAAAAAAACAAAAAAACCCTGAGATTTGACACATTGAAGAGGAAAAGAGAAACAGTTTCCCTTCAGCTGAATCACCCCTCCCTTAAGGTAGAACAGCTCAGTGCCAAGAGAGATCTTCTTGGCCCATGATTTCTCCCACAGGGGAAAGTGAGAGTGTGTGATTGATCGTCCAGCTTCCCCAGCTGTGTGGGATGTCACCAAAGTGACCACTTCTTTCTTACCCCACCCAGAACACTGAGGTGTGCTGCATGACTGGGGGCAGGAAGCATCTGGGAGGATAGCAGCCAGGACTCTCAGAGGGCATCAGAGGGACAAAGACCCAACTAACTGCTTCACAGACTCCACCAGAAAGCCCACCCATGAGGTGCTGTGGCTGCCTCATTTCTGGACTCCCCCAGTTGACCAACAGTCACCCCCAATAATTGGTGGACCCTCACCCCATGGCCAGCTCCCTGTGCATGCACTGGATGATGGAGAGAGTGAGTCTTTGCAGATGGCTAGTGAGCATACACAGATAGCCAACCCAACTCTGTAGGATTGGGAGAAAGTGCTCAAATTTGGGCATTCAGCCCTGCCTGAGGAAAGCAAACAGAAGGCTGTCAGTACCCAGCCAGGCTTTGCAGTATCAAGAGAAGGCATACAACGTTAAAAATTCCCACTCTACACTGGAGAACCTAAATATATAAAGCAAATATTAACAGATTTGAAGGAAGAAATAGACAGCAGTACAATAATAGTAGGAGATTTCCATACCCCACTTTCAGCAATAGATAGATTGTCGAGTCAGAAAACCACCAAGGAAAGTTTGGACTTAAGCTACATATTAGACCAAATGAAACTAATAGACATATACAGAACATTCCATCTAACAGCAGCAGAAGACAATCTTCTCAAGCATACGGGGAACATTCTTCAGGCTAGATTATATGTTTGGCCATAAAACAAGTCTTAAGAAATTTAATATTAAAATTATATCAAGAATCTTTTCTGACCACAATGATATGAAACTAGAAATCAATTACAAGTGGAAAAGTGGAAAATTCACAAATATGTGGAGATTAAACAACATATTCCTGAACAATCTATAGGTCAAAAAAAAAAGTCATGGGGAAATTTTTTAAAAATCTTAAAATGTGTTTACAGCATACCAGCACTTATGGAATGCAACAAAAGTAGTGCTAAGAGGGAATTTTCAAGTGATAAATGCCTACATTAAGAAAAAAGAAAGATCTCAAATAAACAACATAACATTACATCTCAAGGAATGAGAAAAAGAATCACAAAGACCACAGTTAGTAGAAGAAAGGAAATAACAAAGACCAGAGCAGCAATAAATGAAATAGAGATGAGAAAGACAATAGAAAAGATCAATGAAAGTTAAGAGGTGGTTTTCTTGAAAAGATAAACAAAACTAACAAATTTTTAGCTAGACTAAACAAGAAAAAAAGAGAGGACCCAAATAAATAAAGTTACAAACGCATTAAGAGATGTTACAATTGACACTAAAGAAACACAAAGAATCATAAGAGACTACTATGAACAATTATACACCAACAAATTGGACAGCATAAAAGACGTAAAAATTGTTAGAAACATACAACCTACAAAGACCGAATAATGAAGAAATAGAAAATCTGAATAGATCAATAATGACCAAGGAGATTCAATCACTAATCAAAGACCTCCCAACAAATAAAAGCCCAGGACCAGATAGTTTCACTGGTTAATTCTACTACACATTAAAAAAGAATTAATGCCAGTCTTTCTAAGACTTGCAAAAAATTGAAGAGGAGGGAACATTCCCAAACTCCTTTTACAAAAACAGCATTACTCTAATAGCAAAGCCAGATAAGGACACTACAAGAAAAGAAAACTAAAGACCAACATTTCTATTAAAATATAAATGCAAAAATTCTCAGTAAAATAGTAGCAAATCAAATTCAACAGTACATCTGTTAAAAGTATCATACACCATGATCAAATGGGATTTATCCCTGGCGTGCAAGGACGGTTCAACACAAAAACCCAATAAATGTGACACACCATATTATAGAATGAAAGTTTAAAAGCATATAATCTTCTCGATAGATACAGAAAAAGCATCTGACAAAAAGCAACACCCTTTCATGATTAAAAACTCTCAACAAATTGGACATAAAAGGAACTTACCTCAACATAATAAAGGCCATATATGACAGCTAACATCATACTCAATGATAAAAGGTTAAAAGCTCATTCTCTAAGATCAGGAACAAGACAAGGAAATTCTCACCATTCCTATTCAATATAACACTGGAACTTCTAGCCAGAGCAATAGGCAAGAAAAAGAAATAAAAGGCATCCATGCTGGAAAAGGAGAAGTAAAATTGTCTCTATTCATAAATGACATGATCTTATATATAGAAAACCCTGACGACTCCACCAAAAATCTGTTAGCATTAATAAATAAATTCAGCAAAATTTCAGAATACAAAATCAACACACAAAAATAAATTGCATTTCTATACACGAATGGTCAACTATCTTAAGAAAAAAAGCAAACAATTTCATTTGCAATAGCATTAAAACAATAAAATATTTAGGAATAAATTTAACCCACACTGGTGAAAGACCTGTACACTGACTTTGATGAAAGAAATTGCAGAAGACACAAATAAATGGAAAGATATCTGTGTTCATGGGCTGGAAGAATTAATATTTTTTAAAATGTCCATATCACCTGAAGCCATATATAGATTCAATGCAATTCCTGTCAAAATTCCCATAGTATTTTCAAAGAAAATGAAAAAAGTCCTAAAATTTAGATGACACCACTAAAGACACTGAATAGCCAAAGTGACAATGAAAAAGAAGAACAAAGCTGGAGGCTTTACACTTCCTGATTTCAAACTATAATGCAAAACTATAGTAATAAAAACAGTATGGTACTGGTATAAAAATAAACACATGGACCAATGGAACAGAATCAAGAGCCCAGAAATAAACCTATGTATACAGAGTCAATTAATATTTGATAAGGAAGTTAAGAATACTCAGTGGAGAAAAGATAACCTTTTTAATAAGTAGTATTGGGAAAACTGGATATCCACACACAAAAGAATGAAATTGGACCCCTATTTCATACCACTTACAAAAATTAACTCAAAAGTAGATTAAAGACTTAAATGTGATATCTAACACCATAAAATTCCTAAAGGAAAACATAGGGACATTGGTCTTGGCAAAGACTTTTTTGGTTATGACACCAAAAGGAACAAAAGCAAAAATAAACAAGTAAAACAACATCAAACTAAAGAGCTTCTGCTTGAAAATGGGCAGAGGACCTGAATAGACATCTCTCCAAAGAAGACACACAGATGGCCAACTGGTACATGAAAGGATGCTCAATATCACTAATCATCAGGGAAATGCAAATCAAAACCACAGTGAAATGTCGCCTCACACCAGTTTATAATGGCTATTAACAAAACCAGAAAAGTTAACAAGTATTGACGAAACTACAGAGAAAAACAAACCTTTGTGTATTTTGGGTGGGAATATAAGTTGGTGCAGCCACTATGGAAAACAGTATGGAGTTGCTAAAAAAAAAATTGAAAATAGAAGTATCATATGATCCAGCAATCCCATTTTGAATATATTTAGCCAAAGAAATGAAATCACTATCTCAAAGAGATATCTGCACTACTATGTTCATAGCAGCATTATTTACAATAAAGAAGTTCTAAAAATCAAAGTGTAAGCATACAAACAACTCAATAGAAAAATAAGCAAAGACTTAGGTATCTCATTTGCTTTACCCTAGTTCCAACCCTGATGTAGAGATTAAATGAAATAAGGTAAATAAAGGGCTTAAGCATATTAAACTTAAAATAAAGTGTCTGGCACATAGGAAGATCTTAGGAAATGATATTTATAATTATGATTCTGACTTACTCTTAATATTATTTATTTTTATTTTGTTATTTTATTGTTATTATCAATCTGACTTAATCTCTTAGCTCTCCATTTCTTTTCATTAAACTGAAAATATAATGAAAATCCCTTTGGAGAGAAAGCATTCATGTGAAAATGCAATGGATTCAACTTAGCTATTCTCTCATCCATTTATTCATTTGGCAACATTTTATAGAGTGCCTGGGATATGCCAGAGTTATGTTGTTTACTGGAGATAGAGAATAAATAAGGCACAGTCGGTGTTCTCAAAGAGCTCACAGCCAGGGGTCACAGGAGAGGACAAATTCAGGTAATGATAGCAATATGGCAACTGCTATAACAGAGGGATTAGCTGGGTCTAGTGTAGCCCAGAGGAGAAATCACCTATGTTTGGTAAGATCAAAGAAATCTTCCAGCTGGCAGTGATAGTGGATCCAAGTCATGAAAAATGGATGGTACTTCAGAAGCCTTCCAAAATATAATGGGTTCTTTTTCCCCAGTGTATTCCTCCATACAGTGAAAATGCATAGAGAAGAATCACATTTCTCTGAGATGAAGTAGACTGCAGAGACCATCAGGTGCCAGTGGTAATCAACCAGAGGCAGTACCGCCCTCAGGGGGCATTCCAATAGCACCGAATTATTTTTAGCTGCCATAATAACCGGGGTAGGGTTGCTAGCATTCTGACGGCAGGGAGCTAGAGATAAGAAACATCTTGCAATACACAGACCAGTCCAGCATATGGAAGAATTGCCTTTACAAAATGCCAGCAACGTTTCCTTTGAGAAGCACTGAAGACAACTCACTGTTTATAAATACATATGAAGTCAAAAAGGGGGAGACAAAAATGCCAAAGACTTTGGGAGAGTTATGTGCACCCTGTGGTGGCCCAGATCTTCCTAGAGCTAGCCTCAGCCTTGGAGTCTCTTCCAGTTTGTGTATCACAAGCATTCCCTGTGGCACAATCAAGTGTGGATTATGCAAGCTGGCCCAAACCATGTTGACCAGAAAGTTTACATTGTAACCTCCGAAAATGTCTTGTGATTTGTCAGTTAAGTGTCCCTGATCTTTCCTTCTTCCACATCTGTCTTTCTAATGCTTGAAGAAATACCTTTTTCCTTTCCATCAATGTTCTATCAATAAATATTCATTCCTCCTCAAAGTTCCACACATATGATGATCTCTGTATCTAAATTGAAAGTTTAAAAAAAATACTATTTTCTTTTACTGAAACGCACACATTAAACTATCTCTTAAACCAGGAGGAATTGTTTTTTGCAGCTGTTTTTAACAGGTTGTATTTCATAAAGAGTCAGTTTTCAACTCACCAGGAAATTTCACTGGACTGAGGAATTTTTCTTACACTGAAGTATGATCAGAGAAAAAAATTTGACCTAGAAAATGTGAAATCTTTACTTGACAGTATTAAACAGTATTTCTCATAGTTATCTACAAATTAATAATGATCTTCATAAGCCTGAACATTTTTCCTGTACAACTTTTGTATTATAAAAACTAACTCCTGATGGAAAAGAAACTTCAGTGGGTTCAATATGATTTCTGATTTATAAAATAAATGAATAAGTAATTTTAAAAATTTGCTGCCATAAGATAGACTTGTAAATTTTTAACAATATTCACTAAAATTTAAAGTTTATATATTTTACCACTTTGCTATATATCTTGGTGTAACAGTTAGCATAAAGTCAGCAGATGTTATTGTGTGTTTTACATTTAATTCTAAAGACTCAGTTGTATAGTCATTGCAGCAAGATCATGTTTGACACCCCTGGAAAGCCAAGGTAATTCAGGACCAGAACGTACAACTTGGGGCAGATGGTAATTGCTCTGGCTCTGAATTTCTTTGTAGCTTATCACTAATATTTTGCCAGACCATAGTAATATAGAACTACAAGAGATTTCAACTTTCTTCCAACTGGGAAAATTTGTTTTTCATAGCTGGAAACGACCACAGAGGTTTTCAAAATAATTCCCCTATATGGATGGAGAAGGAGAGACCTTGCACAAACTCACATGATGACATAAAGGGGAAGTCAGAATTGAAAGTCAAATTGGTCTCATGGGCTTATAAAATCAGCATTAGAAAGGCCCTGGGGTCACTTAGTAACTACCCTGCTCCCCCACCCAGGTATTCTCTATTATCTGATTACCAGTCCAAGGCTGTATCAATGTTCCATGACTTTGCAACAATCCACACTGATGATGATCCTGTATACAAATTTAAGAGAGTTTTAAAATTCATTTTCCTTTACTGAAATGCACAAATTAAGTTCTTTATTTATTATGCCAGGAAGAAGCAAGAGAGTCTCTGAGCAAGCAAAAATTTTCATTAAATCCACACTCATTATTTATTGGAAATACTCCAGATTCCCACATGGAGCCTTTCAGTACCTTCTTTATATACACTTTATACACACAAGATCCTCCAAGGAGAAACAGAACATTAGAAGCAAGAGTTGGCCACAAGGGCTGAGACAGGAAAACTAAAAGGACAGAAATGAAGTTAAGACGTTTAAGTATGGCCATTTAGTAGTAGAGGTACTCACAGCCAATGTGTTTCCAAGGTGGGGGAAGAAGAGTCTCAATTATCTAAACCTTAAGTTATTAGCATAGGTACCACTCAGGCTTATTTTCAGTGAGTTCATCCCCATTTTCCTGATCTTACTTAGAAAAGCATGTTTTGCCCAATGGAGACTCAAGCCATCAAAAAGAAATATTTTAAAAAGTAGTGAAGGTACATTTCTCAGAATTAGAAAAAAAATCTGAAAGATTTCAGATTGAAAGAGGAGAGATGAGGGGTGGGGAATATATATGGGTATATCATAATGAAATTAAAAGAGAAAATTCTAAAACTTCCAAAGGAAAAATACAGATCCTACATGAAGGAACAAGAGTCAGATGACATTTGATTTTCCAGCAGCAGCAATGATGCAAGAAGGTAATGAAGTAACATTGAGTATTGAAGAAAAAGAACTTAGAATCCAAAATATAATTTCTAGCCAGACTGCCATTCATATATGAAGGCATGATAAAAATATTCCCTGGCACACAATGTTAAAGAGATTTTTCCTCACAAAGGCACACATTGAAAAGGGATCAAATACTTTTGTAAAATTTTGTAGTTGTCTAAAAAATAAGTTAGGACTAAAGAAAAAGAGAAATGTAACTATAATAATCCATAGTTTATCCAGAGTTTTAAAATTTAGACAATATCAGTATGGTGGGTATGGATGGAGAGCTAAGGAATGTGAGAGGCTAAGTTCTTACCTTATGTAAGTTGATGTGGGTACCAATTTTTAAAATATAATATAGAATTTTTAAAATAAATCATGGGATATGCGGAAATAATCTACTAAAATACCAGAAACTAGCTCACGTATATGCGTACTTCAAGTAAAAATAAGTGGATGAAATTCATCAATGAAAAGACAAAAAATTAGATTAGATTTTATTAATCCATGTATATGCTATTTACAAAAGACACATTTAAAATACAAGGTTAAGGGCTTCCCTGGTGGTGCAGTGGCTGGGAGGCCGCCTGCCGATGCAGGGGACACGGGTTCCTGCCCCAGTCCGGAAAGATCCCACGTGCCATGGAGCAGCTGGGCCCGTGAGCCATGGCCGCTGAGCCTGCGCATCCGGAGCCTGTGCTCTGCAATGGGAGAGGCCACAACAGTGAGAGGCCCACGTACCGCAAAAAAAAAAACAAACAAAAAAAACTGAACGAAAGAGGAAAGCTCTATATGACCATTTTGATAGATGCAGAAAAACATTTGGTAACATTCACCATCCATTCATGATAAGACTCTTAGTAAATTAGGAATAGAAGGAAATTTCCTTAACTCAGTAAGCAACATCATTTAAAATAGACACCACTCTAAATGGGAAACTGCAAGAAGCATTCTCTGTAAAGTTAAGAATGAGAGAAAAATATATTGTGTCATCACATCTGGGCAACCTTGAATTGAAGAGTTTAGCCAGTGCTATAAGACCAGAATAAATGAATAGTTTAGAAAAATATAGAAAGTCGGAAATAAAATTGTCATTTACCAATAAATGATTAGAGGTAGCAAAAGAGTTTAGCAAGGTGACTGTGCACAAGATCAATATAAAAATTTCAACTGCTATTCTAAACACAAGCTGAAACATATTGAAAACAATTAAAGAGAAGGCACTATGTAAGCTACAACTGTTAAAAGAAGTTCAAGACCACTATAAAGAAAATTTTAAACATTTACAAAGATATAGTAAAAGAAACACATATAAATGGATAAATATATTCACGAGTAGACAGTTTTAATAGTGTCATTTCTCCCCAGTCAATCCCTAGAGTCAATCAAAATCCCAACAGGGATTTTTTAAATGAATTATAAGAAGCTGATATATATGAAAGAGTTAAAAGCCAAAAGTAGCCAGGATACTTCTAAAAAAGAACAAGGACAAGGAACTTGTTTTCCCAAGTAGCAGGAACTCCATAGGGTCACCATAAGGGCAGCCCCAAGTTGATGAGCTTCACATGCCTCATACACATACACATCTGGCAATCCATCTTTTCATGCCCCATTCTTAAATTCAAGTGGAGAGCTTGAGTATCACCACTGTCTTGTACATTTCAGCTTTGATGAACTTTCAACATTCTAATCAGCTTATGCCTCCTTCTAGCCTAATCAGACTCACATAGAAACAAACATTTAAACGACCAACTACTGTAGTAGAGTACATACAGGTCAAGTGTCGATACAACAAAATCAGGAGGCAAGAACCATTTTTGCATTTGACATCACAGTTAAGACCCTCTGCGTCTTGATGAATGAGATTGGTGGTCTGCGGCACGGTACTGAGGTGTCATTCAGACGTTGTGCCCTTGTGCAATCTCTAAAGGAAAAGATGGAGGAGGACCTAGTAATTTGTATGAGTACTTTGTATTAGGAGCAACTTCATACTTTATAAAACAACTGTTAACTACAGGAAGGGGGGATAATGGAGAGAACTATCCCCCAAACTGCCCCTTACTCATCACAGTCAGTCTGTACACAGTAATTCCTTTGAGCCTGTTGATCACAGGCTCTCTAGTGCCTGTGTTTATGTCTGAGGTCTGTTGTGAGCAATCCTGGAGTGATGATGAACTCCTGCTCCTACTCCAGCCTCTTCATAGCTCAGTGGCAGGGGGAGACCAGAGTTGTCTGGAGGAGATTGGGAAACTAGACAGGAGAACAGGTTAAGCTGGCACTGATCTCCTATTCCACTCCACCTGCCCGTTTGCCCTTGCATAGACAGAGGGGCTCTCTCCTCTTCCCTCCTGTGTGTTTTCCCCAAATAACCAACCAGACTTGTTTCATCAATATTCAAAATGGATCGAGTCGTAGTCTACACATGTCCTCTCTATTTGGAGCTCTTTCTCAAACCAGGCTTGGTGTGGTCTACAAGGGTGGAGAGTGTGTGATAGACCACAGACACATTTCATGAGCTCAACAAGGCCCAAGCTTTTGGACAACATGTTGTGACTCCAGAGAAGCCTTAGGTATGTAATGGGATTCTCTTTTCTTGGCTTCTAAAAACTCCTAAGCGTAAGTATTGCAAGTCAACTTAGCTCTGAAGGAAAAATATGGGTTAAAAGACAGAAAGCCTGCTCCCCATGTGCTACCAGGGAGTTAGTGGTGTGGGATCAGGCAAGTTCCACCCCCTTTAGATTTCACTTTTCTCATCTGTGGCATGGGAGTGTCTTGAAATCTTGTCTCTTTCTAGTGTTCTGTGATTCTAAGGAAGGTCCTTGAGAAAACTGAGATCCAGGCACAGAATGGCCACCAGGAAGGCAGGCCACAAGGTGTCTGCCTGATGACCCTTTGGAAATTGGCAACAATGCATTTCTCCTTTTATACTTTCCAAGAATTCTAATGGGCCATCAAGTATCAAATCAGGACCATTGCAACATCCCTAAATGAGTTATCTTTAATCTTCCTCCATTCTTAAGTCTTGCTCATTTCAGTTCAGTTGAAACTGCATCCTACCCTGTGGTTTGCAGAAAAAGTCCACAGTGGTTTTTTCTCCTGGTTTCAATTTAGGGGCCACTCTCCACTAATCACTAGATGCCTGTATGTTTTCTAATAAGTCCTCTTTTGCCAGGTTTTGAGTTAACATGCTTCCTCTGCCCTGGGTCTGAAGCTCTGCCACATCAGTGGTAGCGGAGACACTTCAGCCTTCATTATGAGCTATGTTCCTAAGGCACGAATAAAGCCAAAATAACAATTAGCTTCATGTAAATATTGAGCCACACCATTTCCTTCTCATGTTCTAGAGAAGGCCTGAGCTTGTCCTGGTAAAATGTCTGGATGCGATGGATTTAATCTCTTGTGGATAGTTGAATCTTATATCCTAATCAGGGTCCTGAAGAGGGCTCCCTGGGACTCTTGTGGGCTTAGGGAGGGTCAGCTTAGTGGCTGGTCTCCCCACACCATTTGTGTTGGGCATCTTGTGGGGGCAGTAGGTCTCTCTCTAAGACAGTACCACTCCCACTCACCATCACGTCTAGTGATGTTTGTGCAATATGGCGCCACAGTCTATGACCACATCTGTTTCAACGGTTTGCTATGGGGTCTTCAGGCTCGATTCCATCTTGAGGATCTGATGCTCTCCGAGGGAAGCAGAATTTGTTCGTTTGTTCATTTGTTTTTGAAAACACAAATACCCAAGCTACTTTTCATCCCTGGATTGGCCTTTGGGCTTAATTGAATACACTCAGAAATGATCATCTGGGCTACCTGAATTAATCTGCTTGTGCCCCTAGAGGCTTCTGCTTAAGCCCTGAGTGCTAGGGATCCTGCCAACAGCCCGATCCTCACTCCCTCCCACCTTGTCTGGTCTGCACAGGGGCACAGCCACACAAAGCCATGGTTCCTACTGCTGAAGGGATGTTAAGGATCACCCACACGAGTCGCTAACCCAAGTCTTCAAGTTCCTAGGGGTCCAAGCAGAACAAAATATTCCCCACTTTCACCAACGTCCCTAAAATTCAACACAAGGGCTCCTTTATTATACAGGATCTTGTTGCTAATTGTTGCTAATCAGACAGGACAAAACAAGAAGGAAATAGAGTGTCCCAGCCTGGGTACCCCAGAAAAGGATGCTGAGGGAATCTGGCAAAATGTCTATTTGGGATGGATACCTGTGAAGGGAAAGAGAAGCTGCAAGACTGGGTGGAGGGAGAAGCTGAGGTGTGATGCAGGCCGGGCAAAGCCTCCACCATCCAGTAGGGGACCTCTAGAGACAGGGCTGTCCCTCAGAGGTCCCACACGGTGGGCACACGGCTGGTCCTCCGTGCTTCTCTTGCTTGGCCAATCAGCTGATACAGGCTGCCCCCAGAGGGTGTGGCCTCGCACGAGACAGCTCCCTGTGGCTGCCGTGGCTGCTGACCTCACTCCCGATGGCTGGGGCAACACGTCCTTTCTTGAAGGGGGTCGGCCTTCGATAGGGATGTGCACTTGCGGTGCTACGTACTCATGGCCCCTGGGTTATGGCTCTTGATTCCACTAAAGCGTCAACTGGGCGTCCAGGGATGGAATGCAACAAATCTTCCCTGTCCGTCAGACTGGGCGTCAAACCTGATGGAGGCCAGCCAGAACAATGCTCCCTTCCTGGATGATATCTCCAGTGGGCAGGTTGCATCTGGAAGCATGATAAGTCGGCTCACTGCTCAGTCACCTGGGCCTCTGGCCAGTCCCAGAACAAATTCAGAGCATCTACACCCAGCACCACGCTGCATACATCTCTTCGTTCAGCTCGTCTCTTTGCCTCTAACGGCCAACATTGCAGTGATCTTATAAAGAGGCAAACTTCTCTGCCTTAATTAGACATGACTCTTATTGCAAAATGCACTTGGAAATGAGCACGTTTTCAGTATCTACCAGTAGGCATTGTGTGATATGAAACGGATGACATTTGCTTTCCTTAGACTCCTACAAAAGTGTTTATTTTTACAGAGTCCGTCAAACTGCAAATTAGCACGCACGCATCCCTTCCTGTTCTCCCCTCCCATCTGGCTTCCTCGCAGAAATTACATTCTTCTCAGTTTGCCCAAACTGTTAGCACACAATTCGGCTCCCATTTGCTTGGTGTCAATTTAATATTGCATTAATTAGACAGTTAGAGAAGGGCCCAAGAAGATTCCCAGCGAACATGCTTTAAGGGGGGGCGGTCAGGTTGATTGGAAACGGCTCTTTTTCATTTTTAAATTTGTTTGGTTTTGCCTTAGCACAAAAATGCAACTTGATTAAAATCGCGGGAGCTGCTGATAAATTGGCTCCATGTGAGTAAAGTATCACCATGGAATCAGAACTGGATTGGATCCAAGAAAAGGATCCACCCCTCCTCGCCGGTACCCTGTGCCACCTTGAAGAAAAGAGTAACTCGTAGTTTTACTGATACCATGCAAACTGCCAGATGAAACGTGAAAAATTCAGTCTGATATGGGAGAGAAGGCAACTGTCGTTAGTCTCCACATAAAAACACCCACCTGGCTTTAGTCAAGGTGTGGGGGGCTGGGTCCGTCAGCGCGGCACGGTGGTCTGCACTCTGATCCCCAGCCCTGCAGTGCCCGGCTGTGAGATTGGGAGCTGACTGCTTTCCTCCCCGGCCTCAATTTCCTCACCTGGGAAAAATGATGATTAGGCCAACTTTGCAGGGTCAATACAAGGAACTCACAGAGAGGCTAGGTTATACTGACATGGACTATTCCGATGAAACTGAATAATCTGAAAATGACATGGAACTTTATAAAAACAGGCTCTGGCGATGAAGTCTTTTCTTTCTGTTTTTATTCAAATACTTGGCAACCTGGGGACTATTATATTTAGTAATGATAATTAAACTATTCCATGTGTTCTGGTACTCTCATAATATCATGAAACATTCATTCTGGAACAGATCTTAAAGCTAATCTGTTCTAATAGCACCATTTTCTAAATGCTCAAAGAGTTTAAGAAATTTAGAAATTCATATTTGGTACGTTAGGACACTAGCCTGGGTCCCGGAGTCCACAACCAGCATTCTGGCCTCTGTGCTAGGTCTTCTCCAAACCTGTCTATGCCCAGACAAGCTTCACTAACCAGAGGTTTGCTCTAGGAATTCCTTCACGGAGATGTCATGGAATTACCAAAGTTGAACATAGATCAGATTGAAAGATCTCCTGGACTGGTTTGGGATCTATTACTCCCTGGTCAGGGACCCACTACTCCCTGGTCAGGGACCCCCATGCTGCCTTCCTGGGTCTCTCTCCCAAAGGACACTTCATCTTCTCTGGCTTCTTCTCAAACCCTTAGTCTGTTGAGATTTCAAAAACTGTAGCAGAATTTAGGTCACTCTTAAGCCCTGGGTTTTCCAAAGAAGTGGGTTGATTTGAAGGGTTTCCTGGTGTGAGTTGACACAGAGTTCAGTCTATTTTAGTGTCAGCTCATTACCCTGCTCGAGCCTGGAATGGGGTCAGATGCATGACTGACTACCTGTGCCCCAACACCAGTGAGTGGCCCGCCCTGGTGAAGGCCGGCAGGGATGGCCCCTGAAATGGAAACCACCTTCAGGCAGGTGGGACCAGGAAGGCATGCGCAGCATCCATCGGAATGTCCCTGCTGGAATGACAACGCTGGTTTTCCACTTCAATTCCCACTCTTAAAGCAAAGAATATCAACTCTTCCCTTTCTCTGTGATGGAGATGTTAACGATATAAAAACATGCCAGAGAGAAAGTGGATTAGATTTCTGACGAGGGTCTCACCAGTGCCCAGTGTCTAAAATGTAACTACACAGAGTCAAAAAAGGGTTGGGTATTGACATTTATTTGGTATTTGTCAGGTATTTCTACCACATAACAGTGACCCTTATAGGGGCCCCCAAGGGCCCCATGAGGCAGGAATTTTGCTGTTCTCTCCATCGACCACAAAGAATGTTAGAAACTTATTCATAAAACCAGTGCACAAGAGCACCCCGCATCCAATCCACAGTTGGCCTGGCAGCCCCTCCTTTTGCATGTGCATCCTGGGACGGGCACTCTGCTCTGAGGGGTCTGCAAAGTCCTCAGTGGTCAGCGCCTCACAGACGGTGGGACCCCCCCTCACCACTCGCACCCTCACCTTCTGCAGCGTGGAGGAACGGAACTGCTTCCAGTTGCCAGATCCAGGAGCCCATGTATCCAAGCGCCCGCCCCCTCCAGCCCTGCCACGTGGCCCATTCCTGATCACAAGCTCTCTGTCTGCAGACGGCACTCTCTCTCCTTCTCTGTCTCTCTTCTCTCCTTCCCCCTTTCTCCTCTCTGGTGTAGCCACAGGGCCTGGGGGCTGTCCGAGCACGCGCTGTCTCACAATTAGGGGCACAAACCTCTTGTGTCCCTTTCACCCTCAGGCCCCCAGCGTCTGCCCACTGGGATGGCTTCATCAAGGTTTCCAACTCTAGGCATAGTTACTCCATTAGAAATAAATTCATTTCCTTACATTCAACTGTGCTATTTATTACCTTATTTTCTTGAAGAGAAGCACAGAGATCTGGGTCACATCTGACTGTCCCAGGGGCAGGACGCCCTGGGTTATGAGCCCAGCTCTGCCGCAAGCTCTCCGAATGACATTGGGCCATTCACTCTCCTTTTCTGGGCTTGGACTCGGGCTACAACACGAGGAGGTGAGGCTAAAGGGTTACTGGAGTCTCTTCTGACTGGAACGCTCTGGGATTCGGGGATGGGGGGGTAGGGGAGCAACATTCCTGGGGAGTGACACAATTCCAAACAGGGAGATCAAAGGGGCTCCGGGAGGGAGGCCCCAGCCAGGAGCTCACAGGCCCACGTCTGGGGTCAGTGATTGGCTCCTGCCACCACCTTCCTCTCCATGTGCTCGGGGCGGCAGGGTGGGCCAGACTGTGTGCCCAGCAGCAGAGTTCCCCCCGGAGCAGAGGCAGAAAGGTGGCGGTGGGGTGGAGAGGAGCCGTGACATCTGTATGGAACTTTCTGTTAGACAGATGCGAAGTTTAAACCTTTTAACCAACAGCAGTCCACTCCGGGCTTTCTCAGCGCCAGTGTGAGAACCGCGCTGTGCGGATACCTCTTAAAGTATTTGATGAGCGGCTGAAAGGCTGACAGGCTAACACTTCACTTCCTTCCAATTAGGGGCCTTTAACATCAAAGGCCCAGGGCCCACTCAGCCTGGCTCACTTGAATGAATTAGGGAAGAGAATGGATCCAGGAGTTGCTTCCTTCTCTCCCTCGCAGAGACGTGGGGCTCTGGGGGCTTTAATAAGATGTTGGAGGTCACCAGGGTCAGGCTCTGACTGGGGGCAGCGGGGAAACTGCCAGAGTGTTTCAATATGTGCGGTGTTTGTCCTGCAATCAGGCCCCCCGCTGGAGCCTCCCCTGGTGGGGCCCGTCTTGTGAGGACCCTTCCGGAGACGGAGCGCGCAGGCAGGCTGGGCCCTGGGTCCCACTCGGGTGGGTGTTCTAGGCCTGGGTGCAACCAGTGAAACCTGGGAGCGCCAGGCCTATTGGTTTCGCGGCAGCTTTTTCTGGAGACCCCAGACCTGCGATCATGGTGATGAGGTGGCCGGGAACACACCCACATCAGGGGCCCGTCCGTCATCTTCAGAGGTTCGTTGTGGCAACACGAGGTGGAATGAGGGCAGGAGAGATTCTCAGCACGGGGCTGGCTGGCCCTTGGCATCAATCAGAGAGAGAATGCAACTGTGTAAACAGTCAGAACCAGAGGAGGAAAGAGAGCTTCTTTTTCTATTTCATTTCACTTTGTTTGCAAGAGACCCGAATCTCCCCTGCAGAAGCTCTGGCCAATCATTTTCAGCTCCTGCCTGTGAGTCCCTGTGTCAGGCAACTGTCCATCCTACAAGGCTATATCCATTCCGCGGTGAGCAGCTCTCAGGGTCAGCAAGAGCATCCTTCTGTCGAGTTAGAGGGTGCAATGCCCACTCAACCAACCCTGTCCTGCTTCACGCAGTTGAGCAAAGAGTAGGATCTCTGGAGCCAGATGAACCTGGATTCAAAGCCTGGCTCCATCCTTCCACCGTCTGTATACAGGGGAGTTACTTTGACTTTAAGCTTCTGCTTCCTCTTCGGCAAATGGAGGTTTTCGCAATATACGTAAATGTTTATAAAGCACCTATTACTAACTATGTATCTAAGTACATAGTTAGTACTTAGTGAGAGGTTCTTATTATCTATCACCTCTTATGCCCAGTGAGGTTTCTCTTCTTCATAACATCCTCCACTCCACCCCCACTTCATTGCAGGATGAGAAATGCCTGGTGGGGTCCACAAAGAGAGAGGTCTCTGGTGACAGAGGAATAAAGATGACCTTCTACACTGAGGATGGATGGAGCAGGTTCCAAGTCCAGGTGAAGTCTAGTAAAGTGGGGGGGCACATGGCACAGAAAGGACCAACAACCTCACAGGAGTCTGAAATGAACAAGAGACATTTAGAGGACAGTGGGGTAGTGCGATTTGTCTGGAACGTTGGATAAAAGACAGAGAGGAGGCTGTAGAGCCAGGGCCGGGCTCTTGTGGGAAGAGCTTTGAGAGTCATGCTAAGTCACTTCGGGAAGAACTGCGAAACCCATAAGTTGGACGTTTGCAATAAACCTATGATCATTTTTGATCCTTACAACAAAGCAAAGAAGTAAGTATTTTTGTGCCCATTTTACGGATGTGGATACTGAGGCTAAGGGAGCTCCAGTGACTTATCTGAGAAGAAATCTCTAGAACCTACATCTTCTAACATCAAATCCAGATTCATGAAATCTGTGGTCTTGCTGAAAACACAAAAGCAATACAAACAGATAAGAAAAAGGTGATGGGGAGAACTCAGGGTGGGTTGGACCAGTAAGAGAAACTTCCTGAAGGAGGTGGGCTTTACTTTGAATCTCTTCCACATTGAACTCCATCAGCTCCTTAAAATCCTGCAACTATGCCATCAATCATCCAGCTCTAAGAAGAGACAGCTAGTGATGTGTTTATAATCCAGAGTCTGTCTTTATAAATATTTGAGGGATTCACAAAATCCTGGAAATGATATTATGTATGTGTTGGTGATGGTGGTGGCTGTGAAGTGTGGACTAACATGTATAAGCACCTGCTGTTTGCAAGGAGCATTTTCCAAAGCTCTCTGTGTTCATCTTCACCCAACCCTGAGTGGTGGGCATTTTAATCTCCATTTTCCAGGTGAGGAAACTGAGATGACAAAGGTTAAGTGACCTGCCCATGGTCAACCCTCAGTCTAAGAAATAGGTCTTTCTGGCTCCAAATCGTGGATTCTTTCCACTCCATTTATTTTACTTCTAAACTAAAAACTGATGCTCTGTCTGGCATCACACATCCTGTGCCTGATGATCCCAAGGCCTCAAAGTCACAGATGGGAGACTGAGGGAATATCACCTATGTTTCCACCTCCTAGAGCAGAAGCTGAGAGCCGAATCTAGCTAATCAACCATGCCCATTTTTACTTTGTGCTTTGAGTGAAAAAGATCCTCAGGACATCTCCAGGATCTGTGTTATAATTCACCATTGATGAGCTGGGTCATTATTTTTAAGGCTCCATCAATATCTCCCTGTGGCAAAGTCAGCTTTAAGCCACAGATATTTACATACAAATTGCAATGCATCCCTACACCTTAGTCACTTCCACTAGCAGCGGCCACTGCAATCATTTTTCTCCGCCCCCTTCTGCAGCAGCAGTGAAAGAGAACTCCAACCATAGTGTATGGAGCATGAACCGCTTCAGGATTCCGGGGCCCACGGGGGAGACAGGTCCCGTGTAGGTTGACATTCCAGCCCTCAAAGGGCTGTAGGTCTAACTGAAGTGGCAATCATCATAAGGGAACAGAAAACAGAAGAGGACAAGCCATGAATGTTTTCCTGTATTAGGTACACCGATCCTAGCAGTTTTCCAGAATTCCATGAAGCCAGGATTGCTTGAATAAGCTATAGCTTCCATCTCTGAGGCCCCATTAGACTGGAACAATCAGACAGCAAGGGAAGGACCAATTCCATAACTTTCTGCAGTTGACATAAAGCGCATTGCAATGTATCAAGCCACCAAGCCAAGAAATATGGTCAGCTTTCTTTCTTTTTTCTGGTCTTCAAAGCGTCATCCACAGATCTAGGCCTTGTGTTCTATGCATGAATATAGCAGAGATTTCACATTTAGAAAATAAGAATGGTGTGAAGTCATAAGAGAAGAAAGAATTTTCTGTACAAATTATATGTCATATATAAATTGGTATACGCTCTTATTATGAGCCTCAGTACCTATTGGAAAAAGAAAAGAGGCTGTTTGGGTTTGGCCATTGATTGTGTGGAGGTCTCAGAGATTTGGCAACCCAGATGGACTTTCTGGAGGCATTGGGGCTTGGATTAGGCCCTGAAGGTGAGGCAGGATTCGCCCAGCCATGCGAAGAAGGAAGGGTAAGAGGAAGATGGTGTCTTAAGACACAGAGGAAGGAATGAGCTGCTATATGTGGGCAAAGAGACCTGGCCACATGGCCCAGCAAGGGAAGTGTCTGCAGAGAGAGAAGCTGTGAGCAGACGGTGGCCCAACCCTCGTGATGAGGAGGCGGAAGAAACACCTGTTTCTTAGGGGTGCATCTGGGGGTGCCCCACAAAGTTGACTTTATGAGACCCTGAGATTCTCGGTGCAGTACTCCAGGCCTGAGTGCCCCCATGGGACCACGGAAACCATGGGTTCCAGCCAAAGAGCTCTGTCTCTGGTCCCTGCACACCTCAGGTGTCTGCTGCCCACGCCTATGTCACTGCCCTGCCTGCTTGTAACACCCTCACCCTCCCTTCTAAGCTTACCCGAAGCCCGTCACCTCTCCAAGGCTGGTTCACGGCATCCCCTCCACACCAAGCCTTACGTGATCCCGTTCACCTCACCAAACCTCCACTTCTTCATCTGTGAAATGGGGGGCATGACCTGCCTCTTCCCTGTGTGAGAGGGCTGTTCTGAGCATGAGAAAAACGGCTCGTGCCCTGGCAGGGACTACGAGAAGGGAGAAGCAGAGCTGAGGAAAGAGCTGGAAAGACCTGGACTGGAGTCCCAGCCCCGCCTCTTCTCAGGACAGCCCTGGGAAAGTGAAACGGGCTCTTCCAAACTCACGCCCATCATCTGGCAAAGGGTGCTCTGGTGACCACTTGAAGAGCTATTGGCCAGTGAGGCGAGGTAAACAGTGAACCGACTTAGCTGCGTTCCAGGCCAGTCAGAGGTACCACTCTGTGTTGCTTTGCTCCCTGTTGCTGTCTGTTGTTATCTCTTTTTCTCTTCCTTTCCTTTACTCCCCGAGAACTGAGCCAGCCCTGTCTCCTGGTCTCCCAGCCCAGATGATGATCACAGTTTCACAGATTACAGAGCGAGAGTGGCAGCTCCCAGTTTTTCCCAAACTGTGGGTGCAAACAGATGATTCACTGGGATGTTGGACTAATTACAAGATGTTGCTGAGTCTCTCTGTTCCCCTCCCCACGCCCCACGCCCCACACCAATTGAGGATGTGCTGGCCTCTATGGCAACCATCAACAGCGAGCTCATAAAATGGGCTCATCTTCCAGGGAGCGGGGCAGCTCCGGGAGCCATACTGCAAGTGTGTGGCCTCCAGGTACCTCCAGGTCACGGGGATTTATTAGTTGGAATCTGTGGTTCAGCAGATGACATTTTAAAAGGCGTTTTATTGCTTCATGACCTGTGTGCATTACAGGGTAATTCCGAGGCTTGGCGTCTGAGCAACTGTCCACAAGGCGATGGCTCCCACCGAGCTGCAGCACTGCCTGCCCAGCTCGGGAAATCCAGGTGTGACCACTCCCACCCCCCGTCCTCAGACCCAGTGTCTGAAATCCCAGGTTGCCCTCTCCTCCCAAGCTGGGGTTTGATGGCCAGCCCAGCGAGGAAGCTTTCCTGTAGAAAGAAGATTCTAATCAAGTCTCCCCAAAGGCCATAGAAGTCAGACTCTGCTATGCATATGGGGACACTGAGGCTCAGTGACGTGAGGGAGCCTTAATCAAAGTTGGACAGCTTGTATATGACAAAGTGTACACTGGAAGCCCAGAGTAGACCCCATCATCTTTCTATTCCACAAGCTACGCCTGCAAAATGCTTCCATTTACTTTAAAAGCAATGATCCACAGAGCATGCCTTGAAGGGTGATTCCTGGATTAGCATCACCAGTGATGTGCTGCAGAAAGTGGCCTGGAGACAGGGCTCTTAGGGAAATTCAGAGGCCACTGGAAGATGTGAACCCCTCTCTGAATGCACGGGGCAGCCTGGGTTGTCTGTGGCCTCTCAAAGCATCAGCATGGCACACAGCGTACAGCCTGATTCTAGCAGCCCTTTGAAAATGAGTGCAGGAGCCCCTCTTCTAGACCACACAGTCTGACTTGGAGGCTTCCTGCCTCCTCTCGGGTTTTCCTTGATCATAGCACCAATGCCAAGTACAGGCAGACCTTGGAGATATTGCAGGTTCAGATCCAGACCATAGCAATAAGGCAAATAGCACAGTAAAGCAAGTCACACAAATTTTTTGGCTTCTCAGTGCATATAAAATGTATGTTTACACTACACTGTAGTCCATTAAGTGTGCAATAGCATAATGTTAAAAAAAGCAATGGGGCCTCCCTGGTGGCGCAGTGTTTGAGAGTCCGCCTGCCGATGCAGGAGACACGGGTTCGTGCCCCCGTCCGGGAAGATCCCACATGCCGCGGAGCGGCTGGGCCCGTGAGCCATGGCCGCTGAGCCTGCGCGTCCAGAGCCTGTGCTCCGCAACGGGAGAGGCCACAACAGTGAGAGGCCCGCGTACCGCAAAAAAAAAAAAAAAAAAGCAATTTACGTACCTTAACTAGAAATGCTCTATTGCTGAAAAATGCTAACAATCCTCTGAGCCTAATCTTTGTGCTGGTGGAGGGTCTTGCCCCGGTGTTGATGGCTGCTGGCTGAACAGGTTGGCGGCTGGAGTAATTTCTTAAAGTAAGACAGCAGTGAAGTCTGTTACCTCGATTGACTCTTCCTTTCATGAATGATTTTTCCATAGTATGTAATGCTGTTTGATAGCATTTTATCCACAGTAGAGCTTCTTTCAAAATTGGAGTCAATCCTCTCAAACCCTGTCGCTGCTTTATCAACTGAGTTTACATAATATTCTCAGTCTTTTGTTGTCGTTGCAACAATCTTCACAGCATCTTCACCAGGAGCAGATTCCATCTCAAGAACCACTTTCATTGCTCATCCATAGGAAGCAACTCCTCTTCAGTTTAAGTTTTAGCATGAGATGCAGGACTTCAGTCACATCTTCAGGCTCCATTTCTAATTCTAGTTGTCTTGCTATTTCCACCACATCTGCAGTTACAATGAAAACATCAGAGATCACTGATCATAGATCACCATACAAATATAATAAAAGTAAAAAGTTTGAAATATTATGAGAATTATGAAAATGTGACACAGAGACACGAAGAGAGCAAATGACATTGGAAAAATGGCACCAACAGCCTTGCTCGATGCAGGGCTGCCACAGACCTTCAACTTGTAAAAAAAAAAAAAAAAAAAACAAGAAACAAAAACAAAAAACAACAGAACAAAACCTCAGTATCTGCAAAACAGAATAAAATGAAGTATATCCACTTTATAATTATCTATACCACCTTCCAACCTGGTTCCTAAACAGTGAACTTCTATGGACAGAGACCAGGATGACCCACTCCTGTGTCCCCAGGACCTTCCCTGGTGTGTGGCTCAGAGTAGCAGCTCATTATATGTAGATTTTGTTGAGTTGAGCTCCAAACCTGCTACCTTGGGGAAAGCTGTCTCTTCCTTTCATCATTCTTCTGGTGAGTATGGAAGCATTGAAGAACATGCTTCCGGCCCTGGTACATGCATTTCATGCAGGCAATGCAAATTTTGCAAGACTCAGCCCATTCTTGGTTGGATGAGGTTTGGATGATAAAAGTTACACACACACACACACACACACACACACACACACTGCTATTTTGTCAAACACCAGCCTTCTGGGAGCAGAGATGTGTGTACTCCTTTATCGGTTTCATATGCAAGATCAATGAAACACATAGTTGAGCCTGAAACGATAAGGATCTTTTCCCCAGACTTCCAGCTGTTCCTATTTCCTGGAGCCAACTCAGTCTTGGCTCAGTCCAACAGACGTCTACTGAGTGTCTACTCTGAGCCAATAATAGAGTGAGACATTAGAACGACAAAAACAAACAAGGTAGAGTGCCTACTCTCAGAAGTCCATTGTCTGGGGCTTCCCTGGTGGCACAGTGGTTAAGAATCTGCCTCCCAATGCAGGGGACAAGGGTTCGAGCCCTGGTCCGGGAAGATCCCACATGCCACGGAGCAACTAAGCCTGTGTGCCACAACTACTGAGCCCACGTGTCACAACTACTGAAGCCCGTGTGCCTAGAGCCCACGCTCCGCCACAAGAGAAGCCACCGCAATGAGAAGCCCGTGCACGGCAACGAAGAGTAGCCCCCGCTCGCCACAACTAGAGAAAGCCTGGGAGCAGCAATGAAGACCCAACACAGCCAAAAATAAAATAAATAAATTTATTAAAAAAAAAAAAAGAAGAAGAAGTCCACTGACTGTGGGAGGAGGAAAATGAGAAATCAGATCATTAGGGCATAAAATGACGTGTGCTGTGTAAGAGGCCCACAAGTATATGGAAGCGTAGAAGTGGGTTCATGAACTTGGGTGACCATGAGGTCAACATCCATTGGAGACGATATCAGAGCTATGCGTTAGAGAGTAAACACAAGTGGTGGTGTGCAGAGCTTGGGAGGACGTCACAGGCAGGGTAGACAGCATCAGCGAACATATGGAGGTGAGAAAGGGTTTGGTGCCCACAGGGAACTTGATACTATTCAGAAGTTACAGAATGGCAGATTGGGGAAAATAGGGACCCCATGACAGAGATTTTATATGCCAGCCTAAGGAGATTTAACTCTATGGTGTGGGCAACAGGGAGCTGTTAAAGGACATTAAGTGCGGTAGTAAAGACCCATCTGCCTTAGGGAGATCCCTTTGGTGACCACGTATAGGATGGCTTGACGTTACAGCTGATGGAGGAAAGGAGATTAGTTACAAGACAACTGTAACATCCCAGAGGGAAGATGATGAGTCTTAGTTGAGGGCAGAGGAGACGGGATGGAAAGAAAGGAAAGTTTCCTGAGCTCCAGGGGATATAGGACCACCAGGCTTCAGTGAGCAATTAGATGTGCACAACATAACCTTCCTCATTGGAGCTGCCACTCTGGGGCCATGAGCTTATCCTGGCCTGAGGGGTACTAGGGGCCTGTGGGTGGGCTCACGGGCTTCACAGAGCCCAATTGGAAATATGCCAGGTGGGGCCATAGCCTTGTCCCTTGGATTGACTGGGCAGGACACAGGGCATCAAGAATGGAGGGAAAGTAGCCAACATCTTGGGAGAAGAACTGTAGATTCATAAAGCACACAAGTGCTGGGCAGTCGGTGACTACCTCTGCAACCATCCGGCTCTCCAAAGGTGCAATTTGGTTATGGCCATGGCCAGATTCATTTAACTGGTAGCTTTCGGAATGTTTTTGCTTTCCAATCTTCATAGAAAGGAAACTAGCACTGTGGTGGGTGGACAAGCTTCTCTAGCTACAAGGAGAGGGACCGGGCCTTTGATGAACCCGGTTAATAATCAATAGCACGTGTTCATGCTACCCTGCCTGACTCACGTGACTGCTAGGTAAGGCAGTGAGGTCAGGCAAGGGGGAAGACAAGGGCAGGTGGCTGATATAGTTTGCCAGTATCAACAGTGATCAACAGGGCTGGAGTACGGCAATAAGACAGGAGAGCACATGCCCTTGAATTTGGGGGGACAGCAACATTGAAGTCCTGTCCCTACTGTTGAGTAGCCATTGGGCCCTGTGTAAAACCCTGCCTCTCTCTTGACCTGTCCACTCATCTCCTTAAGTGGGGATACTAGTGCCTACTTCACAGATTTTCACTGACAATCCAGTGTGTGGCAGTAAAGAACAGTGGTTAAAGAAAGAGCGTAAGTTTGGGGTGACGATCTCCACTCAACTTCCAGTTCCATCACCTATAAGCAGTGTACCTTTGGCGCATCCCCTGAGCTCTCCGCATGTGCCTATCCTTCTAAAAAGTGGAGTAACAATGGTACTCACATCATAGGATAATGTTAGGATTAAAGACGACACACATGTTGTTGGCACCTAGAAGGAGCCCATTCAATGGGAAGGTGATCGTGACGTAACTGAGCTGAGCCCTTTATTCAAAGAGCGAGGAGGCTTAGGGTACTTTGGACGCCGATAGAGCAGGAGGACAATACTTAACCACTGATTCAGTGGCAAGCATCTTCTACGTATGTACTATTCTTGTCATTCCTGTAGGCCCAGCTCCATCACTTATTATTCCATCTTACAGACAAGACTGGAGGTATAAAGAAATTCAGTGACTTGCCCAGGAGGATATGAACCCCATATAATTCCTCCATGGGTTAAGAGCCCCTGCTCTTAACCACTACATGGCATACCTCTTCCCGTCATGGTGGCCACTGGCTCCTGCACTGAACTGTCCTTCCAATGGCCTGGCATTTGTCGAAGACCTACTGTAAGCCAGGCAGGTGCCAGACACTTGACACAATCTCACTGCATTGCCATAACCATGTGAGCTGGCTACCATTGCCCGTATTTCACAGGCTAGATGACACACTTGAGAGGTCTTCGCCCACTTCCTTGGGCCATGATGCGGACCTGGGTCTGCTAGACTTGTGCTCTTGCCCTGACACCACCGTGTTCCTGCCATTGGGAAGAGATAGAGCAGAAGGGTAGGGGTGACCATCCGTACCTTGCATCTTTGTTCATGGCCCTTTCACAGACCTTTTCTTTTCTCTTCAAAGAAGGTATTGTCATCCCGGTTATACATGGGGAACCTGAGGATGAAACAGATTAAGCAACTTGCCCAAGGTCACAAAGCAAGCCTGCAGCACCTATAGCTCATCACCTTCCCATCAGATGACACGGAGGGAGTGGCATTTAATTCACAGCTCGTTTCAGAAAACGAAGACATTTTTCTGGGTCAGATCCCGGACAACCAGCCCTCGTTTCAGAATTTGGGGAAGGGCCTTGGGAGGGGCAGACCACGCACCCCGCCGGTGACTAGGAGCTACACACACGGCCCCTACCTATGGGCTGGCAGCATTGGATGCTGCTTTAATTAGGTCGCCATGGTAACGAGCTACAGGAGAACAATAGACAGTTGTGTACTTGTGAAAATCATCAGCCTCAGAAAAGGCCCCGCTAAACTGTAATTATTCTGGAGCAGAAGCAGATCTTCATTTCGTTGAGAGAAATAAACTGCCATCCTCACCTCGGTACTTGCGGATGTTATTTGAACATCAAAGTCTGGGATTCCAAACGGGCTTATTGTTTGAATTTATATTTTGAACATGTTAAAACCTCATATAAAGATGATCATCTTTACACCCTGGGCTCTGAGTTGTGTGTTCCCAGAAGGGAGCTGAGAGCAAGGTAAGGAAGGTAATAATAATCACATAGGTGGCATTTACTGAGTACAGAAGTGCCGAATGTTTTATACGGTCTCCCCCTAATCATCACTGTAAAAGCTTGCCAGGGGTGTGTTAAGCCCCACTTTACAAGGCAGAAAGCCGGCTGAGGGTCCTTACCGGGGTCTTGACTCTGAGGCCCAAATGCTTTCCTTGAGCCACGTCGCTGTTCAAGGACAAAAGGAGATGCCCCCTTCCAGCTGCACTGCTAAGCAGCCCCCTGAGTCCCCCTTTGGATGAAATGTGTGGGTTTCCCTTTAATCCGGTTAGTTTTGCCAGTCTGATAAGATGCAGTTCACCCTGATCATCAGAGTCACCGAGACCCATAAATAACAGAAAGATCATTTAAAGATAAATTACAGACTGAAAGCAGGGGAAAACGCAATCCTTGGATTGTTGCTCTCCAGGCCCATCATAAATCTGTTGTCTTTTCGACTCTGCAGTGGCCAGGGTCACAGACTGTAAAGAGCTTCCACAAAGAAATCTGAAAAATCCCAGCAAGATGGGGCATGTGGGAGTCATAGGAAAGGCATTTGTATTCTCCGCCATCAGCCCGGGTTGAAGGATGCAGCCTGCAGGCTGGCCGGGCAGGATGGGTGGGTACCTACGCAGAGGAGCCAGCTGCTGCCTTGCCTGCTGGGATTTCGGGGCACCACGAAAAGACCCAAGTCCTGAAAATGCCTGACCTACTTTCACAAAGAGGAACGAAATTTCCAGTGTCGTAGCAGCAGGGAGCTACATTTCCCTTTGGAAATGGGACCCAGTGACCTCAATTCATCAGACCGAGGATGAGTCTGATTTTAGATTTTGTTTTTCCAGAGAGATCATAGTTGTGTTGGAGGAGAAGAGAGGTAGAATGGGTCAATAGTGAGATCGCAGGCCAGGGCTGAGGAGCAGCCAAGGGCCAAGAGGGGCTGAGGAAAGCGAACAGGGGGAGCTCCCCTGGCCCTGAAGCTGACCCTCGTTCTCTCGCAGGACAGCAGGGTGGGGTGGTGGCCTCGGGGAGCCTTTGCACAGTTCACAAAGCAGTGTCAATGGCTGTCTCCGCATCTGTCAGCTCTGGTTGTTGTGCTGCTCCAGCAGAATGGTGTCCTCCAGCCTCCAGCATTTTCTCCGCACCTGTGCTTGGAGCGGCTCCAGGGGAATAGCTGTCTGCCTCCGGGATTGTGTCAGGACACCCTCCTCTTCCTCATTCACTTTTCACAGCCAGCGGGAAAATTTTAAGAATTTATGACTCCCTGGAGAGGCACAAGAACATCAAATCATTGGCAAGTTCAGCTGCAAGTACCTTTCGAGATGGTCCAGATAGTGGTTTAAAACTCTGGGATTCTTCACATCTCAGAGAACGTGGTGAAAGCCAGGGACCCTTTGCCCTGTGGGACAAAGGTATATGTGAACTTACATCCAACCATCTGTGAACAGTCTCAGAGGCTCTGAAACCCCCAACACCCATCCATGGATCCTTCTCGAGGGCTCATACCCCAGCTGAGGAATCCTTGCTCTGGTCTAACCTCCTCATTTTATAGATGGTTGACCAGAAAGATGGGACGACCAACTCCAGGTCACAAAGTGGATGACCTTACACAAAGGCCCATTCCTCTCTCTTTTTTCTTCCTAGAAAAACCGCTGCAGCCACCTCCTAATTGGTTTCTTATTTCCACTTGGCCTCTCTCCAGTGAATTCTCCACACCCCAATAAAATAGCCAAATACAAATCACATTATGTACCTTGGCTGCTTAAGATCCTTTAATGATTCTCCATTACCCCTGAGATAATACCCAACACCTTTTACATGGCCTACAAGCCAGGACACCACATGACATCCCTGGAGGAGAGGGGGTTCACATCATGGCAACCCCTGGGAGAAGCCTGAGCCCTGCCTGCAAGACCCTCACAATATGGCCTCAGCAGCCCCTCTAGCCTCATCAGGCTCCATGCTCACTCCAGCTGTGTCGGTCTTCTCTCAATGTCTCTGGCACTCCAGGGCCTTTGCACATGCTTTTCCATCTTCTGACACACTCTTCCTTCCTCTCTTCACCCCCCTACCTTGTATTCATTCTCCCCTTCTCTGCTTTGTCACTTTCAAGGCCTCCCCTGAGTTAAGCTTCCTTGAATCAGTCAGGGTCCAGCCAGGACCTGGAACCATGATAGCTTATTCCAAACAGAGGGGATTTAATCCAGGGGATTTGTTACACAGGTGATGAAAGGCTGAAAAGGTTTTTAAGGATTGACACTGAGTTAACCCAGAGATTCCTGTCTTCAGGGGGCCATCATTGGCCTCGCCTATTGCCGGAACCTAATAGGAAGCCAGCTGGCAAGGGAGTCTGGGAAACGTGGTCCACAGACTCCCAGCCGCAGCATCACAGAGCAGATTGTGGAACAGTTTTGGCTGAGAGACCAAAGTAAATACCTGGCACAAACCCACGGCACATTGTTTATCTGTTGACCTTTGCATTCAACTACAGGCCCTATGAAGGGTGGCCCAACCACCTCGATCCCAGGGCTGGCACAAAGCCTCAGCAGTCTGCACTCAATAAAGTCTTTCTTAGCCTCAGCTTCCACAGCAGCAAAGTGGAGCTAAATCCTTCTCCATAGAATTGTCGTGATGACTGCTAAGTTGAGGGACGTGAGTGGGCCAGGAGCTGTTCGGACTCAGGTCATGACAAGACATGAGAGCCCTCCATGGACAGTGTCTGGCTTCACCAGGAGCCATCTTCTGAGCTTGTTTTTAACAGTGTGTGAGGATGCTGAGGAAAAAGTGTGAAGCCCACGTACTGCCTATCTTCCCCTAAAGAATTTCCAAAGCCCCTTCTGCCTATTTTTGTCCTGTGGTGCTTGAGTGGTTATGTGGGTTATCACCTGTGACAAACAGTTGTATATGAGTGCTGACATTTCTGGTGTTTCCTGATAGGAAAACATCACCTAGGGAGCCCTGTGGAAAGAAGTCAGCAAACATTCAGACCACAGGGTGTTAGGGGTGGGGACAGCAGGCAGAGAGAGGACGATCTGGGCCCAGAATTCTTAGCTGGTGTCCAGAAAGCTATGAACACAGTGAATTCCTTCTGCAAAGGCCACCGGGCAACTCGTGTCACAAAACATCTCAGAGATGAGAGCGTTTCACACGCACTGAGACACCTGATCAAAGATGGGTCTGAACATGCCCTGTGGGTGTGGAATGCCTCAGGAGCCAGTTCGAGGCTGGCTGTCACCTTGTCATCTTCCTCAAGGAAAGGGCCCTGGACCAGGGAGTTTGGAGACTTGAGTCCTGACCTTTTCTTATTGGCTTCCTCTGAGAGCTTGAGCAAATCCCTCCTCCTGCATTTGTCTTGATTGGTTCTCAGTTGAGCTGTGCATTTGAATCATCTGGGTCACTTACTCCTAGAGATCTGAGGAAATTGCTTGGGGGTGGGTCCTGGACATTACTTAGTTTTCAGAACTTTTGTGCCTCCATGGATGAGAACCACTGTTGCAACACATTTCAGCATTCATCAGAATCACCTAGAGGATCTGTCAAAACACAGGTTGCTCAGCCCCACCCACCGAGTTTCGAATTCAGTGGGGCTGGGATGAAGTCTAAGAATCTGCATTCCTAACAAGTTTCCAGGTGCTACTAATGCTGTCCATCTAGAAGCACATTTTGAGGAGCTGCACTCTAGTCCAGTGGTCTCAATGGTGGGGGTGATTTTGCCTCCCAGGAGACATTTAGAGGATGTCTGGAGACATGTTTGGTTTTCACAACTGTGGAGGTAGTGCTACTGGGACATAGTAGGCAGAGGCCAGGGATGCCACTAAACATTCTACAAGGCACAGGGCATCTCCCCAAAACAAAGAATTATCCAGTCCAAACTGTCAATAGCGTCAATGCATCTGCAATATTAATGTGCCCATGAATCACCTGGAGATGGTGTTGGATTGCAGATTCTGATAGAGTCGGTCTAGGAAATGGCTCATCTTTTGCATTCTATAAACTCTCAGGTGAGTGACTCCCAAACAACTGATCTTCAAAGCTCAGTTTCCTCCACCTCTATAAAGATATCCTCCCACAGCCTGGAATAAGCAGATAACTATGCTATTCACTGCTATATCCTCTGAGACTACAATGATTGGATGACCACTGACATAGGAAGCCCTCAAGAAGTATCAGAAAGATTTAAGACACTCACCGTGTATAGGCTGAGCTGGCTTCCCCCACATACCACCATGCTTGGTCAAGGAGCCCTTGAGAGTGAGGATCTTGGCTGGTGCTTTTGTATTCCTCCGAAGCTGGATACAGAGCTTGGCACAGGTTAGAAACTCTGTATATGTCTGTTGTACAAAATCAGATGGATGTAGCATTCTTGCAACGGCAGATTATCACTTACCAAGCTACTGCTGTTGACCTCTCCTTCCAAACAAACCCTTTTCCCGGTCACAGTGCTTGTCATTTGCAAGATATTTCACTTGTATAATCTTGCCTGATCCTCCTCACAAAGTTATGAGAACAGGGTCCATCCCCACTTACAGATGGGAAAACTGAAGTGTAGAAAGGTGTGGAACCTAGGCTAGAGGAAGAGTCTGTGTCCCGGCTATGCCGTGCCACCCCATGCCCAGGTCACGCAGGCAGCTCTCTGCTCTGGTCCTCCTCCACACCCTTGAGCCCTGCCCTTCTTTTCACCACGATCACGCCTTCTCCCTTGTATTGTCCCATCTCTTCTGCCTTTCATTTCTTCCCACCCCACATACCAGACCACTACCTCCCCTGCCTAACTGGCTTTCTTTTCAACCTTTCTGTCTGGGACTGCTCAAGATGCCTAAGGGCTTCCTAAAATGCCAACCTGAGACATAGGACCTCTTCAGCTGGTGGAGGAAAGTCAAGATCCTACCTTATTTGCTGCCCTCTTTCCACCCGGTTCCACCAGGAACTTTGGGTGTCACCACTGGAGAGGATCCAGCCTACATGGTACCTTGTCTGGGATCCTTCTCACCATAACGCAGGTATGGTACGTGACTGACATCTGCTCTGTGCTGGCCCTGGGATAGCCAGTCAAGAGGCAGAGATTTATAATCCCCAGTTCTTCCTCTCAATATGGTGTTGAAAAGAAGTTTAGATTCAGAAAGATTTTGATCAAATCTCTGACACTTGGTCCTCCAACCAGTAGCTGCTCCTTCTGTCTCTCTTGCTGGTTTCTCATCCTTTCTCCTGACTGCTAGATACTGGAGAGCTCCAGGGCTCCATCCCCTGACCTCCTCTTTTCCATCTACATTCACTTCACAGATGATCTCATCCTGTCCCCACTGATGATTTACTGATTTATATCTAAAACAACAACCTCTCTTGTGAACTCCAGACTGATATATCCAACACTTACTCAACATCACAACCTTGATGTCCAGTAGGGAAAAAATATGTGTCTATATCCAAAACCAAAATCTTGATTACTCCCCACTTCCCCACACATGCTCCACCAACAGTTATTCTCATCTCTGTTAATGTCAATTTCCTTCCATCTTTGTAGAAATCCCTGTCTCCCCTCCTTCCCCCACAAGTCTCATTCAAACTTGGCTCTATGTCTGAAATACAAGCATCTACTTCTATCACCTCCACTTCACCATCCTGGCTCAAGCCATAGCATCTCTCACCTGGATAACTGCATGTGCCTCCTATCTGGTCTCCCTGCCTCCATCCTTGTCTTCCTACAAACTATTCTCCACGAACAGAGAATGTGACTCGTTTACCATGTGTAGTGGCTTAATGGTCACCCTCTAAAAGATATGTCTATGTCCTAATAATACCCAGACCCTGTAAAGGTTACCTTATTTTGGAAAGGGGTCTTTGCAGATGAAATTAAAGAGCTTAAAATGAGATCATCCTGGGTTAACCAAGCGGTCCCTACATCCAATGACAAGTGTCCTTAGAAGACAGAATAGAAGCCACAGACACACAGAGAAGAGGTGATATAAAGACAGATGCAGAGATGAGAGTGATGAAGTCACAAGCCAAAGAACTCCTGGAGCCCCTAGAAGCTGAGAGAGGCAAGGAAAGATTCTTCCCTAGAGCCTCTAGAAGGAGTGTGGCCCTGCTGACACTTTAATTTTGGACTTCTGGACTCCAGAACTGTGAGAGAATACATTTCTGTTCCTTTAAGCCACCAAGTTTGGCAGCCCTCAGAATGTAATACAGTACATAAGTCAGACCACATTCATTTTCTGATCTGAATCCTCCAACATTATTCCATTTCATTTTGAGTAAAATCAGATTCTTTGCTCTAAGGTCTTATGTGAGCTGACCCCCCTGATCTTCTGACTACACCTCCTGCCACACTTCCTCTCATCCACCTGCTTCAGCAACACTGGTCTCCTTGCTGTATCTTGACAACGAAACGTAGGTCCCCACCACAGAGACATTGTGGTTCTAGTTTCCTGCACCCTGAACAGCTTTTCTCAGATTTCCATGGCTCACTGCCTCACTTCCCTCTGGTCTCTGTTAGAGAGGCCCTCTCCCATCACCTGATGCCCCATAGTACACCCTTCCCCACTTGCTTTATCCACCTTACACTGATGCCCTTCATAGCACATAGCACCATTTAATACGATACTTATCAGTCTGGTTGGTTCTCTCTTCCTACTAGAAGGAAAGAGGCATGACAGTAAGGAATTTGTCTTTCTTCATTCGTGCCCCCAATGCAAGCAAGTGCCTGGCACATACAAGGCACTGAGGAAACATCTGCTGAATGGATGCCTCTTGCCATCTGTGAGATCATGTGATTCACTCATCCTCTCTCAGCCTTAGTGGCAGAACAGGAGCCAGCAGAAGAAAGAACATATACAAGAGCACCGAAGTCCACAAGAGCCTGCAGCATCTCAGAAATGGCACAGAGCTCCCTGTTCCTGGAGCACAGGGTACAAATGGTGAACAAAACGGTGGAGATGAGCAGAAGGGACTGGCAAGAGGCGGGGCCAGAGAGGAAGCTTGGGCAGGTTCTGAGCATGTTATGATTCATGTCGAGGACTTTATAAATTCCCTCATTATCTTTGAAAAATATGTTCCTGAAAAAAGTCATTTTTTTTTAAAGCAAGGACATTTAAAGCATTTTCTTAAAATGTCAAGGCTATAGAGAACCTTTTTGATCATCTTGGGCTCCAGGTCAATTCCCTCATTTTGCAGATTCAAATTTTGAAACCCCAAGAGAAAAGGATCATATGTAAAATCAAGCAAAAACCTTATGAAAGGGCCACTATCTGCTGACTGCTGGTCCAAGATTACTTCTTGTTCTAGGTGATAGTCTCTAAAAAGCAAGAAATATCCAACATAGGAAAAGCAGGAAGAATTGTCTGCTGATGATCACTTTCAGATCTAGGACAGGATGGCTCCGCTTAAACGTCTCCTTAGTGCCTGGACTCCAGGCTGAAAAGACCCACAAATGGGACCTGGGTTTGACCCCTCCCTCCTCTGAGTTCTCAGAATGTGCTCAGAACTGTGGTCCAGTGTAGGCATCTCCCTGTCTGCACCTTCCCATCTCTTTATTTTATTTAATTTCCTGTATTGAGGTATAATTATGTACAATAAATGTCTAATGAGTAATGGGCACAGTTCAGTTACTCGGACTGTTTGATGACTTTGGCTCTAGACCTGCAAAGAACATCTCCATCATCCCTCACAATTTCCTCCTGCTTCTTAATGATCCATCCTTTCCTTCACCTGAGGCCCGAGAAAACCATTGATTGGATTTTTGTCACTTTTAACCACATAGAATAATTCACATTTTCTAAAATGTTATATAAATGGCATCATCCAGAACACATGTACTTTTTTGCCTGACAATTTTTACTCAGCATGTTATTTTGAGATTCATCCAAATTGTTTCGTGTATCAGTAGTTTATTCTTTGTCATTGTGGAAGAAGCATTCTTTTGTAAGGATGTACACAGTTTGTTTCTCATTCACTCATTGATGAACATTTGGGTTGTTTCCAATTTTCAGCTATTACAAACAAAGCTGCTTTGAACATTTGAATATAAGTCTTTTTGTAAACACGTTTTTATTTCTCTTGGGGAAATACCTAGGAGTGGATGTTATGGCATATGTTTAACCTTTTAAAAAAACTGCTAACATGTTTTCCACAATGTGGATATAATTTACATTCTCACCAGCAATGTCTGAGTATTCCAGTTACTCCACACCCTTATCAACAGTTGTTATTGTCAGTCATGTTCACTTTCGCCAATGTAGAATACGTGTAGTGGTATCTTATTGTATTTAATTTGCAATTTCCTGATGGCTAGTGAGGCGGAACATCCTGGCATTTGTTTTTTGTGAAGTTTCTTTTCTTCTTTTGTGAAGTAAGTTTTCAAGCTTTCTGCCTATAGTTGTTTGTCTTCTTATTTTTTAATTATAAGAGTTTGTTATATATTCTGGATTCAAGTCCTTTGTCAAATACAGGTTTGCAAACTTTTTCCCATTCTGTGGTTTACATTTTATTTAACTTATCTTTCCAGATTTGGAACAGTTCCTAGTTCATAGAAGGTGCTTAGTAAAATGTACTGAATGGGGTTATAAATATAGACAATACTGTCTAAAAGCAACGTGATTCCTTTTCATTGCCCAATGTTCATAGCAGCACTGTTTATGATAGGCAAGACATGGAAGCAACCTAAGCGTCCACTGACAGATGAATGGATAAAGAAGATGTGGTATAGATATACAATGGAATATTACTCAGCCATAAAAAAGAACGAAATAATGCCATTTGCAGCAACATGGATGGATCTAGAGATTATCATACTAAGTAAAGTAAGCCAGGCAGAGAAAGACAAATATCATATGATATCGCTTATATGTGGAATCTAGAAAAAGATACAATTGAACTTATTTACAACATAGAAATAGACTCACAGACATAGAAAAAAACTTATGGTTACCAAAGGGAAAGGCGGGGAGGGATAAATTAGGAGTTTGGGATAAATTATACACGCTACTATATATAAAATAGATAATCATCAAGGACCTACTGAATAGAGGAGGGACCTATACTCAATATCTTGTCATAACCTATAATGGAAAAGAATCTAAACTAGCGTGTGTGTGTGTGTGTGTGTGTGTGTGTATAACTGAATCACTTTGCTGTACACCTGAAACTAACACAGCATTGTAAATCAACTATCCTTCAATAAGAGTGAAGAAAAAAAGAAGAGGATAAGGACACCTCTCTATCCCACACCTGAAGATACCAGATGTGAAAGCAGACAGACCTGAACTTAAATCTCAGCGTCACACTTTTTTAGCTGCATGACCTTGAACTGGGTTCTTTATGTCCCTGAACCTCAATTCTTTCTCATGGATAATGAAGATAAAACATTGTATTATAAGATGATATCAGGATTACAACATAATTATAAATATAAAGGGCTCCTGGAAGTGAGCAGAGCAAATAGCTGACCATGAAGGCGGGGAGGGTCTCCTGTACTCTGTAAGATATCAGGGGTTTGTGTGTGTGCTGTTTTATTTGTTTCTTTTTAATATATAATATATAGAAGTACGTAACACAGTGCAGGTGGTCAAAAAACTAGTTGCTGTTCATCGACATTATAATAATACAAAAAACAGTGTGCACCTCCATAGATATAACAGAGGCATGTGTGACAGAAGAGGAAAAGGTCCTGAGATTGCAGGTAAAAATTTGAACTTTGGCTTCAATGAAACTGCACTCTTGGATGCTGTGTTCAAAGACCCAACCACTCAACAGCCCTGTAAGGGGACTGGAGTGAAGCTTCTGCAAAGGTTTTTATAAGCTTAAAAACAAAACAAAACAAAACTGATGCCATCTATTGTCAAGTGTCCTAATGTACACCCCACTTCACATACACTGCCCCGGAACCCTGACTTAAAGAGAGCAGGATTCAAAACGGGGCCAAGGGGTCAAAGAGAAGCCATGGTTGGTTTTGCACCCATGAGAATCAAACATTCCAAGCCTCCCTCTTTCTGCTGCTGTTCTTTGAACCAGAGAAGATTTCAACAGTTCTGCTGTGATTCTGCCGTTTTCACAGCTCAGACCAATTTAAATAAAATAAGCTGAGGAAACATAATATGAAACTTGCTTTCATTCATTCACTTACTCATCAGCTAATTCATCTCTGTATCTTATATTAGTTGTTACATTCTTCCATCCATCAATCCCTCTATCTAGTTAACATGTACTGAGAACTTGTTATTGTCCAGACAATGTGGATACAGATATGCACAAGCCCAAATCCCTGAGCTGAAAGAATTTCTCATCACACTAAAACAGCAAATACTAATTTACTTTTTATAAAATAATTACTGAGAACCAATTACATTTCAGGTATGGCATTATTCTCTGGAATACAACATCAATTATGATAAACCTGGAACTTGACCTCATGGAAGTAATATTTTAGTAAGGGAGGGAGATTACAAAAACATAAACAAAAAAGTAATAAATACCAGTTTGTTAATCTCCATGCACAAACATGACCATGCCATGGAAAACAAAAGTAACCAGAGAATAATAAAAAAGGGGTTTCTTTAGATCAATGTCTAGGCAGGCCTCTTTGAGAAAGTGAGTGCATTAGGCTGAATATTGAAGGATGAGTAGTTGCTAGACATGCAAAAAAGGGGAAGAAAGCTCATTTTGGGTAGAAGAAGAGCAACAATGTCTCTGATGCAAATATCTCAGTGTGTCCTAGAAACTGGAAAGCAAACAAACCAAAAGGACAAGATGTGTGCAAAGTAATGAGGAAAGGGAATATAGACAGGGGTTAGATCATGCATTCTCCTACAAGCCTTAGTAAGGCACTACAATTATTCTAGGTGCTGAGGGGACTCTATGAAAGGTTTTAAGCAGGCAAGTGACATAGCTTTGCTGTTGCTGTTTAGAGAACAGATTAGAAGGATACAAGAACAGAAGTAGGTAAACCTGTTAGGCTGTGATAACAAAAGTTTAAGTGAGAGATGATATTGGCCTGAAGATAGAGCAGTGGCCCTAGAAACTGAGAAAAGTGTACAGATTCAAGATTATTTTAGAGATAGAACTAGCAGGACTTCACAGTACAGAAAAGGAAACTCTCTAATTCCTTTCTATCAACAGTATCACACTGATGTCAAAACCTCATAAAAATTGCACCAAAACAAAAGAGAGGTCAATTTCACTTAAGAATATCAAATAAAGCATTACCAAACAGAATCCACCAGCATAAACTGACAAACAATTTAAAAATGAAATGCAAAAAGTGGTGTTTATTCCAGGAATTCAAGGATGGCTCAATATTAAGAAATCTATGAATGGAATTCATGATATAAATATAGCTTAGGAGAAAAAATAACAACATGTTTATCTTCCATTTATATATCTCAAATTTGTCACTCATTCATGGGGAAATAACTCAATAAATTAAGAGATGGAATATAATTTTGAGTATGATTATATTATGATTACACACACACACACACACACACATCTCAGCCTAAAAGCCAGCATTTTAACTTAGTGGGAAAATACAGAAATGCTAGAGGCTTTCTCCCTAAACTCAAAAACAGTACATGATATCCACCTCTCCACTAGTTTTTACAATTGTTTAAGTAATCAACAAATGTAAACAGACAATATAAAAAATTAGAGATTAAGAATTGGATAATATGAACAAAACCTTATCAATTACATTGAAAACCGGAAAAATCGATTCAAAACTACTGTGAGAGGGCTTCCCTGGTGGCGCAGTGGTTGAGAGTCCGCCTGCCAATGCAGGGGACATGGCTTCATGCCCCGGTCCGGGAAGATCCCACATGCCACGGAGCGGCTGGGCCCGTGAGCCATGGCCGCTGAGCCTGTGCGTCCAGAGCCTGTGCTCCGCAATGGGAGAGGCCACAACAGTGAGAGGCCCGCGTACCGCAAAAAAAAAACAAAAACAAAAACAAAAAAAACTACTGTGAGAGAATTTAATAATTAATAAATCAACGTATCAAAATTAATTACTTCATATATTAAAAGAAAAATCTAGTTAAGACACAATAAAAGAGAAGACTCCTTTTAGAATAGCAAATAATATATATTATAATATAAAATATTATATAATTATAGCATTACATACATAATGTAGGCACAAACTTAAGAAATATGAAAAATCTATGAGAAAAACCTTCTGAAAGGTATAAAATTTGACTTAAACAAATGAAAGATATATTGGGTCGTCCAAAAATTTCATTCAGGTTTTTCCATAAGATCTTTCCATAAGATTGGCCAACCCAATACTATATACTTTAACATGAAGAAAGTTATTTCTAAATTTGAGTCAACAAAAAATAACATGAGGTTTTTTTCCTGGACATAACTAAGTTGATTGTAACGTTCATTTGAAAGGACAAATAAGCAATAACAGCAAGAAACCCTGTAAAAGAGGAGCGATATACGAAACATACTGCTAGACTCCCTACAATAAAACCAGTGCAGTATGAAACATGCCTAGACAGACAGTCCAACGAAACAGAACAGAAATCCAGAAGCAGACCCATTACATATGGAAATGTAATACATGATAAAGGTGTCATTTTAAATTTATGGGGAAAAGACAGACTTATAAGTATTGTTGGGCTAAGTAAATAGCCATATGGAGACAGATAAAATAAGATCTTTCCCTTACACTGTACACTGAGAATGTATTTAAATGTATTTTTAAAAATTAATAAATAAATAAAATGGAAACACAAAAATGCTAGAAGAAAACATAAATGAATTCCTCTATATCTTGGTAGTTGGAAAAACTTTCCTAACTATATCTCAAAATCTGGAGGCAATAAGGGAAATACTAGATACATCTGACTACACAAATATTTTTTAAATGTCAAAAAAAAAACCTGATTGCACAGCAAAAACAACAATATAAGAGGTAAAAGACAAATGACAATTGGAAAAAAGTATTTGAAACTTATACCACAGATAAGAGGTTCATATCCCTAATATATAAAAAGCTTCTACAAATAGAGAAGAAAAAACAGCCAATAGAAAAATTGGCTAGATATGAACAGAGAGTTCACAAAGAACAGAAGGTATATTGCCCTTAAGCATATGAAAAAATGCTCATCCTCATTTAGAATTAGAGAAGTGTAAATTAAAAGTTCATTGAAAGGGATGTGGGAACAGATGTATATGTATGACTGATTCACTTTGTTATAAAGCAGAAACTAATAAAAAAAAATTTTTTTAAAAAGTACATTGATATATCAACTCTAAAATTCAAAAGTTGTTGAATCTATGTGGAACGTGTATTTCCAGAAGTTGCAGGTGGGAAAGGAAGTGGCAGAACCCCTCTGGAAAGCAAGATGGCAAACTTTCAAAATTACATATATGTGTAATTTTACCCCTTGACCCAGCAATCCTACTTATAGGAATCTATCCCAAATATATAATATACTGGAAAAAATATATTTATTTTATATACACAGATATGTGTATATGTACATATATATATACACAGAGAAAGAGAGACAGAGAGAAGAGAAATACAGGTCACAGAAAGAGCATTTAAATAAAAAGTCTTGTAAGTTTGTTAGGATTTTAAGCATAAAAAAGAGATACAAACATAATATGAAAGAACTAACTATCCAGGAATTCTGAATTTGAAGTAATAGTATGATTTCATGATATATTTCCAAGCTCTGCATACCAGAAAGGTCTTGGAAAAAATGGCAGACGCAGTAGCAGTGATCATCCAAACTGTGGTCTATGAATAACATTTCCCAGTAAACGGAACCAGGATTCTTTGAAAAAAGGGCTCATGCCAGAAAATGTACAAGATAAACCTGGGGTATCTGATCACACAAAAAAAGCAAGGACATTATCATTGAGGCTCTGTCCATAAGGCAGAGGAGTCATTGAGATACTTTGAGCATCAAAAAGAATATTGACAGAAACATCAAATTACTAAAAATAGAGTCAATGTGTCAGTTTCCTACTGCTGCTGTAACAAATTATCACAATCTAAAAAATCCCACAAATTCATTACCCTGCAGTTCTGCAATTCAGAAGTCCAAAATGAGTCTTCAGGGCTCTGTTCCTTCTGGAGACTCTAAGGGAAAGTTGACTTCCTGCCTTTTCCAGCTTCGAGAGCCTGCCCACACTCCTTGGTTTCTGTCCCTGCACTGTTTCTGTCAGGTTGTCTTCTCTGACTCTGGCCCTCCTGCCTCCCTATTATACTGTCTCTTGTGATTACATTGGGCTCAGCAGAATAATTTAGAATAATCTCCCCATCTCAAGATCCTTAATCACATATGCAAAGTCCCTTCTGCCACATGAGATAGCATATTCACAGTTTCCGGAGTTAGGACATCAGGGGCTTGTTATTCTAGCAACCGCTCTTGATTGTGGGGTGCAAGGGAACAAACTCATTATTAGGAAAGCTGGTAAATAAAGGATGAAATATTTAACCTGCCTTTTCTCTACAAATTGTACCTCAGACTAGCCAAAGGGCTGATAAAGAAAAGTTTCTTTTTAAAGAAATAGTCCAACAAATAAATTTTGAAGGAACAATAGATGAGACTATCACCATTATGCAACCCCTAGTAAAGTAATGGACCTCGGCAAGATCATCAATGACCTGAATGCACTGATCAATTTTAACATGATGAAAGGAGAGACAACAGAAGTATATAACATGACTTTTGAGGTTATCCTTCTCAAAAAATCAAACCTAAATCTAAAAAGGTCCCCTGACCTAACAACCTGTGTATAGGTAATATGGGGTGGGGGGCATAGAAACAGGTCAAACAATAGCACAGAGATATAAAGGAGCAAAATATAACATGTGGGAAACTATAGTACAAACCACTCAGTAGATTTCAAGGAAAAACAAGAGAAAGAAGAGGGACTAAAAAGTTAAGAGACTTAAGAGGCCTGTCCCCCTAATGAAATGTGTAGATCTTGTTTGAATACGTATTGAACAAACCTAACATAAAGACTATTTATGAGATAACCAGAGAGTTTTGAACACTGACAAAACACTTGATGATATTAAGGAATTGTGATTTTTTAAATATGGTAATAGTATTGTGACTATTTTATAAACTCTGCCTCTTTTAAAGATATATGCTGACATATTATGGAAGAAGTCATATGAGTCATCTGATGCCTTGGATTTGCTTCAAAATAATCTAGCTGGGGAGGGGTTGCAAGGAATAGTTAAAACAACACTGGCCATGAATTGAGAATTATTGAAGCTGGAGGCTGGGTCCATGGGAGTTCATTATTTTCTTCTTTTCTTGTATTGGCTAGGAATTTCCCAGAATGACAAGTTTTTTAAAAGAAATAAGTGTTCATTGCAGCACTATTTACAATAGCCAGGTCATGGAAGCCACCTAAATGCCCATCAACAGACGAATGGATAAAGAAGATGTGGCACATATATACAATGGAATATTACTCAGCCATAAAAAGGAACGAAATTGGGTCATTTGTAGAGACATGGATGGACCTAGAGACTGTCATACAGAGTGAAGTAAGTCAGAAAGAGAAAAACAAATATCGTATATTAACACATATATATGGAACCTAGAAAATGGAACAGATGAACCAATTTGCAGAACAGAAATTGAGACACAGAAGTAGAGAAAAAAACGTATGGACACCAAGGGGGGAAAGCGGCTGGGGGTGGAGGTGGTGGTGGGATGAATTGGGAGATTGGGATTGACATAAATACACTAATATATAAATGGATAACTAATAAGAAAATAAATAAATAAACATTTTTAAAAAAAAGAAATAAACAATATGCTCCCAGAAATAAAATTATTGGGTATGGGTGTTTCTAAGGCATTTAAAATTTACTGTCAAGTTGCTTTCCACAAAAGCTGTAGTAATTTATAGCCCCACATGAGAGTGCTAAGGATATGATATTTTTAAGAGAACATATCATCACTTGGGTAAATGCAGGAACATGTATTTCTCAGTTTGCCATGCATTTTAGAAAGACTAATGGCCTATTATGGGATATTTTGGCCCAGTCATGACCACACACCTGGAAGCCTTGTTCCTGAACAGTAGGGGAAAAAAAATCAAGAACTATGTAAAGTTCAGCATGAGAGTCTTGCAAGCACAGATGTATACAAATCCAAATTCTCCTAATGAGGAGCTTCTGTTATTTCTGACAGCGTTGCAGAAGATCTTTTGGAATGTCCGCTGAGGTATTTGTTTAATGGGAAAATCTGCAATTGTATCTTCTCAATGAAATCTGATTACCTTCAAGAGATTTCCTCATATAAAGATGAAAAAAAAAATCAATGCCCAGGTTTCTCTGCCTAGCATGAAAGAGAATGTTCTGCTATAAGGTAATTTTGAGCTCCTGTAATCTTCCAATTATGTTTGATTGCACTGCCTCTTTCCTGTCTCAGTATTAAAGGATAGTCAGTGCTTTTTTGCAACCAAAACCAACTTTCAGATGAAGCAGCCACTTATTTCAATGGCTCGTTTATAAGCAGCAGCTCTTGGGTCATGTGAAACATCACTGTCTTCAAGGAGGAACCCACCCCAGGGCTTCTGCCTGACCATTAGTCAGCTGACACATAGCAGGTATCCATGACCTGCCACGTGTAGGTGACCCTTTAGCCACTGTGGATACCAAGAAAAGTGAGTGGTGATGCATGCCCTCTAGGAGGTCACTGTGCTAGTGAGACAGTTATAGGTATATGAGTAAAAAGTCACATAATGATTCAGCCACTCATTCATTCCCCAGATGCTAAATGTCAGATGCTCTACTAGACACTGGTAGAGAGACGAATAAGTCAGAATCCTAAAGGGAGGCAGACATATGAGCAAATAATTAAAATACCCCTTTGGTTAAGTGTAGTGCTAGAGAAATCTACCAAGAAGATTTATGGCACAAAGGAGAGATAAACTCTGACTAGTTTAAGGACACTTCCTGGAGGATAAGAAGGTTGGGCTGTCTTTAAGGCGTAAAAGGTGAACAAGGAGGGAAGGGGCTTTCCAGGCAGAAAGAAGAGTATTTGGAAAGACCTAGAGACTTGAAAGAGTGTAGAGGTCTGTGTGGAAGGCTAATTCATTTGGTCTCAATCAAAGATAGTGCGTGGGTGGGGAAGTGAGCGAAAATGAGAGTGGGAAGGTGGAAACGGCAGCTAATAGAGGGTCTTGTCTGCACACAGAGGCAAGAGCTTTGTTACATAAGCGATGTTAAATTATCATGAGAGGCTGTAGAGCTGGATAACTGAGCATAAGGGGAGGGCAGAGATGACCAGGGAGGCCCAACTGCTCTATAGAACCAAGCATCTTGATTGAATTGGGCAGGGATGTCACACTGAGAATGATCCTTGAACATGGCAAATCAGGAGGAGAAGGAACAAATCTGTGAAGAATCAACTGATACAAACCATTAATACATATCACTGATGTAGACCCTCTACCCTCAAGGAGCTGAAGCATAGCTCCCTACTCCTTAGGTGTGGGTTGCATACAGTGACTTCTTTCCAAAGAGGACAGTATGGAAAGGGGGAGTGGTGAAAAATGTAACCTTAAAATTGAGAAACCTGACAAACACTAACTCAAGGTGATCAAGGTCAACATCAACAGTGATAAGTCATACCAATAGCATGTGCCCCTTGATACGATGTGATAAAAATGGTACTTCTCCTCTATGGTCTTCCTCCCGATAGCCCATGACTGTAGTTCAATCATGAGAAAAAACATCAGACAAATCCCATTAGAAGGACCTTCCACGAAACATCTGACCAATGTTTCCAAAACTGTCAAGATCATCAAAAACAAGGTAAGTCAGAAACTGTCACAGTCAAGAAGAGCCTGAAGAGATGTGACAACTAAATGTAACGTGGTATCCTGGATGGCATTCTTGGAGAAAAAAAGTCATTAAGCGACAACAAAGGAAGTCTGAGAAAATTATAGACTTTAGTTAATAATAATGTACCAATATTGGTTAATTAATTGTAAGATGTTGATGGTAAAGGAAACTCTGTGCACTGCATGTGGGAACTGTTGAAAAATTTTAGTAGACTTTAAACTGTCCTTAAAAAATTAAGTATGTTAATTTAAAAAATATAAAGCCAGAAGAACAGTGATGGAACAGTGAAGTTCAATCCATGAACTTGATCCCATGTGGACTTGTAGGGAGGAGGATAACAGAAAGATACAGTGTGAGGGAAGAGTTTGCAAGAATGGAAGAAGCACAGATGCAGGACCAGTGAGCAGGGGAGGGTCCAGAGCTGAGAGAAGACTGCAGGCGGCTGGGTACTTGAGATGAGCTTTAAAGCATGGAAAGAATTTGAGCTGTTAAAAGTGGAGGTAGGCCACCTAGGAACATCAAAACATACCAGTGGTGTAAGTTCTCGAAAGGAGTGTGCCATTTGACGGGAAGGATCCATAGCTTCACTGTGCTCTGTAGGGCTGTTTTATGTTGAATTGAGCTGGGGGCAAACATTTTGGGTCACAGGGATGGCAGAAAGGATCAGAAGGTGGAGTAGCAGGAGGAGATATCATCCCACAAAGCTTTTCAACACACTCAGGACCTCATTTCAAAATACTAACATTGGGCTTCCCTGGAGGCACAGTGGTTGAGAGTCCACCTGCCGATGCAGGGGACACAGGTTCGTGCCCCGGTCTGGGAAGATCCCACATGCCTCGGAGCGGCTGGGCCCGTAAGCCATGGCCGCTGAGCCTGCGCGTCCGGAGCCTGTGCTCCGCAACAGGAGAGGCCACAACAGTGAGAGGCCCGTGTACCGCCAAAAAAAAAAAAAAAGAAGAAAAAAGAAGAAAAACTAATATTGTAGAGGAGATCATTACTGGCAGCATGTTAATGCGAAGAAATGAATTCTAAACTCTCACGGGCACTTCTGAACTCAGATTACCTTTTTTTCTTACTGGTGAAGTTTGAGAGATAGTCAGTCTTGGAAGAGGGAAAGGGAAAACTGGAAGAGGGAAAACTGTCTTGACATATGGTGGTCAAGTCTCGCTCTAGAGTTTTATAAGTAGAAACTGTTTGTTGAATGAATTAATGAAATAATAGCAATTGTCAGAAGCCCTAAGTGTAACTTTCCTTGACTGAGGCTTTGTAATTGGTGGTTACATCAAAACTAATATACTTTATTCATTTATAAAAATCTGGGTCCAAAAGTTTGGTACACGGAAATGTCTTATCAAAGGCAATAAAGAAAACAGTTCATTAAAACGATGCTACTATGTCTTTTTGCTAAGAGAAATAGTTTTTGTTAAAAGAGAGTAATTACCACCGAAAACAATCTGTCTAATGTGATCAAATTAGTGGTTTGCCTGCTTTTTCACTAAGCGGGTCCATCCTAGTTATTCTAGCCAAGAATCCATCCCTCTTTACATCACTGCAATTGGCTATTTAAATGCACCCAAAAGTTCAGCAGGTATGATTCGCAAATGCAACTCTTCCATTTGACTTTTATGCTTTGTATGAACACTTATGTATTGAGACAGACAGAGTGGGGGGCAGTGATTGTTATTCAGAACTGAATAAGGCTTCTAGTCATCTAGAACTTCAGATTGTTTTTATTCCAATCTGAAATGATTAGCTCTAAGCAGTCCTGACATTTATCGGGTGGTTATGAAAAGAAAGCAAGATCGGTCATGACTAAAAGGCCCGTTTCTACATAACTTTACCACTCAGCACAACCCCGTCGGCAGCCCCCCTGGAGGAGAGGAAAAAGGAGGTCGGTGATGCAGTGGCCACTGGGTGATCAGACTGGTCGGAGGGCTGCTGGAGCTGAGCTGGTGTCCAGATAAATGTGGCATTCATGCTAGCCATCTGTCCACAGGTCAGCGGGGACAGAAACTCAAAATCATTATCTCTAATGAATGAATATACAATGACAGTCTTGTGTGTGGCCAAGGATCATCGCATAGGAGCATGGTTGGGGAAATCAGGCATTGGGCAAAGCGTCACTAATCTTGCGAGAGGGAACAGCAGTTGTGTGTGTGTGTGTGTGTTCCTTGATACCCCCGAATATCTGAGATCAACTTGCAAGGGTGGTGTTGCCACCCTTGTTTTTTCCTTGCCCAGAACAGCGCTGATATTTTGCAGAGACAGTTTCAGGTGAGAGGTTTCTGAATAGCATGCACTTTCTCCTCCAACATGCATGTCCATCTTGTCGCCTCATTTTTGGTTTTGCTCTTGTGGGGCAGGAAGCTGTTTCACTTCCTCCTCTTTCTCTGCATGGTTCCATGCATACTTAAAAAGTTAGAGCTTGTGATACTAGTTATATCATGCCTTTAACTGAAACAGCAACTCCCTCTTCTGTATTCACGTTCATTGCTTCCCAAGGTGAGTTCATAAAAGACACACATATATAATATATATATAAAATATCACTTGAGAAATTCCACTTCCACTAAACAGATATTTACTGAGCACCTACTCCAAACCAGGCACAGAGGGGAATCAGGAGATGAAGAAAATGTTTCCTGATCTTATAAACTTCACAGCTTAATGCAGACGATGAATTTGCATATCAATAAGAAAATTAAATTAGAGCCAATACAGAAGTAAAATCAACATCCTGAAGGAATCAGAGAAAGGAAGGAGAGGGGGTGGGGGGGGGGGGTGATGCATTAGGCAGATTATCTGTGCAAAGCACTTGACCTGAAGACATCATTGCCTTTATTTTTGACAACTTCCTTCCACGGTAGGAAGCATTGCCCTGTTTTGCAGATGGGAAAGTTAAACCACAGAAGGGTTAAGTGAGAAATGGAAGGTCACATGGTAAGGAAGAGGCAGATCTGGAATTTGAACTCAAGTCTCTAAATTCAAAACCCAGGCTGGTAAGAATCTATGGAGAGCTTATGCACAAGATGGTGTTTAGCTGGGACAGCCAGCAAAGGCACATTTATTCTAGAAGGAGGAGCCAGATGATTTTGGAGACAAAGGATTAATCTCCAAAATATACAAGCAGCTCATGCAGCTCAATATCAAAAAAAACTCAAACAACCCAATCCAAAAATGGGCAGAAGACCTAAATAGACATTTCTCCAAAGAAGACATACAGATTGCCAACAAACACATGAAAGAATGCTCAACATCATTAATCATTAGAGAAATGCAAATCAAAACTACAATGAGGTAACACCTCACACTGGTCAGAATAGCCATCATCAAAAAATCTACAAATAATAAATGCTGGAGAGGGTGTGGAGAAAAGGGAACCCTCTTGCACTGTTGGTGGGAATGTAAATTGATACAGCCACTATGGAGAACAGTATGGAGGTTCCTTAAAAAACTAAAAATAGAACTACCATACGACCCAGCAATCCCACTACTGGGCATATACCCTGAGAAAACCATAATTCAGAAAGAGTCATGTACCACAACGTTCTTTGCAGCTCTATTTACAATAGCCAGGACATGGAAGCAGCGTAAGTGTCCATCGACTGATGAATGGATAAAGAAGATGTGGCATATATATACAATGGAATATTACTCAGCCATAAAGAGAAACGAAATTGAGTTATTTGTAGTGAGGTGGATGGACCTAGAGTCTGTCATACAGAGTGAAGTAAGTCAGAAAGAGAAAAACAAATACCATATGCTAACACATATATATGGAATCTAAAAAAAAAAAAAAAAAGGTTCTGAAGAACCTAGGGGCAGGACAGGAATAAAGATGCACACGTAGAGAATGGACTTGAGGACACGGGGAGGGGGAAGGGTAAGCTGGGACGAAGTGAGAGAGTGGCATGGACATATATACACTACCAAATGTAAAATAGACAGCTAGTGGGGAGCAGCCACATAGCAGCAGGAGATCAGCTCTGTGCTTTGCGACCACCTAGAGGGGTGGGATAGGGAGGGAGGGAGGCGCAAGAGGGAGGGGATTTGGGGATATATGTATATGTATAGATTCACTTTGTTATACAGCCGCAATTAACACAACAATGTAAAGCAATTATATTCCAGTAAAGATGTTAAATAAATAACTAAATTCCCCTATAAAAAGGTTTGGAGACTTGAAAGCACATCACATCTGAGTAGGAATCAGAGGTTGGGTGTGCTGGACACAGGCCCAGTGCCAGGAAGTGTAGAGGCACAATGCCAGGAGACTAGTTGCCACCCATTGTAGATGCCTGGAATGTGACACTGAGGACTCTGGGCCTGATTCTGTGAGCACTGGAGACCCGCTGGAGAGGAATCTCAGAGTTCAGGACTAAGTTAGGTCCTCGTTGCAAATTCGGTCACATCCAGAGATATCTGGACAGATGATGGAATAGACTCAGAGGGGTTTATGTGCATGTGGGACCAAAGAACCTCCCAGGATGGATGACAATGAAACTCGCAGAGGCTGACCCCTCGGCTATGAGCATAAGGAGAGAAGACCACCTGCTAGCCCCCTAGCAGTGGATGGGGCTGGAGAAGGAGCCCTTCCTGGGGACAGATGAGACAGGTACGTAACTCAGATGGAGAGAACACTCAGGATTAGAGAGAGGGACCATTAAGTGCATCACAAAGTTCTGACATGTAGCGTTTCTTCTGGCCCACACCCCTGGGCTAAAATCAGCCTTGGGGAAGGGGCTGTGATGAAAGCAGGTGGCCTTCAGCACCTGGGGCATCAGAGTCTCCCTGTGAATATGAAGGCAGCAGACTGCTCTTGGCCTTGCAGTGGGTACCTCCCAGATGGGAAACATATATTCATGGTATACTCGCATGTGGGGCAGTGGGAATGGGAAAGGGGAAAACACGTCATGTGAAGAAAAGGTATGCACAGAATACCCAGACATATTCAAAGAATTGGGGAAGGTCATCACAGCAGCCTTGTCATGGAAAGGCTGAAGATGGTTGAGGAGGAAAACACTGCCAGCCAGGGGGAACCCAGGGGCTGCACATTTGAGCTTGATGATGCCACATGGGAAGGATGTGTTTCCAAGTAACGCAGGATTTCTCCAAGGGTGGTCCGTAGGTCCCTGAGGTTTCCCAGTGGTCTTCCAAAATGGTCTACAGGTGGTGTAATGGTTTTAACAGAAAAACCTGTTGAAACAACCGTGTTCACATACAATTCACAAATTTGAAATAAAAGATTGTGATTTTTCAAATCAAAACAATTATTGATTTTATGTAATCATTATCTCCTCAAAGGTTTTACATAGGCTGTGAGGATTATGTTGTCAGTTCAGCTAAGATATCATTTTATTAGTAAGATACCTTAGAAACTGTATCTTCACCTCATTGCATGCTATTGCGCATTTCGTGACATGTATGTATGTTATTGTTCGATTGTATTATTCTCCAAATCCCCAAAGTATGAATCAATGGTGCAAAATTAGTTTATAGAGGTATAAAAGTTGTGATGGTAATAGCAAATATTACAACTCAGAGCAAGATCCTAAATGAATGAGTGAACGTGACTCTGGAACATGATTCCATATGTGGTAGAGCATGGACGCTGCCATTGATGAGTTTTTCTCAAGCAGCCAAAAAGAGAAAATATGGCTAATAATTAAAATGATATATTCAAAAATTAGAGTTTTTGGATAAGGAATCCATTCATCCTTAGTTCCTAGCACACTGTAATAAGAAATTAGTCATAGAGTGTCATATAGTCAGATATGATCAAAGTCTGTTGATATTTCTACTAAGCCAATCTGAACATTTCAGAACAAACTGAATAAAATACTTCCTATAGGAAATTAATGAACTGTATCACTAAATGCAGAATAAAAAAAATTTTTTTAAAACGAAAACCACAGGAACATTATTCAAAGTTAAATTTTCATAGCACAAAAACAGGTACAATTACACAGTTGCCAAGGAGCTTGTAAAACCACCCACAAAGTTAATGACAAATATTGTGCTGAGAGAGAGAGCAGCAAACTTACCTTAGGGACTAATACTGATGGATGACAGATAGTATCAGCAGCTTATAATGCGAAAGAACAATTATTATCACTATCACCACGGAGAGGAAGGTAATGAACGAGCTCTCAGCATACATATAGCACAGAGATGCAGTGCCCTGGGACTTCTTGTGTTTGTCGCTGAAACCCATGCTACAGGCAAATGATTTTTTTCTCCTCTTGGGTTGTTTCCTGTTGCTGAGATGTAGACATCAAGCCGACAGAGGACTGACCATGGGTGCCACAAGAAAGGGCATGACTGCATCAAAATAAAAGTTTACACCTGTCAACCCAGCCATTGTTTATCCACAGCTGGAGGTCAGTGGTCTCCTGACCTCAATTTGGGATTTAAGGAAAGAGTGAAAACTGGTCATTCTGCTTTTTCATATGTGATAAGAATCTGGTTGTGTAGGAAAGAGGTACTCATTCAAGCTTTGAAATAAGTGATCCGATTAAAATGGTTCTTCAAAGTACAGATAGTACAATTAAGGTCATTTCCATTATTTCAGATAGCTCCCTCAAGTGAATTATATCTTGGAAATATTTTGAAATCTTCAACCTATCACTTCAGGGGCAGAATATCATGTGTGTATGTGTATGTTTATGTCTTCATACTGAGAATAAGATACCAAGATTTCTTATAAGGCTGAATTTTGGTGTAACTTTGGATGATTTCTTAATGATTTTCTTTATTTGTCTGAAAAAGTAACCAATGCTGGGCTTCCCTGGTGGCGCAGTGGTTGAGAGTCCACCTGCTGATGCAGGGGACATGGGTTCGTGCCCCGGTCCGGGAGGATCCCACATGCCACAGAGTGGCTGGGCCCGTGAGCCATGGCCGCTGAGCCTGCGCGTCCGGAGCCTGTGCTCCGCAACGGGAGAGGCCACAGCGGTGAGAGGCCCGCGTACCGCAAAAAATAAAAAAAATAAAAAAAAATAAAAAAGTAACCAATGCTATGATATTTTAAAACTACATCTTAACCAACAAGGACCTACTGTATAGCACAGGGAACTATTCTCAATATCTTGTAATAACCTATAAGGAAAAAGAATCTGAAAAAGAATATATATATATTTGCTGTACACCTGAAACTAACACAACATTGTAAATCAACTATACTTCAACAGAAAAATTTAAAAATAAAGCTACATCTTAATACAATGCAGTGGAATAAGTACCTTTCAAAGCCAAATACTATCAAAGAGTTGTTGTTGAGAAATGTTTTTGCAAGTTGCAACACTGAGCCTACCAGAAACATTGATCTAACTGGTATGAAAAGGGGCCGGGTACAAAATTACTGTTTATCACTGTTTCTTGTTCTACATTGAGACTAGTTGCCAGGGAAACACCTGTTAGAGAAGGCTGTTCTGTAGTCTCTATGTTCCACACAGTACTTGGTATACAATAGTCACTCAGAAACACATCATTAAATACACAAGTGAATGGACCATCTAAAGGACCCATAATATTCTGTGATAACAGGATCACAAATTAAAATCCTCTCCATCTTTATAACATTTCTAGTCACCAGGTCCTATTTAAAATCTCTCCACTGCCCTCCCTTCTCTCTGACTTCCTGGGCTCACTTCCAAAGCAAGATTATCCAGCATCTTTCAGGTACCAAGTGGGGCAAGCAAAGAATGTCCCCGCTGAGAGTCCTCCTGCCAGTTGTGGCTTCTGTGGACAACTCCCAAGATCTCTCAGAACTGGCATCTACTCCATGCCCAACACACGACAGGCTCACGATAGATATTCGTCTGTTTGTTCGTGCTGTTGCAAGCTAAGAAGGTGGGTTCTTCGGATTTTTATCCCTAGATCTAATCTCTTTAGAGTTTGGGGGATAGAAAGGCAGATCTTATTCTTGAGGAACTGATGAATGGATACTTGTAATTATTGAACTCTTCTCAAAATAGTAACAATCTGCTTTGTAACCTGTTCTAGAATTCTGCAGCAAACCAACACCAGTCTCCTCCAACTATAGCTTCCAGAATTCTTGATTTTGTACATTGTGAAAAACAGACCATTTCCCAGTATTTAGACAGACCTCTAGCACTTAGAAATTTTGGACAGATTACAACATGGGCTCCAGAACAAACTTTCTAGCACCTTTTAAACCTCCAGTACAGAATGCACTTGGGCAGGAGTTCTTTAAATCATTCGCAGTGTTTGTGAGTGCTTATATCAGGGCCCATCCCGGCAACCTAAACTAGAAAAAGATGGGGGCCTCTTTAATCTAGAGAAGTCAGGGGTCTAAGGGAGAAGCCCATTCATGTTAACTAAACATACAAGACAAGGTGTTCTCTGGAGGGGTGCTATGAAACGTGCTAGTAGTCTCGAGGGAAAAGAGCATCTTAGTGGTAACATTTTCCCAAGGAAGCTATCTTCTCATCTGGAATTCTTCTAATTTGACTTCAGTTCTGAGCCCTCCCATCCAACTTCAATAGGTCCATACGACCTTCTAAAGCACAGACTGATAATTCTAATTCTTATCTAAAACGTTTTGATGACTTGTCATTATTGACCAAATAGGTAAATCCCTTACCTGGCATAAAACATCCTCCATGATCAGAGAGCGGCATTCCTCTCCAGATTCCCAGCCTCATGCTTTGCGTTCTCTTAATGCAGAACCGAGCACGCCTCTGTGTGTTTATGCCTGTGATTTCTGGTCCTTGCCAACAGTCATCTGGCTGTGGTCCCTCAAAACTGAACAGGGGGTCTTTCCTCCAGGAAGGTCTTCTCTGACTCACCCAGCTTGGTGACATGCCCTCCTCTGGGCTCCCCAGGGACCCTGTACTCACCTGGACAGCAGAGCCCAGACATTCCCAAGGACTAGATCTGAGACCATCACAACCTCCCAAATTCGTAACTATTGTTAGAGTGTAACATTTTCCCCCTTAAAATGCAGTGAAATGACTCTGCAGGTGTTACCACATACATGATGACGTGTGGGGCTGTACCACTTAGTGGCACTCAGATGTCTGGCGTTGACCTGGTCCCTTGCTAGCCTGGTGACATACCCTCTCACCATCCTCATGTGCAGGATTCAGAATGAGCCCTGGAGTAGGTTCCTTTTGCTGCTGTAACAAATTAATACAAACTTTGTGGCCTAAAATGACACAAATTTATTAGATTTCGGTTTGGGAGGTCAGAAGTCCAAAATGGGTCTCACCGGATGAAAATCAAGGTGCCAGCAGGTCCACGTTCCTTGTGCAGGCTCCAGGAGAAAAACCTATTTCCTTGCCTTTTCCGCCTTCTAGAAGCTTCCTCCATGACTTGGTGCATGGCCCGGCATTCACCCTGACTCCTGTTCCATCATCACGTTTCCTTTTCTGACTTTGACCTTCTTCCCTTTCTCTTCCACTTATAAGGACCCTTGCGATGACATTGAGATGACTCAGATAATCCAGAATAATCTCTCCATCTGAAGATCCTTAGCTTAAGTACATATGCAAAGTCCTTTTTGCCACGTAAGGTAACATATTCACAGGATGTGGTATTAGCAGGTGGACATCTTTAGGGGGCCATTATTCTGCCTACCACATGGCCCAATAAATGACAAGGAAGTACATATCATGAACCTTTGGGTTTTCTTATAATAATTTAAACCATGACAAAGCCAAGACTTTGGGAAGGGTGACCTCTCACCTGTTTGTCCCTCTCGATTACGAGCTCCCCAGTGGGGGGAGGACGATTCCTGGCACGTGGTTGTCTGCTCCATAAACACTCATTGAACTGAAATGCTGGCTCTTACTGGGAACAAGAGCTCTACCAGGTCATGCAGGAAAACACTGCAAGAGTTTGGCTAAGAAATGACCTGTATGATCTTTTTCCAAACACACGACACAATTAAATATACTTTAATTTCTAATACCATATTCAGCACTCTCTCTCTCATTCTGATCAGACCAGAATCTCTATTCTAGTTGCTCAGCGGGACCACGTTTCAAGCCTTCAGCTTTGTTCCTGGACAGAGCAGGACACACGTGGCCATTAAAAATAACAGCCTCAGTCGAGGACTCAGAACCACTCGGAAGTGCCTGCCATCTGGAGATCTGCTGGGCTTGCCACGAAGGCTGCTTCCCTGTGGCCTGGTCAGAACCAGCCCAGCTCTCCTCAGTGTCTCCAGACTCAGAGTCCTCTCTACCTGCAGGGGAACAGGACCTCATACGCTGGCCGGGCTCCCTGTTGGGTGTCTAGAGGAAGGCTGGGCTTTATGAAGATGCTCAATAAGTCTGCCCTCATGCCCTTGGCATCTCAGCTTAGTTAACCCCTCACTGCAGCGATGTGGAGCTCTGTGCAGGGAGGAAGGCACCAGGAATCACATCTCCCACGGACTCCAGCTGTACCGGAGAGGGTACAGCGCGCTGTGCTAGGCCTGCCTGTCCCACTCTCTGCGGTCCTGGACTCTCCGAAGTGTAAGCAGACACGCTCCCATTTAGGCCACGGTCCCCAGGCATCACTTCCTTTGCATCTGCTTCACAAGCATGAGCCCCTCCGCTGTTTTATCTGTCAGCATCTCTCTTCCATGGGGGCCAGAACTGGGCATATGAAGGCAGGAGCGTGATCTGACCTGCCCAGAGACTGGAGGGACCGTCACCATCTGGGGACCCACAATTGCATCTCAGACACCTACTTTCCTAAACTGCAAAATGGAGACAATTAATCCCTGAAAGGACCAGGGCACAGGCTAAATAAAATAGTAGAAATAAATAACCTCACGTGTCCCTTAAGACATAGTAGGTGATTGATACACGGTAGGTTTATTATTATCACTGTCATTGTTATTATGCATATCAGCATGATTTTACTCCAGTATCTCTTTGGGAGATAGGAGTCTGGATCATTAGGAATTCATCGCATGGCTGGTCCTCCACCGTCTCTTCCTGGGCAGCATTCTGGCCACAGCAGCAACTTTCGTCACTTATTATTTGTCGGAGCTGATCTCTGGAAGAGAGAGATTAGCTGCGTCCATGCCCTCTCACCGCTGGGCCATATGTTCTTGAATGACAGCTGTTTGATAGCCTATGCTGGGAGAACGCAGTCCTTTCAACCCAAATTTGATAAACATACATTTCTTCTGTCTGTCCTACTTTGGGCCATCTGTCAGTGTGGCATGGTGCCTTCGCTGGACTGGCAAGGTGCTGAAATCAGACCACCAAGGAAGGTCCAAGGACAACGCTGTCACCAGAGAGAGCTGGGTGTGTGGGCGGGATCCTCAGGATCTGAGAGAGCCGGGGCTCGGGCTGCCCAGCCCTCACCTGCAGGTACAAGAACCTTGTTCTCGCAACAAGAACCTGGCCTCCTCAGCTAGATCAGTCCCCAGACGGAGCCCTCTTGAACGAAAGAGATTGTCCCAAAGTGTTATAAAGCAGTGCTTTTCCAACGTGGGTAAACTTCCGAGTTGCCTGGAGATCCTGTTCAAATGCAGATTCTGATTCCATGGGTCTGGGGTGGGGCCTGAGTTTCTGCATTCCTAATAGGCTCCAAAATGATTCTGAGGCTGCTGGTCTGAGGACCACAGTGGCAAGCTTATAAAGGGCACCTGATTCAGGGTCAGGAGACCTGGGTCCTTTCGATAGCATCCCGCCAAGAGGATGCTTTGTGAATGAGATTTCATAATGACAGAGATAAAAGGAGACTCAGAGGCCAAGCAAGCAAAGGGCCTCCTGAGTGAGCTTTCCCAGACTCCTGGAGCTGTCCCTATCATGGGGTATAAACACTGCTAAATCAACCAGCCGAAAACAAAGACCCTAATGGCTATAGTCTCTTTGAGAGCATCAAATACAGGCTCAGAAGAGGCACACAAGCTACAGGAAGTTAAGAGAATAATAAGATGCTACAACACCCCTATCTGCTCAATGCCTGCAGATGTAAAGAGTGATGGGGGAGGGCACCCGGCTGTGAGAACAGAGGCTGGAGAGGCCAGACACTACAAAGCAGAAGCCCCAGAACCCTGAAGACAGAACTTACCCCTGCCAACCCCACCTAGCCTCAGGCTCTGGAGGAGTCCATTGGGAGGCTACCCGGAAGTGCTTCCTCTCAAGGCGGTAGGAAAGTGTATGTACTTGCCTGGAAGCAGCATAATACGAGCAATGTCCCCAATCCACTTTGGCAGCCCAGAATTTCGGCAGAGATGTCAGATGGTGACATCAATCCACCTAAATTGGTCTTGAAGATGGATGCCAGAGATGTCATATTTCTTCTTTAATTGTTAAGGAACTAATTAAACCCATAGCATCTCTGTTAACTGAGTTTTATGATGTTAATTTCACTACTAGACAAACAAAGTCAGGCATCTGTGGACGCCACTGTGGGCTTCCGGCTTCTGACAAAAGATGTTAACAATATTTTCAATGAACACCACACCCATACCCGCAGAATCCCGAGTGATTTACCAACAGTCTCTTGCCAGTTCCCACGGGGCCGAGACCTGGCAGCTGGGCATCACCTTCTTGGCCTGGTCCAATGCAGCCTTTCCCATGGAGCACAGACGCACACAAGTGTTCCTCATGGAACAAAACAAACATGGACCACCAGCCTGGATGGAGATAAAGAAAAATTTGGACATCCTGGATGGAGATAATGTACAATCTGGAATTCTGTTTAGATGTCTCTTTAAATTGTTGATAATTCTTTTATTTTAATTGAGATCTGAGCCTTAATTATGGCCATTAGTGACCCTCAGCACCTGATCATATCCATCCCACTGGGTGTGTCTGCCACTCCCCTGCATTTCCCCAGGAGGATGGAGGCCCAGGCACCCACTGTGTCTCCCAGCATTGCACGTCCTACAAGCCCGGAAGCAGAGGGTAAGGTAAGGGTCCTGCACATCCCTGCCCCCCTGCACTGCTCTGAAGCACAAGGGCTCTGTGATGACACTCTTCAAACTCATAAACCCTGTAAGAGCCAGAAGGGTTACCTGACTTACAGGGGAAGAGCAGAGTCAGAAAAAAAAAAAAAAACCCATATCACTTAACCCCTAGGATCCTAGAATAATGGGATGGGATGGAGCTTGTAACTCTTGACAACATTCAATACCTATTCTCTCCTTGAAGAAGAAGAAACTGTCATCTGCAGAGGGGAAGTGCTTGCTTAAGAACCCATAGAGCGTTGGTTCCTGGTGACTCTGGAATCCGGTTGCCTCCCTGCCAGTCCAGAGTTTGTTCAGCAAATATCCCCAAATAAATACTAAGTGCACTTCCCAGAATTTAAAGCCACCCTTGGCCTCTCCTGTTTGGGGGCAGTTGGATTTCTCCAAGCTAGAAACGAGCCCAAGCCCTGTCCTCACTGACAGTGAGCCCTGAGGGCAAGGCAATGAGCCTCCTGCAGCTGGGTGTGAGGTGGGCAAGGGTGGCTCCCGAGATCTGCTCAGGGGACGGGCCTCAGAGAGACAAAGGCCACATAGAGAAACCCTTTGTATTTCCCTCAGAGAGAAAAAACCACGAAGCACACACCCCTTCTCACATCCTCTTTATTGCTTTTTTTCCAACCCCAATAAAACCCCCCAAAGTATCCAAAACTCTTAGAGCCTCTGAAACTTGACCACCCATTTGTTTTTCTGAAGCCTGCTTCTTTGCCTCAAAAGTAAAAACAATAACAAAAAGAAGAAAGAAAGGAAAAAGGAAAAGGTGCCGTGGACCTCATCTGTTGACGTCTTTGCTTCCTGATGGAACAGGTCTCTCATGAATTATGTACTTTCAGCGGCTGCCACCCAAGGCCCTCTGGTCTCTGAGCCACGGTGGGCAAGTCCCCCGGCTCCCGATGTCATCTCGGCTCTGGGAAAGCCACCAGCACCGTCCTGAGGGAAGGAGACTGGGTCCAGCCACAACCCACCCATGACTCTGCCTGCAGCTTTGCAGAGAGATGCCCATACCCAGGGGGACCTGGCCTAGTCATCAGCTGTTCGGAAGAGAGGAACCAAACCAAGAGTCAACATCGGCCAGAGGGATAAAAAAGGGAGTAAACTCATCACCAGAAGGTGGCGCTACACCTTAAGACAGGCCAGCCAGAGAGGAGGACTGCTGCGGAGACGGTAGGATTTCAGAGCTGGAAGGGTGTCTAGACATGAAATGCAATGAAATGAAATAAAGTCAGAGCTGGAAAGACCCTGAAATATCATTCTGGAATAATCCCATGTCACTGATGGGGAAACTGAGGCCCGCTGAGATTGGCTCACAGTCGTACACACCAGGGGCTGGAACTCACAGTCTATCACTTCTGTGCGCTGCCTGCTCTTTGGCAAATCTGAGATCACAGAATAAAACACAAGGATTGGCTGGACATAGAGAAGCCAGGTTTTGTAACGGAGTCTCCAACAAGGGAGAAGGACCCACAGTCCCCTCCTGGGGAACGACCATGATGCCCTCCTAGAGCAGAGTAGAAGCAACAGGGGGGCTGGTCTCACAGGCCCTGCCAGCATCCCTGCTCGGACTCATGAGTCTTGACGGGATAACAAAAGAAAGACCACGGGCTCCACCACTTAACTAGCTGTGCAAGGTGGATATTTCACTCAACGTCCCTGAAGCTTACTATTTTCATCAGCAAGATGGCATAACAATGTCTCCCACTCAAAATCACGTCTGAGAATTCAAGGTCCTCATGTAAAGTGTGACCAGCACAATACTTGGTGCAGAGTAAGTTCTCATGATAGAAACTTTCCTTCTCTTTGTGACGGCACCTCTAGGAGTCTTCTCCTGGTAAGTATCACAAACTTCGATCTGAAACGCCCACCCAAAGTGCACTGTAGATGGAAGGCCTTGCTCTTATGACATGGCTCATGCCCAAGGACCCCAGGCATGGAAGGGTGGGGTCACAGGACCGACGGCAGGAAGAGGAGGGGGAAGGGTAGAGGCCACCTTACACGGGGCAGAGAGACACTGGCAGGGTTGTCAAGCTTTCTTGTCTCTGTTCAAAGGCCATTTGTAGAGAAATAATTCCCTGGTCTACAGACACCTGCACACACGTGCGCATGCACACAAGTCCAGAGCTGCAAAGGAGGGCACCATGCGGTGGCCAGAGGGCTGGGTCAGGACAGCCAGGCTTTCACGGCAGCTCAGATCCAGCAGGGAACGACACTGCCACCGCTTTCCCACCCGAGTGGCTGCCTGATTCTTTTTGATCCCTGATTCTCATTCAGGGCCCCCAGGAGCCGGGCTGCATTATGAACATCCTCTCCACAAGTAAAAGGCCCAGGCCTTGAAAGTGTTTCTTTCGGAGCACACAGCAAGGCAGCCCACTGAGGAGGTGAAGCCCACCGCCCGTGGACAAGGCCCGGGCCCCACCCAGCTTCTCCTCCTGCTTCCAGAAAGAGCTCTGTGTGGCGTCTGAGCCTCTCAATTCCTAGAGAAGAGGTGACAGGGCAGAAGAGGGACCCCGCCGAGGTCACTCCCAGCCCCATGAGCCTCTGGCCTGTGGACTCAGTCCCACCGGCCCCCTCGCCTCTCCCAAGGAAACACATCCTCCAGATCTCCAGAGGGCCCCTATCTAATCTAGAACACGTCTCCTAGAGGCAGGACTTTCTGGGCCATCTTTCAGGGACACCAGGTGAGGAAGAGACGAGGTGACCCACAAGAGGGGGAGAAAACTGCTTCCTACCCCTCCCGCCCGCATCCGTAGCCTCCCGCCCTCCTGTCCACGCTGTCACAGTCACGTGTGCCCGGTGCTCCGGCTGTTGTAATTGGCTGATAAACAGTACACCGCTCCTGACGTTCCCAGCCTTGCCCCAGTTATGTAGTCAGAGAAATACGGGCTCCCCGGGGATGAACCTTTGTGTGACTGCGGGTCTGTGTTCCAGAGTGTTCCACCGGCTGAACAGGGCGGTGATGAAGAGGACAAATCCTGGTTCGAATCCTGCTTTGCCGACTGCGAGCTGTGTCGACGTAGGCAGGCGATCCTGTGCCCCCGGGACTTTGGTTTCCTCCGCAATAACCTGAGGATGAAGAGAGACATCAACATCTATCTTTTTTTTTTTTTTTTTTTTTTTTTTTTGCGGTACGCGGGCCTCTCACTGCTGTGGCCTCTCCCGTTGCGGAGCACAGGATCCGGACGCAGAGGCTCAGCGGCCACAGCCCACGGGCCCAGCCACTCCGCGGCACGCGGGATCCTCCCAGACTGGGGCACGAACCCGTGTCCCCTACATCGGCAGGGGGACTCCCAACCACTGCACCACCAGGGAAGCCCCCAACATCTATCTTGTAGACACATGACCCATGCGAAGGGCTTGCAGTGACTGGTTTGCAGTGAGGGCTTAATAAGTGATAACGAAGATTAGCAGTGTTTTTGACGTGCACTCACTTGACAGTCATGGGGTGCCTACCGTGCACAGATGCTGGGGAGGTTCTTCGAGCTGTGCCCACCCACCCCCGGGCTGCTGGCAGCCAGAAGCTGAGCAAAGGCAGACCCCCGTCTCTCCTCCCTCATCCCTGTCGAGGATGCTCTTCGGACCTGCAGTCTCCACAGGTGGGAAAATTGTGAGGTTTCCGTAGTTTGTCCCTGGGATTCTCCAAACTCTCCTTTCTATGCCCACTGCCTCTTCTATTCCTGAAGGTACAGGCTCCTCCTGAAGCCACTTGAGACCCATCCTAGTTCTATGTTCTGGCAAGAGTCCTCCTCTTTTTTTTTTTTTTTTTTTTTAGAATACTCCATTGCCACAAGGTGGAACTGTATTAAAGCATTATAAGGTGTCATGGTTCCTTTAAAACTATAAATTCTTAGATAATTGCACAATCAGAGAAAATTCAGTTGGTCAAATTATGGTAGTCCTTTTTCAGTGTTTTATAATACATTTATATTTTAGCCAACATCCAGCAGACAGTTAGTACTACATGGAGATAACAGAAAGCTTAAGTTGACTTGTACAAAAGGGAACATTTATTATAAGATAAAGGGGTGTCTTATGGGACTGGGGAAGAATCCTCCTCCTGGATCCTGCTTTCAAAAACCTTTTAGAGGGTTCCCGCTGCATGACAATAGGGTGGCAGACTTTGGAGGCAGAATAGAGACAACGGTCACATGGCCCCTGCCCTTGAAAAGCCCTCATCCCTCTACACATTAATTCTCTCAAAATGTATTTACTGAGCATTTACTAGGTGCCAGGCATGTGGCCAGGATGGCTGGTGTGTCTTTCCTCTCAGAGCTTACAATCAACTGGGAGACACCCTTTCAGCCAAGCATGACAATTGTGGTGAGGAGAGAGTTTCAGGCTTCATGAGAGTGTAGGTGAGACAACAGATGATACCAACCAAGAGAGAGAAGGGAAGGTTGTGAAAGCGGGAAGCGTGGAGGCTGCTAGAACACACAGGAAGAGGCCAGCTCTTCTGGGGGGCGGGGTGCAGGAAGGGTTCACAGATGAGAGGAACAATATAGCATCGATGTGGAAACCACAGGTTCTAGAGTCATGCATCTGGCTTCAAAATCCAGTTCTGACATGTACTAGCTGCCAGAGTTAACTTGGGCAAGAGCTCAATCTTTCTAAGCCTCTGTTTTCCCATCTGCTAAAATGGGCACAATATCAGTCCCTGATGTATAACGTTGATACAGGGACTGAATGAGATGATTCATGGGAAATGGATGGCTCTGTGCCTGCTGGTATAGAAAAGCACTCAATGTGTTCATCTTTATCACTCTTACTGAGTAAGATGTGAGCTGATATAAAGCATTGCCAGCAAGTGATAATGCAGAAAGGCATCCCGTACTCTGCCCTGAATGGGATCCCTGGCCTTCGGCAAGGTGCTTCTTCTCCTGGACCTTAATTTACCCATCTATGAAATAAATCGGTTCATTACTGATGGTTTAGGTTTCTTTCTACAATAAAATGCTGTCACTGGGATGAGCGCTGGCTCTTTTTTTTTTTTTTTTTTTTGGTCATGCCACATGGCATGTGGAATCTTAGTTCCCTGACCGGGGATTGAACCCATGTCCCCTGCATTGGAAGCACAGAGTCTTAACCACTGGACTGCCAGGGAAGTCCCTTGCCCTTTGAAGTCCATGACCACACAGAATAACCACTCTTACATGACTGCTTACTACCTACATTCAGGCAGACTATGGCCAAAACCATAACCTTAGTAATACAGCAAAGTTACCCATGTGAAAGATTTGACATGATGTGGTAAGGGTGCCATATTACACATAAACCAGTACCCAAAACTGGTGTACTACCAAAACACTCCTTTCTATGTTGAGTCTCAGCCTGAATCTTCACAACCAATTCATTCACCACTAAACACACAGGTGCATAGCAGAAGTGATGACAGAGCCATCATAACATGCATTTAGATCCAGGAGGCATGTGGTTTCAATATGCCCCGTTGTGCTCATGACATTGTGGTTGATACTTTATTGTCTGCCTTTCAACAGAATCCTTTCTCTTAAGGTCTGGCCAAGTGGCCAAAACCATACAAATTCAACTACATGTTGAATTTTTGTCCTCTGGCTTATTTTTGGTTCTAGGAAAAAGGCTCTTACCTTGTTTTCTACCTTGTGAAGTAGCATCAACACCCACCTAAGACAGGAGCTCGGAGACATCCCACACGTCTCATCCTCATAGTCAATAATTAACCAGTGACCACCCACTGTAAATTCTACCTCCTTGACATTTGTCAGATGAGTCCAATGTGTTTTAGTCCCATTGCCACATCCTGGCTCAGACACTCATCATACCCTTGCTCAGAATTTTGCAATCAAGTTGGTTTGCTATCCTCCACTGGCTCCAACATCTCTCCTGTTTCAGGCGAGCCCTTTCTAAAACACAACTATGAAAATGTTTTTTCTTTAATTTTTATTGGAGTATAGTTGCTTTACAATGTTGTATTAGTTTCTACTGTACAGCAAAGTGAATCACCTATATGTAGACATATATCCCCTCTTTTTTGGATTTCCTTCCCATTTAGGTCACCACAGAGCACTGAGTAGAGCTCCCTGTGCTATACAGTAGGTTCTCATTAGTTATCTATTTTATACATAGTATCAATAGTGCATATATGTCAATCCTCATCTCCCAGTTCATCCCACCCCCACCCCGTTCCCCCTTGGTATCTAGACATTTGTTCCCATGTCTGTGTTTCTATTTCTGCTTTGTAAATAAGATCATCTATACCAATTTTTTCAGATTCCACATATACGTGTTAATATGCAATATTTGTTTTCCTCCTTCTGACTTACTTCACTCTGTATGACAGTCTCTAGGTCACTCTACAACCTAAGGTCACTTTTCAAGTAGCTCTCCATTCCCCACACCAGTGGTTCTCAAACTTGACCATGCATCTGATTCACCTGGAGGAGTTTCAAAAACACACATTGATGAGCCCGTACCCAGAGTTTCTGATACAATAGGTCTAGGATGGAGCCTAGGAATTTGCATTTGTGGCAATTGCCAGGTCATGCTGATGCTGCTGTTCTAGGGACCACACTTTAAGTACCACTGGTCTACACTCTAAGGTGTAAACCCCTTAGCCAGGCTCTCAAGAGCCTCCACAATCTGTACCCGGTATAGTTCTTTCATTCTATTTCAAGTGATTCCTTACACACACATACACCTAATATTTGTGACCACCAAAGCCAAATAGCCTTGTAAGACAAAGACTTTCTAGTTCGAGCAGACGATCCAGACTGTAGGTCTGAAGCTCACACCCTTAAAGGCTAGTGATAGAAACGAGGCAGAATTCGAAAGGGAGCCAAGGGCTCAGCCACCAGGCAGGTGCTGACAGGCATTGACACCCAAGCTTTGTAGCTGTGCTTCAGTGTCACTGCATCCCAAATGCTGTCTTCTCCTGATGCCTCTAAGCCATGTGGCAAAATAAACAGCACAGCCAATTCATCATTTAAGCCAAACATAAACAAGATCTAAAACAGAATAGGATGGATGTGGGCCAAATGGAAAGGTAGTTTAAGGTTATGAGATCTGGCTTGGAAATCACGTTGTCTGAACTTGTAAACATCAGAGAGTCAGACTGGAAAATTGTAATAATGTAATAATAATTATAAATAATAAAATCATGCCTTCCCCACTGTTGCCCCAGTATATAAAATCATTAAAAAAATTAAGATGTTATAGGCCTATTAAGTCATTGACTCTGTCTCCTGAGAGGGGAGATCTGCACCATTTATACGGTCGGAAAAACCTTCTCTTCTAAGGGGGACTGACAAATGCCTCAAGGACAGAGGGAGCTTCAGAAGAGGCAAGATTACGAAAACCCTGCTAACAAGCCATACGGCACCCTCCATTTCTCCAACCTTTGGAATTCTGGGTTGGTGATGAATGAAAAAGCCCTATTCTCACCTCCTTGGAAGGAAAGGGGAAGCCCTAAACCCCCACCCCCTGACCCCGCCCCCAGCATCCCTCACTGGGTCATCTCCCGCTGCCGTACCCAGGAGGCTCATTGGGCAAGACGGTGTCTGTGACGTTGACTCCCACATGTGTGTTGCTGGGGAGATGGAGTTGAAATGGGGCTGCTCACCCTGAACAACTCCAGAGAACTGGCCAGAATTTATTTTCAGTGTTTGGCAGATATGTGTGCATTTGCCTGTTTCTTTTAGAACTCATGATCAAAACAATCTGGCGATTCAGTTAACCATGTAACAAAGTAGTCTCATGTAATGTGATAACAGTACTCAAATCATTCTTTTGAGATAAACTTTCCCCCCAAATGGAGTAAACATTAATTTATCTTTATATTTCTTAGGAATAATTTCCTCCTGATCCCCCCCAAAAAACAGCAACAACAAAAAACCCCGCCTCGCAGATGGAATCACCCAATAGGGCTTTGGAATAAAACCGTTTTTATAGAATTTATTTGGGATAAATAGCTATCTTTTCTACTACCATAATGGATTTTCTCATGTTGTCTCATCCATCATAAGATAAACTCACTTGATCCAATCAGTGCTTTGCTAATCTGTGAGAGGTGTTTCTGCTATCTTATAGTTTTTGAGTAGCTCCTGAGCAAAGGGGTTTATAGTGTTTTAAGTTTCTCTGGGAACATCATAATTTCTTTTTAGAGAGGTGTCATCCAATATGGTAGTGACTAGCCACACATAAAAATTTAGGTTTAAATTTAAAATTACTAAGATTAAGTAAAGTAAAAAATGCTGTCCAAAATTTCAGTAAAATATGTGATTAATCCACACAAACCACATATTAAGTGTTTCATAGTCAAATGTAGGTGGTGGCTACTGTATTGGATAACAGATACAGAAACTTTCCATTCTCACAGAAAGTTGTATTGCTTAGCCCTGTTTTAGAAGTTTAACTTCTCCCCAAGCCTTTGTTATACAGGTTTATTCCATGACCCCGACCTCTCTCATCCCACAACCCTGCTCTCAGAACCAACCTTCACTACAATTTCTCATCCTCTACTCATCATATGCAGCTACATCCCCACTTGGGCTCATAGACGCTGGCCTGTCCAACCCTGAGAACTGGCCTCCATCCTGGCAGAGGATAGAGGAGAGATTCCTGCTTAAGGCAATTGATATTCAGAACCAGGCTCAAATTCCAACAGTCTAATTATTGGTGTCTGATCCCATTAATGGTTTTGGACATTAAATCTCTTTTGTCCACAGATACATGCCTGTCCCTTACCTACCTGAATGTCCATCACCCTGCCTGCTCTGACCTCAAATAACTCCAAGCTGCAATTGTTTGAGAATTACTCCACATTTAGGCATATCCTTGGTATCTTTGGCTTATGGCTGGTCATGGGCTCAGTGTCACATGGGAAAGTTGGGATTCAGGCTATGAGCATCCACTAGTTTTCCTCTCAACAGCCCTAGGTCTGCTCAAATTAGAACACAGTAAAGTAGAAAGGACACTCCCAGAAATGGAATTCTGGCTCCATGCTTCCATTTCTTTGTTTCTGGCTCTGGGAACTTAGGCAAAAGCTACAGAACATCTCTGAGCCCCACTGTCCTCACCTATGGGAATAATAATAACAATCATGAGTTTGTGGTGAGGTTTATATGGCATAAGGATATCGAACAGCTAGCTCAGTGGTGAGTTTATAGACATCTAGAACTCACGGCAATCATTCCCTTTCAATGTTTCTCTTTAGAAATTTTTGAATTAGTGGTAATAGAATAATGCAAACAGTAGTTTTGTTTAAAGCCATTAAAAGACTACAGCTCTTAAAAGTAACTATTTAACATCTTGCTTTTGTTTATATTACTACAAATAATCTGTATTATCCATGCTCTGCAAAGTTAATTGTTTAGAACAAATGGGTGTCACTTGAAATCTTACTGGCAAAGCAATCCCTTAAAAGACCAGCACTTTCAGAGCTGACTTCAAATTAAGGAGACACATGTTTTCTCTGTCCAAGTTAGATTTCTAATCACTAAGCTTATTCTAGTTCCAAACTTGCCCACAAATACAAAAGCAAGAAGAGGCAGCATAGCATGGTGGGTAAATAGCGTTGGCTCTGGAACTAAACGCCTGAGATAGAATCTTGACTTGGATACTTCCTAGCTGAGGATTAAATGAATCAATACACTAGAACAGTATCTGGCATGTGACAAGTGCTCTCTCTCTAAGTCTATGTAAGAAATTATCCTAAGGCTCCAAAGACCCTGGCAGATGCACCTGAAATATTATGATCACTGGGAAAAGAGTGGGAATGTTAGCAATTCTTACTAACAAGATGTATTGATCACACATTTGGGCCAGGCCCTGTGCTAAGTACTTTACCTACATCATTTCATTTTATTTAATCTTCTCCATATGAGGTCTTGGGCACTTCCAGTACATGGCAAAGCCAGAATTCAGTACAGGAAAATCTAACTCCCAAACCCAGAGCCTTCACTCCAGTGTGTTTCTGCCTCTCCAGGTAAGCAGGTGAAGGAGGCCTCCTGGCTGCAGCCTTACACACTGAGCTCAGGTCCTCGTTCCACAGCTCACTGTCTCCATGAACTTGACATTTAACCTAAGTAATCTGTTGCCTCAAGGGTGAAATAAGGATGATAAGACTCTCTTGAGGGGCTTCAAATGAGAATTAAAGTGTGCAGACACATAGCCGCATGCAGCAAATAGAGTTTGAATGCAGGACAAGCATGCCCACAGTTTGCAGAGGGAAGCGAAGCCCCTTGGCACCCCAAGAGCCGACAACACCCTGGGACCTCCCTGGAGCAGTTAAGTGGGTAACTGTTTTAGCAAAACAGGAATGCTAATTATAAATGTGGAGGACCTGGGAAAACCAAACTTGCACATAACTGTCTTGCTTAGTGTCATCAGGTGTCTCTGGGCCTCTGACCTGCTGGGTTTTCTATAGAGGTCCTAAGGCATTTAGGACATTAGCGCAGAGAGGTCATGCAGTTTACAGACTGCTCTTTGTAAATCAGACTTAATTTTTTCAACAGCTCTGTCCTGAAAACCTTGGCGCTGACATTCACTGAGGTCACCTGTTCTGCCAGGATGCCTGCTCGGCCATTGCAAATGGATTTCTTGGTTCTAGAAATAAAGTCCCACAAAAGGATTTTGTTGCTTCAGGCCATATCTTCACTACCTGAGCTCTGTAATCACCCCAGAAGATGCCTCAACCTACTCTAAGGGATGCCGCAGACCAGGAGACACACTGGAACGTTCCTACTCTATAAATTCTTCTCCCTCCCTCTGATAGATCTGTCAGACAAGAAGTTTCAGTGATCTGTTCAGCAAATCAGACGTCATCCCTCCCTTGCTTAATTGGTTCCCCATCATCTATAGAATAGAATCCAGTTCCTTCCATGGTCTGGTCCTACCCATGACTTCTGCCGCCAATATGGCACCCAACCCCTTGGACCAGTCATAATGAACTTCTGTAGTTCCTTGAGGTTTCATGCTTTGTTGCCTCTGTGCCTTGGTCCACACTCTCCCTTTTGTCAGGACACCCTCCTCCCTCTATCTGCTTCTGACCAAATCTAACCAATTAATACCTCCCAACTTCACTCAGTACCACCCCTGAGGTGGGTTAGAACCCTCTCCTTGGTGCTCCCGGAGGATATGATGGCCCCGTTTTTGCAGCTTTAATGACATCAGCTGAGAATTGTTTCTGCCTCCTGCATGAGAGTGTAAGATCCTCAAGGGCAAGCAACCTGTGTTATCCAAAGAAGGAAAGAAGAAAAGCCACTGGGCTTGAAGAGTCCTTCTTGGCTGCTCCGGCCTTCCAGCGTCTTGGAGCACGTACCTTCCAGACTCACCTAGCACTACCTGCCAGATTAGGGTCTCCAAATGAACCAGCTCAGTCTGAATGCTGTTATTTTACTTGTGCACGTAGAGCTTTCTGCCTTTTGAAACAAAGCCATGGATATACAATCAGCATCACTTATCAAGCATTCAAATTCCTGGCCAGCCACCATGTGGAGCACAGCCACCAATTCAGAAGTGGACACACAGCATCCTGATGGGCAGCGGTCACAAGACTCCTGTACCTGACATCTCATGAGCAGCTGGCGTTCTCCTTGCAATCCAGGGCTTTACAGTGTTCAGGTACCCCCCAAAACTCTTGTGGATCAGCCCCCACTGCAACTTCCCTAAGGAGGTAGACTTATTCTTTCTTCTTTCATAAGAGCCATCTCTACTCTCTCCCACTCTAATCCTTGGCATTCATACGCATTTATTCCAAAGAATGACTACAGAATAAGCCATCTCGCCAACTTTATGTTTCTCACTATCTCTAGAACAAATGTTTGGAATCATTGTCATTTGGGGAATATTAAAGGATGCCTGGTATCGTGAAAGACCATTGTTAGCTTAACATCAGCCAGACCTGGGTTTGCATTCTAGCTCCAGCAATTGTTGGACAAGTAACTCAATGGCTCTAAGAGTCAGTTTCCTTGCATGTTACATGGGAGGGCAAGAGTGTGAATAACATCCTCTGGACAAACCCTAACTGACAAAAATAACTAATAAGAAGATGTTACAAAGATTTAACAGTCTCCTCATGATTGCTGATCATAAATTTGTCACAGACTCTCTACAAGGCTGTGAATGTGCCTCTAGTTTGGTCCTGTCTTTGTAGATCTTCACCCTTGATTCTCAACAAGTCATCCCATCCTTAATCCCTTACCCTTCCACAGGGCTGAAGGCCCACGTCATCCAGAGAGCTCCCCCTTTCAAGCACATAAATCTAAAAGCACCACTAAATCAATATATGTTTATAGACATACATATTTAACAAGCTTATATGTGATTTCTCAATAATATCCAGGTCTCTAGTAAATGTTAGTGGACTGGAGGTTAAAATTTGCATAATGTTCATAGACAAGGCAAAAGTAAAAGGAGTTGGGAAGTCTTGGGGGGTGGGAGGTGGTGACATAACCACCACCAAGTGGCAGCCATCATTCAGAAAGGAGGCAGAGGAAACGCCAGCAAGACAGACAACACTCTGCGATCATTTAGTGCCAGGGCAGGAGGTGGGGCAAATCTCACGACCACCCTCACCACACTCCTCCCCTCCATCCCCACCCTGACCAAGAATAAAATGTGCAGCAGCCCAGTGAAATAATGGATGCTGTGGCCACTGCTGGGCAGGTGCCACACGTGGTGTGTCCAGGTTGTAAGGGTCCTTTGAGTTTCTTAAGTCCAAAGTCTCATAGTTCAGACAAACGAAATAAGACCCAAGAAGGTCTGCAAACTCTTGTTCCCCGCCAAAGTAAAATCACTTAGAACTGGGCAAATTCGGTTCAGTACCTTGTGCTAGTTGTGTATAATGAAGATGACGGGAGCTTCCCTGGTGGCGCAGTGGTTGAGAGTCCGCCTGCCGATGCAGGGGACACGGGTTCGTGCCCCGGTCTGGGAAGGTCCCACATGCCACAGAGCGGCTGGGCCCGTGAGCCATGGCCGCTGGGCCTGCGCATCCGGAGCCTGTGCTCCGCAACGGGAGAGGCCACAACAGTGAGAGGCCCATGTACCGCAAAAAAAAAAAGATGACGGTGGTGAGATATCTAATGTGTCAAAAGTGCTTGTTAATGGCCAGGCTCTGCTTTACGTGTCTTAACTCATTTCTGATTCAAACCCTCTCTTGGAGGTCGAGACGATTCAGTCCTATTTTCCTGGGAATGAATGTGTTGCAGAGAGAGGTTAAATAACTCACCAAGGTAACAGAGCTGAGAAGTGATGGAGCTCGGAGAGGACATGTGTTATTGATTGTTAGGATGACTTCCGTCACAAATTTTAGAGCAAGGATGATATTTCCACCTTTGTTACCTGGATCCATTTCTATGCTATATCTGGTTCCCTAAAGATAATAGATAAATGACAGGCCGAGGTGTTACCTCCAGTACCTTGGACTGATAACCCCTCTCATCAAGCCAAACATTGGTGTTGCTTCTCTGAAGGGGTGAGTCATTGACTCTGCCCAACGCCGCTGGAGCAGCGGCAGTTGGGTTCAGTCTGAAACTACTGTCGTACTGTTTAATTCAATAGCCATTAATTCCCTGACTTTACTCCCTAATCCCTGCACATCTGTTTCTTCAAATGCCTGTTTTCAGCTCATTGGTGGGTTTGGTGACTTCTCTTAAGCATTTACTTCTCGCGTTCTGTCTTGTGCTAAAATCTTTAAAGCAAATGATAATCAGAGACTTTACCAGAATTTTTGTTTCCTTTTTAAAATGTTTTATTTACTTTTTAATAAAAATTATACGTATTTAAAGTGTATAATGTGATTACACATTATACACACATATATAGTGATATCTATATTGATATATTCTATTTTATATATATATATATATAGTGAAATAATTACACAGTAAGGTGATTAGTCAAGCTAGTTATCATTTCCAAATGGCATACTTACCAACCATTTGGATGTGTGTGGTAAGAGCACCTGATTCTACTCCCTTAGCAAATTTCCAGTATAATTTTAAAAACTTTGATAATCCCTGATGCTGGTAAAGTTAAGTGTGACTAGTGTACTCATATTCTGATAACATTATATGTTTTAGAAAATTATATGACAACATGTAGAAAAAGTCACCAAAATAATCATGCCCTTTATGTCACTTTTTCTTTTCTAAAAATGTATATTAAAGATAAAATTTAGTAAAGTTTTAATTTAAATTTTAGAGGCTCCTTAAACAGAAGATGGCTATCCATGTATTTGAATATTGTGCAGTCATCAAAAATAGTAATTATGACACCATTAAAATATTTCTAGTATAATATTAAGAACAAAAAAATCAAGACACCAAATGCATCTTTTACCATGGTTAGAGTTTTGTAAAGGTATATATGTATGTGGACAAAGTTGGACACTTTCACAGAAAATGTTTTTTAAAATTGTGCTAGAGAATGGGACGAGTTTCTTTCAATTCAAAAACATATCTTTTATGTCATTAACTTGTTTAACCAAAAAGGTCAGCTATCCCTATTTGATGTTGCTATGGACTCTTCTTATGTCTACAGGAGGATTCTAAGCACCCTCATGGGAGTTGCTGTCCAGCAAGCCAAGGATCAGGGTTTCATGAACATGAGCCCAGGATGCCTGGATGAACCATCCCTGAGTAACCTTCTGATCATTTTTAAAGCAACTCCCAAAGGTTGCAGCATGTCAAACTGCATGGTAAGTATTACTTTGGACTTCTCGAAATAAAAAAAGCCCCCAATAATCTTATTTTAGATTGTATCAGTACTCAGTATAAAAGGCATTGATACATTACCTGTCCTCCAGAGGACAAAACACTCATTCAACATTTTGGCCCCAGCACAGCTGATTTTGGCCACCTCAGAGTATGATCTCAGCAGTCACAGTAGATGATTCAGACTTGAGGACGGGGTTCTAGCCACTCTTTGACCCAAGAACAATAAATAGCAATTAATTGAGGCAATTGATTTGCCAGTCTTTGGGCCAACGGGAAACTGGGATCTAGCAGAATAATTTGGTATTTCAGTGCAAGTTAAACTCTCAGAGGTGCCTGCTTTCGCCTAACTGATAACTCATGCTCTTTGAAATTCAACTGCATGGGTAATTTTCCAAGCACAGAACTTCCCCCTGGACTCTTATTCACTAGCTTGTCAATCAGATGTTCAACCTTCCTTTAAAGTTTAAGCCTTATTAACCTACACACTGGATTTGACTGGTGATAGGCCACTGTAGACAATGGAAACCCCTCCCAGGTTCCAAATCCTGTCGTCCTGGTTCAGCTCCCCACAAATTCCCTGGAAGGGATGAAAGAATCACTCACATGTCTGATGCTTCGAACATAGGCAGTGAGAGGATGTTTTAAAAAAAAAAAAAAAAAGTCGTGGAGGCCCTGCTGATTGAGACATCTTGGAGGAAAACTAGCTCTGTTCCAAACCAAACTCTGCCTGGAGCAGGAAGGAGTGCTCGGCCTTCACAGGCTCTGTCGGGGACTTGCTGTGCATGCCATATGCAAGATCCCAACCGTAGGGTTGGCAACAGTCCTTATTTCAGAGGCAGGCATGCCAGGGTTGCCCAGATACTGGTAGAAAGTCAGCTCCAGAGTTGGGAGTGCCTAGTTGAGTGAGAAGATGCTAGCTGCAAAGTCAGTGAAATTATTAGTGGAGGCAGCTTGGATGTCAAAAATATGGTCTTGATGACTGAGGCAGGGCAAAGGGCAATCCCGGGCGCCCCAGGGATCCCACCATCCTTTGATTTCTTTCTTTTGTTCCATCACAGCAGAACATTACTTCGGTTCTGAACAGCTTTTCCATGAGCTTCCAAGAGGCTTGGCAACTCTGTCACTTTCCACAAATGCCTGCTTAAAAACAAAATAATGTACACATCCCTAAGGAGTGGAAACTGACTGGAAGAAACCAAGATACCCTACTTGGTGTCACAGACATGAAATTGACAAAGGAGGGTCCATTTGTCACTTCCTGGAGCATTGCTACTTTCCAGAGTATTGCTACTTTCCAGAGCACTGCTACTTTCCAGAGCAAGGTGCAGCTCTGGTGGAGAGAAAAGGAGCTTAGAGTTTCACTGAGTTGTCCAGACGTTTATTTTTTGTGCCTTTTAAAAATACCAGAATCACCTCACATTCCGGAGATTCCTAATTATCTGAAGAACAGAAATAAACGTGGAGGAGGTTGCTGGGAGCCCATTCCTACACCATCGGATCGAAGGCCATGAAGTCCTCCATGAGCAGGCCCGGGGACTCTTCCGCACAGATGGAAACAGGAAGGGTCTGCATCTCACCCCGGGACCTCCATGGCCTCAGAACCCCACTCCATGCCAAACTCTGTGCAGGAGGAAAGGGGAGAAGTTGGGCTTTCACATTTTATTCTATTTACTCTATTCATATTTCTTCTTTTTGACTTTGTATTAAGTTATATTACTTGTGCAATTGTAAAAAATAAAAGGGGTGGATCTAAAAATTGATTATGTTGCTGCATCACCTAACTGGTAGCCTATGAGCAAGAATGCCAGCTCCATCACATTGAATGTCATCTGTAGGTGCACCCACCAAGCTGGGGGGACCGGCATTGGGGAAGCTGAGGGCTCCTGTCCAGCCAGGATGTCCCGGTCTGACAGCATGGGCTGTCAACATATCGAGGTGCCAAGCACTGGCTGACAATAAACGCTGCTGCCATGGATCCCCCAAGCCTCTTGAAAGATGTGTGCAGGGTGACATGGCTAGTTAAAGAGTTTTTAGGTCACTGCTGCTCAGACCTCTGGTTCCACCAGCTCCTGCAGCTTAGGCCCTGCCCGTCCCCCGGCCCACATGACTGAGGTCCCTGTGCCTTAGGGAGGAGCTGTTGTGGTCCCTGACCGTAGACAACACCACAGTTGCTCGTAACTAAGTCTGGAATTACACAGTGAATCCTTGTCTAACGCCCGTTGCCCAAAAGTCACGGGGTTGAGTAAATATTCAAAATCTATAATCAGTCAAAAAAGTTGACTTTACTCTCTGAATCTCTATTAGAGGTGCCATAGTGATTTATTTTGTAAGAGAAAAACAGCAAAAACTAAGTCATATTTTCTGTTTCAAGAAACACAGTTTCAGAGAGGCTGTTGTTCATTTCTCTATGGTATCTCCCTTTACTTTTTCAGGGATATGGTAAAAATAAATCAGAATAATCTGAAGACTGTTATTCATTTAGTGTTTACTGAAGGTACAACAGTTATTATGGATTTTTTTCAAAAAGAAGTTTATGAGAAGAGGAAGAAAAAAATTCCCTCTAAGTCTGTACATGTTGTTAGCTTATTATATAAGTTCATGGGATGATTGGGAGGCCTTCACAGGAAACACAAATTTTTACGTCTGTTGCCCATTTAAAATGTCGTTGCTGTTTGTTGTTGTTACTATTGACTTACAAGTGTTCTTTATATTAAAAATATTAATCCACGTGTACATATAAAGTTGCAAATTTGGCATTTTCTCCTAATTTCTTTATCATTTTATCGATTTTCTCTCCAGGTGGCCAAGCCCAAAAGAGCATAAAGGCCAAATGATGTCCTTTATGGAACTCGGGCATTGCAGGAAATCATTCCCTGCCTCTTCAGCTCCTTCTCCCCCAAACCTGGAGCTTGGCATGGTGGATGGATATGAGGCTGGAAGGGCAGTGGGAGAACAGCTAAGGATTTCACAAAGCATCTGAAGGTCAAGGCTGTAGCTGTCCTTCCACTCTGCAGGCTCCATATTATCAGAGTGATTTATGAGCAGGTGAAATTTCTGACTCCCATCAGAGGCCCCCATGCTCCTTCAAGGACATGCTTACAGGAAAGTGTACTGACTTCTGAGAACTTGGGGTCTCCACAGGGGAGCTGCTGACATGGCAGAGCTGAGTAGAGGAGATTAGGTGTGATTTTCCAGGATTAACTTTTAGTCTCTCTGATTGGGGATCTACTTCTGAAAGTATGACCAACCTCTCAGCCTCTACACGTATGTAGATCAACTGCTCAATAGAAGTGACTCAAGTAATTCAGAATATTGTTGGATAAAGGAGGCAGCCTGATTTAGCAGAAAGAGCATGGAGTTCTGAGGTCAAACACAAAATCTTACTCATGAGCTATCCAATTTAAGACTCTATGAATCTCATTGTTCCTTACCTGAAAAACAGGGATAAAACCTCCATATCTGAAGAGCTATAACCTTGGAGGTGGAGAAGACCTTTCTGAGCACAAAGTCAAAGCATAGAGACATAAATGGAGGATTAAAGTGACTGTATAGTCCTTAAAAAAGATAAAGAAATTAAGAGAAAACACCAAATTTGCAACTTTATATGTACCCATGGAATAATATTTTTTATATAAAGAGCACTTGTAAGTCAATAGTAACAAAACAAACAACAACAAAATTTTAAATGGGCAACAGACATAAAAAGAAAATTCATAAAGATACATAAATGGTCAATAAACACATAAAAATACTCAACTTCACTAAGTATCAAAGAATTACAAATTATACCAAAATGAAATTCCGCATTTGATCTATGAAATTAAAAAAGACTTTTAAAAAATGCCAAGGATTGGCTGAGATGAAAGAAAATGTGCATTGTCTGATACTGTAGGTGGGAATGCAAACTGGCATAACCTTTTTGGAGATAATCCAAAAGTTTTAAAGATGGTCATACTCTTTAACCAAACAATTCCACTCTTGAGGACTGATCTTAAGGAAATAGTTATGGACATGTTAATGATTTAGCTAAGAGGATGTTTGCTCCAGTGCTGTTTGTAACAGCAAATATTTAGAAACACAACCTAACTATTCAGCATTCTTTCAAGTAAGTCATTCAACAAATATTTACTAAGCACTTAGTAAGCTTGGGCCTTGGGCACAGTAGACCAAGTAAATCAAGGCAGTGCAATGTAATGAAATACTCTGTAGCATTAAAATGAGATAGAATCTTTAATGACAGAGAAAAAGTCATCATATCGTTAACTGGGAAAAAAAGCTTGTTAAAAACAGGATGTGTAATATAATCCCATTTGAGGAAAAACATACATATTTTCATAAAATTTTGGAAACATGCAACGGATTTTCAAAGTGGTGATTGCTGGGTGATGAGAAATGATTGCTTAAAATCTCCTTCCTTTTCCTTTCTCTACAAGTTTTTCTCTATTAACATGAATTGGTTTGGGGGTTTTAAGCCACTAATTTATTAAAAGCACCTACACTGTGTTTTGAAGATAAAATAAGAAAAATGTCTGGTATATAATAAATGCTCCAAACACTCAATTTGTCTCTCTGTTTATGAATTAACCCCAGCACCTTCAGTGGCCAATTTTTTGAAAAGCTAAGTCACTTGAGTGCTAGTTCGAGCTTCCGGTTAGGAGCTGGATGTTGGAAATGGCATCCTTGGTCACAGAGCCCTTGAAGTCATCAAAGCAGTTCACAAAAATGCCAGCTCTCTCCTCATTTGGGAAAGATCATCCTGCCTTACTATTCTTTTCATTCCAATTTTTTTGTTCCTTCCAATGCTTGTCTCTGCAAGAGTTTTACTTTCTCTCTGCTTCTTTCTTGAGCTCTGCCAGCTTGTTTTTAATCTCCTGGTGTTGGTTTCCATCCCATTTTTAAACTCTTAAATTTCTTCTTTGAGTTGTTTTTTAAAATAATAAAATTAATGTTTTCTATAATATTTTTGAAACTTCAGAGATCTACTTGAAGTCTTGTTTCCTTAGGTAATGTATGTTCTCCTTCTGCCTTCTTTGGTGTCCATTTCCTCCTTTTTCTTTGCAGTATCTATGCATAGATTGGATGTTGGGTTCCTTCTTCATATCCCTTACTTTTCAATGTGGCCAGATACTTATCGAATAAGAGTTTGTGGAAGTGTCAAGGAAGTGAGGTAATTCAATAAGCCGTTTTGCATTAGATTCGCTACCTCTAAATCTGTTCACTACATCTATTATTTCCTTTATCTTAGGAAGGAACATCTTTTCCCATAATTTTGATGTTTTAAGAAGTTGGTTCAGCTCACCTCCAAACCCTATAGGACAGCCCTTCTCAAAAGTGCACAGAAGTCACCTGAAGACCTTGCTAAGGTACAGATTCTGATTCACCAGGTGTAAGGTATGGCTTAAGCTTCTGCGTTTCTCACATACTCCCAGGTGAAGATGATGCGTTGGATCTGGGACCACACTTTGAAGAGCAAGGCTGTGACATAGGAACTCTGCGCTGCTTCTCACCCACCTTCCCGCCCTCTGGCCTCTGGCAACTGCCTCTTCCAGGAAGCTGGTGAGAGACTGGAATTGGTGTGTCTTTTATTTCTTCATACCCACCGCCCCTGAGGTTTCCAAAGGGATGGTTCTCTGCTCTGGAGGCCAGCCCACTTCCTCAGACCATGTTGTTCTAATCAGAGGACCCCTGGATAAGGCTCTTAAGACTTTGGTTGTTACTTCTAGAAAAAATGTGTTCTATGCTCAAGGCTTGAGGAGAAATGTGAGATTCTTCCCCTTGTTTTGTTTGGTACAGATTTCACAGAATTTGGCTAGAATGTGTCATGGTTTGTGGTTTGAGGTTATATAGCTGTCTTTTTGTTTCAGTGAAAATAAAGTTTTATTTATTTTTCTGGTTTCTCTTCTCTTTCGTGGGCCTCATGGGAGGAAAGGGGAGAAAAAGAAGCCTCTGCATCTTTCAAAGGAAATCCAGCCTTGCAACTTTGTGTGTGACTTCCTCCAGGTAATCAATTTCAGGGAATGTTGCATGAGGGCAGTGCTGGAGGAATAGGCTGAAATGTGGGCAATCCTCCGCCTCTGCTGGACCCTCAGCCCGACCTGCCAATCCTGTCCCTCTGCCCTCCTAGCCCTCCCCCCCATCCTCCTCAGTGACTTTTCCAACTGGGTTACTGTCCTCAGGTCTCCTGCTCCCCCTCAGAAGACTTCAACTTCTGTTTCAAGAAGAAAACAGCTTCCCCTCCACGATGTCCTTCAACTTTTGTTCCGCTTCACTACAAACTTAAGTACAGTCCTCTTATTTGTAAGCTCCGTATTTGCAGATTTCCCTACTGACTGAAATTTTTAGCAACCCCCCCCCAAATCAATATCCTCAGGGCCTCTTGGGGTCATTCGTGGACACACCCAGTGTGGTGAAAGGTCTGCGCTCCCCCCAGGATCACTCTCCCAGCAAAAGTCAAAGAGGCGACTGACACTCATTTCTTGTTTCAGCTCTCAGACTGCAAACAAGTTTCTTTTTGCTGTCTATTTCATCCTGTTTTTCACATTTTTGTGCTTTTTATTGTTGATTTCGCCGTTTAAAATGGCCCCAAGCGCGGTGCTGCAGTGCTGTCTCATGTTCCTAAATGTGCAGAGACTGCGATGGGCCTCTTGGAGGTGTGTGTTAGGCGAGCTTCGTTCACGTCACAGAACCATTGGCCGTGAGCTCCATGTGAGCAAATCAGCAAAGTACGTAGAACATGGTGCCTTTAAAGAAAACCACATAAAACAAGGTTATGTCTTAATCGGTTGACAAAAATGTGAGAAGAGGCTCAGGGGAGCCTAACCTGTATTTTCCTCAGGAGCGGTGCTTCTGTTCACTAAGGCAGCGTTTGCAGTGACGTCATAGAACATATTTGCCGCAAATGGTAAGAATCGACTTTGACCATTGTCACATGCTTTCCTCCAGTGCCACGATTCAGGGCCATCCTCAGCCCCGTGTCCTCTTTTCTATCCTCTCCCTTGTGCCAATAACACGCCATCCCATGGTGTGTTATTGGCACAAGTTAGGAAGTCCTATAGGCCTGGCTTGAAATTCCAGTTTGATCACTTACCAATATGAGACCAGAAACCAGTTACCACTCTCAGCTTCCATTTCCTCACCTGCTTAAAAGTAGCCTTCACGGGGTTCTTGTGAGGGCTGAATCAGGTAAAGCAGGGTGAGCCTGGTGGCTGGTTTGAAAGTAAATGCTGGATAAATGTTTATCCTCATTCTGCGCCCCTGGATCTGCGCCCCCACGCACCGCATCCAGGCCGCGCACATTGAATTCCATGTTCCTTTCATTTGCGTCTCGGCTGTCCCCAGTCAGACTGCATCTCCCAAGGATGAGGTCACACATTCACCTCCGAACTCCTTACCACGTTAGTGTGGGAATTTTCGGAGAGTAAGAGAGACAGGGGATAATCAGAGAAATGAGAAAAAATTGTGCAGACTGGCTTTGGGCAGAAAGATAGTCTAAATCTACTTCTCAAAACTATTCAGTGCTTGAGAAATCTCCTCCCAGAAGAAAGGGCCCAAAGGAACACAGGTGGGCTCAGCCCAGCCCATGGTGGCGTTTCTCAAGCAGCAAGACAGGGCTGTGGTGGGCTCCTGGGCCTTGAACCAGAGCAGCCTGGACCTCTGAGAGGCCTGTGTCCTCTGCTCTGAGCACAACTTGGATGCCACCGGCCACAACAGCTCAGAGAGGAGACACACCACATTCACATTCGTTCCCAATGGCTTGCACCCCAGACTCATTCCAGGGATTTCTAAGAATATGGGGGCCCTGCCGTAACTATTAGCCCATATGAAAAAGGGAAAAGAAGAAAGAAAAGAAATCCTCAAGAAAACATGGCCCCTGGAGTATTTTTCAATCTGGTGGAAATACTTCTCTCCAGATGTGTTTTCCTGGTGGGGTGACCCTCCGTGGCGGCACTGGCGGTGCCGGTAAGGAGCCTTCCCAGGGCCCAGGACACAAAGCTGCTGTTGTTGAAATGAGAGCCGTGTAATCAGCTCAAGAATTCCTGAGCAGAACCAAGGGCAGCAGATACTCAAACCTTGAACTTCTTTGCCTCCCTGCATTTTTCAAGGGCTTCCTGGAGAAAGGAGCACCCAGGGGCTTGGATCTTCTTCTAACTTAATTAGGGGCGTGCAGGAACCGAGCGGATACTGAAGATGGTCTCCGGAGGCCCAGGGCTCTGACGATTCCGATGCAGACACAGCAAGATTCTAGGTGGGTTGTTTGTTTCCTGAGATGCTGTGGACTTTTCCAGTGTCCTGACTCAGAATGACAGGGAAATGGCAATCTCCTTGCCTAGTGGGTGGTCTCATTCCCTCTCCAGACCTTCCCCCCAAGAGGTTCACATCTCTCAGTGGGGCCGGGACCCACATGGCCCACAGAAAGAAAGAGCCGGGAACCAGCATTTGCTGTTCAGCACCGACCCTGCGCCAGGCCCCGGCGAGGTGCTGAGTGCACAGAGAGACCACGAGCACAGGCTCTGATGCAAGACTGCCTGGTGGGTTTGCATCCTATCTCTGCCACTTCTTAGCTGTGTGGCCTCAGACAAGTCATGCAGTCCCTCTGTGTCTCAGTTTCCTCATTGGTAATGTAGGGGTAGTCATAGTAAACAACTCATAAAATTGTGGTGATAATTAAAACAAATTCTGCATCTAAAGTGATTAGAATAGCACCTAACAGTTAGAAAGTGCCCCGTGAAGGTGAGCCATTATTATTGCAAACACTTGCCATGGCTCTGGTAGGTGCGGTCACACCCTTTTTATAAGGGAGGAACCCAAGAGGCAGGAGGTTGAAGAAACAGGTCTACAATCTCATGGGAAATAACTCATGATGCAAGTGTTTGACCCTCTCAGGCTCTGCTCTAAAATGGGACCCCTTGCACCTGCCTGGGAAACAAACTCAATCCCATTCAACAAACATTGCAGGAAGAACTCTTTAGCCTGTGCAGACGGGTGCAGACAGGAGGGGCTGGGAACAGAAACATTCCCTGCCCACCAGCGGCAACGGATATGTCGATGGTTACAATGTAACCAACGAAGCGACCACTGTGCTATGGACAGGTAAAGGAACCAAAATGAAACCAAGTGAGAGATGCTGAGAAACTCATCACCCCTGATTCCCAGCGTTTTTGGAGATGAAGCAGGAGTGTTAGAAAGCATATCTTTTAATCTGTTTATGAATAGGGACTGCTGTTTATCAGGTTGTCCAATAAATAGGTGTTGAGTTTGTTTCCACTGTGTTCCATTTTCTATCGCTGCCATTCTCTGGCCATGTGCTCATCCACTTTAAGGCCTCCCCTGGCATTCCAGCCCCCGAGGGGCAGTCCTGGGAGGCCCTTAGGTCTGGTCCAGGCTGGTGGTGGCTGTTCTCTCTGCCTGTCGCTCCCCACTTACTTCCAGCATCCTCGTCTCCGGCGTGTCTGTGCTGTGCCTCCCAGGGAGGCTCCTTGATGCCCTGCAGGCTTTTGATGAGGAGTCACCATTGCAAGCCCCTGCTAAAGCCGAACGTTCAATCGCACAGACCCAAAGGTGACTGTGAACTTGAGCATTTGTGGGAATCCCTCACGATCACCAGCTTCGCCTCCACAATGTTACAGAGGGACAAGAGCGAGATCCGAGTGGGAAAGGGAAACTTCTCCAAAGTGGATCTGAGCAAGGGCACAGCAGAGCTGGAACTTGAGCACAGGAGCTCCTGACCCCATCCCCTGCGCCCGTCTCTGCCCCAGGCTGTCCCTCGTGGCTGCACTGAGAACACGTGGCCTGTCGCACTGACTCTTGCCTGCTCCCACCTGGCTGCCTGCTTCTCGGGGACCCCCCAGCTCGACAGTGAGTCTCAGATGTGGCCTCTGGGTGTGGCTTCGGGCTGGTGAGGCCTGAGCAGGCCAGGGCAGGGCCACAGGATGGAGTTACGGCTGAAGGCAGATGACCTCGCCTCCACCTTGCGACAGCTCACAGCCGGGATGCCGAGGAGGACTGGCCAAGACCCCAAGTTCTAGCGCCGCTGGGATACCACAGACTGAGTGACCCTGGGCCTCAGTTTCTCCATCCAGAAAAATGAGCAGGATAGCCTAGCTGCTCTGAGCGTTCTTGCAGCTGGGCACAGCTGGAATCCCACCTCCCTCCACAGCCCCACCCATCCCAACAAGGCATCCCCCCTCTCCAAGGTGGATGGGGCAGAGAATATGCAAACATGCCTAATTAAAGCTGGAAGTCAAAACAGCTTTTCCCCCGTGTGGTTCAGCCAATCCCCACAGCGCTGCAGAAAGTGGGGCAAAGTAAGCTCTCATCGCACGCCAGGTGGAAACGTGGGCAGCCGAGGTAACAGAACAATTTTCTCTTGCTCCAAACACGTTCTGGGGGGTGCCACATACCACTGTCAGCTTGCCTGGCCGTCTCCCTCCCCATCTCCAGGCACTTGATTACCCCCTGCCCCCAGAAGCATTCAGTCTTGAACTTTCTAATCATGGCCTGCCTTTGTCTGGGCCCTTGGGATCATATGGCATCAATTGAAAGCGTAACCCGACTCAGGTTTGGTATTTAACATACCTGCTGCAGAGGAAGTGTCTTTGAAGGAGAGGCCATGTGTGGTGGCCCTCGACCCTCCCATCACCGAGGCCCAACCCTTCACCTCTTAATCAGGCTCCCAGCTCACCACGGAGGTCTCACAATGGAAGGGCAATTACCAGGGCGAGGAGATGAAAGAGGCAGGCCCAATGGTCCAAAAGGTTCTTTTGCCTTTAAATTATCCATGATTTACCTGCATAAAAGGAGAGGAAGTGCCTGAAGATTATTCTAATTGAGCCAGACTTTTCAAATCATGGAAATACCAGCATTTCCAAGGGGAAATCCAATCCGTTCAAATTGCCCCTGTGAGTAACTCATACAAACAGAAGGAAAGAGGAGGCTTTCATTTGCCAATGTGGGTCTGATCAGTGTCAATTGGATAAATGGCAGGGCCAGGAGGGCATGAAGCTCCCAGAGTCCTCTGCCCGTGTTTTCTTAGCCAGGTTCGTAAAAGGGATCATTCTGGAGCAGAGGTTGCTGGAAGAAATGCCTCCATTTCGGCACCAAGCCTCCTCCTCCTCGAGTTATTGAAAACAGGCAGGAGCGTGTTTTCTCCTGGTCTGATGTGTGTCCTTCCAACTTCTCCTCCCCGAAGGTCTGCAGATAACAGGCATCTTTAAAGGACGTACATGGGTCGTGTGGGACGAATACTGGGCGTGATTGCGTGGCCTGGGAGAGGGTGAGAGCGTCTGGATGAATGGACGCTTCTGTCCGTGGGACAAGTCCGGAGGGAGGAATTTGGGGCAGAGAAATTAAGTACCTTACATAAGGTCAGAGTTCGAGTCCTTGGAAAAGCTGGGGCGAGACCTTCCTGCCTTTGGGTTCCCCACTACGCCTCCTTGAGACAATGGGCCTTTTCTTTGGAGCATGCAAAGCCATACATGTGGAGGAACATTTGTCTTAAAACTCCATGTGTGTTCACAGGGGCTGCCTACCTAGTTGAAAGTTTGGATCAAGAATTTACACAGGCCTAAAAATAAGTGCCATTTTTTAATATGTATATATTCCATGTTGGTTGTTCTTAATATACAAAAAAGAACACACATCGATGAGTTCACGTATAGGCACAGTGTGTGTGTACTTATGTATAAAGCCCTATCTACCACACATTTGTAGGTCCCTGCATCACACTGACCACAATTTAAAAATAAAGTCCAGATAACACTTGATAATTAGTGTTCATCTATTAGTGTTTGCAATTTTATTTGTTAATCAAAGAACAGAACCTGCTTTTGCTGAGCTATGCTGTTGCTCCTTTTGTCATTTTCCAAAAAGATAACCTTGGTTTTGCTAGACCTAGGAACGAGACTTTTGTTTAACAGACGAAACAGTGCAGGACTTTGCATCCTACAGGATGCTCTCACATACCTGGTTCAATTCTGTAACCCTCAAGACAGTGCTGGAAGGAAGAGAGGGTGGTGTTTCACCCCCCCACCGCCACCCCCTTTTATAGAAGAGGGAACAAGGTGAAAGGTGACCCAGAATCCCACAGCCTTCCTGCCAGGAAAGAAAAATGAGGCTGCAAGCACAGTCACGCCACCTGTCCCTGCACAGCCCCAGCCATGAATCGTTGGCTATAAATTGAATGAAAGTCAGGCAAAATATCACTTATTCTCCTGTGCTGAAGTACAAGAAGATGAGGTCAGGGATTCCTTGAAATATTTCCAAAAATTTAAGGACATCAAGAAGCGGGTCTACAAAGAAATGTATGAGCAGTTGTATTCAGTGGTCGGGATAGTCTACTGACCCAAAGTTTATTTAAAACAGGAGCAGTTAGTGGTAACCACAGCTCTGATGCTGGGATATTTATGGGACACCAATAAATTCTCTCCCCAAGAACGATAATATAGATGCTCGTGCTTTAGTCTATTCGTGTAGGGAACACACAGGCCCAGCTAATCAGAGTTTAGAACACAGAGCTGTGGCCCCTATTTTTTTTTCTTTTCTGCAAGTTCATTTTTACTGAACCCCCCCCCTTTCTATGCAAGTGGAAACAATTTCACATTAAGGCATCCCTTTGACTAAATATTTGAGACATGGAGATGAGTTGGAAAGAAGCCTGACGTCGCTCTCAGGAGGGTGGCCTCTGTGGCCACTCACTTCCCTGAGCCTCAGTTTCCATTCCTTCTAGTGAGGGTAACCCTTTCCCAGGCCGCCTCTGTGGCTGCTGAGAAAATCTGAACACGGAGCACAGGGCAAGCTGCTTTGGATGGAAACCGGTGTGTGAATCCCATCCATTGATTTGGGGCAGCTTCTGCAGGCACACGGGGGGCTTCCAGGGGCAGGATATCACAGAGTCTCACTCCCAGTACCTTTGGAGGTTAGGTGGACCAGGACCACTGTGAAGCAGCCTCTGCGTTCCTGTGAGAGAATTCCTGAAACCCAGCTGACTACAGTCGATCCTCATTACTCACGGATTCCATGAATGCACACTCACTTCCTCGATAAATTTATACTCACAGCACTTTCACGGTCACTTGTGGACACGCACAGAGCAGCGAAATGAAACCTTTGGTTCACCCGACTCCACGGTCTCATGTTGTCAACAAGCGTCCTTTCTGAGGTCTGTTTAGTGGCATGTTTTTCATGTTTTTGTGCTTTTTGCTTGTGATGGCACTCTTTAAAATGGCCCTCCACCTTCGTGCTGAGTGCTGTCTAGTGTTCCCAAGTGCAGGAAGGCTATGATGTGACTTACAGAGAAAATACCTGTGTTAGAAGAGCTTCCTTCAGGCGTGAGTTACAGCACCGGTGGCTGTGAGTTCCACGTTAATGAATCAATGGTATCTATTAAACCAGATGTCTTTAAACAGAAACATACAAAAAACAAGGTTTTTTATTGATTGGTTGGTGAACATCTTGTGACCAGAGGCTCAGAGGGACCCATTCCTGTGTCCCCCTGGGAAAGATGGTCCCGTATGCCCTAATCCCATGTTTGCGGTGACTTTACAGAACAGAGCTACTGCACATAAGGAAAACCAACTGTACTTACCCAACATCTCATTCCTGATGGGCAAGGTACAAATCCCCAGGCAGGCAGGTGGGGCTCTGCTGACCTAGCCCTGGTACCTTTGCCAACAGTACATGCTGCTGTGCGTGCAGTGGGCCCAGCCGCGGGGGCGCCAGACGCTGACCCACACGCAGCTCCCTCCTGCGCCCCGCGGAGCCCTTCCCAAGCTTCTCCGGCTTCCAGACCCAGCTCATTGCCACCTTCTGCAAACTTCCCCCAGCCCCTTGAGCCCAGTCAGTGTCTCCCATCTCTGTGTCCCTGTGTGTCTACGTGGCAGCCATTGTGAGGATCACGTTTCCTCAGCAAGCGGGAGAGTGGAGTGCCGAAGTGCTGGTAATAAGTGTACTCACCGCTGAGGGCTTTGTAAGAATTACACGCTGTAAGGCCCGCTCGGCAAGAACAGAGCCCGGCCTGCAAAGAGCCCAGCAAAGTCTAATGTCCATCACCCTGTGCCCTCCTCCCACAGGCTCTGGGATACACCTGAGAACGAGCAGTTTTCCTTCTGACTTTTCCATCCCCAGAGGGGAAGTGTCAGAGAGTGAACAGATCCAGTGTCTTCACTGTAACGATGAGAAACCCGGAACATTTTAAAAGAAACACCTTTTTCTGCCCTGAAGATGCTGACACGTTTCAGAAGCCAGGCACTGCGGGGCGGACTGAGAGGAAAGGGATGAGTAGCGTCTCCGGCACACGTGACACTGTCGCGTTGAGGGAGTTTGTTGCCTTGTTTCTGGGACCCCTCCGGCTGGGAACGTGGTGAGGAAAGAAGGGGTGGATTGGGCTGCGATGACCAGTCGGCCCCAGAAGGTTCCGGAAGGCGGAAGGAGAAGAGAGTGACGGAGACGGGCAGGAGCCCAGACATGGGGGCCGGGGGAGCAGGACCAGAAGGGCAGCACACGCTCAGAGGGGGCCGGATGTGACGCTCAGTTTGCCTGATTGAACTGTGGCCTGTGGGCAGCCGGTTCCCAGCTCAGGCCACGGTTCACACCTAGAACATAGAGGCCATCGTTCCCACCTGATAGCGTGGCATCCTCTTCAGATCAAATCGGGAATATTAGGGGCCCAGGCTGTCTCCAGCACAGCAGCTGACTAGCATGCGTTTCCCTCCCGTCGTCGTAAGGCTCCAAAGGGATGTGAGGAAGGGGTCAGCTGACACTTCCTTGCAGCCGCCTTGCAGGGGGGCCTCCCTAAAGAAGAAAGCGTTACCTACGGTCAGAAGAAACAGGACCTCCAAATTGTAGAGCCCCAGGGAGGCAGGGTCACCCCGCAGGCAGAAGTGCAGCCCAGAGCTGCCCCCGGACTGGCCTGACCCGGCCCCTCCAGCTCGACCTCAGGCCCCTCCTACTCACTTAAGGCGCTGGGAGGCCTGGAGTAGAGGGAGAACATGAAAGCAGGTGGATATCCCAAGGCCCTAGAGACTGGAGCTCTCACCTCCCCGTCCCAGTGACCTTCTGGTGTCCCCGGTGGTAATAACACCCTCTGTTGTTACAGCAACTTTCCCAAAGGAGTGCAAAGCCGGGAGGAGACATGATCTCATTAACCCTCGGTCTGGCGGGGAGAAGGCAGACCGTTCCAGCAAGTCTGGTCCATGGGGAGGAAGATGAGGCCCTGTGAGTCACCGGTGGGGCTGGACACAGATTTTTCTGGACCAGAAACCCGAGGTTCCTCCACCTCCTCTGTGTCCTCTCCCACCAGACCCACCGAGATCCATCATCAGTGATCCTGCAGCAGCGAGCCTGCCGGCCCTGTCCCAGGACTCTGAGAGCACCTACCCCACGGCTGCCTCTGAGCTGCCTCTGTGCGGGTTGGAAACACTCCTCGTCCACGTCTGGGCTTGCTCTGTTGGAACTGAGGGCCTTTCTCTCTGCCAAAATGGACAGCCGGTTCTAGAGAGCCTAGATTATCCTGTGCCTATGGTGACAGCCAAAATAAGAGCTATTTATTACCTGGGTGCTGAAGAAGATTCTAGGAATAAATGTAGACTGGATGCCTGTTCCCAAATAATGCACGATTTCATGATGGACTTGTTTCCGTACTTAGGTTTTGAAGATGGATTTTTCTCAGGACACACACATTACACACAAACCCATACTACAGAGAAAATGTACATCTCTCTTACATGAACACTCCCCTGGAAAGACAAGCACATGTGCAGACATACATGATTTCCTCCACATGGGCATGTACGTAAGAGCCCACAGCACCTGGTCACATGTGTGTGCTCCGTGCCCATATGGATGCACTCTGATACTATGTGAAGACACCCAGAGGACACACACGCTTTTTTTTTTTTTTTGAAGTATACTTGATTTACAGTACTGTGTTAATTTCAGGTACACAGCAAAGTGATTCGGTTCTACATATATATGTATATATCTCTATGCCTTTTTCGATTCTATTCCATTACAGTTTATTACAAGATACTGAACATAGTTCCTTATGCTATACAGTAAATCCTTTTGTTTATCTACATATACGCTCCTTTTATGCTTCTTTGTACTTAAGCTCTATCTCCTCCCTTTGGACGTCTAGATAACATTTACTGCTCCAAAACCTAACTGCAAGGGTGTTCTGACTGGACCCACGGTCTCTGTTTCCCCAACACAACACACCCGCCCCCCCATGTGAGGACCTGGAGGCTTCTCTGACTCAGAGCCCAGGATTCCCCGTAGGAACTTCACAGCCTCTTCTGGCTGTCCAGTCGGGCAACTCCTGCAAGAGGCACTTGGGGCCACGGCATCTCCCAGGGTGGGTGGCCTGACTGTGCAGCCAGGCTGGCTCTGGACCGGCAGGTACCGCGGACAGCACAGGGCTCTGGGGCTCCCTGGAGCTACGCCCAGGGCTCCGCCAGCATGAAGCTCATTGTGCTGAGCAGATAGCCCGAAAAAGGGGGCCAGACCATCAGTGATATGAAAGACCAGAAGAACAACAGAACCAGTCCCGGATGAGAGGCAGAGAACTCAGCCCAGCTCTTCCGCTCCGCACACCACTGCTGACAATTCTGCCCGTTCTTTAGTCTCTTTGGACTTGTTTTCTTATCTCTAAGACAATGAAAATGATAACAACTACCTAAGAGGTGTCTGTGCTGGCTGGACGAAGTCCTGGATGGAAAGCCTTTAGCGCCTTGCCTGGTACATAGGAAATGCTCGGTAAATACTATGCTTTTTCTTCCCTGAAAACCACCTGCCTGCATGGCCAGTGTGGTGGGATCTTTCCGTCTTAGCCAGTAAAGCCAGGAGGGATAAAGCCCCCAGATCATCTTGTCCCACCCAGTCCTCATACAGATGGGGAAATGAGGGAAGAAGAAAGGGAGTGACCCAAGGTCACACAGCTGTGAAATGACAGCTTGGAGCTGAGACCCCAAGCTGAGAAGGGGTCTCTAGATCCCTTCCTTTGATCCCAGGTAATAAGATGTGTTCGGAAAGCCCAGCTTTCCTTTGAGGGGCCACCCTCGGAGGCCAAGAGGAGGCCTAGAAGGAAGCACAGCCCTTCATCCCAATCAACTATGTCACCCTTCTCATCAAATGACAAAATACTGCTGACGTCGTCCACGATGACAGCTCTCAGGTAAAGGTGAGTCAACCAAAGTCCTGAAGGGAGGACTGGTCTCTAACTCATTCACTCTCCCCTCTCTGTGACATCATACTAAAGAGAGCAGTGTCATTAACACATTCCTGGTGTTCAGAATCAAGTCACCCAGGAAGCCTGGTTAAGGCTTTGTGAACAGAGTAGCATGTGTCTGATCATAATGCAACACACCCAGATTCCCCTACCACTGGTTTGCTTCTGACGTCGACTTTGAGAATGCAGTTCCAACACCACTTCCTCCAGGAAACCTTTTCTAACCACCTCCAGCCAGGGAGCACTGATGCTTTCTCCATTGTGCCTCAGCCTCACCTCCCCAGATTTTTCCACGGTGCCCATAACTCTGCTTTGTACTCATTGGCTTGCACGCCATCTTCTCCACTAGCATCTTATTGATCTTTGTTCCCTGAGAAGAGGAGGGACAGAGAATCTGGAACAGAGTGGATTCTGAGTCAATGTTTGAATGAATTTAAATCAAATAAACAATCAGTGAATCTGCTCCCCTAATGTATGATCCCCAAAGTGATCTTCTGTCCATAGTAACTTCTCATTGCTTAGCAGCTAAGCACAGGGAAGGCATTCCCTGTCCAGTGACACTCAGTGCCAAGCAGTCCCAAAAGAAACCAGTGCCAAGCCCGGCACTAGAGCCCCAAGCACTCTGACACCCTGCCTCAGGGTATCTCATGGAAGAGCAATGCCACCCACACTGTATGAAGAGGGTGCAAATGCTTTGCCCCCATTAATAATGGGCCCATCTCTCATCTGACTTCAGAGCCTGTGAAGCTGATCCAGGCACGGAGACTTCAAAGGGAGCTTGGCACTGGAATTGGCCCCAGAGGGCACAGAGCAAGACAAAACACAGGCTACAGTTTTTATACTATGGATGGTATATAGGAAGTCATTGTTACCAAGAGCTGGCCCTGCCAAGCCAAGCAGATTGAAGGAGCCCAGCAGCCTGCATCTCTGTGTAACTTAGTAGTTAGCGCACAAACTATTTTGGCTCCGAGACCCACCAGACTTAAATGCGAATTGCAACACGTATTGGGGTTTTTTTTCCTCATAGAAAACTCCATCCACCCCTAAAAAAACACAGACCCTAAAATCAAATCTATCCAACACGACCTTACAAACAAAATAGTGAACCAGAGGTATTTAAGATAAAGAGGAAAAAGCTGTCCTCACTGGGTAACTGAGCCCCCCGCCCCGAGGGGGGCCCCTCCTCCTCTTCCCTAGGCCTTTGCCACCCCAAGACCTTCCAGCCTCCTCCAAGCCTCAATTTCAGCCTTGACCTTCCCAGATGGGAACTCTGGGATCGAATGAATCTCCCACTAGACTGTAAAAAGCTGGCAGAACATTATCTCTTTTGTCTCCGAACCCCTTGATACCTTGCACGGTGCTTGATGCCCCAAAATGGTCTGAAATTATTATTCTTACACATTGGTTTGCTTGTCTATTACTTGTCTTCCCTACCACTAGACTTTAAGGCCCATGAGGTAAGAGATGCCCTATTTTGCTTACCTCTACATCCCCCAAAGGCTGGAGAAGAAGTGGACATGTCGGAGGCACTTAATGAATATTTGTTGAATGACCATTGGAGACTGGCATCTGTATGCACTGATGAATGGATGGATGAATGAAAGAGTGAATGAAGTGTGCTTCCATGTGGAGGATACCAGTAGTGAGACAAGAGAAAACAAAGCCAGGTTATTCAAGACATAGTTGAAGGGTGTGGGGTGATTTTAACCAAGAAACCGAGACCGGAGGGAACACGTTGACTATCTTCAAATCCTTAAGGGTCTCCCTTGGGAAAGAGGGACTGGATGTATTCTATGAGACTCTAGGTGTCCAGAACAGGATTCGTGGTTGCAGGTAAAAGGGAGGTGGAGGAAGGGGCAGAAATGATGGCCACAGGGTGGCCACAGGTTGCCCACGGCGGAAGGGGCTATGCCTGGAGCAGCCTGATGTGACCATCAACTGCAAGGGTCCTTAACATAACTGCGGTATCATGGGTCAGTTAGCAATGCCCTCACTAGCCTACAGGGAGCTTTCATGCACATTAGGAAAAGGTGCTCCCTCTGCATGGACGCAGCCCTGCAGGCACCCCTCGCTGGCTGACGGTCATCCAAAGAAAAAGGTATCCTTCTTCTAGAGCTCGGGCTGGATTTCAGCCCCCACGTGCTTCCTGAGATGTGCACAGAGCCGAAATGACACAGCGCTGGGTGGCTGTCCTGTCAGGTAGACCAGAAGCTCCAGAGGTCCCCGGGCAAACTGCTACAGTAACAACTGAGGATGTTCTTTATATAGAGAGCGCCAGGCCCTCCTTCAGAGATTCTGACCCGTTGGTTCTGCAGCTGCTGCTTGCTCATTGTTCCGTCCATCTCTGAAGTTCCCACCCGATTCTGGTGATGGATCAGGTCTGAGAGCTGCTGGGCTGGATGGCTTCTGGAAACTCTTTCAACTTCAAGATCTTGGTTGTTGAGGACTCACCATGAGGGCCTCACAGCTCTTCCAAAAGGGGATTTCATTTAGAATCCAACGTGTCACTTCTTCTTGGAGAAAAAGTCAATAAAAGCTTTTCAGGGCTTCCCTGGTGGCGCAGTGGTTGAGAGTCCGCCTGCCGATGCAGGGGACACGGGTTCGTGCCCCTATCCCGGAGGATCCCACATGCCGCGGAGCGGCTGGGCCCGCGAGCCATGGCCGCGGAGCCTGTGTGTCCGGAGCCTGTGCTCCGCAACGGGAGAGGCCACAGCAGTGAGAGGCCCGCGTACAGAAAAAAAAAAAAAAAAAAAAAAAAAAAAAAAAAAAAAAAAAAAAAAAAAAAAAAGCTTTTCAAAGAAAAATTCCCCAAAGCAATCCAATTTGAGAGACAAGAAAAGAGATCATTGATTTAATCCAGCTTGGAATCTCTGCAAAGAGCAGCTCAGGGCAAATTGAATCGATTGATGACTGAATGAAGCCAAATACTCAAAATTTTAGGGTCATCTAAACAAAAGAAAAAGCAAAGATGTCACTTAGCAACTTTTTATGATATTTGCAAGGGTCCAATAGATAAGGAATCATCTAGAAGAATGGCTGCTTTCTTTCCACACACTCTTCAGATGTGTGGGGTCTGAACACACACGCCTCGTCAGGGACTGTTTAGACTCTCCAAACTAACATATGGTCTGGTCGCTGACAATTGTTTGAAGCCAGCCTTGTTCAAGGCCAGTTTGCAAGAGCATGGCTGTGTCCCGCACAAGAAAGGAGGCAAGATCCAAGTTCCGAGAAGGTCCGTCCTCGTCCCACGTCGTTCCCTGGGGGCTGCAGACTCCTCCGCAGGCTACACGCCCTCACCTCCGGGACTGGAACTCTCCCCTCCCTTCACCTTCCTCTGCTCTGGTCACACCAAGCCCCTCACTTGCTGCCCAGTCCCACGCGATGCCTTCTCGTTCCCACCAGTGGCCTTTGTTTATAAAGGGCATGAGAGGTTTGAATCCTACTTCCACCATTTATTAACTCTGTCAACTTGGGCTGAAGTTTTCCCCATCTGTGTAATGGGAATAATAAAGGCATCTACTGCAAAGTGGGATACTAAATGTGAGAGTTAAATTGAGTAATGCCTTTAAAGCTCCTAGAAGAATGCAGAGTGCATAGCGTGATAGGAGCGTTGGCTCTAGTTACTTTATTTTTTTGAAGTATAGTTGATCTACAATGTCATGTTAGTTTCATGTATACAGCACAGATATATATGTACAGATATAGATACAGATATATTCTTTTTCAGATTCTTTTCCCTTATCATAGGCTATTACCATATGGAGTATAGTTCCCTATGCTATACAGCAGGTCCTTGTTGGTTATCTATTTTATATATAGTAGTGTGTATATGTTAATCCCTGCTCTAGTTACTTTAAATCATGTGATTTTCACATTTGAACCCACTGTCCCCCAGTTCCCATGGCACCCTGTGCTGGTTCTCCCATCATACGCCTCACATCTGTGATAATAATTCCATGACTGTTACCCACTCTGTGCTTGCTGTGGGAAAGGTCAAATGAATCTGGATCCCCGGCATGAACACAGGGCCTGGCTCCCAGAGCAGGTTTTAGTCAGCAAATGGATGAATCAACAGAACGTCAGAGGTAGTAAGGCAATTAAACATTTATTTGAACCTCAAACTACTCTGTGAGATGAAATGAGCAATTTTTATTATTCTCATTTTATAGTTTTGGAAACCGAGGCCTAGAGAGATTGAGTGATTTGTTCAAGGTCCCATGGGCAGTGAAGGGGAAAAAAGATATTAGTGCATCTGTCTGTCTCCACAAGATCTCTTGTGGGTCTGTATGTCTCCATATCCTTGCTCATGGGAGATGTCAATGGCTTTAGAAAGAAGTGCTTCAGCCATTTCTCAAGACTGATGAAGCATTTTCTAGATAGAGAACAGGAAGAATGCCATTCTAGGTGGAGGACGCTGCCTGGTCATAGGCAATGGGCAGCATGTTGAGGGAATAAGAGACGTTTCTTACCAGATTCTAATTTCCACAAAGCCAGGGGCTGTGTTATTCACCACGGTATTCCTACCACAGAGCCCAAGTGTCTGGTACAGAGCAAGCAAGCAATTAACTGTGGAAAGAATGTCTAAATGGATGGCTGGATGGCTGGATGGCTGGACGGCTGGATGGCTGGATGAATGGATAGATGGGTGGACAGATGGGAAAGCTGGAGAAAAAGAAGTTCCTCCGCTTACAGAAAAGTTGGTTCCAAGGGTTTTTCTTCAATCCATTTGTTCTGCAGCCCAAAGCGTTGCTTTACAAGTGCCTGATAACACCCTCTGGTGATGGTGGCAAGATTTGAGGCACTAGATTCTGATGCCTGTCTTTGCTTCTACTTTAACTTGAAAGTACAAATAGAAGAAATTGTACCCTTGAAAGTGAAGCAAGAAGGAAACACAGCGGTCAATTTGTATGAGGGCTTGGTGCGATTGTACTTAGAGATGATTTCCGCAGGCAGTGAGATGTCAGGCTGTTGGAAGCAGGGTTCTGACTTGTCTGTGCTCTGTTGCAGAAAGACCTCCCAGGCTGCAGTGAAAAGGGTGGAGTGTCAGGACACAGACTAGAGATAGAAGCCCAGGTCAGAAACAACTGCCACGGAGTGAGACATGGATGGACATTGGGTCCTAATACCTCTCCAACGCTCCAGGACACCTTGTCCACAATCCACACTACCACTCTTTCTACAAAGATGTTATCAAGAATGGATGCGATGATGTCTTCCGGGCCTCTGACTAACATTCTCAAGAGCCCTGAGGTGACTTATCCACACAGGCCACCCTTCAAGTCGTTTATATTTCCATCAACCCCAAAGGATGGGAGTTGGACAGCAAAGGAGAGTTCAAACCATTTGAGTATCCAAAATTGGCAAAGCATGTGCTTTGAAAGTTTAGCAATCCCCCAGTGGACAATGTTGTGGTTCACTTAATACTTTAGAGCAATTTACCTAATGACAAGTTCATGTAGGAAGATTGGATATGGAGTTTTATGTAAAAATGCCCAGAGGGACTTGCATTTGACCTATGACATCCCAGCAACATCCTCTACCTCCCCACTCCCCAGACTGCTTGGAGCTTCTGTTTTTGGCAAGACAGATCAACCTGCTCCTACAGGTTCCTTTTATTTTCCTGAAGGTTGAAAGGATGTGCCGTTGGATTTGTGAATAGAAAATCTTCCCAGTAGAGAGACACCGAGAGGAAAGAGGGCATCATTCCTGCACTTGTGATAGTTTCTCGAGGGCAATCTCACAGCAGTCTTGAAATACCCATGGTTCCACTCCAACGGGTCAGTGACACATTGCTTAGAACTTGGCATTAACTAAAAATGGCTGGACTTCCCTGGTGGCACAGTGGTTGAGAGTCCGCCTGCCGATGCAGGGGACACGGATTCGTGCCCCAGTCCGGGAAGATCCCACATGCTGTGGAGCGGCTGGGCCCATGAGCCATGGCCGCTGAGCTTACGCGTCCGGATCCTGTGCTCTGCAACGGGAGAGGCCACAACAGCGAGAGGCCCGCGTACCGCAAAAAATAAAAAAAATAAAAACGGCTTTTGTAGTAGCAGAGGTACAAGTTGAACAAAAACTACTCAGCTATATGCATAGGATGACTGGATCATTTATTGTCCAAACTAGAACACCACTGAGAAAAGAAGCACTGTTAATAACTTTGCTGGGACAAGAGGAGTAAACTTGGACTGTCCCCCGCAAACAAGAAAATATGGTCATCACAAATGAGCTCATCTGCAAAACAGAAACAGACTCGCAGACATAGAAAACAGACTTGTGGGGAGAAAGGAGGGGGAAGGATGTTTTGGGAGGTTGGGATTAGCAGATGCAAACTATTATGTATAGAATGGATAAACAGCAAGGTCCTACTGTATAGCACAGCGAGATCTATTCAATATCCTGTGACAAAGCTTCATGGAAAAGAATATAAAAAAAGAACGTGTACATATGTATAACTGCATCACTTTGCTGTACAGCAGAAACTAACACAACATTGTAAATCAACTATATGTGAATTTTAAAAATTAAAATAATTTTAAAATATTTTTAAAAGAAAATATGGTCATCATTTTATATGGCCATGTCATAAAATGGGGCATTTTGTAAAGGTAAACTTTCCAGGTAACTGAAATTTACCTTATATGAGCTATTTTTTGCTTTCATTCTTGCTCTTAATGAAAATATTTCTCAAGAATTAGACTACCAATCCACACCTTTTTCCTTTCCTTTAATGGTTTAAAATCATCTTTTTGCCTGACACATATTCGACTTGCACAGTAGTTGAATGAATGATGAAGAAAACTTTATAAACAATTCTTATGGTGTGTTGTAGAATTAACTGTGATCACCCATGAGGTAATCTAAGTTATTTTGTCTCTCTAGGTCTGATTTTTTCAGACCTACATTAGAGGTTAAAATTAAAGGATCTTTCAGGTCCTTTCAAGTTCTAATTTAATAATTTGCTCCCAGGAGTGATTGTTATTTTAATAAAGCTACCTGTAAAAAAAAATCAAGAGAGGAAAAGAAGACACTTCATGCAATTTATAAGGGGCCCAAATGGCCCGAGTGTAGTTTTCTACTTGGAAGGGCCTTAGCTGTACGCTTATGCCAAAAATATTGACTTAGTAAAAAAATAGACAGCATTTTCTCACCTTTATAGATTGTTTCCTTCACCATTCCTCCAACACGCACTCTCTGCTCACTTGCTCTCCAAGGAGACATAAGTGTGAATCACGGAGTCTCAGAGCTCCAGGAGGTCGGTTCTAGCAACAGAAAATGGATGTGGATACGAATGGCTTTAAACTAAGGCAGGAAGAATAGGGTCATAAGAGAGGACAAAGGATCCCAGTGGGAGTTCAGGGAAAGCCCTCGAGCAATTCCAGCATGGCAGAGTCGGACAGGGGATCAGGGACGGCTTCAAGAAGGAGGCATCAGTGTGGCCTTGAACAAGGAATAAAAGTTGGATGTTCAGAAATGTAGAGAGGGCTTTCCAGGTAGAAAAAATAATGTGCACAAAAGGATAGAGGTAGGAAAATATTTTGGCAATAACAAACAATCAGATTTGCCTGTGATGTACAGTGCTCAAAAGCAGAGTCTGTGTCTTATATATCTTTGTGTCCCCAGAACCTAGCATATAATAAATGCTCAATGCTGACTGACTGATTATATGAATGAATGAATAGATACTAGTAGAAGATGAATTTGGGATGGTCATATTTCACTTGGTAGAGTGCCTGCTTGATATATAGTAGGCACTCAATATTTATTGAGTACATATTGAACAAATGGATGGACGGATGTGTGGATGGATGGATGGATGAATGGATGGATGATGGATGGATGGATGGATGGATGGATGGGTGGATGGATGGGTGGATAAATGGATGGATGATGGATGGATGGATGGACGGGTGGATGGATGATGATGGAAGGATGAATGGATGGATTCATCCTTCCATCCATAATGGATGGATGGATGGATCATCGATGGAAGAATGCATGCCTAAGATGTGGCAGATCTTGAATGCCGTACTAAAAAGTCCAGAGTCGATCTGTAGGTAATGAGATCTACTAAAGATTTCTAGCAGAGGACTGTCCAGATGATAACTAGATTCGAGAAGGCAAATCAGCCAGCATGCAGGATATACCAAAGGGGGAAATGGGCAGTAGGAGACATTTGCTTTTCACTCTTGTGATGACAGATCTTAATTGTATTTTTCACAAGCATGCTGGGATAATGAACTGAAAATGATGTACAAAGAGAGAATTTAAAGAGCTCATTAGTGCTTATAAAATTTTTTGACTAGGATAACAAAGGTGTCTCCAATTTTATGTTCTGCATGAGGAAATGTGTTGTGGTATATATACCCATGTCTTCTTGAACCAGGAGTGACTGCGGCCAGTTTCTTGTAGGGGAGGAGGAGGAAGCAAGAATGGGAGGCCGGCTGGTAAGGAAGGAGCTGCAAGTGGCCAGGGCTCATCACGCACCTCATCCTATGTAACCGTCAGGACAACTCCCACCCCACTGGGTCCCTTCTCTAAGACATCACAGGTTGGGTTGCCCTGGGATTGAGCGAGGAGGCTCAGGAGCCAGGTGAGCTGGGCACACGTCTTGACTGTCACTCACCGCGTGAGCTTGGACGAGCTCCTTGACACCCACTGGTGTGGGGGAGCCAGCTCGTAGGCCAACTACGTGTATCTCCTCCTGACTCCATGTCCAGTGATGTCACACACGTAGCTTGAAATTGAGCACAGAGGGCATATGGACCCCACGGAAACTGGCAAAGTCTCCACATCGGGGCTCATTTTGATTTGTATTTGTTTTCCAGAGACCAGTTGTTAGCAGTGTACGACCCACTGCTGTCTACGCTTCATGTGTTCCCATCTTTGAGGTGGAGATATAATCATAACAATAATACTGATTCTAAAGGAATCTTATGATGATTAAATGAGTCCACGTGAATAACAAGATTACAACAGGGCCTGGCATGTAGTAAGTGCTCAGTGAATATCAGTTATTATTATGCCCGTATTCTAAGTGTCTGTTCTTGAGAGCAGGTAGGGAAGGCCTCTTGCACGCCTGGTTGTTTCTCCCATGCCACCAACCAACACCAAGCCCAATGCGTGGCACCCAGTGGGTGGTCCAGGAGAGTGGAAGGAACTGAAATCATCCTCAGGGGAGTTTGAGAAGCTCCAGCGTCCCCTGCCGGCATCGGCCTTCGCATTGGAGGCCTCTCTCCTCTAATGAACAGACCCGGCGTAACTTTTACTCCATGGCCTTGCCCTCTCCTGCCTCTCCTCCTTTCTTTTTAGCTGCAGTTCTTTAACAAATCCCTCTTTTCAGGAACGGGCAGCTGAGCTGTTTTGGGGACGTGCCAGTGGAGCGGTGTGCATTGGCACCACCAGCCGCTGTCATTCTCAGGAGACAATGGGATCCGAGTGCCAAGGGGGAGAGTTCTCCGTGCAGCATTTCCCTGCTTAATCCGCTCTTGTGGCTGGTACCAAGTGAGCAGAGGAAAGGAACCAAATTACCCGGGCGGCTTTGGCAGGCTGCACCGCTGTCAGCAGGCCAGAAGTTAATTCCCTCATCTTCCCCCGTGCCCCCAACCCAGGGGGCAGGTCTGGCGAGGTTCGGCTTTCTGTGTGTCTGTCAGGTGGCGTCAAGGGCAGAGAACAGGCAAGCAGAGGGTGGCCCCAGCACCCGTGCAGCTCCACAGACAGACGGATGGACAGATGTCCTGTTCCAGTCCTGGACCCTACCCCACCTTCGCCACTGCTCCCGGCACAAGCCTCAGCCCCAGGCTCTGCCTGATGCGCGGGGAAGGGTGGAAGGCACCCCAGCCCGCTGTGTCCGCGGTCCCCTTGCGGAAATGGAGGGGATTTTAACCACTGTGGGTCCAGGGTCCAGGGTCCTCTAACGGAGTCCTTGGAACCCAGAGAAGCTGCCGAGGGAGCAGAGGCAGCCTGAGTTACTGGTGGAGCAAAGGGAGGGACTGGAGCCTCACCTGCTTCACCAGGAGCCACCCGCCTCCCCGCCCGCAGTCTGGGCAGGGGAAGGGGCCAGGGAGCGGACGCTCAGTGAGACTCCGCCGTGTGCCAGCCACGCTGCGAGGGCTTTATCTCGTGTGACCCTCACGCCGCCCCCTCAGGCACATGGGGTTGGCCTCATGGAATAGATGGAGAAGCCACTTGCCCAGGGGCCAGGAATCACCCTCTGAACCCAGTTTTGCCTGAGCCACGGAAGAGCCTATTTCAGAGACCGAAGCAGCACAGCAGAGATTTAAACATTTTCTTAATCAGACCCTAAGAAATAAGTGTTGTATCAGATCCCCCTATAGATCTAGATTCACGGAAGTTTACTTCAATCACACGGTCCTTACTATGTGCCACGCACTCTGTTTTCTATTCTATTAGACACTATTCTGGATTTTGAAATGCAGATTCTTACCTACCAAATTGACATGAGGACCCACTAATGAGTCACAACTACCATCTGACAAACCCTGTGTGGCCTGCCCAGGATACATCCTCTGCGGAGGGTCTTCCTCCTGCCAAGAGCCCCCAGGACCCACTCAGCTCCCAGAACTGCAGCCTGGCTTCCTCCTAGAAGGCAGGGTTAGAACATCACTTGTGACGTAACTGGGGTGACCACTTCCAGGGTTTGTTTCTAGACCCTCGTCAGCACCTGAAAACCCTTTCTCCCTCCTTCCCATGGTTTCTCAAGTCCACCTGGTGGCCTCCAGCTGTCTCCATTACCCCTCCCCTATGAACTCCGGTCTCACAAAGAAGTTGCAGTCCTGCATGCTACAGGCACACACATACACACACACGCACATGCATGCACACGCCTCTTCAGGGTCCTTGTCTGCCTAGATCTTTCAGTGGGGTGTAGGGATGTGTTGTTTGGAGATCCACCATATACCCCGCTTGGCTCTTTCACTCGGAATGCCAGGCTGTGGCTTGCTGGTAAAGGCACGGGCTTTACACATTTAAAGGGGACCCTTCACATAAGATCCTCTGGGGGACAACCCCGGGGCACCACCAAGGTAGAATGTGGTGGGGAACTCTGGTGGGCATGTAGCCACCCTGGGTGAGAAAGGGTGTGACCATCCGGGCTTCCAGAGAGCTGGGTGGGGACTGCACCTCCCCAAGAAGTGCCACAAGGAGCCCCGCACAGCAGAGAGCGGACCCTGAGCTACACAGCCTCTGCAGCCCCCAGGGTCCATCAAGCTCTGGAGAGGGAGGGCTCAGCTCAAAAGTATGGATTCCTGCACTGGCTCAGGGCAGCCCCCGGGGCGGAGAAGCCCAGCTCTGGGAAGGGGTCACGTCTGATTCGCTTCAGGGCCCAGCCTTCCATGAGTGAGGCTCCCAGGCTGCCTGGGATCCCCTGGGAATGCTGTGGTCATTCAGAGCACCCCACTCACCTCCCCAGCATGAAAACCCCCGGCAGCATTTCACCTCAGAAGATACGCAGTGTAGGGCAGGGCCCAGCTCTGTCACGCTGGCTGTGTGAGTGTGGGGACGTCAGCTTTCTTTCCTCTTCAAGCCTCAGTCTGCTCATCTTTTAAATGGGGAGATTTGATTAACCCGTCATGGTAGGACCAGATTGGAGCACAGATGCTAACATGATCTATAAACCATGGCTCACTATCTAAGCTACTGAAGATAAGCCTAATGCTCGCAGACAGTGACAAGATACCAGACATATTCGGATTCTCTTTTTATCCTCATAATTCCCATTAATATTCTGATGTCACTGAGGCCTGGGTTAAATGACTCACACAAGATCACCAAGCCCACAAGCAGCAGGGCTAGAATTCAAACCCTGGACGTTTAATTCTAGAGCCACGGCCTCCCCGGCTCTGCTACACTGCCTCCTGGCATATGTCTGTCCACATGAGACACTCTGCGTTAGAGCTCGTGTTCTGCATCTACCTCCTGCCCTGGACTCAAAAAATCTTAAGGACAGTGTCTTCTTCACCTTCAGAGGAAGAAGCAGTAGGAATAATAGTGCAGAGCTTGGCACATAAGAGGGGCCACCAGCCTGTGTTAAAGGACATCGAATTCTTAATGTGCCACTAAATGGCTCATTCAAAAGGAACCACTGGTGTGCCCAAAGATATGCCCTCTCTTACCAATTGCTTTGCTTCTCTGGAATTGCCACCCTCTGAAGAGATCTCTGTGCTTCAGGTACAGACTGCCTGCTTAGAGGGGTCGCTCTGGTTTCCAGCTCTGAGCACACATCCTCAAGAAATGTGGTCCTTGCGGTGTGGGGACCAGGATCAGCCACATCACTGCACCCTGGAGGGTCCCACTCTCCCCTCCGCCTATCAGAGAACGACCTTTCCTCCCAGGATGCCTTCTCTGAGCAGCCCGGCCACGCCCACCCCCCTCTCTGGCCCCGGAGCCCTGATATCCCCCTGACACACAGGGTACAGACTGTCCTTGGCTGCACCGCTGCAGGCCAGTGTGTCCCCCAGGGTGGACGGTCCTGCCCAGCCAGAGTGCGAACCGCCAGCGATGCAACTGCGACCTGCGCAGTCTCAAGCCTCTGGACCATCCGGCCCCGTTGTCACATCTGGAGTCTGCCCTCAGCTTTTTACTCTCATGCTGTGGCCTCTGCTGTCGGGCGGGCTAGCGGGTTGAGGGGGATGATGGGCGAATCCTCTGTTCAGATACCAGGCCCTCATCTCTTCCCCAGGGGCGGCTGACTCTGGTAACCCCGCCCCCAAACACAAACCTTCTTTCAGCAGCACTGAGGCTCTAAGCTTCTCTCCCCTCAGCCGAGAGCCATTGTATCAGCTGTGATTTATGTAAAGGCTTTTGTGGGACTCCTGGTTTTGACAGTCCCTGTGTTGTCGAATGGTAATAATTACGGGTCCTTTCATCCTTTATTTACGGGATGGCTCTTGGGGGAGAGAGGCCTGGTGTAGGGGGGAGGCTTCTGGGGGAGGGCAGACTTGCTTTTCTGAGCCTCCGAACAGAACCAAAGAAGTAGGGATCCTTTGGAAGTTATAAATAGCAGCTCCCAAGTATAAAGAAGTCACCTCTCTGGGCTTCGGGAGCTCACAGCGGACAAAGGACACTGCAAGCTGGGAACACCGAGCTTCTCCAGGGCTGACGGGGCTAAACGGAGTTTCCAGGGCCCAGCCCCTTGTTTTCAAAAAGATGATTTTGTCTTAATGCACGTCTCTGGCAGTGGTGAAAGGAAGCAAGTTTATTTCTGTCAGCTAACCAGTCCTGAGACTCTTGGGCCAGGAAGCCGCCTCGTTTCATCGCAAACGCTCTGACTGTTAGGAAGTTCTCCCTGAAACTGAGCTGAAGCCCACCTCTCAAAGCCCGCAGCAGAGGGGCTGCCTGCCCCTTTTCCCAGCCTCCCTTGCAGCAGGGGTGGGACTCGTGGCTGGGTTTAGACCACAGTGGGTGGAAGCGGTGTGCGCCACTCCTGCTCTGGCTCTCCATGCCAGCCCATGGGATCACCTGGAAGGCAGGAGGCCTTGTGTCCCTGATGCCACAGCCACAGGCAAGGAGCCACGGTCCCCCAGGCGATGCTGAAAGGCACACGGCAGGGAGAGCCGCGTGTCTAGCACCAAACGTTAATGAGACGGAGACGCCCCGCGCTGCGCTCAGACACCGAGATTTCAGGGTTTATTTGTTCCTGCAGCCTAGCTGGTCCTGCTGGACTAGTCACAGCTGTTATTCAGAGAATAGGCTGACCACGTGGATGACTAAGGCCTTTGCCCTCAGAGAGCTCACAGTCTGACGGTGGACAGTCACATGACACCATCCCAGGGGTTGCACAAGCCCATGTGTGTGGCGGCACAGAGAAAGGGCACCTTATCAGACCCGAGGTGACAAGGGAGAGGGGCTGTGTGAAGTGACCTGGAGGATGGAGGAGGCGTGGCGGGAGGAGCAGACGTGAAGGGGGTCTGAGGCAGGCGAGCAGGGCAGGAAAGGAGCCGTGCCGAGCTCACGGGAGCGCTGCTCCCGGTTCAAGGCTGGACTTCATTCAGTCTCTCAGGTGACCAGGGTTGAATCCAGCCTCAAGTGCCCACAAGGCTTGTGTCTAGGGAAGGAGCGACTACCCGTCTGCCAGGACTGGGGCTGACTTTCGTGCAGAGCTGGAGCTTGGTCTGGGGCTGGGGAGGATGTTAGTCACGTGGAGGACACGAGTCACGTGGAGGACACGGGTCACGTGGAGGACACGGATCACGGGAAAATGTGGATCTCGGGGAGGATGTGGATTACGGTGAAAACCTACAAGACATGGCAGGTGGTAAACTGAGTCGGCATTGGCCCCAGGAAGCTGAGTTCTTGCTAACATGGATCCAAGGACCTCATCCAGGAAGACAAATAAGAAGTCAGTCATAAGATGAGCCTTAGATCAGAGAGTAAAACATTTCAATCCACCCCTGCACGGGTTCTCTATCTCTTCCCCTCCTTTACCTAAGAAAGACGGCGCGACCTTACCAGAGAGCAGAGGCTGGAGGAAAGCCAGACGTGGACCAAGTTCCAGCCTCACCTGGCGTGAGCAGCTGGGCTGCTGGTAAGTCCCTCAGCAGCTTTCTTGATCTCGGAAGCTCCGAGTCTTCATCTGCAAAATGGAGTTCATAAGATCTACTCCGACGTTTGTTGCAAACCCCTCTGGGTCCATTTTCTTCATCCTTTCAGATAGTGACACATTTAGTGCCATGGCCGGCACGTGGTAAGTTTCAATATTTGTTAATTATTATTATCACTTTATCTCTGTTATTATCGAATACCCAACTCATAGAGCAGATGTGAGGCTCCCACAAAATAAAAGGAATTGTCTGGAAGGTGTTCGCCCAAGACGCAGCCTTACACAGTAGGCGACCTCTACCAGCAAACCAGGTGCTGCTTTTAGCTACATCATCCTTGAGAAGCCAAGTTCCTCAGACCCTGGGGTCCTCCTGGGTGGAGCAAATGATCTGAAGGGCCACAGAAACGCAGCAGCCCTGGAGGAAGATTCTCACTGGAAGCGTGAGGACCTTTCCAGGACACGGCAGTACTGGTTCGTGGGATACAGTTGTCCCTCTGTATCCAAGGGAGATTGGTTCCGGGACGCCCCACAGATACCAAAATCTGCGGCTACGCAAGTCCTTTAGTAGTATGTGGATGTAACCTACACACATCATCCCGTATGCTTTAAATCATCTCTAGATTATTTATAAAACCTAATACAATATAAGTGCCACGTAAATAGTTGTAAACACAACATAATGCTATGTAAAGAGTTGCCAGTACGTGGCAAATTCAAGGTTTGATTTTGGAACTTTCTGGATTTTTTTTTCTGAATATTTTGATGCTCAGTTGGTTGACTCTGAGGCTGTGGAATCCACAGATACGGAGGACCAACTGCATTTACAATCCCCTGTGTTCTACGGAGCAGGTGTCAAGCCTCTGGACAGAGAGGAGAGGGGAATGTCCGCTTTGTGTCAAGCCCCCAACTTAGATGATCTCATTTACTCCTCACAGCAAACCTGTGAGAAAGGTGGCATTATCCCCTCTCACCACTGGGGAAGCTTAGGTTCAGAGAGGGTAAGTAACTTGTCTATGATCACACAGCCGGTATGGATTTCAACTTCCACCTTAGTGTGCCTCCGGGGCCCTTGCCATCCTCTCTTCAGGCTTCTGGCGAGAGAGAACAAATGTGGGCTCCAGGCCCTGAACGTGGTCCTGGGGGGACCCCCCTTTGCATGTGCAAAATTGAACATGGTGAGTACAGGGTGAGAAAGCTGCCACACTTCGCCTTGCACTTAATAGTAACAATGAGGAGAAGGAGGGGAAGAGGGAGAGGAGGGGGCGGTGGGAGAAGAGGGGAGGGAAAGAGCAGAGTGGGAGGAGGGGCGAGGGGGCAGGGGAGGGTCCCTTCCGTAGCACCGACTGACGCCGGCACCTGCTCAGGGCTTTACCTGCATCCCCTCTTCAAGCCTCACTGCAGCTCCCATCCAGGAAGCATTCTCCTTATCTCTCCTTTACAAATGAGGAAACTGAGGCTCAGAGAGATTAAGCAACTTTTCCCAGATTTAACTTCTAACTAAGTAGCAAAGCTGGATTTGAGCCAATATCTGCCTGACCCCAGAGCTCCAGCTTTTATCCACTCTTAGCTTTTAACTGCTGGGGGAAGAGGTCAAAGACACCCACAAAATCTAGTGGGAAAACTTAGGAAGAGCCGATTAGGGAAAATGGCTGGCAGAGGACACTTTGTAGAGGGCACAGGGCTTCACAGAGGCTCCCTGCTGGCTGGACTGTTGGGGAAAGGATAGGGAAAGATTTAGGCTGACATGGCCTAGAGGAAGCCAGGAACTTTGGAGAAAGCCCCATGGCCCTCCTCAGGACCGCTAAATACTCACTGAGTTCCTCACACAATACCAGGGGCTGAAAAAACTAGGTTCCTCACTCCCTGCAACTTTGTGAAGCACAGTGCAAGTTATTACCATTCCATTTCAAAGATGAGGACACTGAGGCCCCACATGATGTAAATGACTTACTCAGGGCCACTCCGTTAGTTGCTCTGTCTCCTCTGTTCCCACAGCTCCCCCTATACATCTCTATCAGAGCATTTGTCTCCCATTTTTATTAGTTTTATTGCAATGTGTCTGTTTTCTCTAGAAGATGGTGAGCCCCTCACGACTGTCATCTCTACATCCCAAGCTCTGGACCCAGTGCTGGAAACAGTGGACGAGCAAATGCAAGGATGGGAGAGAATGAAACTGTGGTCCCGCCCCCCTCGGCTGCCCTCCTCCCTAGCCCTCTGCGGGGAATAAAACACGCAGTTTTCACACCCAGAAAAAAAAACGACGAGTGCTTTCATGGTATGTTAGTAAAAGGTATCTAGCGTTCACACAGGCCCTGCCTTCTCATTTTACGTATGGGACAACTGCGACTTGGAGAGGGGAAGGGGCTTGTCTTAAATGTCAGTGGTCCACTTGGAGTGTAGGGACCTCCTCTGACCCTGACACTCAGTAGTCATATGACCCTGTGCCCGTTGCCTGATCTCTCTGTGTCATGGTGGCTTCATCTCTAAAATGAGGGCTATCTTCCCACCTCTGGAGCAGTCGTAAGGTGTAAATGAGGTGATCTATGGGACAGAAGCTTGCTGATTTCCTGGGAAGATCCTGTCTCTGGGAAGACCCCACCCCCTAAATCCCGGGGACTCCATCTCTGGGTGGTATCCTCACTTCTCCTTCACAGCAGCCCCGAGAAGACGATGACATGGTCCTAGGATGGAGACCTCCGGACCCTCTAACCGAAGGAAGATAAAGCATGTTCAGTTCTCCTGCTTCATACTTCTTTCCTTGAAATTCAAATGATGATCTTCCTCCTGGCTTTTTCTCAGAGACGACTGGGTGATTGGGCTGCATATATGGATTTGCTAAGATGTTTAAGATTTTCCCATAAAAACCTACAAGAGCTTGAGATATGGTTGTTAGGCGAGAAGTGAAGTGGCTCATTTCCTTCTGTCCTGAATGGGATCAGAGGGCTTTACTGCTCTCCAGGTAAAAAGGTACACTTTGCCAGAAAGCTGGGAGTGAGTCATGGATAAAATGGACGTCTCTGATGAATTTGCTAAAAAACAAATTATCCATCTTGAAGCAATGAAGACATCATTGGAATGCATCCCTGCTTCTCCCACTGGAGCGATTTTTCCTGCCTTGTGTGGGAGCACAGTTGTCCCCGATCAGACAGCCTCTGCCTGTGAGATCAGAATTCATTAAACTGTGCTTAGTTCATGCTTTTCGTGCCATTAGAGTCGGAGAGATGTTTGAAATAGGATTCCTGCTGATGGATGGGCCGGTACAATTATCGGTGACGGTATAGAGCCGTCCCTCCACACCGGGCTGAGCAGGGAGGCTCCTTCCAGCCGAGAGGCCGGCCAGGCCTCCGGACAGGACCCTGGCCCCAGAAAACCAGTATTCTCCCCAAAGATGGCACTTTTTCCCCCTAAAGACGAGCCCTTTGCTTTTCAAGAGCAGGAAAGATGGCTGCAGGTTTCTGTTGGTATGAGTGGTAATGAGTCAAGTGCTCTGAGAAATTCGACTCACGCCAATCAGGGCTCAGATCCTGACTTTTCTGAGTATGTAGCTCTGAGATGCCTCGCCACCGTCTGAGCCTCAGTTTCCTTTTCTGTAAAATGAGGATAATGACACCTACGCTGCAGGCTATCACAGGGACTAAAAATTACACCAGAGAAGCATCTAGTGCCGGCCTGAGGCTTGTGCAGCTCAGGCGGGCCCCTTAGCTTATTTTGACATCTCTGATTTGGAGCTGTCAAGGTCTAAGTGTCTGCTCCACAGCATCGGACTAGAGAAGCAGTTCGGAGAATTCCCTTCCTGCTTAATGAATGAAGACAGATTCTAACAGCTGGGGCCAGACAAAGAAACATGTGTCAGGCTCCGGAAGCCAGTTTCCCAAAGAGCCCGGGGAGCGGGGAAGAATCTGGGGGAAGGGCAGGGTGGAGCGGGCCAGTCCATGGCCCAGTGCCGCCTGCTTCCGTTTCCCAGAATACCTAGGGCCCTGTCCCTTCTGCCTGATTCCTCCCTTTTCGAGGGCTGTTCTGAACCAAAATAGAAGAAGGTACAAGCTTCCTTTTCCAAGCAGAAAAGGCGACTCCCAGCTTCATGAATAGCTTTCTTCCTGTGGATCTCCATCACTTGAAGGG